>NC_087553.1:21878194-22503194 GCF_036250125.1 Pseudopipra pipra
ACCCAGCTGAAGTTTGAGTCTGTTATTTTAGTGAACTTCACAACAGCTGGTCTTTCTGTGCCGGGTTTTGGCCCCTCTGGTAATTGGTTCTGTGCCACTCTAGTTACACAGGTCTTCACTAAAGCTGATACAATGAGCTGGTGAAGAGTTATCTCAGCGCACAGAAATATAAGCAAAGTATTCCTCTGATGAAATGGTAGGAGGAAAGGAAACAGGAGACACGAGGATATCCCATGTATCATGCAGATGTCAGAAAAGCCTTGAGACTTCTTCAGCTTATGTCTGGGACTGGATGCTTCTGGTGGGAGCTAGACAGACCTCTGTAGAGGTCAGTAACAGCATCTCAAACAATCCTAATGATGGCAGTACTGAAGAGGAACTGTCAGTTCTTTTATGTGTTTCTGCTTACAAGAGAGAAAAAAAGAGATTTTGCTAGGCAATGACATGGAGTAAAGCCTGTCATGCGTGCACTGTCTGTCCAGCGGAGGCACTGATTCCCATATTTGCTGTGGTCAGGGGTTAGGAAGGAGCCTGTGCTGAACACCACAGCAACCATCTTACTTCCAATAGAAAACAGCACTTTGCATGGGGAAGCTTTTCTGTGAGTAACCAACAGCTAGTTCACTTCTGCACTTTACAGCAACAATCAGGTTCAGAGTGTGGGGAGCCTTTGCTGGCAATCACTTCAAATTCCTTTATCTCCAAATAATCTACCATAAAATGCAAGGATAAAGCGTTTGTTCCAGTCTTTGGCATTGTCCAGATACCCATCTCCCTTACTCATTTTCTTGTACTCTATATAGAATCATGCAATTGTTTAGTTCAGTAAAGACCTCTAAGATCAAGTCCAACCATTAACCTAACACTGCCAAGTCCACCACTAAACCATGTCCCTAAGCACCACATTTACATATGCCACATATTTCACACAAACAGCCTGCATAAAAACTTAGTACTGGTTATGGAATCAAGTGCTTAAAAAGCTAGGAAATCCAGGATTAAAGTTACCTGGACAATATTTAAGCATCATCTGAGTTATGATGCTCTCTTCATTTCAAAGCACACAGATTATTGTTTTTCCAGATACTGCTTTGTTCCAGAGGCAGGAGGGAAGTGTGCTGATGGCTACTCATGGCTGTGAAAGCCTCACAACAGTTCTTTGCAGGACCCCCCTGCCTCATGTGTTGTGGAAAGTAGATGGCAGTGGTCACCAGATTAAACAGGGGACTGCAGAAGAAGCAAGAATCATCATGGGACTGAAGAGATGGACTGCTGCCCTGCAGAGCTGGCCAGTGTTCCTGTCACTGCCACAGAGCCTCAGTGTAATGCTGGCCAAGTTAGCCAGATTTCCCATGGGTGATTGTGACAAGGCTATCCATTGCTTTCTGGATGCTTGACATACCCTCCAGTCCCAGACTGTGCTCTGAATCTCAGAAGGATTATTTGTATTATGAATTGATTCCCTGATCCTATTTGCAGAACAGGCCCACAAACAAATGTGTTTGTGGGTGGGATTCACTGTAGGGCTAGGGTGGGAAGGCAAGGGCTCTGGTGACAGGGGTGCAAGCTATTGAAGCTGGCATTGCAGCCAGAGCCCCAGAATTGTGGAGCCACAGTGGACTTGCAAAAGGGAATGAGCACTTGCAAATGCATCTGAACTTCGTGCTTTGAATGTAAAGTGCTGCAGCGTGCTAGAAACTGTGAATATCCAAGCCCTTGCCATTATGTATCAAATACACAATTTTTTTGACTTTGCACTTTCAGCAGGCAGCCGCTCATTTACAAAATACATAATATCTACTCTAGTGCTGTGAAAACAAATTTGCTGTTTCTGAAGCAGTTAGATATGATATCTTGCTGAATGCCATGAGCTCAAAAGGGGTTTTAGTCATTCTGCTCTCAGAGGACTGTTTAAATCCTGTGTACCAGAGAAGATCTAGGTTCACCACTGAGCAGAAAACAAAGCTAAGCATGAAATGTTTATTTTTTTTAATTGCAGAAATTCTGTGACAGGAATTCTGTAACAGAAATGATCTACGTTGCATGGCTCAAAGAAGGAAAATTAAAACTTCAGTGTCAACCCTTGTAAGGGCACTTCCCATAGGCACTTCCTGGCTTGGCAACTACAATAGTATTTGAATGTAGTTTTTGTGCTCAAACTATACATTTACAGTCATCTTTTGTAGCCTACCAGTTCCTGCTGACCTAAAACCTTCTCAACTGAAAATATTTTGTTTTTTAAGTAATAGTCAGCCACAAAGTTCAATTAAGCCAATCCTGTATATAGAAAGATTGTTTTGGAATAAGTGGTTTATTTGATTTGGCTTCCTTTGACTTTTTTTTTTTGTACAGGAAAAATTATGAAATACATGAACGTCTCATCATCTTTATATTCTACAAACCCTTCTGGACGGGCTGACTAGCACATCCCTGGAGAGACAACAGGTTTGTGTGGGAGCCGGAGCATGTCTGAGATGGTGGCTGATGACCTGTTGTCAGATTTTTCTCAGAAGCAGAGTTCAGCAACCCTTCTGATACGGCAGCCTTTTAGTACAGAAAATTTAAAAATATTTTTTGATTGGAAAATATAAACAATGTAAGAAAAATAGTATTTTAAAACTTTTTTGTTTTCTCTGCCTTCTCTTAGCTTTCTGCTCCTTGTTTACAAGTTGGAAGCAAAGGAACCAGATTCTTTCACCCCGTGAAAGGTTTAACACAGGTTAAAGCACCAGCTTAGGATTTTTCTTTAGTAATAACCAACAAACAAAGCTAAATCCTTTTGGAAAATAACAAATTTAATCGGACAGGCAGCTTTGCACCAGCTTCCGCCAATCTGCTGCCCAGTGCAGAGGCACAGGAACCGAGGGGGCCACAGCTGGTCTCCAGGGAGGCTGGCAGCGCTCCAGACCCAGCCTGCCCAGCAGATAAAGGTTTCAGCCTGTTGGGAACATGCAGCAAAGTGTGTGACTGTCCCACTGGTACTCAACGTTGGGAAACTATTACAGGAATGCGTAGTTCAACAAGTCTCTACACACACGCCTCTGTTTTTTTCCCTTGAGATAAGATTTTGTGTTATGAGTTCTCAGGGCTTCCCCTGTTTTGCTGGGCAGAAGGATCCTGGCTTAACCCAGCAAATGATGAAAGGAGCCCATAAATGGAACACAGGCAGGCCTTGTCAACTGAAGCACCCACAAGCTATCTGGCAGTACAGTAGGGAAGAGTTAAATCAGGGAACTGTCACTCTTGGCACAGCTATCCATGCAGAAAGCAGACAGTAGCTTGTGTAGCCCCATCTATATGAAGTTCAGGCTACCTCAGCTGGGTACCAGCAGCAGTATAGGCTGCTCAGAGCTCAGTGTGGGCTGCAAATGCTGCCCAGTTCCCTGGGTGAGCGTGCCTGGTAGTATCAGTTCCATGAACTCCATGGCTGCTGTTATCAGCACACACGCCAGACAGTTCAAAGCCAGTACGAGGTTGCCTGCGGGACCCACAGGCTGGGCCCTGGTTACAATGTCACTGTACGCTTGGCCTCTACCCCCCTCCTGTGCTGGCTCCTTTGACAGACCACTTAATACACATAACACATTTTTGAAGGGACTGAGCACTGCCCCCCGCCCCCACTCGGAGGCTAATGGAGAAAAGCCTTGTTCAGATACAAGTGCGCAAAAGGCTTCGAAGTAATTTTCTTGAAAATTTTCTTGAAAATGATTGGGAATAATTTCTTTGCCTCTGAGGTTTTTCTTACTCTTTTTTTTTTTTTTTTTTTTTTTTAATGTAAATACTTGCAACAATGGCTAATTGTAAGAAAAAATGTAAGCTATTTCTAAGCGGGATTCTTGTCTGCCCATTTCTACATTCCAAACTTCTGTCTTTATAGCTGAGGTCTTGACTAAATTATGTAGCTCAATGCAGAGCTAGGTACTACCTCTCCAGAATGAGCCTATGGGGACTGACAAGTATTCTTGTTAAAAGCCTGAAATAAAATAATCTGTTCCAAATGACTTATTCTTGGCTCTGGCAACCAATTGTGTATATATATGCCCTAAGAGTTACGTTAATGTGGAAGTAATATATCACAGAGAGTTCGTAGTGTTGTATATGTTACTTACATATTAAGCCTATGGCCATGACATCATTGGCCTTGTTCTGGGCTCCAGTGATGGCGTGGCCAAAAAAAGCGTAACTGAGAACACAGTGCATTGTTCCCCTCAGCTGCTGGGCCATATTGACTTTGTGAGTCACGCTCAGCATGCAAGGGTGACACATTCTGTCATTAGTGTTGCTAATTCCCTGGTGTGAGAAGGGAATGGTGCCTACTCTAAGAAAATAGGGAAGAGGTGGAAAAGCTTTGAACTCACAAACTCACTAGCACCTCTTAGCTTTTCTGAGTTCATTCATTTGTGGCACAGATATGACAGGATCTTAAATTGTTATAAACAGAGGATTTTCCTGAGGCTTATATAGGACAATTACTATTTTTTGGTGAATCCTGATGAGATGCTCAGGCTGACTGTAAGATACAAGGAACTAACTTGGACACTGTTTTTCTTTCTGCTTTATTGTCTTGCCAGCAAGAAGGCCCAGAGGGATGGAGAGCTAGAAGGGCAGGACTGCTCTACTGACCTCAGTTGGACAGAAAAGGAGCTGAAAAAGCCTAGAGGTGGGCCTAATACTGATTTACATATGGGAGGATTTGTGTAAGAAAACAACAGCATCATCATCATGAAAATGAGGATAATGAGGATGAGCAAATGTGAAAAGCTGGGACAAGCTGTGCCATAGTAGATGACCACCCTTAGCTTCATGTAATAGTTAGCAATCTTGAGAGGTAAAAATACACCAAACTGGAGGACCAGGAAAATCTGTTGAAGAAGTTGTCTTTGAGCAACAAAAAGTCAGGATCCAGTGAGGATTAGGAGTGGCTAACAGGACCTGCAGGTGATGGGGGATGCTTAGCTGGAGCCACTTAAGAGGAGCTGCTAACACGGTTAGAAAGGCTGCAAGAAGCAGAAAGCCAGAGGGACTGGTCAGAGGTTCCTACCCCGTCTCAGCTAAAGCTTGAGGAGCCTTTGCTACCCAACAGGTGTGTGGCAGTCCACCTGAACTGTGAGCTGTGAGTGCAGTGTTTCTAGAGCAGGGGGGAGCAAAGGTCTGCTCTAGGAGCTCTGTCATCGAGAAATGAAAAAGGGCTTTGGCAAGTATCACTAGGGGAGTTGGTGGATGCCTGTTATTTTGTTTATGTTCTTTTGTCCCTTTCTTCTTCACCTCCAAAACAGTGCTGTTCTTCTAAGCCATTTATGATTTGTGAGCAAGGAAGTAGAGCTCTCTGAACACTCAGTTAATTTAATTTTCTCAGGTTGGGAGTTGGAACACAAAATTCTGTTTATTAATGACCCTTAGAAATTGAACTGCCCTTGCCACTGTCAATCAGTCTGGCAGAAGGGGAACATTTATTGCTTCCTTAATTTTTTATCTTTACCCTCTCATATACTTGAGGCAGGTGTGGGGAAAGTGGCTTATTGCTTGTGTTTGAGTTCTTTGCACTGTGTGTGGTTGCAGTATGTGAAAATGTGTAGAAACTAGATACAAAAAAACTCATTTGAGTGGTAGCACACGTCTAAACCCAACAGCCTGAACTTCAACACAGGTCAAACATGCCCAGGCAAGATCCTGGGTAAATATCCAACAAGTGATGCACACGCCAGCACTCCAATACCTGTGCTAGGTAGCGGAACGCCAGGTAGGTGTGCCCCCACACTGCCATGTCTCTGAAGGATGGTGTAAAGGTATTCCAAGTTTCACCTGGGAGGCCTAGGAGAGGAAATTAGTGGCTTTGGTCATGTCTCCACCGTAAGTGGGACTGGAAGTACACTGTGATGATGCCATCAGCATTGCACAGAGCCATTGGGAAGGCTTTATACAGCTGGCCCACAGCCATCTGTGAAACAGCTTCTGTTCAGATGGCCATCCTGGTGATGGCACTTTCAGAGTAGTATGAACAGTATAAGCATATGAAAATATTTGTTACTTTTGCAGCCTCTGGAGTCTAAAACTGCTTTTTACTCTCCTGGTCAGAACAGCCTGGAATGATCTCTAACATACCAGACTGCTCTCGAGCCTGAGAGACTCTTTCGGCAGTAGCCAAGACTTGCAGGAGCCAATTGAATCAGGGAGAAGAGAATGCTACAGGCTGTCCTGAGTTTGTCCATACAGCCCTGAAGGAGTCAGCCACAGGGAAAGGATTATTTGGGGAGATAGATCCAAATCTTATGATACTTTTTCACTATTACTGGACCTCCAGCCTAAGCACAGCAGTCCCTTCACAGCTAACTCCATGTGATCAAAAGACACCTTTGTCTATTCTGCCATCATCCCACACGGTATTTGTACATGGACTATAGTGCCATCTGCCCCCAGGAAAGCTGACCCCCACATGCTGCTTTTTTCTCATGGACTTGATCTATTCCCATGCTATTCCATTCACATGGATTTGGTCTATTCCCATGCTTCCCTATCCTTGCTGGAGGAAAGTGCTTCCTAAAGTCTAACCCAAATGGCCTTCACCATTACCAGCCCTTTCACCTTGATGCTCTTCTTGGATCCCCTTAAATAAGAACACAAGGTGCTTAACCTACTCCATCTTTGACTTTCTGAATTCCCTCTTCAGAATGGTGTGTTCAGCTGATTTCCCACAATGGGGAAGGTTCCATGCATATGATGCTGCAGAGAGCCTTTGTCCCCACCCAAAGTCTTGTTTTTCAGTGACGCACACCCTGCTCTGCTATTACTTAATAAAAAGTGAAGTCACTGCTTTCCTCCCCTTTAAACTGCTCCACCCTCAATCAGGAGGTCTGCTTCTCCACCCTTTGGCAAAACAGATGTTTGGGGGTGGAGGTGAGTTTAGGGGTGGTGTTGACCAGCTTCTCATTTGGGGAGAAAAAACCCAACAGTCTAGTCCTGTCAAAGGGCTGCTTTAGAGCTGGGAAGAGCCCTGACAGCCTTCCCCACATCTGTGTTTATGTGTATTTCATGTGAGTACAAGTTAATAAGATCATTCATGTCAGTCTGTAGGTCTAGTTTCAGATGCAAACCACTTGGCTGTTCTTTATCTGCCTTTTTCCTCACCCTGGAGGGAAGTTTTCACTGAAACACCCACCCTCCTACTTTGGCAGATAGGAAGAGCCAGAGAAATTGGTGTGTACAAGTAGTGTGATGGGGGACTGGGTTCTCTGCTCAGCTCAGACTTTGCTCACAAGTCGTGGGAAGCAAGACAGTCCTTAGGAACTGGCTGCAGTTGCATGATTTTGCCTTACCTCTATCAGTGTGAGCACAAGTAGCCCAGAAGGTGCCCTAAATATACTCCAGCATCCAGCAGTTCCTTAGGGACCATCTGCCAACTAAACATTCCTGGAACACAATGTGGTGCATCCACTTTTCCTTCCCATTCTTGACATGCCCTTCCTGGTGGCTGGTGAATAGCTGGTGGCTATTCTGGCTGTTTGCTCACTGGAGAGTCCACAGGCAAGGGAGAGAGGCCTGGATAGCATTCTCTATCCTTGGAGAAAAGAGTGCTGACAATTGGGGTCACAAAATCCTGGGGAAGGCTTTTAGGGAATGCATTCACTCCAAGAGGTGTTACGTCCCTCAAGAACCTCTGTGTTTAAGAGGGGAATACTCCAAATGTTTGTTCAGAAAAGAAATTTTATCGTGCAAGGAAGCAAAAAAAAAATGTGCAGGAAACTTGTCACAGTAGGGAAGGCGAACTTTTCAGCTGGTTCATGCAGAAGGTGACAACTGGTAGGGACCTCTCCCATAAAAAGGACAAACAGATGGTGAGGTACACAATGCACAAACAGAAGGTCCACCAAGTGAGGAAGCAGCTGGTAGGTCTGGTGGTCAGGATGGCCAGCTGTCCTGGGTTTGAAGGACTATACCTTCACCTGCTGTAGAGCAAATGTAGTTTTGTTCCAGCTTCATTGAGACCAGCTGAGGAGCTCTGTGTGTATATAACTACTTTTCTTATACCTTCTGCTTCAGCCACTCCGTACCAGTTCATGGCTTCTGTTCCACTGTGATATGGATATTTATATGCCAGTCTCTGTTTTCCCTGCTTCTCAGCCTTTTCCTGGCTGAAGCAGCCTTTAGCTTTGCTGTGCTTACTCAGATGCTTTATTATTATTCACTACAAAATAATCAACTCAAAAGCAGTAAACAGAGAAACTAGGGGTCCTGCTAATTTTTTTATTTGTTTGTATTCAGGTAGCACTTCACTCAAATACTAACATCCCCACTGTGCCAGGTGCTACACAAAAATGGAACAAAGAGACTGTCTCCCAGAGGGACAGTGATTTTCATATTGGATGAGACAGACTCAGCGCAGAGATGTTATGAGCTAATACTAGTTAATTCCAGTGGTCTAGGACTTCAGCTTTGCATTGTTACAGAGCTCACATTCCTGGGTCAGAGACACCATATTTTTGGGAAGGTTTAGTGGAAATGGTTTTGGGACCGTACCAAGTCCTCCCAAGATTCCAGTTTTCCTAGTCATAGCCTCAAAGGAATTTACAGCTGGCTCGGGCAGAGCTGGAAGTCCCCACAGGAAGGATTTTGTTGATATTCGGTCTTTGGAGGACAGTGAGCTTCTCTGTGAAGGGCAACACATATATCTGCCCATGTCCACAGCACCACACCCGCTACTCCTTCAAAACAGATAGAGTTTCAAGGACTCACATGACCATGTCCATCTGTCCAGGGACTATCAGGAAAATCTGTAGATGGCGTGTGTGGGAGGTTCCCCCCACTTCAGTTTAGGCAGGATTTATCTCTGTCTGAAAGTGAAACAAGCTTCCAATACTTAAAAATTCTTAAAAATGAAGGGCACCTTCAGCAATCAGCAGAGCCCCCAGAAATCTGTGGAAAGCCAGAGACAACATGAAATGTACTCTGAGGACCAGCAGTGTGCTCTGCTCATTCCTGGGCTTCTCCCTGCTGCAATCAGCAGCTGTCTACGCTTCTGCCAACCATGATGCTGACTATGGTGTCCTGGCTGGGTTTCTGTAGAGTGGAAAATAGCTCCTTGTGCAGCACGGCCTCACCTGGAAACTAGTGCAGGGCACAACGAATACCATGGGCATCTCATGAGGTTTGTTTTATATGCAGACTGACTGCTTCCTGCCAGCCAGAGCAGGGTGCTACAGGCAGTCTTGTCCAACATACGCTAGTCAGTCTTTTATTTCTGGTCTAACACAAAACCAAGGGTGTCTGCCCAATTAATAACATAAATCTGGCCTCTGTCAGCTGAAGGAATAGTCCTCTCCTGCCCTTGAGAGACATAATAACTACCTTTTTCTCCACCTAAACAGCTTCCCAGGATTCCTCACCCGACTCAAAGACCTTTTAAATCAATAGACTGAAAATAAGGTTACTGACCTGATTCCCAGGCCCTGGACTAAATTTTCTTACATAGCAGAGCCAGCATCTCTTCCAGATTCCTTAAGGGCCCATATGGCCTTTACTGTCCACAGTCTCACACATACATCACAAAGAGCATACACTTTGTGCCTGCAGAACATTCTCCAACAGGTTTGTATGTGGAGAGCAGGGGAAGAAGAAGAGCCACCTGTTGCTCATGTCTCTGGGAAAATTTGGTTGAAATAGGAGTCATCCTGAAACTTTTTCCTTTCTTTTGTACTCTGTGGTGTCTCTGGACATCAGATTCATCACTGTATAGCAAATTTTGTGGAAGATATCAACACATCAATTCATCACAGGAGCACAAATCATGTAAGACTCAGAGTTCCATGAATGTGATATCTGCAGTACGAATGCCACATGTTGCAAGCTCCTTCGGTCCTGCCATGGCACATTTATTGTCACTATGTTAATTTTAAACTCTCTCTAACGTGTACTCTATGCCCTTTGGCAGGGACTGACTCTGCCTGTTATATGTCAGTAGAGTGTTTGGGACAATGTGGTTTTGGTTTTCCTAACTAAGAGCAGTGCCAATAAGTAAGGAAAGAATATCAGTCATAGTCTGCATAGGAAAGGCAGTGTCCATGGGATGATAACATCTTTGGTGGTTACCATAATATTTTCAAGAATCAGTCATTCCCCTCATATACTTTATAAAAACCTCACAAAGTTGGTATGCTAAGAACTTCTAATATGAATATATCTCCCTTATTTGGAAAAAAGCAAATTGTGCTTCCAGTTTCATGATCCCACTTCATTTTTGATATCTGACCTGCAGATTAGAGGTTTTCACATCATCTGTCAGCCCACAGAGAGTATCCCAAGGTTCAGTGTGTGTGAGAGAGATAGGAAAGGAACATTAGGAACAGGCCAACCACAAATAGCTAAAATTAGCTATGAGAACTGGAGTGCTGAGGTCTCTGAGGAACACTAGTCAAAGGAAGAAAATGGTTGTTTGCTGAACTCCCACTTATTCTACTGCCTCTGAGGACACTTGGCTGACATCCCTGCCCAGACATCCTACATGGCTATTTAAGAGGATTTCCCCCACCCCTTCCCCCTCCATTGGTCATCATTTTCCTCTTTTATAACTGCAGTACAGAGTGATATGGGATTCCTGCTCCAGCAGCAAGATGCTGACTGGAAACAGGAAACAGGGGGGCTATGCAGAGCTCAGCCTCCACGACAACACAGACGTCATACCCACGTGCAGACAGGGATGCTTCTCACATATGGCAATGATCAGCAGCTCCCCCTTTTCCTCCCCTTCTCTTTTCCCCGTAAGGGCTTACAAAGCCCTAGAGGGGCCATATATCGAGTTAGAAGGAGTCTTTAGGAAGCATGGCTG
Organism: Pseudopipra pipra; assembly: GCF_036250125.1. Lineage (NCBI taxonomy): Eukaryota > Metazoa > Chordata > Aves > Passeriformes > Pipridae > Pseudopipra > Pseudopipra pipra. Next base: position 21,889,014 of record NC_087553.1, read on the forward strand.
TGTGAGGCCTCAGTTATCATGGAACATGATTTCTTGCATAATTCTTTCAGATTCTCTGAGGCCAGTAAATTTGAGACTGTAAATCTTCATGTGACCAGAGCATACGGCCTTAGAATAAGACATGGAGTGAATTACAAAGAGACAGCCTATCTTCTTCAGAATCTGATTAAGGGAATCCTTTGAGAACTATCCCTTACATGCAGCCATAGCCATGGCTTTAAAAGCTGCCCTCCCTCCCTCCCTCTTCCCAGAAATGCCTGATGGAATAAGGTTGTTTTTTTTTTTTCCAGCATCAGGTTCTCCTCTTTTCTCCTTCCTATTCTCAAAAGCCTTTTCTCAAAATAAAACTGAATGGCTATGATTATCCTTCAGATTATAATGCCAGAAAAAAAAAAAAGATCATTAAAAGTAATTGCAACACCTTAGGGGAGTTGGAGACATTGCCTAAGCTAAGGAGTTAGGTTCTGTCTCCACAAGGAGGAGAAGGAAACACTTGCATTCACTGGGAATAAGTTTTGGCTTCCTCCAGGCAGCTCTCTGTAGTGCTATTTGCCTACAGCCATGCACAGAATTATGCTATACTAGCCTCTCTAGGCTAAATTGCCATTATATATTATGTTCAGAGGTGAAAGTTTATTCCAGATGGAGAAACCAATTTCAAATGAAGTAAAAAATTCCCTTCCTAGCCTGCTCCCCCTCTTTCCATGAGGCAGACAGTGCTCTTCTTGATGATCCTGATTCTTTGGCACAATAAATTCTCTGAAACAAAAGTGACTTTATGTAAGTATCAGTGGGAAAAGGTTTTCTCCAGCAATAGTTCATTCAGTCTCAACAGCGGGAGAGAGAATTGAAATGCTTTCAGAAGGTATACCCATAGCTGACCTGTGAGAAAATGGAGACCAGATTAGTGCCTTCTATTCTAGCTGCACCAAGGATTTGCCAGCATTGAGAAGACCTCCATTCCTCCCTTACCATTCCAGTCACTGGGGTTGTGGTGGTCTTGCTGAACTTGAACTGAGAGAAAAGGAAGCAAGATTTTGGTTAAATAATGCTTGGTTGTAATCCAGGAAACATAAAGATGTGGCTTAAATAAAAATACAATATATAGACGATACTTGCCTATCTACTGTTTTTTTGTACTGTCAGGTGCTGAGGAAAGTCTGCTGGAGAACCATGTCTCTGTTGGTAGAAACTGCTGTTGCTCAGCTCTTTGTTTGTTGTTTTCCACTAATTATCCCATGATTAAAACTGTAGATTCCTCTCATGTGTTGCATAACTTCTACACTGAGAGCACTTTCCCCACTGATCTCCCTGGCTTGTGTGGTGAGAAATCAACCTCTTTTTGCAGTTACCTTTAATCATTGCTTAAAATCCCTGCTGCAGGTATAGGGAGATGGCAAGAATGGGAGCTGTGCTGTGCAGCAGCTCCTCAGCTGGGTGTCAGCCATGGGCAAACAGTGACCAGAGGAGAGGAGAGGAGAGGACGGGACAGGACAGGACAGGACAGGACAGGACAGGACAGGAGAGGGAGAAGATGGGGAGAGAAGAGGGAGAGGAAGAGGATGTGCTGTACTAAGCTACTGTTACAAATGTTTAATAGCTCTCAAACCTCTTAGAATTTGAGATGAACCACTGCCTTGGAGCAGTCCAGGATCCCACAGAAGGGCACTTGGGATAATGCTAACCCCTCTGGTCAATACTCTGTGTGAGATTTGGTGGCAGAGTTACTAAGAACAAAGATACAAAGGGGTGTTTTCTTGCTCGAACCACACGTTCAAGCTTTGGTACCTTCATAGCTCAACTCCTAGTACATACATAATCTGTACATACATGCTACACCTTCCTGGTTCTTGCCAGCAATGTGTAGTTTCACTGACTCTTCTGCTTTCATTGGAAGTCCTTCTTTCTGGGTAGAACCAGAGGGGTGCAAGCACAAATATGCACACCGCGTGTCTCCCCATCAGAAGAGCACACCAACTTTGACTTGCCATGTTGCTCTTGCTACAAACCAAGTTAAAAGGAATTGAACTCTGTCAATATAAGACATTGGTTTTTAAGCTTCTGCTAACAACGCATGTGATTATAATCCTAGCCCTACAGTCCCTGGTAAAGATACTGTCATTCAGTGCAAAGGAAAAATAGAGGAAGTTTGCTCTGTACCTCTTGCTTGGCTTCGTCTCTAGCCATGCTGTGTCTGGTTACAAATTAACTCTTGACGCACAATACCTGCTACCACTTGCAATGAAAGGAAACCAGGTCTACTTTGCTAAAGCAACACAAGAGTTCTGCAATTACACTGTGATGTTTTTCCATACTTCTGTATCCCCCATTGAAAAAACCCTCAGAAGCACACAGAAAGGCACAACTAAGGGATGGAGGCTGTCAGATTAAAGGAAATCAGGGCCATCAGATTAAAGGAAAGGTGAAGAGGGGCTGTAGATTGTTACATCTGTATTTAGTGGAGAAAGAATACTGTTTTTGCACATCTGTGCGAGATCAAACACTGATTTTTTGACTCCTGACATTAATACATTAGGTGTGGAACTCACACAGCTGACCTGAAAAGGTCCTTTGAGGAAAGTATTACTCTTCACTTGGGAAGAGCAAGACAATAAACAAATGAGAGTCCTCACTCTAGACTGCAGATCTACCATCTCCTCATCTTTTGTCTCACACCGTATGCCAAGATTTATGGAGAAAAATTCCAAAAGAGTGAGGAAACAGAAGTGCTGCCTTCTGCTCTAGAGAAGAAAGAGATCTGCCCTTGAAATCTCACATCGGAAATTCCCCAGCTTCTATTGGCTGGAACCGTGAGCCTGTGGAAAGGCTCTGCCATAACTGAGCAGTCAGCTACTGTTTGGAATACAGCACTGATTTGGGAACACAGGAAGAAAAGCATTGAAATAGTCAATTTGGATTTATAAAAAAAGTACTATGCCAAGGCAACGACCTCTGTTGGGGTTTCCACACAAAGGAACTGTTTCTTACTTTTGACGCTCGTGTGCTGGCACACACAACAGGAATCACTGAGTTCATTCCCTGTTGGGACACTGTCTTTGTCATTAGAGACTGTCCTTGTAACCAACACCTTTATTTGCAGTTTCAGGTGGGAAACTAGTAACACCTGGATTATGGAGATCAAGACACTGGCTTGTTCTTACAGGAAGTTTTTTCAGGTTGTGCAGGGAGAAGCAAGAGACATCAAGTTTTCCTGCAGCTGTACCTGTTCTGCAGGTAAAGAAAAGGCCCTTTCTTCAGACCTGACAGCCTGACACTATCTCCAAGCTCATTAAAGAAACAAAAAAAGGAATTCCAGCCCCCTGCTTCTGCTCTTTCTGCTTTTCCCACGTATGGTGATTTCAGAGGATCAGAGATCAACATGCTTTGAAACCTCCTCATCCTAAGGACTGAGTGGCCTACTCCATATGGAGAGACTGCAGTTCTGCTAGCCTCAGGTTAGTCTAAGAGATACAGGACTATTGCCTCCTGCCTGGGATCTTTCTCTACCTCCCTACACTCACACCTGGTTGTGGAGGTTGCTGTATCCTGACAGTGCCCTTTGATATGTAGGAGAAGGGGAGAAAGATTATGCTGAGAGATGAGGGAGCACACTCAGTCCATGCCTTCAGAAGGCTGGTGAGAGGCAGAAAGGTGAGTGAAGAAGTATCTAGTTGCTCAACATGCCAAAAAGGCCATATTCTCAGTCAGCTCCCCTCCCACGTAAGGCTGTATTCAGCTCTCCTGCTCCTCTGTGGCCAGTCGTCACTGTGAGAAGCCAGGGCAGCTCTTGAGAGAAGGCCAGGGATGTAGCAGTCAGCCACCTTCAGTGACAAAACTGGAAAATAAGAAAATGAAATTCTGGACTGTGCCGCGAATGAAAAAGCACCAAGATACTCCCTTACCACTGCCAAGCAGAGCAAACCTCATCATAGGGAGGGCAACCTGTTGTGAGCAGAGCAACATGCCAGTCTGCCAGGCTCTCTGTCTGCTAAACACTGGGGGGCTGTTTGGAACCCCACAAATACACACAGCAACTTCAGTGGCCAGCACTCAGACGCAAACCCTCACTCACAGAAAGAGACAATTCCTGTACTGTCCCTGGGAGGAGACACTGTGAGTATCTGATATTACAGTGGCAGATAGAGAATGTATAAGTGCTGTCCCACACTCGAATTTGAGCAGGACACTAAGGCTACAGCGAGAGAAAGCAACGAGGTCTCTGACAACTTCACCAGCCTTTAGGCTCTTGTCTCATCAAAAGGAAGACTTGTCCCATAGCTGCTCATGGAGCTGATGCAGGGAGCAGATGTTACTGCTTTTCCGTGTCTACCCCTTCTTTCTCCAACTCCTCTCCAAGGCCTCCACAAAGATATCATCTTCTTTGAGTTACGTGGATAGAAACGTCAGACGTCGATTGGAGCCATGAATCTGCTCATGAACTCTGCTGGCCACAATGCCACAGAGCTGCCTTAAAGCTCTCTTAAAAATGTGAGGCATTCCAGTAATTTTAATTACTGCGCATTGCATAAGCCAGAAACCAGTTCATACAAAGGGACAACAGAAAAGTGATTTTCAATTGCTCTCACTCTCTTCTGTGCTTAGTGCAGAGCCTCCAAAGCTCTGGGAACACCAGCTCTTATTACCATTTGAAGTACTTCATCTATTTGAAATCTCTTTGTTCAGTCACTTGGAGCTATGGATGCAGTTTAGAAGGGTTTAGAAAAGAAAAACAAAACTTCGATTTGGAAATGGCTACAGCAGCAAGAAAGCAAAAAAAGAGAAATGGAAAAACTTATAAACAAAAATGAGAGAAAATTAATTGCTTGGAATGAGACAGAGGCAGGTAGAACAAAGCAAATCACATTGTGTCCTTCCCTCCCGGATTCTGTCAGACCATCTAATCACAGCCTCCTGGCTTGAACCCTGCATGGTACTGAGCCCTTTGGCCCCGGTCCAGAAATGCACTTAAGCTTATATTTAACTTTGTGCATGTAAATGGTTCTGTTGACTTCAGTAGAGCATCTTGTGTGCTTAAAGTTGAACATGTGCCTTAGTGTTTTGCTGGATTTGGGCCAAAGAGCACAGTCATGTGCAGGAAACATTTTCAGCTCGATAAGGCTGTTAAAAGATATTTCCTTGTTACTCTTCTGCAGCTGATGCCACATCACAGCCTGACTGGAGATCCCTGCACTACAGAAAGGGTGATTTCATATTCCACAACCCTTTATAATGTAACATTCCTGGTGACACATGGTGCCTACAGTCTGCTCCCAGGTGGAGCACTCTCAGTGGGCACAATCTGTAAAGGATCCTTGAAGACTGAACACAGTATAGAACCATTAGAGCTGATGAAGATTTAATGGTGCACCTCAAATGAAAAGCTTGGGAATGGGATGGAGTGTTACCTATGTCTGGCTTGCAGGCAGGAAGGTGACATAATTCCTTTGCAACCTCAGAGAAAGAGATCAAATGAATTTTTTGTATGTATTTATAGAATCAAAGACATTTTTGAAGAAAGAGTCTTCTCGTTTTAAATAGCATATATAGTTCACTGATACAATGGTGGAATTATTAGAAGAGGACTTTTTCCAACTTTTTCACACTTATAAATCATAGTAAATACAAACATTTTAAACAAAACCATTGTCTCAAAGGACAGTGTTAGAAAAGAAACAGTGTACTGAGAAAGAAACAGATAATCAAGAAATATGAGAATCTTTTGCCAATGCAATGCATGACCATTCTGTACCATCCTACGAGATGGCATGAGTGTGCTGTAAAAAAGGACATCAGATAGCTTTGAAAACACCTATCCTTTCCCACCTGCTGCATAAAAGCAGGAAAACAACGAGGCCTTCTAGACGGAGTGATGCTGAGCTGGTGTAAAAGATATGAAGATCATTGACTTCAAGAAAAGTTTTTCAGACGAGAGGATGCTTTTGAGCAACTTGTCAGCTGAACAATTCAGAATGCTAATGGCAAGACTCCACGCTCATGAATCAAGTCAATTTACTGTTGAAAAAATCAAATAGAAAAATGACCATACTTAGAAGCCTTTAAAATTAATATATTGTTAAGGAGGTGTCAAGACTGTTGATCTGCAGGCTGAAGTGTCCTGACTTCATTTATGCCATACTCAGTTTTAGCTACCTGAGATCTGGTGATGAAATGGAGCGTTTTCAGCCACTACATGTGTCAGGGTATTTTTCTGTGGTGGTAGTGGGGAGTATGTCTCTCTCCCCCCTTCCCCTCCTTTTTTTTTTTTTTTTTGATCAGGACTTGCTATAGTTTGATGAAGCCCTTCTGTATTGAAGCAGATGGCATCCCTCACAATGAAATGTGATCGGAAGGCAAGTGAACACGACTTTACTTCATTTACAGCAACATCTTACGCATCTTGAAGGAATATCCCAGAGTGCTTTTATCTCAGTCTCTGTCCCTAGTTCCGGGATGGTTCTTTCTAGCCACAAGCAGGACTTGTGGAAGGAAAATGACGTCCTTAGTCTGCTCGTGATGTAAACAGCTATGAGTATCTGTGGAAGCAGAAAGTAATTCTCTTTCCTGAAATTTAACTAAACACACAGCTTAAAGTTTTTCCTTTTCCTCATAATTGATTACTTAGATATTGCAAAGAACCTGGCTTCATCCGTGAAGGATGCAATCATCTCTTGCAGCACAGTGCCCCCTAGCACTGCCTGCACACATTCATGCAGGATGGAGGGAAGAAGGCCACTTTGCTCAGTCAACAACACCTGCGGGACATGGCTTTCCCTGGGAATTTTCACACCAACTATTGACCCAGCCCAGTCATGCTTAGCTTGTGGGATCCGACAAGATCACAGCATGAAGTTGTGTGGCTGCCCAGTAAAGCAGAGAGATCCTTAATTGTGTTCAACAGTGTGTTTCTTGATGGAGGACTGGAATAACATAGATTTCTTTATTTGGTGACATTAACCAAACGTGAACTCTAATTTTCTCATATGAAGATCAAGGTCTTTATTTTCTCCTTCTTTCTCCACTACATTTTTTATGGCCATATAAGGCTTAAAGTTTTACCTGAGCAAAAGAGCAGAATGATAGCTTTTATTTTACTTTTTTCCCTTTGCAGTTTCTCCCACGCAGATAGGGCATAGAGCAGGAATTCAGAGAGAATTCTCCTTTCAGTTCCTTCATCAACTTTCTATGTTACTCTGACAACATTATCAATATTTCTCATATAAATAAACACTCAGAATACTTGCCTGTCCCTTCCAGACTTCACTTTACTGGTAGGTCTTAAAGAGGAGAGGCAAATATCAATATCTAATTGCTATTATCAGAGGATTACATACAGAGGATAACATCTATTTACAGATGATAAAATGAATATACAGGGAGGTTAAATGATTTAACAAAGGCCTCGAGCAGGCCACTGGCCAGACTGAGCTTTCCTGAATATTATTTATCTGTAATTTACAAAAATAAGGCACTCTGGCTTCTGTGTGTGAAATGTACTCTTTAGATGGAAAATAAATATTATTCTTATTGTACAGTATTCAGTCCTGGTTGAAAAAACTGCATCTCTACTATGGTAAAGAAGTTAATCTCCTTGAAAAAGAATATTTAAGTGTCAAAAAAGCAGGTGAATCAGCTAAGTCCTGACCAAGTACAGACACTGCTACTCCAGGCAATAATAATATAGGCATTACAAAAATTTCTGGATCAACTCCCAAACAGTAATATAGAGAATAACAGCAAGCCTTGCCATACAGACAGTCTGCACACCACCCCTTCCAAACAAATGTGCCCTACCTCTGGATCAAGCTGTGTCACTTCTTTTCATCCTATTACTTCCCTGGATTATATCTGAAAAGTGAACTAGTTCCTGCAATCAGCACAAACTTGGTGTAATTTTAACAAGCTTGGTCAGCCTCACTGTAAACAAGCTACTTCCATGCCTTGGAGAGCCCTGTGGAACGTCAATAATTTCTAGTCTTCTTCCTCTCACATTTCAGAAATTGAGAAGGTGACTGAAGGGTTTCTTTTCTCTGAATGTGTCCTGCATCTGCATTCCATAGACACACAGCATTTACATAGCACCCAACAACTTAAAAGCTTATTACAAAGCATTTAGCTTGTAAGTCCTCGGAAGACACTGGAAAGGTGTTATTATAGAAATGAAGAAACATACTCAGAGGAGTTACTTGGCCAGAGAGCGAAGGGAGGTGATGCTGGAACTATGATTATAATCTAGTTGCGTGTGGGCCAAACTCTCCCTTATTTACACCAGCGTCAGGTTCTGGAATAACTCCACTTCTCTCAGATATTGATCTGAGATTGTTGATAGACCAGGTGTATCATGATGTTGCTGATATCAAACTTTTTACAACAACAAAGAAAAAACGAGAGTGCCAGACACACCTAATTTTTCTTCCGTGTTACTCTGCTGAAGTTGGTGGAGTTGTTCCTTGTTTACATCCAGTGAGACTGAAACGACAGTCCATCCAATCTGATGGATTCAACTTCAGTTGTAGTACCTTGAACAGATAGTCCAAATACCTAAACTGTTTTTTGCACAGGGTTTCTCATATTGCAACTTGGGCCCAGTGATTCAGCCACCGATGTGTATAAATTGAATGACCTATTTAATACCCTGTCTCATACATACTTATATGACCCGTTAGCATCTCCATACCATCTAATTTTTTCAGTGTGTTCACTAATACACATTCCTGAGCAGCTCCCATCACTATTATCCCATTACACAGGGATTTGAAGCACAGTGAGGCAAAGTTGTCACATAGGTTGTCTGTGTCACAGCAAGGATAGCAACTTGTGTTTCCCATTGTTGGCATTGTAACCTCGATCCCTACTGACAACACCCATCTTGAAGCTTTTGTGTATTGATGCTCCAAATAAAAGCCTATGCTTCCATAAAATGGGAGATTTTAATTTTATATGCATGGTATGATTAAAGAAAAGGTGTAGGCAGGCTATGCTTCACCCAGATGGAGCAGAATTGTAAATCTAAAGACTTGGCTGACTATTTAGAAATTTAGGACAGCTGGTCCCTGGCCTTTAATACCAGCATAATTTATAACTAGACATGCTTAAGTCTTGTAAACCCCGTGGAAAGTACTCTGACATTATATATACTGGTTTGATACTGTGATTAATCACCCCTCAGTCCCCTTTGCAGGATAATAAGGCTGTCTGTATCTTGCAGCTGGCAATCTCCTTCCTTAGAGTCCCAGCTCTCCTATAACATTTACATTTCTACAGCTGACAGAAATTTAAGGCTCCGAAAGGGGATAAGGCAAAACAAAACAAACAATTCTATAAATTCTATAAACTGCTCTGCTAAAATACACGTTGAGATTAAATGTTGGGAATGCCTGAGTAGATACGACACTGCTTTTTCCAGCTCGATGTTAGCAGTGTGGGACCCTTTTCTGTCCGAAAGCCCTGAAAAGAGCAAGCGATGGGTGATGGTGGTGAGGTGACAGAAGAAGGAGGATTAAAAACACGCAGGGCGACATACTGGTTTACAGTTCAGCTAGGTCTTGTCCTTCTTTTCCTACGTCCCCTTTCCACTGCCTGTTGAAAGAGGAAAAGAAGCAGCACGCAGCACTTCTGCGTTTTCTGACCGCTGCCTGTAAAGCCCCTTGGAACACAGTGTCACCGCCGCCTTCAGCCTAAACTCAGCTTGCAAGACAGCACAGACGGTTTTCAAGGGAAACAGCCCAGGCTTTCCGAGAGAACCACAAACCCCGCGTGTGTTTTCCAGGAGCCCCTCCGCGCCCCGAGGAGCGGCGCGGGGCGGCAGGTCCGGATCGGGGTTGGCGGGGGGAGCTCCGCGGGGCCGGGACCGCCGGGGCACTGACGGCCTGGGGACGGACACGCAGAGCTACCGCCAGTACTGATGTAAGAGTTTCAACCCCCCGCAGCACCCGGGGACCGCGGGTCGCGGCCGGAGCCTCCCCCTGCGAGCGGGACCCGCGGCGCCGCCGCCGCTCGATTCCGTATAAGGCGCTGTGGCGGCGGCCCCGCCCCGGCCGCTCCCGCCGATGAGCTCATGCGGCGCTGCCATTGGCCGCGCGCGGCGGCGCCCCCGGAGCCCGAGCGGGCGCGATCCGGGCTATAACCGCGCGCGCCGGCCCCGGCCCGCACCGCCCGCACCCGCCGCGCCTCAGCCCTGCGCGTCCCGCCAGAGACAGAGACAGAGAGAGAGACAGAGAGAGAGAGAGGCGCAGTGCAGGCTGCGGACGGGCAGGCAGCAGCGGCGCACGGGCTGTTTAGGGAGCGAGAGTAAAGTCAGGCGAGCGCAACAGCGGCCGCCTCCCGCTCCGCAGAAGTGAGGAGGCAGCACCTCGGGGGGCAACATGACGGCGTGGCTGAGCTTCCTCGCCGTGTTCCTCTGCAGCTGGAGCCTGCGGGACTTGGTGGTGGAGGCTTGCACTTGCGTCCCCATCCACCCGCAGGACGCGTTCTGCAACTCCGACATCGGTAAGTGCCGCCCGCGCCAGGAGGGCTCCCGGGCTGGGGGCGGCTGGAGAGTTCCCGGGACTCCGAGGGGTGAGGGCGGCAGTCGGGCTGTCACCGCAAGGAAATCCTCGTCCCGCGAGTCGCCCAGTGAAAACAGAGGCGCGGCGGGTTAAACTGGTGAGGGGGACCCGACTTTTGAAGACCGGGTTTGGCTCCATCGCTGCCGCAGGCGCCTGGGCTGGTAAGAGGAGAGGCGTGTAGCGGCGGACCCCCGCCCGGCACTCCCAAGCTCCGTCCCGCGGCAGCCTCTCCCAGAAGTCCTTTAAAGAAATCAGTAGTCGTTGAAGTGGCATGTTTCCCACAGCAGGACAAAAACGCAACTGGAGGTGTGGGCTGACAGAATTTCCTCCACAACTTGGTGACAAAAAGTAGGAGGCAGGATTAGGATGGGTTCTCCCAAGCCGGGAAACCGACCGTGGCGGCTGGTATGGGAGGTGCGGCTCACATAGGCTTGTGGTGCTGCGCCTGTAACTTTGGGGAAGGGCTGGAGAAGCAGATAACAAGTGTCTCCACACTTTCTGCTGTCATCTTTGGAGCTTTTGGGAAAGTTAAAACACTTTTATTGAATCCTGACTGACGTTCTCTGCTATGGGTTTTAGGATCCTTAGGGGTTCGCTACACTAACTTTAGGTAGGAGACAAGGACAACACCAAAAATATCTGAGGAGGTGGTAATAGAGACTGATCTCAAGTTCTTTGGTTTGTCTGTAGACAAGGATGATTAACAAAACATGGTTACTGCTTAGTAAGTGTTCTGTGGCGAAGTATATGAAATCAAATAGTGGTGTCCTTTGAGTTAATACTGGACACCTGCCCATGTAATGGTAAATCCAGGCTGTCACTTCAGCGGTCGTGAGTGGATGGCACAAGTGAAGCCTCTTACCTTCTCTGTAGGTTGCCTTAGTAGCACAACATAAAAGGGGCTTGGGGGACTTTGCACTGCTGGTACCCACACGGTCCTGACTCCAAGTGGAGTCTGCAAAGAAGTCCTTCTGGCAACTGCTATGAAAGTCAAATAGAAAATACTTGTTACTGCAGCAGAACACCCATAGCTATGAACCCTGCCAGTGGCTCTTTCAAGTTAGATTTTTTTGCCAGTAAGCTTGGCTGTCTCTTGTCTTTAGTTCTTCTACAGAAACTGTAGTTATGCTTGGTTATTCATGTCTAGTTTATATAGCGTGTCTGCTCTTGAATGCCAAAAAACCCATTACATGTTAAAAGTGCTGGGAAGGTTACAGTTTGCTTCAGTGATGATAGCCTGAAGAACATTTATAAAACAGTTTTATACTGGCAAATTCTTCCAGAAAACTGCAGTATTCAAAGTTCTGTTGCCATTTTCATAGTTTAGATCAACAAGTGTGACACCTAAGTGGCAACTGCCACAGATATTGTCCTTTCTGTGAAAGGGAGACTGAGAAACCATTTTTCTACAGCTAAAGCTGATAGCAGCACATGGCCTTCATTAGCTGCATTTTGGGAGAAGGTCTACTTTCTTGCACTGATTAGGTCATGTTATACTAGATTAAGAGCAGTTTTCAGTTTAATTCAACTTCTTAAAATGATGTTAAATAAATTTTTGTGATGAATACACACAGTGTATTTTTACTAGATGTGTAAGTGACTAGGAGTATAGTAAACTATGAAGTTTCATGTAACATTGCACCTAAGCTTTAGGGCACAAAGTCTTTCTGTTTTCTACTCTGATTTCTGATTGAGTTCAGAGTCATCTCCTTCATCTTTCCTTTCTCTCTTCTGGACTCTTAATTATATCTCAAGCCCTGGCTTTGCTCTAAGACATAGTAGTTCAAAAAGTTGATGTCTGTGGGGCTTGCATCCCTTCAGACATCAGAGCAATGCAAAGGAGGAGAAGCATGAGGGGAAAAAGCAACTTGTTCCAGTAGATGATTTGAATGCAAGTTTGGTTAAGACTGCAGCTTGGTGATGGGTTGAAGCAACAGTAAATCCTTATGTTTGCTAGAACTGTCTGGAAAATGTGATGTTTCTGTAGGCTGATTTTAGTAAATGCTGTCATGTTCTTCATATGCGGAAAGGGAAAAAAGCCCACTAAAGCTTTCTGGCTCTGGAGGAGTTAATCATCTCCATGGAAACTGATGGCAGTGTACTAGTGCAGTGTTTAGACAGACTAAACTACACGCTGGGTTATAAAACACATTGTGGGGAAGAAAGGGACTTGGCAGCAAGTTTTTATCGCTCTTGAAACTCCTGACAAAATACCAGCTCTGAAGGGAGGAGTCAGTGCAGTAAGAGCTGGAGCAAAAGAGGCTTTTAAAATAGCTCCTAAAACAATACAAGAAATTAACTAGCTAGGTGGCAGCCTTGGAGAGGCTTTTCATCTTCAGAAGCACTGAATTTTGAAGAAGGAAAAAACTTTTAGTTTAGGATTGTAATGCAAACTTTTACTGTTGGTGTTGCGTGCCTAGCCAGTGAAGTCTTACTGTCAGGTTTATTCTCTTCTTCCTTTAATTTTTCATCTTCCAGTGGCTCCGTTCTGGTGCTGCCTCCCAAGCCTGCAGTCATTAGAAGGTTTTAATCTTTACAGAAACAGATGGTCAAATAAACCCATTGGAAAGGGCAGGAATTCTATATGTACATCCTTTGAAAGTGAAGGCTGTGGTCTTCTAAAGGAAGCTTGGACTTCATACATAATAATTTTTTTTTTTAATTAAAAAAAGGAGGGGAGGTTAAAAAAAAAAAAAAAAGAGGCGCTACTGCCAGACTGGTCATAAGGGGTCTTTTCACTCAGTCTGAGTGTTCCAGCATGATGAATGGAGCAAAAGTGAAGAGGTGTGTCTTATCTGGCCCTCAGAGGTCAATAAATAGTAAAAGTGCTGTTTTAACTCTTGGCTTTCTTTCTTAACTGGATCAATAAGTGCCAGAACAGGCAGTACAATAATTAGACAAACTGCAACTGCTATGACTTGCCATCTGAACTTTACTTCCTCCACTCCCGCCCTCTGCCTACGACCCCTTCCAGATGTGAATATTTTTCTTTTGTTTGAATTAAGGGATCTTTTGAAAGAACAGACACCAGGCATGCTTTGTTCCTTTGTGACAAAGCCGTGACATTTCCAGCTGGACATAGCTGACATGAAAGGGACTTGTTTGTCCTTTTTTTTGCAGGAGCAGCAGGAACTTTTGAATTTGGCTGCTGTATGTTGAATTCATAGGTTTGGAAAACACCTCCTGCCTGGCACCCTCTGCCCCACATCCCCTTTCAAAAAAAAAACAAAAAGAGGGGAAAGTATGTGATATTGCGATTTGACAAATGGGTCTGCAAGCGATAAAGTACTTTGTCCACTCCACAGCTATCTTACTTTCATCTTGTGCATATACTTTAGAAAAGAGCTGTGGCACTATTAGCTGTCTCTTACCTAAGTTCAAAGGAGCTCAAAATTCCTTTGTATGGTTTGTGTTGGGGGAAGAAATACCTGTTTCAGCAAGGGTACCAGTGGGTAGTGCTCCTGTCTGTTCTAAAAAGCCTGTTTGGATGAGTTGAGGTTGACAAGCTTTGGGGGAGGTGAAGGTAAGCTCTTAAGAGTCCCTTAGTAGAAGCCATTCTTCACTCCATCCTCCTATGCCCATAGCACTGAGTTCTCAACACCTGCAGTGGCTCCCATCCTTTGAACTGAGAATGTGATAGGAGAAGAGGAAAGAAAGAAAGAGCAGAGAAGGAGAAAGCTATGGAATTTGCTTGGCCCAGAGTCTGAGCACCTAATCGAAAACCTGCCCTTTCCCTGGTTTCCTTCAATTGATCGTTCTGCCTTCTCACTAAAAGCTGAAAGTGATATGCAGAACAACTTGATCATAAATGAGATTTTGAACATGGGTTCTTTACTTTGACATAGACTCTGTAGTGAGGTCACATGTGCTGTCTTAGCTTTTAAGGCAGACAGGTAAGGTCTGCCAAGTTAGTTTAAAAGTTAAAATAAACCAGCTCCAATTAATTATACCAATCTTTTGAATTGAGCTGAATGTAAAACAATTTTTTTGAGCTACCTGTTGTGGTAATGGTTGCAAAAGTGTTCTATCCACTTTGGAATCAGATGTTTCTTGAGGAAGCAATGATGTGGTTTTATTTTTAGACTGGATTTCCCTTTGAGGCATTTTAGAAGCAGGAAATCTGAGAAGTGTCCTGTAAAGCTTAACAAAATTAAAAAAATAAAGTACTGCAAATTTCATTTTACGTGGGAAGAAATTCAGGAGATTTATTTAACTTTTATGAAATTCCAATGTCCCGGTAAAAGCTGTGGTGAAAGAGAGTATTCCTTGTGCCTAGTCATGTCTTCTGGCAGAAAGATGGCCATTCTCAACTGAATTGTCCTATTTAGCAGAAGTGGAGATAGAAGTTGTTTCTTTGTGTGGTTTTTTTTTTGTTGTTTTTTTTTTGTTTGTTTTGTTTTGTTTTGTTTTTGTTTTTTGTTTTGTTTGGATATTTGCAATTTTAAGTCCATATGAGAAGAAGAAGAAGATCACCTTGTAGGGTCTGGAGTAAGTCACTTCTCCAGATGTATGTATTAAAAAATAAAAGTGGTAGAAAGTACTGTTTGGAAGACGTAGTGCAGAATGTTATATCTTCTTACTGTTGCATATGCTTACTCCTTATTTCTTGCAGGAAGTATCTCCAGCAAGAACTCTGAGCCAGCGGAGAGCCAGATGTTCTAACATTAAGCCTTGGAGCTCTTTGCTTTATGTAGACATTTCTTTCCTTGTAATTTTCTTTGATTTCCCACATGATCTTTAGAACTCTCCACCTGCCAATTGCTCTTCTAATATTTCTGGAAAGAAGTGGGCTGGTGGGAACATAGTTATATACAGCCATATGCAGTATTAGTATCTTTTAGCTTAGAAAAAGTTTTCATGTGGGTTTGGGAAGGACCTGCTTTATTCATGTCTGTTTTTCAGGATGAGCAAATTTGATTGTTTGACCACAAGAGAAGTGGCACAAGGTGACAAGTTAATTCTCAGCTTCATCAGTGCACTTCCCATTTTCCGAGACACTAAATGCCGTTAGTCCTGCACTTTCAGAGTTTCTTAAATATGGCAATTGAATTTGCATGTGATGAAATGGGTCTCTGTACTCAAGTGCAATCCTGGCCGTGGTGGGTGGGACCAAGAATTTTTAGTAGGAGCACTCGGTGAGTCACCTTGGCCTTAACTGGGTGTTAAAACTATCAAGATGAAATCTTAGTTTTAAGATGTAACAGTGTTGTCTAAGGTCATATTTCTTTTTCCTCACAGCTCCAATACCATGTGGTGCTCTTATGAAGCCCAACCAAGCATGTATCACCGAAGAAAGGAGCCCCTTTGGTCTGGGCAGGGGGTCTTGTCATTAAATGAAACTTCCACCAGATGCTTTCTGGAAGTTTCTAAGAGCTAGTAAACCTGAAAGGACAGCTTGGTTTGAGCTAGCAGGCAAGACCAGGCAAGCTGTGTTTGCTGTGTTTGAACCAGATTAAGCTAAGGAACTTATTTTTGGTCCCAATAATGTCTGCAGTGCCTGTGTTTGAGTTTCCTTTTAATTATGATATTTATTTTTTTCAGCTCAAGATGAAGAGGCTTTTACTCTAATGTGCTGCTTATTGCTCTAGACTTTCAGGGTATGAATCGGTCTTTCATATAATGATATAAAGTGGAAGCAAATTATACTGGTGAAATGAAGTAGTATACAAGATGAGAGGAAAATTGTGCCTTGAAGCACCAATTAGTTAAGCAAATGCAGAGTTCATTAAACTTAAAGGCCTATTGTAGCTCATCTAAACCTCTGAAGAATCTCCACATGTGACACTTGAAATTTTACTGGTATAACTTTATTGGACTCTTACTACTCTTATAAGCTAGCTACACCTTTCATAGACTCCTCTGGCACAGGGTTGATCAGAGCAGTTGACTACATTTGGAATTGTTGCAAGACTATTTCAACTTCTCTGCAGCTTCGTGGCACTGAACACTCCTTGCAGATTGCAGAGATGAAGGTCAACCTTTTTGGTAACACTCTGTGTAGAAGTACTCAGGGTACGTGGGAGGGATGGACACTGCTGGGGCTTTTACCACTGCTCTGCTGCCAATGTTATTTGCCCAAAGTGGGCTTAAGTCCTTATTTAAAACTAGGGCTAAACTGGATTTGCTTTGGAATAGCTTCAGAAAAGAATGTTAACTGGTGAATTTCAAACTTCTGCAATTTGAAAGTATTAGGCTGGTGCTGGACCTGAGGTAAATGAGACCAAGGTGGGTTAAATGAATTTGCACCCTCTTATACATGATCTAAAATCTTATCAATATGGAGGGGAAATACTGAACCAGGCTCGTAACTTGTGTAAAGCAGGTGCATTGCCACTTGTCTCACCAGTATTTCACCATCTTTTATCAGAGTTGGATTTGACTCGATCATTTCAGGTTTCTGAGAGGAATGTTACAAACACTAGAGAGCTTAAAAACTATTGCCAAAACCAAAGTTAACTTTCTACTGTAATGTGAAGTAGTTCTCTTGGGTGATCAGAGTGAAGATGTAGTGCTCTAACTGGCAGTGTCTAATAACATAAAAATGTAAGTAGTTTTACATAACCCTGATTAATTCATTTATTTAAAACTCCTACCAGCTAGAAAAGATTCTGGGAGTCTTCTGGAAACAAGGTAGAAGTCTCTTGAGTTGCGTGCTAGAAAAATTAGTGTTGACTATGAATAGTCTAAATTCCTGCTAATGTTTATATAAGACCTCTCCAAAGGGCAGTTTCAGACCTTAGAAACAGTATACAGACAATAAAACTCCAATAGCAGAGAGACGCATATGCAAAAAATAACAGCAAACCTCATCAAACATCAGCTGTGGTTTGCTTGAGATGCAGAATCTCACTTTTATTTTATTAGGAAGAAAGGAGGTGATTTGGGGTGTCCCTCTTGAGACTGAAATGCACCAGGAACCAGTAGAGAGAGCAGTGGCTGGGGAGAATGTCAGGGAGGCCATTGTCAACTTAGGGACACAACTTGGGTTGTGGTAGTGGGGAACTAGAGGTCTGTGTCGACAGGCTCAGGTTGAAAAACTTCTGGCTTTGTTACGGATGGGGGAAGAGAATGACCACAGCTATAGGTTCAATGGGAAAGTCATAATGGGATAAGGTATTTAGGAGATGTAGGAGTGACAAAGGCCCTCCAGAGATTACTCTCAGAGTATAAGGAGGAGAGAAGGATTACTGTGGAAGTTAGAAATGCAGTATGGAAGCACTGATGAAGAACTAGATGCAGGCTGGTCAAGATCGGAAGAGTCACTAGCTGTGACACATGGTAGGCCACCCCATCTGGAACTATGTGAACTAGATTGGGCATGCCTAAGGTGGATCCTAACCATCCAGGAGGATGAATGTATACTTGGGCTTCAGGGAACACATAAGGAAGAGAATCTACACAAAAGAGTCTGATACTCTACTGATAGATCTCTAACAGCCTGTAGCAGGTTCATTTCTGACTGGCTTTGAAAAACCCTGGTTGTATGGACTGGCCATGGTCAGAGCACACGCACTTTACTCTAACTGGACTCTAGCCAAGCTGTTGCCTTCCTCCATTCAGATAAATGCCAAGTTCCTTCAAATAGCCCTTCAAGAAATGCAAGTTGCATGAGTGTGTGTGCAAGGGCTTGGCCTTCTTTTATTTTTGCCAGGTGAGTTATAAGGAAAATACTGCTTATCTGGAAAATGATGTAGATTGTGCAGCAGCAGAAGCAAATGAAATTAGGCCAGGTATAACGTGTTTGGAGGTACTTCTGATATATATGATGTAGTAACGTGCCCCACTGCAGTCAGGAAATAAAAGGAGAGTGTGCAAATGGCAGAGCCATCATTGTTCAACACATATTTGTTATTGGTTCTGGGGAAAAATACACATTCTGATAAAAAATCTACAATCTTCCTTAGATGCCCATCTGTTTTTAAAATATCAGAGCACAATTCTGTTGGTTCTTAAGAGTTTAGAACTAGTTTATTGGGGAGGTAAAAAAGATATGTTAAAGGGCCCAAGGAGGAAAAAGAGACCCTATAGATTTTTCACTTCTTAATTCCTTGACTTTGACGTGAAAAGGCCCAGCTTTCTGCTGGCCTGCATAATCACTGGTACTTCAGCAAAGCAGCTCTAAATTGTACCAGACTTGCACAATGCTTACATGGGTAGTAATGGCTACACCAGGTGCAACAGCATGAAGGTAACACATCTCTTGCTTTCTACTGATTCATTAAAAAAAAAGGAAGTTGCACAGCAGCTCATAGGAAACAGGAGTTCTGCTATTCCACAGGGCTGTATTCAGTGACCCAAGCTCCTGCTGGCCTAGAATGAAGGACTTGAATTTTAACTCCCTCATGCTGCATTGTAATTACAGTATGGGAACTCAACATCTGTTTCCTTTTCTCCATGTTTTCCTCAGTATTGGGTGTTTCTGCAGTGCAGTCTGCAGGGAGGCCTGCTGGCATTATGTTAGTCTGTTAATTTTCTATAGAAGAGCACTGGAGCATTTTTTCAGACAACAAGTTCAATCTCTCATGTTCAGTGAGTACATGAACTAGCAAAGATCTTGCTCTTCTGATGTTTAATCAGCCCTCTCAAATTTCATGGATCAGATGTAAATAGGAAGCTCCCCCTCTATTGAGCAGGTTTTGTTGTTGGTCTCCAAACAGTTAAAATATAAGGGAAAAAATGTGCTTGCTTGTACCAAGACAGGAAAACCACAGAATGGAAAACTTCCGCTTAACTTTGAAAGACAGGAAATAGCTGGTGTTGGAAAGGGAACAGGTAGAGGAGGAGTGAGCCAGAGGATATCTGTAGAAAACCAGCTATTCCCCAGACACTTCTCCTTCAGCTCTGTGTTCTTTTGGGGAATGGAGTTCCAGGCTGGCCCCCATGTTCCAAGCCCTTTATACACTTTCCAAGCACCCACCCCAGTTCCCTACTTCCTGCCTCTTCTGACACTGCTATAAATATCCTGCCTGCCTTGCATAGGTCCAGAGAAACACACATTGCAGATTAAAGGGAAGTGAGGTGACAGTATGAAAGGGCTTTTAGATCAGCTCTTGTGAAGTGTGAGATTGCTGGGTCCCCTGCTTTAAATGTCTTTAAGAGTGAAACATCCTCCTTGTTTATCATACTCACCTCTGGATTGGGATACATGGGTCTGTTTCTAAGTAAATTATTTCCTCCACTAAATAATATGCTACATATGGTGCAGGACTAAAAGCTGAAAAAATTTCTGGTATTTGGGAGAATGTAGGGTGGGGAAAAAAAGAAACAGGAGACACTAGTTGCGAGACCACACTGCATGCAGAAGTATAGCACTTGCAGTAATGAATATCTTAAATGCTTTGGTGAAGTGGATCAGTCCAAGAGGAAATAAAACAGCAAAGTGATCCCTGGGGCACTTAAGTAGCCATCATGTACAGTACTTCAATAGCCACAAAATACCCAGCCCTCCCTCAGCATCCCGCAGGGCAAAAATCACAAACCCAGAGGAGTGTGGGAAGATAAGGGCTGCGGTTCCTGTGCAAGAACTTCAGTATTGCAAATGATTGTGCTGGGGTGAGGGCAGGATGAGTTCTTAAGCCCTTTGTTTTACTTCTCTAAATATGAAGAGCAGCACCTGTCCCTTTTTTCCTTTTTTTTTTTTTTTTTATCCTCAAGGGGGTGGGGATTAAGGATTTAGTTGGTTATTTCCTTAGAGGATCAAGATAAAAAGGAGACTTCAATAAGTCTGTTTCTGTCTTCTCTACAGGCAGTATATTTTCAATAGAATTAAGCAGCTGTCTTGCTTTCCCCCACTGCGTAACAGTTTGCAGCTTTACAGAGAAGCACAGAAATAGAGGATTCTACAATATCAGGCAGAACTCCTAGGTGGTACTTTAAGAGACCCCAAATTATCACAGAAAGGTTTCAGTGGAACATTATTCATTCAGAGAGAAGCTTGACTAGATCTGGTGGCAAATACCCAATGACCCTTATCAATATGTTGCCTTTAATACCTTTACTTTGGAACAAGCACCCTGAGGCAGAACTTGTGATAGTGAGTCTTATACATCATCCAGCTAGGCTGGAGTTCTGATGCTGATAAAATATACCTCATGGGGGATACTCTGATTTTCCCCCTTCTGAGGCTCTCATCTTAATTGCTTGTAATTAGAGATGAATTCAAACCCTGCAGTTTTAAATTCCTTCTAAAACTAGAGTCATTTGTTACTTCAATTCTGGAGTCTATTTTTCTTATCAGGACGAATGTCTAACCTGCCTCCCACATGCATTCTAAATTATGGCTATCTCTTGAGTTTCCCAGAGTATTCTGTTTTGCTCTTTTTCTGTTTGACTGGGAGGCCAACAGGATGACAATCATGTATTTACTCATATTTTGTTCTGAGAGTTCTCCTGATGCCAAATAATTACAAGACTCTAAGGCTAGGACTAATAAATACTTATGTTTCAGAGCCCTACATCACTGTGTTGTGCAGCTCAGCAGGAGCCTGCTGGAGTAGCACTGCCAGCTTGATCCCAAGGAGGTTTGTCCTTTCCAACAGACCGACACTTTTGAAAAAACAGCAAGCAAAGTGGGAAGAAGGTCCTTACTGGCCTTTATTCTAATGCCATGTTTAAATTGATTGAAGAAATGGTGTAGGTTGAGAGCAACAGACAGCACCTGTCTGGTGTATTTGGCTGTATGGGAAACAAAGCTTTCACTAGTACCGGAAAGTTTTCAAGCCAATAGGTTCCTTCCTGTCAGTGCAAGACCTCATGTTTGTTTCTGAATGCCCTTCTCTCAGACTGATTTCCTCCAGTACTAATGGCTGTTGGAAGAGCTGGGTAAAGGAAAGCACGAGGTCTGTCTTTCTCTCCTGTCTCAAACTGCTTTCCTGTTTGTCTCTTATGCAGTATGGCATCTTGGTCCATTGACGTAAACTTTGTCCTTTGTGATGTTCAAAGCTCTCGTCTTCTGAAGTTGACATTCCATACACACATCCTGCCTAGGCAGTCTTTGAGACAGGATTCTAGGGTGGTAGTTGTCTTGGCACACACAGGGGTTCACATTTTTGTGCAGGTTCTATGTTTGTTCATCAAACCATCGTAAGTTCAGCACATAACAGGGTTCCTTCCAGCACATACTCCTCAATATATGTGTGGTCCAACAAGGAAAGATCAACCAAAGCTGTTACTGAAATAACGTGGTGGAGCTTGGAGGCAGCATCACTAGGTTGCACCATTGAAAAATATGGGAAAGGCAGTTTTTGTTTAAAAAAATGCCCAGGTCTTGAACGGGAGAGAAAGAATTCAGAGGAATTTTCTAAGAGGAGTTGCTTAGCCCACGTGGCTCCCTTCTCTGTTGAAATCCATCAGAGCTTGCAGCACTTCTCTTAACTTGGGCATTTAGAATCAAAATGCTGATGTATGTTGTTTCCCCACTGAATTTTAGACTATATCTCTTTTTTTCTACTTTTTTCCTCATGTAAACATCTCTGCTAGAGTTGCTGCAACATGCTGTATTGTCATAAACATACTGAAATTTAGTGATGTGGACAGTCAGTGTGCACAGGGATCAACAGAGCTGTAATGGTTAAAATAATAAAAAAAAAATCTTCTCTCTGTATTCCCAAAGTAATTTCCCTTGGCAAAGACCAAGCATTAAATGGAACTATACACTCATGAGCTAGCTGCATGTTTGCCTGCCAATTTAATAGCAAGAGCAAGAGGATCTGTAATCCTTTTACCCGGAACAAGAAAACTATGTTTTGGTGAGATTTCAGTGTAGTGATAGCAGTTTCAGATCCATTTTGGTTATAGAGTGTATTGCCAGCAAAGCTAAAACGGACAGAACCATGCAGTGCCAGTCTGCTTTCTGCAGAAGCAGTAATGTTTCAGCTATTCAGGATTATATTTCTTCCCTGCCCTGTTTGGAAGGTGGCAGGGAATTCCTTACTTGTCTTGGTGCGTTTTCTCTAAAATCCCATACCAGAAAATGTTACTGCAATCTGTGGCAATGAGAATGTAATCTGTGGCTGTTTTGCATAGTTGGATAATTTGTTGGTTTTGTTTTTAAGCCAATTGGTGACTCTCTGAGGCTAGCACTGCTCCAAATCTTATTAATAGCAGTCCTTGACATTTTAGAGGTTTTATCTTTTCATTATGATTCATACATGCTCATTTTTGAATTTGCTAATGTGCACTTGCGCTTCCTCAGCTGCCTTGCTGGTGGAAGGAAGCAGTGGAAGGAAACAGGGTACACCAACAGCCTGGTTTCATTAACTGGGGTTCTGCTTATCCTACAGAATATTAGCAGTGAACATGTAACTCTGCATTGGTAAGCCCCACCTCTGGTTTTTCTCAGGGGGAAAAAAACCCCCTGTGTAACTATTTAACTATTCATAGTTGGTATATTAAGTGTGAAATTAAGCAGTTCCAAGGAGATGAACAACTGCTATTCAGAGGGAGTGCCTTTACGCTTGTCTTCTCCTCAGAGCCTACAACAGTCCAGTGTTCTTGACTCAAAAGTGTACCCCTTGGGGTAGGGGAAAATCAGAGCCAAGCAAGGCTGCTAAAAGCCCAGGCTTAGACGTGTGCCTCGTGTGCCTGTGTGTACATCTTGCAGTTCGATGATGACCCTGATGACTTCTTGAACTTTTAATGACAATGCAGCTGTCTGTTCATGGTGCTAATTAACCCAAAAGCTGATTCCTCCCTCCCCCTCGTTATCCATTCCGTGAATGAGATGTGAAAACAAGGAGACGACTTTTCCCGTGCCCTTAGGGCTGTCTGAGCCTGGCAGCAGTGACCCTGCTTGAGTAGAACTGAAAGAGCTGCTGCGCAATGGCCCATACTCCTTTTTAATGGGTTATTAAGATTCCACCTTCTCCCCCTCCCTCCAGTCCTGTTACAGTTTGGAACGATGGCACTTAGGGGAAAACAGCTGCAGGAATAACTTTTCTTTTGGAAAGCCAGAGACAGCTGCTTAGTTTTTAAGTCTAGGGATTCCTCCGCTACTTATTTAGGGCCTGATCCCACTCCAGTTAAAATCAGTGGAAAGATTCCCACTGGATTCAGCAGGCAGTTGAAGGAAGCAGCTTCAGGAAGCAGCCTGCAATCAAACAATACTGCTTCAAAATGTTGGAAGCAGCTAGAAAGAAAAAAGAGAGTAGGAAGGCATTTATCACAGAATTGACTTTCTGACTTGCCTGCAGTCTCAAAGTACAAGCACTCAGCAGACCAGTGTTTTACGTGAGGAACAGGTTGAATTAGTGTTTGTGGTATCCTAAGTTGCTTTTAAAAAATAGCTCTAGTATGTCTACGTTCATTTACAGTCTGCAGTGTTGACAGACTTTTATTGGCACAGTGAATTAAAGGACTGATCTTTGATACTGAATGCTGATTTTAGTTTAGATACTCTGTGATCATGGAGGATAGTGGCTTACTTTTTGAAATTATGCTAGTTCTCAGCACCTACAACTCTCATTGGTATGAATTTACTTGCCACTTCTGAAAAATGAGGAGAAAAATGGAATTTACTCTTGCTTCTGTCATTAGAGATTGTTGTTGTCACCTCTGATTTATACAGTGAAAGAGAAGTCTAAAAACTTGCTGGAGAGAGTCAGAATTTCTGTTCCATAGAGAATTTTGAAATGGTGGAAATTTATTCCATCTGAAATGTGAGGGAAAATGAAAATATCAGAGTTTTCAGCATGGAATTTTCTGGGAAAAGTGATTCAGAAGCATCTGAATATAATGTTTTGAAGGGTTAATTTCAGATGTCCATTTTGAATGAAGGTTTCATTTCATATCAACATTAAGACTTCAAGTGCAGTTGAAGAGCATTGCTGATTCAGGATCAAAATAGGTCTCAGTTTTTCTGAAAGGAAACCTGAAAAACAGTTTCGCTGAAGTTGATACTTTCCTTAGAAATTTGTGACTTAAGTAAAGCCACATTTCCTGACAGGAAAAAGTCTTTTCAGAAACATCCCTGATGGTTTAACAGTAACAGCCTCCCCTTCTGGAAGTGCCGATTTTGATCAGGTTACATGCTACCTCTCAAGCTGAGAAAGATTCCAGTTCATTAGTCCTTCAGGGTTTATAGTTAGCTTTTTCTGAATGCTGAGAATTCCCTTTAAAACACAGAGCTAGATATCCTTTGCTTACTGCAGTTCTTGTCAATGGGCAGTTCTCCTGGGGTTTGCTGCATTAATGAACAAACGAGTTTGCTTTGTGGTTGTGTTGCTGCCAGTGGACTGAGACGAGGTATTTCCCCTTGTATTTCTGTTAGTTCCCTCCCTGTCAATGTTTAAACAAGCTTACACCTGTGTTCCAGGTGCGAGCTTAACTGGAGCCCTGAAAAGCTGGCTCTTGGGAGGGTGGTTCATTACATTGCCAAATAGTCCTGTTATAGCAGTGTCTCAGGAGACCTAGACAGGCAGGAAGCAGTCAGGCTTGGTGTATACCCTGGAAATGATTACCCTTATCTGTAAACATTCAGCAGTGCAGTATTCAGAGAACTTCTGCCTCCCAAACAGTTAATGGGCCTTAGAGCATTCAGAAATAGCCATCACTTTGCCAGGGCAGCTGTGAAATGATTATCCAACCATATCTTGTGACCTTTAGTTTGTTTTGTTTTGGTTTTTAAAAAAGTTACAGGGACACTTAAGAAGTGATACCAGAATGTAAGCTTACCTCCCCCAGATTGGAAATTTATGAAAGTTTTCAGTAAGAATACTTTTGGAAGCTCTCGAGCTTGAATAGCACAGATGAGCTAAGTGACTGGTACATTCACTTGAAGTAAATCTCCATCAGATTCATATGGTCTGACTTGAGAATTTACATTTAAAACCCATTATTTATCAATAATGGCTAAGAATAGAACAACATGAGTTAGTCTTGAATTTGTATAAATATTTGTCATGCAAATAAAGAAGTCAACAACTGGTGTTAGACAGGCACTGTAATCATTCAGTGTATTCTCTGTGCTTACAGAAGTCTAGCTAAGAGTCATATTTCGTTAATATTTCATTGGGAGTACCAAGGATGCGTATAAGCACAACATCTTGAAATCCATTCTGATTATGGTCTATTGGATTGTTCAGGGACATGAAATTTTGATGAAAAGTATGTATGAGGGAAGTTTAGGTAGTAAAAGAATGAGAGGGTTATACTGTTTCTCTCTCTACTGCAATTTCCATGAAACAACTTTGACTGTCAGTAGGCGAGTCAGGGAGTTTGAGGAAACTGTTTGAAGAAGAAAGGTAACTGACCAGTGTCTACCTACCCTTTCTGCTGTCAATTATCTGTGTCATTGCACAGGGAAAATCTGATATCTTCAGAGCCAGGGGAAGTACATTGTGCAGTAATTGTGTACGACAAATCAACGCCAAGTTCTTCAGGCCTTCAACGGTCAAAAATTAAGGATGATGCTTTGGAATACAGTTGTAACAGGGCACTACATGGGATTCTGGAAAGTTCTGGATAGGTGGGCAAATTGGTCAAATTGCTCTGATATTATCTTGACCTTGACCTGTAGTCTGCTGGGAATTGTGATATGTGAGGCTCATTCAGGACTCAGAGAGGTTTTCTACTTGCTTTAATGAACGCTGAATTGAGATCCAAGTATTACACCTAAGTCTTTACGTGGCACTCAAGACTCCCAGATAAAATTCTTCATGTAGCTAAGCTCAGCTACATAGTATTAATTACTGTGGTTGCACAACAGACATTAATAAAATAGACAATTAGTAAATTCCTTAAGCATTATGACAAACCAGAAGTCTGTCATGGACATGTCCAGTGTATGTGAACAGTCTGCAGATGCTGTCAGCAGAACAACTGATAATGTCTTGAGAATGGTGGGCAAATTTCTCATGGGAGAAATTGTTTGAACATGGGTTTAATTCCAGCATTTGTCCTAATACTAGGTCCTGTCGCATCCAGTCAAGTAGGAACAGAAGAGCAGCACATATAGGCCTGACCTGGTTAAATATGTATACCTCTTTGGTGTGGACAGCTGCTTAGCCTGTCAGTTTAGTGCAAGTTTTCTAATGCAGGAAGGAATTTGCAGGCCCACCCAGTACCCTTGAAATCTATACATGTTCACAAACAGTTCTTCCTCTCTAGCTCCTACGTGCAAAATTGAGCGTAAACCATGTGATCAGCGGAGTGCAGCCTCCTCAGAGAATGCTGGCACCCGTCCCAGTTGGGCAAGGTGCTGAAGCAAGGAGAGTCCTCTGAAGTAAGCTGATGAAGCAGGGAGTGTCCAGGCCTGTGGCTTTTGATAATCCCTGTTTTTAAAGGTTTATATGGGCTGTCAGAGCTGCCCTATTTCTAGTGCGCAGATGAAAACTGCCTTCAGATGTTCTCTTTAGCAAGTCTGTCCTTCCTGTTCCTCCTCTTGGACTGTTTGGATCTGACACCCAGTGTGTTCATGGATTGCACAGTGGGTTAAGGAAGACTAATAGATAGGCAGATTTGGATCAAGAATTTTTCTATTGCATCCTCAAAAAATACAGTGATGAATTTATGATACTTGTTAACTCTGGATATACCCCAGGGGAAATCTAGCAGGAAGGAGCAAAGTTCTATGCGTCTCGTTTTGCAGACGTCTTGCTGTTACCTGAAACGTGAAGTGGCATCTACCAGGTTCAACCCTGGACATTCGCTGGTCAAGTGCTGGATTAGAGCATCTTGCCTCCCCTCCTCTTGTGATGTATGCGAGCAGTCTCTTTCCTGCTTGGTGAAGGCAGTGGGTTTGTTCTGAAAACCGGGTATCAAACTGCAACACAACAGCCTACAGAAGAAATAACCATAGCCCAGTAGAGCAACTTATCTGCAGCTTTGCAGGCTAAGGACTTTTTGTTCTCAGCAGAAGTAAAGCTTCAGGGGAAAATTGCAGCCAAAAACAACAAAAAAAAAAATGGATCAAAAGGATATGTCTGCACTGCCTCTTCAATCTGAAATCTCCTCATGGTGTACCCATTTTGATGTACACCTGAAAGTAATGTAATTTGGGGACTGTGTATTACCCTTGTTTAGGATCAACTGTACTTTGTTCTTTAAGAAGTGCTCATGACCTCAAGAGAGTAAAAGTCTGCCCCATGTGACTCAGAATGGGATTTCTGAGACTGTAGTAGGTTCTTTAAAATACCACTCGAACCATTTTAATCACTGTAGCACTTGTTCTTGTAGTTTATCATCATGATCTGTGGAAATGGAAGATCAGCTTCACTTGCAGCTTTATATCACTACATCACAGGCAAAGGGCATGTTTTCTCCTCGC
This sequence comes from Pseudopipra pipra, assembly GCF_036250125.1. NCBI lineage: Eukaryota > Metazoa > Chordata > Aves > Passeriformes > Pipridae > Pseudopipra > Pseudopipra pipra. The sequence continues at coordinate 21,916,821 of NC_087553.1, forward strand.
GGAGGCTGCTCCCTGAAATGTACTATTTCGGTAATTCATCTCTCATCATATGCTCCAATTTGCTTTCCATGTTACTGCTCACTTGATGGGTTGGGAAACGATCAATGCCAGATGCGCATTCCTTTCAGGCAGTAAATGCTCCTGCAGCAGTAAGTTATGTGCACCAGCTTCTTGTTTCATTAAAATCGCATATGGTTTCCATTTGTCCCTAATTGGTCTCACATCAGCTCTGCCATATTCTCTGAGTGGAAAGCTTAGGCCTGTGGCTCCACTGAACAATTCCAAAGAGCTATGAGAAACCAGAGCCTTGTCTGTCTCAGCCTGCCTTCCCCTCGTCCTGTACGTAATGTGTCCAGAATACTTGATCTGGAAGAGAGGACTGACCTAAATCTAGTTCTATTGGACTGATCTTATGTTGACCAAAAGGAGATGGAAAAGGTGTTTTGAGCTGACCATTGCTTTGAGTCATATGCTTGTTATTTTTATCCACTGTTGTAAGCTGGCTTTGGAAGTGCTTTTGTGTGTTGGTTTTGACAACCATCTTTCCAACACTGCTAACCTTGGCTGAAAGTATTTCTGTCTTTGGCAGTTGTCAGAGGCACAAGACGAGACAAAATGCACTCTGCTGAAAACACTCCTTGGAAAGAGATGCGAGATGCCTCTTCTGTGCTCTCTACATGAGGCACTCCCTTCCCCTCCCTCCACTTGTATCATTTTTCCTTCCTTTACTCTGATACTTGCCTGCTGCCTTTTGCCTCTAGCTTGAATTCAGCTTCCAGGGACTAGTTAAAAATATTTAGATGGAAGGTTAAAAAAAAAAAACAGCCTACCAAAAAGGAGGCAGAGAAATGTCTAGTTGGCAGGAATGACATTGGTTTCTCTGTTTATTTCACCAGAGGGTTCTCAAAACTGTAGGCATGCTCGTTACATAGTCTGCGGTGTCTCTGCTTAGGTCTGGAGCAAACCTAGAACATTTTGTTGGTGCAAGCAGTGAGATTAACCTAGTGATGTGTGTAACTTCTGTGACTCAACTCGCTCTGTGCCTGTTCTAGCTGATCTCTTCCGTCTACCTGGCTTCCCTGAGTTAAGTAGGTGTAATAGCTAGTAACAACAGACACTGGGTTTTTTTCCTCTTTTCTTCCTTTAACTTCTCTGTGTTTTTCATGGGGTATTTTGTGTAGCTAGTTTTTACATGCACTAACATCTACTACATATGGATCTAAGAGATTCTACTTGTAAATGGATATAAATGCATTTTAGATTCCTCCTTTCTTCCTCCTCCTTTTAGTCTTTCCTCTGTCTTTCTGACAGAATATCTGTGTATGATTGGGAAGCAAGGGAGCTAATATCAGGAGTTAGATGCAGGGGCAATGCTGGGCAGCTGAAGAGTCTTCAACCAAATTGCATAGAGGAACGTGAATGAAATGTTCTCTTTTCCAGAAGAGAATTTACAGATTCTAATCTAACAGAGACCTCTAGTTTCTCTCTGATTCTAATGTATTTCAGAGGGAGCTTGGACTTCCATAGGGTGAGATACACTATATGGGGAGGGAGAAAAAGCTTGATACTGCTGCTATCAGAAAGACTGTATCTAGTTAATAAGCTACAGGTGAAATGCCAAGCACAAACCAAGTTCTGCCTGTTTTATGCAACCTTGAGTCTTTAATTTATGATCTTGCTGAGAGGATTAACTTCCTCCCAGGTAAAGCCCTTCTAGAGCAGTTTATACTTTTTGAAGTGATGAGAGGTCTGATGCAAACACAGTCTTGTGTAAAAGAGTTGTATTACTCCTTATTTTGCAGTGTTGGAAATCAAGCAGCACAGCATACCCTGCAAACAGACTTTCAGTGGCAAGAAAATCTGCAGGGATGGGAAACGTGGTTAATATTTAGCAAGTGCAATTGTAATCAGTTGTTTTATACAGAGCGTGGGCTTGGGTGAAGCTATTTAATTGTCTTCCACTTTTTTTGGGTGACCTTCAAACAGCCTTACCACGCCACAGACAGGGAAAGTTTTCTGGATCTGTAAAACAAAGGCCAAAAGTAAATGTCATAGTTCTGGTTAGAACATGGGAAGGAAAGTTGTCTGTGTGTCTTGCTTTCTCCTGTTTCTATTTAGACTTCTATTGTTAGTCATCAACACTTGCTGAAGTACACACAAGTCCTTTACAATGTGATGTTTAAGTGGCAGCTGGCTGGTAGAGGTGATTGGTGCCAAGAAGGTGCTCTTTCTCAGTGAGTGTTCATAAGAGCACTTTGAAATGACAAGAAGTCAAGATTTGGACTGCCAGTAATGGGAACTTGTTTGTTGGTTGAGGGGTATGAGAGGAAGGTAACCAGCAGTGAGCCTCTTAACTTCACTACCTGTTTTTGCTTTCTTGATGAAGTTCTCTGGTGATGCTGTGTACCATTACAGCTGGATTTGACTTCTTCCAAGACAAAGCAAAAGAGGTTTGCCTTTGTGGCTTTGGCTGAAGGCCGTGATGGAGTGAGGCAAGAGAAAACTATTGTATTTTTTCAGCCTTCCTGTGCTTTGGAAGAAGCCTTCAAATTCAGTACTCTGATTTGTAAAAGAATTCTATTTTGGTTATGGAGGAAGAGGTGACTTTCAGTACAAACAGATCATCAAACAGACTGGAGGCTTCTGATTTTTTCCCCTCTTCATGAATCCCCTGCTGTCATCAGTATTTCCCTCTCCATTCTGCTTTGCTGTGGAAGTGGAGGAATGGGTAAAGGCCTGCTTTCTTGTCCCCCTACTAGAGCAGGCACCAGCTACTTGCTGCTCATAGAAGTCTACAGCCACCAGGCAATTTAAGAGAGCCTCCCAAGAGGCTGCATGTGGTTGGGCCATACTTCCAGCCCAAAGGACACAGTCCACTTCTAGTTATGGTCCTCAGTATTTAGGGCAGTAAAGAGTGTTGGTAGTAATTGCTAACAGCCAGGGGAGTGGGAAAAGGAATGCATCTTGTGAGATGAGTGAGCAAGGTAGACAGCAATTCTATCTTAGAAGCACCGTCAACACCAGTGCTAGAAAATCTGTGGGTAAAAGAATCCTACCTTGACCACATTAGGAGACACCCTCATAAATGCCACTAATATCTCAGCAGTGTGCTAGGTATACTCAGGAGTCTAAAACATACCAACTGCCTTAGTCTTGCATGATGTGAGCCCTCCAGCATGTACCAGCACAGTAAGGAGTTTTTGTGAGGCAGACAATGAGGGAGCTGCTAGTAAAGCTGGTGAAAAGGTCTCAGTAAATTGCGCTTGGAAGTGAGCCCTTGTATAGTCCTTGGATGAATAAAATGGCAACCATCCTCTTTGGCATGTCCTATGTCTGGTGTTAAAGCAGCATTTCTAAGTGTTGTCCACTTTCTGGTGTAGACAGTGGCCTCCAGATAGAAGGAGCTTTTCTTCAGCCTCCCAGTCATGTTGCTGCTCCCCATATATTTTATTTTGCCACTATTTGGATGTCAGAGAATGCAATGGGAGAATAACTTGTCCCCTATGTCTCCATTAGTAAACAACATGAGTCTTCCACATCCTTCACTTCAATGCAGTGAGCATGCATCTCAGCCAAAGCTCTCACTTTAAAATACTCATATTGCACACCAATAAAATAAATCCTTGAAAGAATAATGAGAAGTGTAGCAGTTGTTACTCTCCTGAGCCATTCATGGTAATTGGTCACAAGGGAAATGGTTTTGGAGCAAGTCCTGGTCTCTAAAGGGTGTGCCTTCACTTAAAATGCTGTTAATGCATGATGACCAGCCCACGTGCGTGAAAGCATCTGGTTCTCATGGTGCAATTGAACAAGCAACTGGGATCTGTGGTGTTAGCCTGTGCCTGTACTGCTGCCCGCTTGTCAGAGGAAGGTGAGATTTGGGACAGGGTCACCATCTAGTGGCTGGCCCCAATAAAAAACACAGGCTAGATTGAACCAGGACAGTTGATGCCTTTGCTTTTCAGTTGGGAAAAAGAGCTACTGCTTTATGTATCACAGAATCACAGAATATGCTAATTTGTAAGGGACCCACAAAGATCATGGAGTCCAAGACTTTACCCTGCACAGGATCATGCCCAAGAGTCACACCATGTGCCTGAGAGTATCGTCCAAATGCTTCTTGAACTCTATCAGGCTTGGTGCTGTGACCACTTCCCTGAGGAACCTGTTCCAGTGCCCAACAACCCTCTGGGCGAAGAACCTTTTTCTAATATCCAACCTAAACCTCCCCTGACACAATTTCAGGCCATTCCCTTGTGTCCTCTCACTGGTCACCACAGAGAAGAGATCAGTGTCTACCCCTCTTCTTCCCCTCACGAGGAAGTTGTAGACTGCAATGAGGTCTCCCCTCAGTCTCCTCCAAGCTGAACAGACCAAGTGCCTTCAGCCACTCCTCACACGGCTTCTCCTCAAGGCCCTTCACCATCTTCACTGCCCTCCTTTGGACACTCTCTAACAGCTTAATGTCTTTCTTATGTTGTGGTGCCCAAAACTGCACACAGTATTCAAGATGAGGCCGTCCCAGTGCAGAGCAGAGCAGGACAATCCCCTCCCTCGACCAGCTGGTGATGCTTTGCCTGATGCCCCCCAGGACAGGGTTGGCCCTCCTCGCTGCCAGGGCTCTGCTGACTCATTCAACTTGCCATCAACCAGGACCCCCAGGTCCCTTTCCATGGCACTGCTTTTCAGCACCTCATTCCCCAGTCTGTCCGAATGTCCAGGGTTGCCCTATCCCAGGTGCAGAATCCGGCACTTTCCATCATTGGACTTCATATGGTTGGTGATTGCCCAGCCCTCTAATTTGTCGAGGTCTCTCTGCGGGGCCTCCCTGCCTTCGAGGGAGTCAACAGCTCCTCTGAGTTTTGTGTCATCTGCAAATTTGCTTAGTATCCCTTCCAATCCTGCATCCAAGTCATTTATGAAGATGTTGAAGAGCACAGGGCACAAGATGGAGCCCTATGGAACCCCACTAGTGACAGGTCACTGGTCTGATGTCACCCCATTCACTATCACCCTCTGTGATAGTTGGCTCACCGCCGTGAGCCAACTGCTCACCCACCACATGATGTGCTTTGTCCAGAAGGATACTGTGTGAGAGAGTATCAAAAGCTTTACTGAAATCCAAAAAGATTACATCAACTGGCTTTCCTTGATCAATTAGGTGGGTTCCCTTGTCATAAAAGAAAATCAGGTTTGATAAGCTAGACTTTCATGAAGCCGTGCTGGCTGTGACCAGTGACTGCGTTGTCTTTCAGGATGTAGTAGCTAGTGTGTGCCTGGATGAAATTACTTGGTAGCTACAAGTCTTTCCATTGTGTTGGTTCCACAGCTTGGCGAATGCTTGTCTTAATCTAGCATATCCACTTCCTTTACATCAGGTATTGCTTGTTTATCTACTCCTTGACTCATGAAAAGAATGCCTTCTGCTATCTCAACTGTAAAGTCAATGTCCTCTTCTGGTTCATATCTTACCTTCAGGCTTATTCTTCCTATGAATCTTTGAGAAAATGACCACAGAGTAAGTGATAAGTTAAAGAGTACTTGAGTTAGATATGTGTGCATATGGGCAAATAAAAGGTCCTATAGGTCCTTTTTCTGCTATGCCCATTCTGATTTGTTTACCTTTACAAAACCCACAAAAAGGCAAGGGAAAATATATAAGTACATTAATAATTTGTGATAACTTTTTAGGTGCATTTCTTGAATCCTCAAACATAGCAGTTTATTATTTTCATAATAGTATTTTTTTAAAATATTAACTAAATACTTGGTTTTCTTTCTCTGTTTTCTCCCTCTTTTTTTAAATCATGTCAAAGGTTGAGAAGCAGCACGTATGTTTTCTCCTCTTTGTATCATGGCTTACCATGATACCATTAATACCATGCTTATCTTATCAAGATTTATATCCCTATCTAATTTAGCTTTTCATAAATAATTACAAATCACTCATGAGACTTTGCCAACTGCTCCAGTCCCACAAAGTGACTTGACCTGAAACCCTAAGGTACTGAGAAACATTCATCTTGGAGTATTTTCATAGGCAGTACTTCAAAGGAATTGTGGTTTAAAAATATGCAGCTATTTTGGTGACCACTTGTGTGGGATAAAGTTTCCCATCAGTAATAGTAGTACTGTAATAGAGCTTCAAGGAGAAGGGAGGAGTTCAGGAGAGCAGTGACAATACCTTTTGCCTCATTCTGCTCAAGTAGCAGGAGTCCGCAGAAGTAAACAGTAAACATAACATGGACTGAATTTGCAACAGGAATACTGTAAATTTCTGATAATTTGCAGAGCGTGAAAAGTTCCTTTGGCAAGTATGCATGGCCCCTCCTCAGTTAGGAGCAGTGTTCTTTATTTTCTGACCAGGACTGTAGAGTGGTCTAGCCGTACAACTGGGGAGTGGTGGTTTGAAGGAGCAAAGATGGGAACTTGGAAACGTGTGGCTGCAGATGTGCAGCTCGGAGCTCTGTTCTGGGCAGATTTACAAGTGGCTCTCATGTGTGGACTCTTAGGATGTTGAAGCTACATGTGCAAGAGCAACTTCCGAGCAGTGCTGTCCATCCAGCATTTCTCTCCAGTTATTCAGACGCATCTAATCCTCAGGGGGTGGGAATTTAGCCTCACAGAGTACGGGGCATAGACTTAAGTTAGAGTATCCTCTGCTCCTTGGCTATCAGCTTGACTTTTCCTTCAATATGGAAAAAATGAGGCAGCGTGGGTTCTTTGTTAATTTCTAGCTTTTCAGTAAAGAAAAGAACTTAACTAGAAAAGTTACCATTGTGGTGATAAAGGCAACTTCTCAGAGAAACAGAGGGCTTGACCCATTTACAAAAGGCCTGAAGTGACAGCCCACACTAAAGTTTTTCATGGCTTTTCTAGGTGAATTTGCTTGGATGGTTGTTGTTCTTCTCCAGCTTTACTGGGGAACAATAATATGAAAATACAGACCCTTCCATATGCTTGCAAGGGTATCATTAGTTGAAATTGAGATGCTGTAATGTGCTAGTGTAGATGTGCATTTTGAATTTTTGGTCTTTTGATGAAGCTCTTGATTAGTCCGTAAATAAAAGTTTCTGTCTCTAGTGGCTGTGCTGCTCTAACTAGAAGTTAAAGGACTGCCAAGCTAGCAAGTGAAGTACATGAAGAAAATGAGGTTTTAGGTATTTCGTCAACAACTGAGAATGTGCTTGTCATCTTACACGCTAACTGTGTTGTGGTTTGGAAACTAGTATTTTGTAATACTGCCTTTTAGTATATTTCTTATCATTGTCAATAAGATTTCTTTGTTGGTTTCAGACGTGTTGGCAAACACCAAATTTTTCAATTTCAGTGTATCACATATGCAATAGATGAAGATAAGACATTTGGCACTCCTTGCTATAGATTCCAGCATTAGTGAACTATCCTGGAATTCACAAAGAAATTAAAGGAATTGTGTTCTTTCTCATTGACCCTTAGACAGTCTGGTTTCTGTAGCTTTGCTGGTGGTTGTGGTGGTTGGGGACAACAAATGGAGGAAGCTAGTTCTTAAAATATATTTGAAGATGAGAGTAAATTGAAGTCTGAACAACTTGTTAAATAGAAGAGTCAATAAAATTGTACTGGCTTTTACTGACATTGGGTAATAGAAGTTTAAGAAAAGTAAAAATATTTAGGTTTTACACTCAATGAATGAAGGTTTTGTTGGCCCTTTGAATCAAAGCCAGCAGGACTGTCTTAGCTAGTTTAAAATTTCTTTGACAAGTCTGGCTGAAGCACAGGATATAAATCAGAGCAGATTGAGTTTGTCTTCATTTGACACCACCCTCATGGAACAATGTCCAGGAACTGGTGTGTATAACTAAACCTATCTCTTCCTTTAAATCTGTTCTTTGGATTATTCAAAAAGCTGGGATAAGCTTTTTGCACTGTTCTGTATTGTTGTGGTTATTGGGAAACAGAAGCTGCATTGAAACTGAAAGAACAATTTAAAAGTAGTATCTTATTGAATATCATCCTGTATGTTGAGAGTTAAAGACATTAAATATAAACTTCATCCCAGTGGCTTGGTGCAAAGAGTTTAATCTGTCTTGGCCCCAGCTATAGTCTGCCTTGCAGATTTCAGTGAGATTTAACCATAAATAATGCTTGCTCTTATTCTTTGCACAGAACTGAATTTCCTCTAAGTAAATACTTGCTTTGGCATCCCATTTTACATGCCATCGCTGTGTGTGAGATTTAGAATAAATTAAGAGGAAGGTTGGCCTGGAGTTTTTTTTTATTTTGCAGAATAATTTATCTAAGTAGTTTTTTTGGGGTTTTTTTTTGAAGTGGAGGGTACAGCGTAACTGTTGTATAAGGTTGTTTATAATTTGTTGTATTTCTCCTCCCTTATGACAGTGATCAGAGCTAAAGTGGTGGGGAAGAAGCTCATGAAAGATGGACCGTTTGGAACGATGCGATACACTGTCAAGCAGATGAAGGTATGTTTGCAGACATTTCATACAAGCTTGTAGATATGATAATGACTCTAATTAACATCTAATAACAAACAGAGTTTGCATACTTATCAGCACCTCAACATTTTTGTATTGACCAGCCAGAATGGAAGAAAACCAGCACTTGATAGAAATTTGCCTGAAGAGGGGAAAGGAGCAGGAAGAGATCATTCCTGGCATACAGTGCTGAATGCCTGAATTCTTCCATTATTTGTAAAATTTTTGGTAGTAAAAGGTGCCACATGTTCTTCTGTAGATACTGAAGTCCTATTCTGTGTTCAACATGCACAGTGTTAGACTGTGGAAATGCAAGCTTTTCCATGCAGCGCTTTCATTAAATCCAATAAGGAAATTATAGCAGGGGGTCTGCGAGCCTTGGGAGAGTGTTCTTGTTTCCTTGCATTCTTTGTGACCACCAGTTAGGGTGATAGCATTTTTTTCCATATACAGAACAAATGAAAATCATATAATGAAGTCTTTTCATAAAGCTCAGAAGCTCGTCAGCTCAGAAGAGCTGTAAATTATTGACTCAGAGATGAAAAGAGGTAGATCTCCTACACCAGTTACTTGATTTCTTTAGTTCCTTTTTTCAGAGCTGTAATTCTTTGCTGCACAAACTGCACTCAACCTGCTGCTTTGGACTTAGTATTTCTTCTTAAACTGCCCTGTTGTTATGTAATGCTAAAAATCAGCCCTAGATTGTTTTTTTTGGCAATGCCCTTCCAGTCATAAGACTGGTTTATATCTTCAGAAAAAAAAAAAAAAAAAGGGAATGGAAAAGCTTGGCAGAGACTGCAGAAATCTGAAACATATTAGGCAAAGTAAAGGTTCAGAAAAAAACAGTCACTTGCCTGCCTTGTAACAGTAACTCTCTTTATAAGGCAGTTTATAACTAAGCACGAAAGTGGGGAGGAGAAGATGCAAAGCCTGTTTCATAAGCTGTCGCAAAACCCTGCACGTAGCCAAATCTGGTCCTGGCATGGCTCTTCCACAAGAGTGGAATGCTTGCACTTCAAATAAGAGGATGTGAGATGCTGGGCTTATTGGTTTCCTTCACCTTAAAAATTTCTTTTAAAGACTCCAAAGGAAATACATATCTGTTGATTAATTTGTGTTTGTAAAAAAAGAAACTGGTTATGCTGGCAACAACGAGACAATGCTGCCACTTTTTCTTTTCCTTTTCCTTTTTTTTTTTTTTGTTGACTATCCTTGGCCTCATCAGGCTTGCAGCACTCTGTGCTGTTCTTCTCCAGTTCTGTCACTCTTCAGCTCAGCAAGAGTACCCCACTTCACAGGAGTGCTCAATGTCCACATGCTGTAGTGGCTTCATCAGCTTTTTCTGATTTCATCCTGGTCTGTCCAGTGCCACTACTTTCTGTCCCTCTCAGTTCCCACAGTTTGGTGCTTCCTGTTAAATATATGACCATGAACAAGGTGCAGCAGTGATCTAGAATAGTGGTAGTCCCTGAAATGAATCACTACCCTTTACCCACTATAACACTGGCCTCTCTCCTATCTAGTGATGCAGCCTGCCTCATGGTCAGCCAGTGAATTGCAGTGTCAGAGGTCTCTGGGGCAGCATTAAGCATTCCTCCTTTGACCTAGGAGCCTGCAGCAGTGTCCTGCTATGAATAGAAAAGGCTTTGATGTGTCCACTGGCATGGGGAGGAGTGTAAGCCCAGGCAAGGCCAGCATGTTGAGTGGAGCAGCAGCCACTCTACTGTCAATAGACACCATCCCGTCAATCTTGAAATAAGATGCCTGAGCCTGTCCTGGCTGTTTTCATTGGGTTATTTTGCAGCACAGGGTCTTTTTGCAGGAGCAGTTCCACAGTGTTTTGTTAGGAAGCTGTGTGTCCCAACAAAAGCAAGAATAATTTTTGAAGGGGAAATCATGCGTTGGTCAAACTGCCCCTGTGTTTGCTGCTTAGATGGTGGGCTGGTGGGATGTTGCATTGGACATTTAGCTGTAACCTTTGGCATGAGGGAACACGAAGCAGTCAAAGTCCTCAGTAGAACTGGAATGTCCGGAGGACATAGTTCTTGATAAACAAGCAAACAAACCAAGTGTCTTCTTTGAAGCCCTGCTGTCTTTCTGCTGAGCTTAAAGACTTCAGTATAAGGAGGGATTTAGGTCTGTGCAGTGGGGGAGTTCAGAATGATGCAGCAAATCTCTCCCTTGCTTGCCCCAAAGAAAACTGACTGTCCTCCTGCTGAAAAGAAAACTAAGGAGGCCTATGGCTCTGCACAGCTGCATGGGAACAACTCTAAAGATAAAACTAGCATGTCAGTCTGCATAAACCCTTCTGCACCTGCAGATGAAAAATAAACAGGCCATTTAGCCTATCAGTGTGTACTGAATTGCCTGTGGAAAGCATTGGAAGCCTTAAAGGACAACAAACAATCTCTGTATTTCTTTCATGGGCTCCTTGGAGTTTGCTGAGATTGACTGTTGATCTCACTAACACTCCTGAACTTGTTGCTGCATTTCACAACTAAACCAGCTTGGGACCTGGACTGGAGCACAGGGTCAGCCCACAGTGACAGAACAGTGCCAGGCTTTCTAGTGTTCAGGTTTGTTGTCTGAAAAGGCCTTGTGCTTTTTCAAGCAGCCTCTGCCTTCCCCCACTGCTTTCTCAAATAATATAAGAATACTTCAAGATCACGTGTCATAAATCTGCACAGGACTGATCTAACCCCTACGTGTTCAGTGATCCTTTAGTGCATTCTGAGAATGGCCCGAACCTATTTCAGGAAACTGCAAAGGAAACAAGGAGATAAGATATTTCTCTTCCATGTGCACAAACAGTTCTAGTTGACCATGGCAGCACTTCGCACAGGCTGCCAGAAGCAAGGAGGCTTTACTTAGTTTGTGTTAATCTGTAAAATGAGTCTACAAGGGGAAATGTGATAGTCCCAAGAGGAAAGAAGTGGGGTAGGATTAATTTAGTTTAATTTTAGACAGACTAAAATGAGGCATTGAGTCTTTCCTGCTCTCTTGATTGTCAGTGGATAGAGACAGGAACCATCATAGTGTAGTTCAGCCCACTAGTTGTAGACAGCTATTTTAGGATGGGCTGAGTTGTTCTGGAGGTGCATGTTCTTGGCATTTGACTAGAGAGGATACCTAATTCATGTGAATTGCCTAAGTTTTAGGTAGCTGAAGGTTGGGCAAGATGACTCCAAGCCCTTGGTATCTAGTGCAACCTAACATGGGAGGGATAGAGGGAGGAACATCATGAACAGCTTCACAGGGTCAAGTTGTTCTTGCAGCAGGAACCACCACAGTGTTTGCATGTGCATTTCTGAGGCAATATGGGGACTGCTAAGGGGAATGCTGACACAGATGGAAATAAAGCAGCACTAGCAGACATCACCATGTGATACTTGCTAATACTTTGTTCCCTGTTATTATGCTTCCAAAAATGCACATTTGTGGTGACAGGAGGACTCCAAGGGTAGCAGTTAGGAGAGAGGTTAGCTTTAGGGTTGGTTTTCTTCTGACTGGTCTAACAGCACTTTTAGGACATTTTGTGCATCCAGAAATAATGCTTAAGGTATTGTTTTATTTGTTTTGACAGTGGGAATCTAGAAGATTCCCCCTTGCCAAATTGTCTTTTTCCTTCCCTGAGAACCGAAGTCATGGTGAATTTTGTTTAGTTATCAGAGGGTGAGGCAGGCCCTGTCTGCCCCAGCGCTGGTTCAGTTAACGTGGCAGTCTGGCATCGATGACGGTCACTGAGGGGTGAATTAAGTGCCTTTGGAGAGGCTGAGCATGCTTCCTTTAGCAGCCCTGACAGTGGTGTCCCTGATGGTGATGTGAACAGGAAATTAGGTCCAGGACTTGGAAACCAAGCCCCATAGTAGCATACTAGCTACTTCATAGGCAGTCACGTGTAGCTTGATGGCACTGAAGATGGGTAAAGGTGTGACTGTCAGGGTCCTGTAGGAAGGACCTGAGCAGCTTCTCAGAGGAATGATTAGTCTAGCTTGTGGCCCTTTCTGCAAGAGGGAGAATGGGCTCAAAGCCTGCTTGGACACTTAATTAGTCCAACACGACTTTGAGCTTAGCACCATGAGTGTCAGATCCCTTGTACTGCACATGCACAGTGTGCAGCTGTCTGCAGAGTAGATAATGCACTGCCTGGAGGGACTGGGCAGCCCCAACTGTTATCTTGGCTAGTCTTTTCTGCTTTGATACTGTTATCATAGCTTCTTGGTGTGACACCCACTAGATTGGGGTCTGAACACGTGATCTTCATTCTATGTGCCTTTCCTCACAGTACTCTTGGGAGACAAAGCAGAGCTCTTCTATGGATGAGGAACAAAAGTGTGCTGAGGGCAAAATAATTCATCCAACGACAAACAGGATGCTTATGCCAGAACTTAGATCTCCAGCTATCTTGACCATGATTAGAAAATCTGAGTAGGTCATCTGATACCAAGAAAATTGCAGGGATAAAGTAGAGATTAGGTAAAGTTCAGTTCTTCCATATTAATTGAAAGATTTTGCTCAATTATGGACAAAATTGTGTATATGAAACATGATCTATAAGCTTGTGTTGATACAGTATGATTAATTTTAAAAAATCTTTCTTTGTGTATTTGCTGGGTATAGAAGGCAGGCTGGAAAATGCAAACTCTCTAGCATGTACTGTACACAGCAGTGCTCTTTCTGAGATGTGATACTGTTACAAGATCATGCTGATTAGGGGATTTTTTTCTAAGGAGAAAAAACCCCACCTGACTGACATTCCATACGTGTCCCAAATATAATTTGGCTTCTCAGCATAGAAGAATTATTAGTAGTTTTTTATGGGTTTATATGAAGTATCTGGACCTTGCAGAAAATCTGTTAATTTAACAGATGTTCTCTCAGAAAGAAAAAAGTTTGTTGTTTTTAAAGGAGGTGGGGGAATGGTCAAATACCCTGGGATAATAGGGGACTTCAAAAAATAGAGTGCAGCCTGGAGAAGGATACCACAGCTTAGGTGACACAGCAGCAAGGATCTATAGCTCTGGGCTTGTTTGGGATTATTTGGTCCTCTTTTGCCTCACATTAATAGTTACTGCTAAACTGAATGTGAATGTGCTCTCTATCAATAAAGCTCACAGAGGAAAGGATAGGCTGGGAAATGCTATGAAATTCTAATTCTGAATTCTATTGTTTTCTTCTTTAACTTTTAAATATTGGCCATTCATAGAGTTGGAGGGGAAAAAAGAGAGACTGAGTGCTTTGAAAGGACAATCAAATTTTAAGGATGAAATTTTCAGGGAAACCATCCTCTATTTTTCAAAAATAGGATATGTTTTATTGGGTCCAATGTAGACATGGAGTAGTTGTTTCATTGCCATGCAAAGGCTTCGTGATGCTACAAACAAGTAGGCATGAGTTTCCCTAAGTTGCAGTGGTAAGGTCAGATGGGGACACATGCTAATTTCTGACTGAATCCAACTGCCAGTATATCTGTGGGTTCCTATTTCAATTTAACTGAGCTGTAAGAAAGATTATGGAAAAGGAGGAGGAGTGTGGAGGAACTAATGTATACATGATATTTTCTTTATGGTATCCATCAGTACAGGACTAATTTTAGAAGGTGATGTAGAATTCTGTGTCTGCATTCATTTAGTTAGAGAAACATTAAGTCTTTGCTGAGGTCAGCAGGAGTAGCATATGCTGGGCGTTTGAGAAGGAGGTGTCTGGCTTGATGACTTAGATCAAGCGCCAAAGGTTTGAAACTCTTACAACAGCAACACTGGAAAATAGGGTAATTGTTTAAAAGAAAAATCCCCTAGTTTGGAAGAAATTGTTTAAATCACACGGAGGATAAAGATTCCAAACTTGAACTAATTTTATTTCTCTCTAATTATGAGCTATATAAGGGAAAAAATAGTTCAGGATGTTGGCAGAGCTTGCAGTGTTGGCGCTTTGCTCACTCAATGCCACTGGAACTAATACGAATGGGAAAAAGTGGTCCCTGTGCAGAATTGCAATGGCTCATTAGCAGGTGATTTTTCTGCTTTACCAGCAGATCTGGTGGGGAGACTTCCAGGAGTCCAGCTAGTGCCATTATTCATTCACCCTTGTACAAAACAAAGCTTATTGCTTACCACCCCAGTCTAGGAATGTAGATTGTAAAGAATCTTAAGTGAAAGTTGGCATCTTAAGATGATTAAAAGTTTTTTATTCTTTCTCTAGATGTACAGGGGCTTCCAGATAATGCCACACGTTCAGTACATCTACACAGAAGCCTCTGAGAGTCTCTGCGGAGTCAAGCTGGAGGTCAACAAGTACCAATATCTGATTACAGGTAAAGGGCAGTGTACTTCTTCATTAGCAAAACCTCTTCTGCTCTACACATACGTGTGCTAAGGATATGAGTGACTGTGTAGGCAGCTCTGCATGCAGCTTCTCAAGTGTTAAGATGGCCAGCAGTATTCTGGTGTTCTGTACTCTTCAACGCTGAGAGTCATTTCACACTCTAAGATTTCCCTCTCTTTCCTAAAACATATCTTACACCCAGGCATGTTGTGACAAATATATTGTATGACAGTCCATGGCTGTCAATTTATACCTGAGCTGGCATGTCTGTCACAGGGAACTCCTTGCTACTTGGCCGTGCCAGAAATTTTGGAATGAGCTGGAGAGCTGCTGAGATGGGGGTGCAAGGAGATAGAGATGTGTGGCAGTTGCCAAGTCTTATTTCTAGTGAAGATGTCAATTCACTTTCTCTGTTGTTAAGAGGAGCTTGACAGCATTACTAACCTGCATTTTGCTGGTAGTGCTTACAGCTGGCACAACACTCCTGACTTGCAGAGGTGCTGTTATCTTGCTGACCAGAGATTCCTGAACAAGTTAATAAAAAGAAAGCATTTGCTGAGCAGTGACTGAAGCTAAGCATATTGAGAGCATTAGCAATCTTGGGAAACGAGAGAAGTGCTTGAGCTGAAAAGTGCTAACTTGTGACCATGTCTCTGTTTTCAAGGCCGGGTGTACGAAGGGAAGGTTTACACTGGCCTGTGCAACTGGTATGAGAAATGGGACCGGCTGACTCTGTCCCAGCGTAAAGGACTGAATCATCGTTATCACCTGGGCTGCGGATGCAAGGTATGTGTGTCTTTGATTAGGTGGCATCTGTTTCCCCTGGCTTGGTAATACCCAATGGTGCTGGAGAGCAGCCAGGAAGAGAAATGGAGGACAACAATTTTTACAGAGAAAATGTAAAGCTCAGTTTTAGTGTTGAGACCAGAGAAGAGACAATCAAATAAAAGTGCAGAGTCTATTCCTTTTTAATGCCCTGTTGGAGTTAATTGGGGTTGGGGAAGGCTTTCAGAATCATTTGCAGGTGAATGAAATCAGGTACCAGAGGCTTGGCAAGGTATGTCCAGCTTTTTTCCTGTGTAAACATTTTGAGTGCTTAAAACCTCACAGCCTGGCACTGGTACTAAGATTTTTGCACATGGCCTCAGGCCTGCAAAAACATAGACATAAGCTCAACTTTTCTGCACCTGAAAAGCCCTTTTGACTACGGATTAGCTGTGTATGTGAAGCTAAGCACATGCTTACGTGCTTACGGAACTGAGGCTAAATTTTGGATTAGTAAGCAAAGTTTTGGGGGACTGGAATTTTGAATCACTTGTCTCTGTTAAAAAGACATTTTATATAATGTTGTTTTTACATATAGCCTTACCTGATTTCCCTTTCCAATTGCAGATTAGGCCTTGCTACTATTTGCCCTGCTTTGCCACCTCCAAGAATGAGTGTATTTGGACAGACATGCTCTCCAACTTCGGCCACTCAGGATATCAAGCAAAGCACTATGCCTGCATCCAGAGGGTGGAAGGTTACTGCAGCTGGTATAGAGGATGGGCGCCTCCAGACAAAACGATAATCAATGCCACAGATCCCTGAGCACACTGTCTATTTCCTTATCTCCCCTCTCCCTTACTTGTGGCTGATCTTCTTTTGGACACTAACTCCTACCAGATCATGATGATGACAATGAAATTAGTGCCTATTTTCATGCAAATTTTAGCACTTCGAACACTTAAAAAGAAAAGGAAAAAAAACAAATGGAAAAGAAAGAAAAAAGTCTATGCTACCTTACTGAATTTGTAGTCACCTTTTCCATTTTTTGATACCACTCATTTTGATCGGACAACATTTGGGAGCTTACTTTTGCACACCAGAGGGAAAAATGGGAGGGAAAAAAAGAAAAAAAAAGAAAAAGATGGAGCTCTTGCTCTCTTACTTATATCATTAGCTGTAGCAATATAATCTCTATTTTTTTAGGAAAACAAAAATCTAAAAACTATGCCAATTAGGCAATGTATTCTTCTGTGCGCTGGCTTCCCATCACCCCTCCTCATGCACTAAGTGCTGACAGTACATAGACAAATCTATTTTAAGGGAAACAGGTTTCATTAATCAGATTGGCAAATGAAGCAAAATGAAAAGAAACCCAGCCTAAACTCTGGAAAAAATTACATCCAAAAGAAATCCTCCTCTATGGGAGAGATTGACAGTGTGATTGACTCCAGCAGTGGGAGAATTCACCTGGTGTGTCTGACCACATCGTCTGGTAAAAGCATTGTTGACTGATTATCCTAGCTAATTAAGTCACAGTGTGAGTGCAACAGCACATTTGAAGTTCTGGTTTTCCCTGGAACAAAAGAAAGAGTATTTTGTATTTTTGTTGTTGTTCTTTCAAAAACAAAAGCCCCATCCCCTATTTTCAGGGAGGTAAATCCACCCACAGCAGAGCAGATGAAGTGTTGTGCCATCCTGTTTTGAGCAGCATTGGCCCCTGAAATTTTTGCAGCTTAGCTTCAACAGCAAAACCAGCTTGTGAACACCTTAAACCAAACAGATGCAAAAATACCAACTGTAAATCAATCACGTGGAAGAGGGAAAGGGGAGACTTGCTAGAACTCTTACTATAAAAAAATGTATTGCCAAAATAGTGTTTTGCTGAACTAAGATGTATATACACATAATGATATAAGCTATTTTTGACAGGATGTGGAATTTTTTTGGTGTTATAAACAAAAGAATGGTTTGATTGTGTTTTAAAGACAGAAATATTGACATTCCGAGTCGGTGAGTTGCTTTTAAGGTATTGAAGCTCCAGTGTATTTGCAGTAGTGGCTACAGTCATTGTTTCCTCTGTACCTCCTTGCACCATGGTTCCTCCCCTGCAGCTACACTAGCTGCATTTGTTTATATAGTGAAAGGAAGTGTGTGTGTGGGCTAGGCAAGAAAAAGTGGTCTCCTAATAAGTGTTGTCTGGGATTGTAAAATTTCAGCTGCCAGAGGGTTCCTTCTGTGTTAAGTGCTGTGTTTCCCTCTAGGCACTGTTAAGCATAGCCCTGTGCATGTGCTCATGCCATGTCCTGCAGTGATGTGGGAGGAGGAGCCTTACTGTCTTGTGCTTTGCTGTTGACTGGAGAAGTTTTTTTCGTTCTATTTTGGTTTTTTATTAAGAAAACTATAATATAATTTTTCTTATCAAATAAAAGTATTTTAAGTTTTAACGATGGTGAAGAAGGGGTGCTGACAAAATGGGTGACTAAGTTTTGGATGGGGAGGGCTTGGGCAGGGAGAAGATTGTGCTTAACTTCATTTTTGTATTATTATGATTATTTATCTTAAGTTTCCATATATCTTCCATTCATTCCACTTAGAAATCAGAGCTGCCACCAGCAGGAAAAGAGTTGCAGTTATTCCAGCTTGGGGCAATACAGCATTTTACAGTCAGTGACCTCAATTACTGGAGAATTGTTTGGAACCTCTTTGCCAAATTGAAAAGAAAGGTTGTTTGAGATGGGCACTGATGTGTTTTTATGTTCCTTGCGTGCTAACAGAGCTCTGCCAGATGTACATTCTCTGAAATGCCCCATTTGCTACATGAATTGTTGCAGCAAAAAGCTTCATTTTTAGCATGAATTTTAAAGGGCATTTTCACAGAGTTTGCTGTATATGTTTTTTTTCCCAGCAGCTCTGAGTGGCAATGCAACACAAAACACATTGAAAGTCTTGGATTTTCCTGTGATTCAGACTTTGGACACTTCTCAGAAGTCCTCTTCCCTGTGACTACTCCTAATTTATGGGTTGGAGATGAGAGGGAGAGTAGGGTGCTTCATGACACCCGTCACAGGATCAGGTGGTGGTTCAGAACGTTGTCCCTTTTGGCAAAATATGGAGTTGGGCTTTGGGCCCAGCGGAGCAAGCTCTGTTTGAGCTGAGTGTGGCTGACAAAATCTATGAGGGTCGCTGAGGACAGCGTGGAGCCACCCTCCCTGTTTGCATCGAGTGGAGTCGGCATTGCTGGTCATGGCCCACCTCAAGCTCAAGGCGACTTTGCAAAGCTGACGTCTCTTTGAGCTGCAGCCACTTTTCACAGCTTTGGAAGGCTAAATGAAAATGCCCCTCAGTGCAGTGAAGTGTTGATTTGGATTTTCATTAAACTGCAGCTCTGCATGTTTTACTTGTCACTGATTCATTTAGCTAGCTGAGACATCACAGTATTGCACTCGAATTATTGTGAAAATATTTGCATTCTAATACTATGAGGACTTATGTCCCTAAGTAGGATATAGTGTAGCTATGTGCTTTGTAAACAACAAAACAGCAGATGCATTACCAGAAAATGAAGCATATTCCCACTTTATATTGCAGACGGTAAAATATTTGAGATACAGACAGGTAGATCAGCAGGAGTGGAGGTTTGGTAAATCTTTACCCTTGCTGTGTAAAGAAACAATTGTTAAGGCTTTTCAAAGTGTGGAGCTGAAAGGAGGGGGAAGAATCCAGTGAAAATACATTTCTTTTGGGAAGCTTCTTAATTTTGTTTCTGTGCATGCTATCAGGGACATATTTCTTGGGCTAAGCTTCAGCTTGTTGCTTGCATTAAGAACCTGACTAAAGGCACTCTTGAAGTGGGAAAGAAGCCATTACATGGATTGAAGAGGCTCTAAATCAGACTCAAAGACTTCTTCCTTTCTATCTGCTCTTCTTTATTCTGCCTTACTAAGTCACTTCTGCCTGCCAGTGGACAAAACTCACTCCCTCATTACAGCAGGCCTTGTGATATGTGGGAACACCAGGCGTGGAGATGGGAGAAGGCAGGTGTGAAGAGTATGCCTCAGTGTGTGGAGCATACAATGTCTTGCAGTAGCACCAATACCTTCCTGTCACCTCTGGCATGCTCCTCACTTCAGCCAGTACCCTAAGGTCAGAGAACTGTCAATGGCACAGCTCGTGAGCACGACCTTTGGACACGTACAGGATTACACACACACACTCCCTGCCACCATGCTTAGGTACACCAGCATTATTAACAGTACTTTTTAAAATGCATAGCTGATTTCTACACTGTTGCTGTTCACTTTCTTATTTATAAATATTTTTCCTTATTTCTTGAAAGTGTTTTCCCCTTTAGAATTACAAAAATATATATTGAAAGTTTGAGAAAGATTGGATTCTATTTTCCTTTTCCAAAATGGAGTGGGGAGAGAGCAGGAGATCTGTGCATGGAGTAACTTGGATAAAGTCCTCCTGTGGGAGGCTTCCCCCTCCCCTGTATGGGACAAAACTCCCATTTTAGGTCTAAATTTCCCATGTTTTGAAGAGTTAATGACCCTTTAGGTAGGACTATTCTAAAACCTAAATATATCACTGTATCCCATTCATACTTGGTCAGAGTGAAATGCTCCCTCACAGTGATGGGAAACATACTGTTGTGCTTTTTACAGTAAAGACTATTTGAAGTAAGGGCCTCCATGGGAACAAGTTTCCATTCTTCCAGATGTCTCTGAAAGTACTGCTCAATCAGAACGTATTTTTTAGCTTAGAAGGGCATAACAAAATTTAGGGAACTGCAAAAATTATCTGTCTATTTTTAGAATAAGTGACTTTTGGGGCTACTGGTCTTGAGAAAAAAACGTGAAAATCCACTAAACATTTGCTGCTGCTTTGCTTGTACTGGCTTCTCCTTCCCTCTGGCACTGTCCTTCCTTCATAGAGCCACTCTGCTGTTCCTGATAGTTATGGAAACTTGGGGAAGGAACCAAACCCGTGTGAAAAATCTTGTCCAGAAGGAATGTATTTGTTGCTAAATTTTCTAGCACTGTTTACAGTTTTCCTCCATGTTATTTATAAATTTTATATTCAGTGAATGTATATTGTCTTTTAAGGTAATGTTGCATAATGTTCACTTTTTATAGTGTCCTTTTATTCTAAACAGTAAAGTGGTTTTATTTCTATCACAGACATTCTGTCTCTGCTTCACTTACATTAGTTTCTGTCCACTTCAAATGTACACAAATGGATTTGCAAATGGATTTATTAATTTCCTTCCCTTTCTTGATCCTGTTTTATTGGTCCCAGAGAAGATATTCCACCTCTGGCAATTCTTGCACTTTGGCAAAGATTCCTCCATGAGTCCCTCCCTCTTTTTAAGATGTTGGTCTCTCTAAGAACTGTTACTGTGGTCATAAGCCCAGAAGGGGCGAAAAATCCCTTTTGAAGTTAATGACTCCCAGTTGTTAACTGGCCATAGGAGGTCAGTACAGAGCAAGGCAGTCACTTGGGCTGGCTCTAGCACCAGTAGGGCCTTGGAAGAACAGTTGCCAAGTTGCTCTTGTTTCCAGAAAACTGATCACTGGGGGGAGGCCTGAAAGGTACATGCCCATGACAAAGGGAAGAGGGGTTCATCTTTTTTGATGTGTAATGTCAGAATCTTGTATCCTCTCTTTAGGCTTACTGTTTAAGGCTGGTTAAAATTGTCCTGTTGTCTTGGGAAAGAAGCTTCAGAAAAAGCATTTTCAGCTGAACTGAAATGCTCACAAAAATGGGCTTACTGTGAGAAAATTCCTTTATCCCACTTTTACTGTAGGAAAATCTCTATTCTTTACATGTGTGAAAGAATGAAACGGGTTTTTGAATCTGTTCTGTGTTTAATCCAAAGGTTTAGAGGGTAAGCTTGGGAAAATTTTGGATGTAGAAGGATGAGGATCTCTTACGTGCGACCTGAAGTGCTTGAAGTATATCACATTGCAGAGAGGTAAAACCATAACACTAGTTATAAACACTTCCAGGGGATCAGCCATCAAAGGACCACAGTGTATTTTATGAGTGCTAACTGGTAAAGCTTGAAAATGCCTCCAGGAAAGGGAAGAAAAGGAGTGGGAAATGGGGATCTTTACATTCCTATCAGACAGATGGAGAAGCTGATGCACAGTGGGAAGCAACTTTTCACAGGTGTTTGGTGGAGTGGTGACTGCAAGGGAGCTTGCTTGGTGTAAGCACTTGACCTCTCAGGCTCTCACA
The DNA here is from genome assembly GCF_036250125.1 of Pseudopipra pipra. Lineage (NCBI taxonomy): Eukaryota > Metazoa > Chordata > Aves > Passeriformes > Pipridae > Pseudopipra > Pseudopipra pipra. The sequence goes on from NC_087553.1 coordinate 21,938,627, forward strand.
GCCCGGGATGCTGTGAAGATGCACCCAGAAAGATATTTAGAAGTTGTCTGGATTCATTCTGTGAGGCAGACTCCCCACCTGGAAAGGGCTGGCCTGAATTTGCCCAAGTGGATTGTTGCTTCTGTAAATGATTGGAAAGTGACTGTTTTAAACCAGATTACTCAAGCTTGCATGTCAGCAGTAGTTTGTGTTCATATGAGATCGTCTAAAGTTTAAAAGACTTCCTGTACTCTTTTGTAAGTAAGTAATAGCATCTCCAAGTAGGTGATTGGTTATAAAGATGACAAAAAAGTGAAATTAAGATCAGTGTTCTGCTAAACAAAACTACTATCCTGGTACCAAATACATTTATGTCTGAGGAAATGAAAATCAAATTTCCAGACAAGAAAATATTGCTAAAAATGCTAGCTAAATTTGCAATGATCACCTTTATCAAGCCTTCCAAAAATAGCATTCCTGAAGTGATGGTCAGACGAAGTCACAACTGTCCTGAAGCATTACAAATGTCACAAATCCTTCTTCATAAATCATCAGGAATTAAATTCAACAGGTATTATCAACTAATTTATCTTAAAAGTTTGCAACAAACCGTCACATATTGTTTAAGGACCATCCATTTCTTTATGTCTTAAATGATAATACAACTCTCACCACTGCATTACAGTCATGACTGTACTTACCTCCATGATGTGCCTGTACAGAAGTGCTGTAGTCAACACAGCACAGGTAGAGAACAGAGTTTTGGGAACAGAGCGGTGAAGGACTGGCATTTCAAGGTATTTGGGTACCTAATGAGCACCAGTGGGATTTTTCACAAGAAACTAAATGAAATTTCCTTTGCAATTTTGAAGCTCCCACCAAGTACCTACGTCCACTGTCAGGTACCTACACCCTGTTGTATTGTGGTCGGCCCACAGTATTGCAATAAGTGTGTGAGAAAAGAGGGGGGTTTAATATTTCTGAGCCTTAGTTTAACACCTCAACAACCCTCATCTTCAGGCTGCTAATTCTGCTTCAGTTCACAATCAAGCCTCGGAAATTAGCTCAGCCAGCCAGTGGCTCACATAAGGGGTCATGGTTCATACAGAGTCTCAGCCAGGTGTGAAGAGCCACTAACTTATGGATGTAGGTTAGGAGCAAAAATTCACAAAGGTCTAGTCTTCCTTTTAACCAGAGAAAACAAGAGACATGATCAGTTTTAAACAAAGCCCCTCTCTTTGCCATGTTCTCTAGGACTAAGGGCACCTACGCAGATCTCTTTGAAAGGTGCCCTAAGAGTTTGGAACAGTGCCCAGCAGCCCCACAGGGCACTGAGTGTTTAGTTGCTGACAGAAAGACTAGACTTCAGAGCCACCGTGCAAAGAAAACATTAGAAGCTGAAAAAAACCCTTTCAAGAACTCCAAGTTACTCTGAGTACCTTCAAGCTGATAAATGTTTCATGCATGGCAACCACGTGGTAGACCAAGCAAACTAACATGGTGAAATAAACACCTCTTATGAACCATGTCCCAAATCATCAGCATATTTTAAGCAATTCCAGGAGTGGGGAAAATTGCTTTATCTGAATAGAGTGATGCCTTGCACTAAGGGATGAGCTTTTTGTTGACTAGGTTTTACAGTGGATTTCTGGTCTAGTTTTGAGCCTGTTCTCTTGTTCGCTTCATTAGGGGTCCATACATGACCTGGGGAAGGGCTGGGCAAAAAAGGAGATTCCCAAGCGGTGCCTTTTGCTTATAACTTTTTTAACTTGTGTTTCTCTGTAAGTAAAATTGAGACTCTTCCCATCATTCCCACCACCATCTTTTGTGCCCAACTCACATTTGTTGCTTCTTCCATCTCCATACTGGCATCAGAAGAAAGCAAAGTTACTCACCATCTGCTTATGGCTTGGGAAGAACGTTTGCTCCACGAGGGGGAACTTCTCAGGACCCAGCGAGTTGAAGATTTTAATGAGCTGAGAGAACTTGGGGTGAGGGAGGGGAAACAAAAACCAGACACAGTGGATGTCAGTGGCTTATTGTGTAACAGGCAAGTGCTTGCAAAATGTTCTGATAGTGGTGAAGGAGGTGAGAGAAACATGTTATTATGCCTTTCCCACCTTGCTTTCTTGACCTTTGCTCTTGAGAGCAGCTAGAAAATATGAAGCTGCTGTATTTACCCAAGGGCAAGCCAGCCTATATGCACAAACCTTGGACTAAGAGAGCAGAGAAGGGATTCAAGAGCCAGAAGAGGATCAGTTTGTGTTTACTTACAGATATGCTATGAACAAGATTTGCTTTCCAAATGCAGTGGGGAGAGGGCTGGGGGGCCTTTCTTGGTAGAGGATAGAGGCAGGAAATCAGTGCCACCACTCCCCATCAGAGACAAAACAAAACTCTCCCTTGGATCTCTGCCCCACAGCCAAATCAAAGCAAAGCACATTGTGCTGAAGGGAAAGAGAATTGCCAAGGGACAGCAACTACTAGAGGAAATTGCCAGTGCTACCTGGTTTGAGTGTTAGACCAAGGAAGCAGGAGCCCACTGTTAATCATAACTGGCATTTATTATGAGCCAATGGTTTCCCAACAGCCCTTCATGAATAACAGGAGAAAGAGGAGTTCACCTGCTACCCCTGTCCCATCTACCAGTGAGGTCTGAGTGAGGCACCAGTCTGTGAGGATGATATCCAGAGAAAGCAGTATGTAACATAAATGGGGAAAGCAATAGTGCTGGCATTTCACATATAAAGGTGAACAATTGTCATTGTCCCCACCTGTCAGCATGAACTTCACCATTATCACCACTATCATCAGCATTATAAACATTCAGGATTGTGCCCAACCGGACACAAAGCTTCCCATGGTAGGGCTGAGTTTTGATTTCTGTTCAGGTTCCAAAACCCCTACAGAAGTATAAGCACAACAAACTCCTGTTTTGCTTCAGCCATCTGTGAAGCAAGCAGACTATTCTATACGTTGTCTGCAGCCTCCCTGTTCAATCCATCATTGATCACTTGAAGAAAAACTCACAATTATAAGAGAGAAACTTAATAACCATGACAGAAAATGTTGCTGAGGCAGAGTTCATATACCAAAGAGAATAAGAGGTGTTATATATCCCAGAAACCTTCCAGATCTCGGTAGAAACTTAGAGTCTTTACCATCAGGCATCTAGCCATCCTGCTTACTCTCTGAAGAGACAGCCCTGTTACCATGGGGAATGCTGAACTGGCAGTGCTGTTGGTGAAGTGGTGAGACTGTCAACCTTTTAAAAGGGGGCGTAAAGTTGAATAAGGGCGCTTGATTATTTTCATGGGTGGTAAGAGAATAAAATGGCCGGGGATTGTTTTCTGCTGAGCTGGTAAATGGGACTGAATTCCCCATTGAGTCCTATTCGCAAAGTAGTTTAGAAACTGAATTTGGTTTCCAAGACCCCCAGAATTTTGTAAAATAAAGTTCATTAATAAAGGTTTCCAGTCTGGGCCAAGTAAGGATGGATTGTAAGCCCTTTACATGAGTTTCTTCAAGTTCCCCATCAAAGCTAGAGATGTATTAATCTTGAAGGAAATCTCTGAGTCACCTGAGGGAGCTAACACATGGATTAAGGGAAGGAAACCGATATCTAGTGAAGAAGGGAAAGGAAAGCAAGCTCTCTTTCTTCCCAATAGCATCAGCTACTTAATCTTTTGTGTTCTGAGCAATTCTGGGCAATGGCTGGAGCCATTAAATGCACCAAATCACAACTCCAAGGTTACATTGCAGATAGACAGAGCTACTGAGCATGTTTTCTGCTGAGCAGCCATATGAGGGCTCCTGTCCTTTTCACTTGGCTAGTCTAAGCAAAAGCATTTCTGTATAAGAAGTTAAAACTTCACTTGGTGGTGGAGAAGAAATACGTCTTTGAGAGTTCAAGCTTGGTATGAGTGTAGAAAAAATGCAGTTACTGTGCAAAAAAATTAGGCTGCAAGGTGTGTGCCAGACACAGGCCACATGCTGAAGGGGCAGCTGCCAGCAGATTTGCAGACAAATACAAAGAATCTTTTTCCTAATCTCACAGATCAAAACGTGGCATTTAAGAAAATCCGCAAAACATCAAGAGGCGGCATATCCCATCACCAACACCACCCCCCCCCTCACATGCATCAGCAGATAAGAGAAAAACTCCCCATGTAGAATAATTATTGTTGGCAAGGAGGGTATTGATGTTGGGGAAGGAGGACAGCTTGCTTCTCTTAACCACTTGCACTAGCCCTGCACATCGTTGAAAAGAATAATAAAGACCTGTTTTGACTAGTAAGGTGAGCAAACAGGGCTTAAAAATTAAACAAAATGAGACAGAGACAGGGAGAGAAGGAAAAACACCCTGGCTGAGAGCAGCCCATGCCCCTTGCTGCGCATGCACGCAATCCTGGTGAACCATGGACACTGTGATGTTGAGGCGATGTACGTTTATCCTAGGAAAACAGCTCAAACAAAATAACTGTGTAGCTGATAGACAGCAGTCTGACTTGTTCCTTGGGCTTCCTGTTGAAGCATGCAGCTCTTGGCTGTTGCTGAAGTAACCAGTGTTGCAGATGAGAGACTCAGACATCTGTGAGCCTTGTCAGAGACCAAGCCTACAGAAAGGTTTGACTTTGGTATTGACCCTCATGGGACAACTCCCTCCCATTTTCTCTTTTTTTACCAGTTTTTAGGGACAGATATTGACAAAGAGACACCCATGTTACATGGTACAGCAGCCTCTTAGATACCTGATAACAGGGCTCAAGTAACATCTACCAATGCAGATGGGTAGGAATGTTACTGTGAGCAGCTCAGCTAGATATAACTGCCCCTTCCACACTTTGGCATCAGTTTTTACTTTCTGTGATTCCATTGGTTTTAGTGATATACCATCCAGACCACAGAGCAAGACATGGGGCAAGGCAATGTGGCACAGCCTGGTTTTAGGTACCTGGAACAGGCAGGCAAGTGAAATGTCTTGGCCTGACTGGTTGGACATCTAGAGTTATGTGCAGGGAGTCTTTACATAAATAAAAAGATACATTAAAAAGATCTCAAGACCTTTTGCATATTTTGAAAGTGCCTAGGTCATTGGGGAGTCTATATCCCTTGACAATCAACAACAGTTTGGCTGGGATTTCCTGGACTCCGGAGGTGACTGTCTTCAAAATTTCATGTTTCCTGCAGCTTTACAGATACAAGGTTGCTTTGCAATTGCAGACATTACCTGCACGTAATGTGAATACTGCTCAGAACATTCTTCCCACCGTATTTTGGGTTGTAACTTTTGTAACACAAAAATTGTTATTAGTGGTTGAAGCATTGTGCTTAGTGTGCTAGTAGCATTATTTCTCAATAGTTCTGGAAGCATCATAAAACTTAGATTTGTTAGATGTTTCTCTGTGTGTGTGAAACCCCTAGAAGACTCTTTTTTTTTTTTTTTTTCTCTCAGAAACATCTAATTCAAACTGTGCCTGTGTTTAATGCAAATTTTAATGTTTGAAGAAATTTGTGTGTTGCAGTATTGGAAACCTGGCAAATGTCATTAAAAATAGGGTTGTATGTTTGAGTAAACTCAAACCCAAACTCAGCTGATTGTAATTAGAGTTGCTGAGAATAAAACATGGTTGCAAATTGCCAAGGAAGAATAGTCTCACTTCCATCCCCCTCCACAAAATCATAAACATTTCTATGAAATGGAACCATTTTTGGAAAAAATAAAAAGCGAGAGCGAAAAGCACATTTCCCAGAGGTATTTAGTTTCATTTCTTCTTGTATCTCAACTGTTTTCTAGGTTCAAAAAGTTTTCAGTAATCTTTGTTAAGCAGATTCCTTATTTCAAGATGCCTGTTTTGCAATCAGAGTGGAACGTGCACCGAAGTGTCCCTATCTCTCACTTCCCAGCTATTGCAAACCCCAAATTTTCTGAATCTGCTGTAGGTGAAGCTTTTTGCCCTCAAATGCCCTACTGTAATCTCTACCTGAGGTTCAACCTGATAAAATTTCAGTGGTGCCAAATGCCACCTGAGCTCTTAGATTACTTAGTGTGTTACAATCACTGGTTTGGAGGGTGATGTGTGTGCAGGGGCAATAGGGAAAGGAGGCATTCTGAAAACTTGTTATAATTGTTTACAAGTGGTTTCCTTGACTCTTCTGGGAAGATTTTCTGAGCCAGCTGTATTCCCTGTGAGGAAAGCATGGCACTACCAGACCCAGAGTAGCCAGAGCCAAGTTGCTGGCAGAGCCAAGTTCTCCCACACTGCCTTTCCAGCACTGCTCTTTCTTTTCCTTCCTTCCTTCCTTCCTTCCTTCCTTCCTTCCTTCCTTCCTTCCTTCCTTCCTTCCTTCCTTCCTTCCTTCCTTCCTTCCTTCCTTCCTTCCTTCCTTCCTTCCTTCCTTCCTTTCTTTCTTTTCTTTCTTTTCTTTCTTTTCTTTCTTTTCTTTCTTTTCTTTCTTTTCTTTCTCTCTTTCTTTCTCTCTTTCTCTCTTTTTATTTCTTTCTTTATTTGTCTTTTTTAATGTGCTTAGTTTGTTTGTTTTCTTTTATTTTAGATTCCTAAAAATAGGCCTTTCACATCTTGAGGTTTCTGCACACCATCAAAAATGTAATTAAAAGGCATGAGTTGAAATATGTCAACTAAGCCCTCATTGACTCAACCCCAAAGTCAGATGGATTGGACCACATGATTGTCAGCAAAAGGCAGTGTAAATGTGGAGGCTTTTTGTCTGGTTACCAGGGTCAATGCACTTGTGTGTTTAGGACCCACTGTCAAAAACAACATGAAGGTATCGAACTGAGTCTGGAAGTGATTCCTCTCTCCTCCTCTTTCCGCTCCCAACAACCCTTATCATTCAAATGAGAACTGAGGTCAAGTGTGTATAATCCACCTATATCATGATGGCAAAGTGAGATTGCTCTCGCTACTCTTATTACTGCACTGGAACATTTTTGGAAAAGACAGGATCTTGCTTTTGGTCTCAACAAACCCCACAAATGTTATAAAAGGGATGAAAACTGAGAAGACTGTCCATTACACTGGTATCATTTCAGTAAGAAATTAGTTAAATCCAACACTGCTCAGTCATGGAAATAAAATTCTGAGTCATTACAGACCTCACCTGGGTTTGGGCTACCAGTGAACACACTGAAGACTAACAGGATATTTATTCCAAAGAAAAAACAACAATAACAAAACACTTAATTAGGTGATGAGGATGATAGTTATTTTTACTCCTCTCTCTGCTGCTCTTTCTGCAGCATATTTTTTCCCCTTTCACTCTGTTCTCCCAGAGGTGCTCCCAAGGTTGCTGATGGACTCAGCCTTGGTCCATCTTGGAGCTGGCTGACATTGGCTCTGTCAGACATGGCAGAAGCTTCCAGAAGCTCACAGAAGCCACCCCTGTAGCCTCTCTGCTACTAACATGACAATGCAAGCCCAAGCCAACATGTTTTCCCCTTCCTTCTGCCTCTTTCTCAGGTCTTTGTTATTCTATATTCCCTTTTCTTTCTTAGACCTAGTTGAAAGATTAGCCTCTCTAACTTTCTTGTCTTCATTTTCAGCTAATTTCCTCACAATGAAACAGCACCCAGAAAAAGCGGGAAGAGAAGACAAGTGCAAGGTGCACTCCTGCAAGGAGTGCATGGTCTAAGGCTGGGGCACCTGGGTACCACAAGTATGCATCTAACAAAAGATGCTAGAAATAGTGTAGTTCAGATGCCTTCTAAACCAGTAAATGATAATTTTTTTTAAGGTAGCTTTACCTTTTTTTTAGTCAGGACAAGAATATGTTGTTATTGATCTGATATTATTAATCTATTAATCTACTCTGTCTTACAAGACATCTAGGTGTTGGTGTACTGTTAGCTGTTTGTGACCCTTTAGAGTTGGGACAAGTGAAATGTCTTAGGGTGAAGAAATAACACCTTGATACAATTAGAGGCTGATAAAGAAGTAATGCTAGTAGGTTTTTTTCCCCCAAGAATTCCCAGCTGGACTCCTAAGGTTGTTTAGATGGTGGTTTTAACCTAGAGACAAATTCCTATGAAAGAGACGCAGCTGAGTTTGGTGCTTTATCGACACAGGATATCTTCTTTGCAGTGTTGACGTGCAGTAGAGCTGGATCATCACTTACCACCCAGGGCTTGCTGCAGAAGTTGTAGATGGAGTAGAGGGAGTTGACTGTGTGGATGCCACCATACTGGAGGCCGATGATGAGGCTGCGGAAGTCTTCTCCCAGTGCCATGCTGTAGGCATGCTGCCGAATCAGGACGAAGTCCGGCTTGAAGGACCTGGAAGAAATTAGGGGAGTGATGTTTTACTTTGAAATGCTCAGCAACACTTCCAACCTCCCCTTGTTTCTTTTCGATCCTTCCCCTTTCTTTTCACTAACACATGTTGTTTTTCTCTGGGCCTCTCCTCATGGGTTGCTTGTGTTAGAAGGTAACAAACAAAACCAAACCAAACTCCTAGCCATTAAAAAAAAGAAAAATCCAACATAGCTGCAAGTGTGAGAGCATAGAAACAGGCCAAACAGATTTTCTGCAGTTTTCTTGTCACTCAGACGTGCATAGGAATGAGCCCCAACTGGAGCCAAGGGTCATAAATTCACTGATGGGGGGATTCTCTTTTCTTTCTAAAAGCTTGGCCATAGTTGGCAAGCTCATTGCAATGTGCAAAGCAGATGAGAGAGCAAGTTTGTTTCCTGATGATTGAACTCGATATTGAAGCAATGCCCAGTGGGTGGGAAGATCATAAGGGATTTCAAAAAGCTATCCTACCATCATTGACATACATTCCCCCTTTAATCAGTTTAGTACGTACGCAGCACATCTCAAGCTCTTATGGATATGAGTCAACAAGCGAAGGGCAGGCATGGTAATATAATTAATCAAATGAGCAGAGCCCCTCATACAGTGCTGTGACTCATGGCAGGGACTTCCAGAATATTATTTAGCAAGATTAGAGCTGGGACTCCTATGGTTCAACAGCAGCAGCTCTCAGCAAATGCACAGAAAAGTGAGGCCCTTTCTAGGTAAGCCAACAGGCAACAGATTATCTTTCAAGCAGGCAGATTTGATTCCTTGCTGACGCTGTGTCTCTGGAGCCATTCAAAAATCTCTGGAAATAGTCCCTGGAAAGAAGCTGTTCCCAAAATGGTGCTCAGCAGTTCATTCTCAAAGGCATGGAAGGGGCTTTTCCACTGAAATGGGATTATTTTATACATTAACAGAGGTTGCGTCAAGGACATCAGAAAAATTTCCATGTTGTATTAAAGATTTTCTGAGAAATGAGCTCTGTAACCAGGTTCCATTACCTCACTCTCCTTGAACATTTTCCTTGCTAAGAGACTATAATTTCTATCCTTTGGATGTATGAGCTGGAAATACTTTGGATTTATAGCCCCTATTTATATTTCCATCATTCAGGCAGGGAAATCCGAGATGGTGATTCTGGGCCAGATTGTGGCAACAAACAGTGTACACAAGCCCCAGCACAGTTTTGTTGTTTCAAAGCTGTTCATTTTGTTTGTTGGCCTTGGACTTTTGTTATTGCCCACCCGAGACATGGTGAAGAGCATGCTCAGCTTTTGTGATGCAAGAGGCCAGGCTTTGGAAATGTTGTGATTCCCTCCCGTGGAGTTTTTTTAAACGCGAGCATGTTCCCTAATGTACTTGGCACCAAAGGTGGTGCTTTCCTCCAGCAGTGAGATGAATAATGAGCATCAGGAGGCCTGTGCTATCGCTGTGCAGCTGATTTATGGACCTCCCTGGTGTCAATGGGGATGAGGGAAGCAGTGATCCCCTGCTGAGAAACAGCAAGAGAATACAAATTTTGGAAAGCTTGAGCTGCTCCATTCTGCTGGACTTGCTGTGTAGAAAGTATCCTGGAGGCAGGCAAGGGTCCTCAGGAAGGATTAACCAGCTTCTTATAATCATGGTTCAATATCTGTGCTGAGTTACTGAGCAGTTGTGGTACCTGGAGGACTGGGAACTCGTCTTTCCTCATCCAGCTTTCTGAGTGTATGAGGAAAAAACGGTCCCTGTTACAGATCAAGTCTTTCCCCAGACTTGACTTGTGGAACAGCATGTACTGAGTTTTCACCGGAGTGCTTCAGACCACTGGTCTGGCCTCCTCAGAGGAAGCAGCACTACTTGCCCCTGAACCTCCTTTCCAACACCCTGGATGGGGATGTGGTGCTGTGGTGGGGAGGAAGGATGCAATGAGCATGTCTAGCTTTGTGGGGAAGACACACAGTGGCTGGGTAACTGCCTTCAGTGCCTTTATTTCTGCCAGCCAAAAACTCAGGAAAAAAAGCTCTTGTCTTTTCAGGTCCTGGCAAAGGAAGAGTTTCTCCACTTAGAAGACATAAGAATAGAGAACTAACATGGGAAAGCCTATTCTCAAACTCTGTGTCCTGTAGGAAGACAGGGCACTCTCTCGTGCAGCAGATGAGGAGTGATTCTCTAAAGTGAAAGTGGACACTGAATTCCTGTTTTGAACTGTGAATATTCCCATGGAGAACAAGGCAGTGGAGTGCCAGACCTGGGACTGACTATGAATAAACATCAGCTGGAGAGCCCCAGATCCTGTAACGCAGAAACAGAAATCGGTGGCAAAATGAGAGGCGAGGGGCTAGGAAGGATAGCAGGCAGTAAAAGGGAAATGAATAACCATGGTAGGAGTGGTGGCATGAAAACTGACTAACTAGAGATACTAGTGATCTGGTGAGAAAAGAGCTTATTTGCTTCACATGAGGATTCTTGTTTTTTTGGTAGAAGATTACTTTTGCAAGCTACTACTCATTCTCCAAGTGTAAAGCTTAAGCTAACAGAGCAAGCCTTGGATTTGGAACAATTAGTAGCATAGATGTTTTCTTTGCTGGTTCAAGCCAATAACATCTCCCATGTCAGAAAGTTGAAATCTCTGGCAGACATATGGGTTAGGCAGAAGTCACACATTTGAAACACCATTGCTAAAACCTTTGGATGAGCCAAACTCAGTAGCACCTACTGTGCTGAGGTCTCTAAGCACCTGTCTAGTAGGACTAGGGGAACTATGGCAGGAGCAGGTACCTTTGCTCTCCACTGCCTCCATGTCTTCCCTCACTCCATCTAAACCTTCAAACCGATGTTCAGATGACCATGAGTGGTCTTGAATAAAACTTTACCTATTCCTTACTAAAGACATATCATGGGAATTGGTTTGGTCAGAAAAGGAATACATGAGACTCCATTCAAACATCTAGTGGGCAGGGAGATGGGATAGGTAAATAGAACTAAAAGTAAACCACAGGTTTAAAACATATCACTAGTAATCTGTGCTCTGCATGTTGGTGCAGTGCTGTTCCTGGGCTGTGTAGAACCTGCCTGAAGTCTTGAATCTTCCTGAGCATAGCCGCCAGATGGATGATACTCCTGGGAGAAAGCTGGAGCCTATCTTTGGCCACAAACAAAAAAGAAGCCCTTTTCAGACCTCAAGAGCTCAGTTATCATTTGAGTTTGGCTTCCGGCACTACCCGGCAAAATGAAGACCACTAAAATGTACGTAGTACCTTCTCAGAGTGGCTTACAGACAGAAGAATCCTTCGTTTAAAAGAAACAAACAAACAAAGAAAAAGCCAGGACGTTGGAAAAAAAATAATTTTCAGATTGAAATAGCCGGTGAGATTTCATTTTCCTCCGGAATGAAAAGGTACTTTTACTTCAGCTCATATTGCCACAAGCGGTGGCCTCTGCCAAACATGGCATGAGCCTTTCAGTGCTCCGAGTGGTGAATAAATGAACCAGACACCCTCAGAGTGAAGCAGCCCCCCACAGGTCCCTGTGGCTTTCCTCCCTTTGCAGTAAGTTGCCTCCTTCTCCCAGGTGCTAGCCAAAGCCCATGGTATTTGCTCAGCCTGTCTCTGTCTAGTATCTGGCTGGGAAGCTCCTAGTGCTGCCAGTCCTGAGCCTGGATTGGATACTGCAGTGCAGGATGCTTATCTGCATTTAACTAACTCTTTTTCAACTTGTTCCAATGTCTTTTAGCAGTCTTTTTTCTTTCTTAGCGGTAAAACTATATTTTCAGAGACAAACTAAATTATAAAGCCTGGACCCAAAATGTCTAATAGGAAGAGATCCAACTGTAGAATATAATTTCCTAGGTTGGACCCATCTACCCTTAAATCTGTGACAGCATTAGCTGTCTTGGAAATAGTTTTGTCAGAAATGGGGAAATATAAAACAATTTAAGGGATTCTGATGTTAAATATGGAAGTCAAACATCTCAGAAGCAGCAGTAGCTGTTCTGGTGACCATGTGTCTAACTTCTCTCATTATGAGAAGAGGATTAGCTCTGAAAAGATCATCAATAACATTTCTGTGCAGAAAGCAGAGCCCTGGCCTGCTTTGTGGTAGAGAAGATGATGACAGCAAATCCTGCTGGGAGGTTTCATGCCTTAAAGAGATCTCCTATTTCTTTTTTCTGTGTATAACCATAAGTCTGGCTTGCTTCTTGGTCCTTCAGCTTTCCTCACTGAAATGCAAATAGATTCACGACCATGAAGAAGGAACACACAAGAATAGATTATTTGTATCAGAACTAGTGTGATCAGCACACTAGGTCATCCCACTGTACTCAGCACTGCTGGGGCTACACCTGTGTTTAGTCTTCGGGCCCTCACTAAAAGAAAGACATTGAGGTGCTGGAGTGTGTCCAGAGAGGAGAACAAAGCCACTGAAGGTTGTACTGAGGTGGGGGTTGGTCTCTTCCACAGATAACAAGTGATAGAACAAGAGGAAATGGCCTCAAGTTGTGCCAGGGGAGGCTTAGTGGATATTAGAAAAAATTTCTTCATGGAATGAGTTGTCAAGCATTGGAACAGGCTGCCAGGGAAGTGGTTGAGTCACCTTCCCTTGAAGCGTTCAAAATGTGCATGGATGTGGCACTTAGGGATATGGTTTAGTGGTGAACATGGCAGTGTTGGGTTAACAGTGGGACTCAACAGTCTTAGAGGTCTTTTCCAACCTTAAGAATTCTATGATTCTTTTATTGCCAAAATACCTTTTAATGACCCCTCCACTGTGAATAATCACTTGTAGTCAAAGAGTAGACTTGCTTTATGGTTCAGCACCATGATGGGTTTAGAGAGCTTTTTGCCAGTGCTGTGGGAAAAGGAGGGACCCTCCTGTTTTCTTTCTTAAAGACTGCCAGTCTTACAAGACACCTTGTCCTTCAAATCAGTACAAAAATATCTTCCCAGGACATTGAAGACACATGTCCTCACTTCAGGTTCTATCTATCCTCCATTATTCAAGAGGCTTAATTCAGCTTTCAGACACTTCCCAGTGATCAACACATTTTGACTAAGTTCCGTTCCAAATCCTTTTCTATCTGGTTGGCATGACACAGAGAGGAAGAAAAGTACATAATTAAGGAATATGATACAACACTCTTTGCATTATTGGCAATTAATGGAGCCTTCAGGGAAGCTTCTGAGGCACAATTCCAAGCCATAAGTGGCTACAACTACATGAGAAGCACAATAATCCCTCGAACTGTGTAGTGCCTCAGGTGTCTGATAGGTAATAGAAAATGGCATTTACAAACAGGAACAAGTTCTTTTTGTGCTTTAATTGGGTGTTAAAAGTATTGTTATCACATTACTGAAAATTAATATGAAATCTATGACATTTTCACTTATCACGATGTTAGATCTAACATCATCTTGGATGTTGTAGTAAAGCGGGAAATTTCCTAAGAACAAAAAGTCACTTCAGTCAAAACCTCATGTCATATTTTCCACAGAAAGAAACAAAACCTGATGAAGTTATTCAAAGAAGGAATGAATGTGATTACTTATATGAATAAGATGAAATGGAACTTGCTTTACAGAAACAAAAAAGCCACATAGAATAAAGAATGATCTCTCTTTACCAGGTTGGAGGAGAGAAACAGGATGTCTTTCAGGACATTGTAATAGATAATGGTTGGGGAAAAAACATGGCGTGTGTGAGAGATCAGTTTAGCAAATGCAGCAGGAACCAGGAATCACAGTTGCAGTAGGACCAATACCACTATATGCAGACAGGGACAACCTGGAAGATGCTCTGATTTGCTTCTCAGCCACAGATCAATGCTCAACTAACCATGAAATCATGTCACATACTCTCTGAACTGTCCTGTGGCAGTCTAAAAAGTCTGCAATATATTTTACTTCTAAACTGATCAACATTTACAAGGAAAAGCATGTGGACTCGGACAATGCCTGAATGTAGTAACAACCATACCTGCCAATGGCAACTTGCCTTCAAAATTTCTGTGACCCAAATCTTTTACAGAAGGCAATCCAAATACTTTCTGACATCACAGAATAAGGTCATAGAATAATTTAAGTTGGAGGGAATCTTTGGAAATCTGGCCCAACACCACGTTCATCGCAGGTCTAACTTTAAATTGACATTGGGATGATCATGGTCTTGTCCAGCCCAAGATTGAATATTCCCAAGGACAAAGCCTCTCTGGGCTTTGTTCCAGTATTTGACCACTCTCTCTGTGGAAATTTTTTACAAAATGGTATCTTATTAAAATTTTACTTGCTGCAACTTGAGTCTGGGGTTTTTTTTGTCCTCTCACTGCACACCTTCAACAAGAGTCTGGCTTCATTGCCTCTGCACCACCCCTTTAGTTGCCTGATGGCTATAGGTGGATCCTTCTCAGCCTTCTCTCGCAGACTGAACAAAGCCACCTCAGTCTCTCCTTGGGTGTCTTTAGTCCAGTTCAAGGAGCTTAGAGGCCTTTCACACAACTCAGTCCAATCTGTCAATGCCTTTCTTGTACTAGTGAGCTCACAGCTGGACACAGTACTCCAGATGTGAACAGTATCTCATTAGCTACATGCTTGCTAATGCCACCCAGTGAGCCATAGGATTTCCTCCCTGCATGAGCACACAGGATCTCCACGTCCTTTTGTGCAGAGCTGTTTTCTCTTCTGTTATTCCCCACCAGTACTGGGGTTATTTCTTCCTCCCCTCAAGACTTTGCAATTGTCCTTACTGAACATCATGAGCCATGAACCATGGCTCATTTCCCCAGTTACTGAGGTCCCTCTGAATAGCAGCTCTACCCTCTGACACATCTGTCATTGTCCCCCTCCGCAACTTGTTTGTTGAGGCTCCACTCTGCCCCAATATAATGTCATTAACAAAGATCCATCTTGATCAGTACAGTGCAGGTGCAGCAGGAATTGTCCCTTCGCTTCTCTGTTTGCCATTCCCTGAAGAAGCCTTAATAAAAAGCCATGTGGAAAGGTGGCAAAATACAGCACAGTTGGAAAAAAAAAAGAGAGTTGATCAAGACTGAAACAATCTACAACAGTCTTTAATCATTCTTGCATTCAGTCCAGGATTAATTAATTAGTGAGTGCTCTAGACCCTGGCAGCACATTCCTTATTGGAATGAATTACTGTAAATGCAAAAAGGTTAAGGGAGAAGTTTAGTCTCTGAGATGCTCCCCACCCTGGTCTGCTCAGAGTGACTTTTGCTTTCTGGCAGCTGCCTGCACGCCAAATGTTTTCCCCATAACTGTCAGCATCCTGCCCACATGTCGGCTGGGCGCCAGCTGCTGGGGAGGTGAAGGGGGACATTATTCATCTGGGAGATCAGGAAACCCCAAAGGGAGAAGCAGGCCTCCAAGCAGCTGTTTAGCAGCAGGAGCTGAGGTGGAAGTAACTGAGAATAAATACATAAATAGTCACACCCCAATTCTTTTGTAGTTTCTACTCAAAAAAATATGAGCCACAGGGACAGATAGATGAAGAGAGGGGAGATATTAGTTAAAAACAAAGTTAGATCATCCCCCATGTGGGAATAATATCTCAGTTTATAAATGTTTACTGGAGGTGTTAAATTTCTTCATATGTAACTGCAGCTCACCAGGGTTTACCCTGTTAGACACCTCGCCCCAGCTCATTGACTCTGCAGGGTATTTTGGTGAGGAAAGTGGTCATTTGGCATATTGGTCTTTTGCCTAATCTGAAATTTCAAAAGCTTACAGGCTGTTACACACACTTCTCCATTACGTTTACAGATTGCCATGCCATCAGTACAAAAAATACTGCCCAAGTGTTTCTCAGTGTTGAATAGATGGCACATATTTTACTCTACCACGTGGCACTTTCTGTGAAACTGGGGAGAACCATGAGTTCAACATATTTTTCCATCTGGCTTCTAGAAACCTAGACTCTCCCAATCAGTTTCTGCCATTTCTTTCTCCCATTAGCAACTTCACAGAAAATTGTAGAAATTTGCTTTGGAAGTAATAAAAAAATAAAAAAAAATAGAAAAAAGACATTCTAAAAAAGAGCCTAGTTAGGTCAAGAATTAAATTAAAAAAGACAGGGACTAGAGAGAGCTTGGAGTTCCTCTTCGGCACAAGCTTCCTGGAACTTGAGAAGCTGGAAAGTTACCTATCAATACTTCTTATATCAGTGTCCAGGGACAGCAGCTACTCCAGTGACTTTCCTGGATGTTCTTCCTGTAGAAGAACTGCAAGAAACCACCAACTCTTGTGAACGAATAGTCCTTGAGAGACAAGAAAACATCCTTCTAGGAATGTGCCACTACTGTGTGATGAGAAAGCATGGCCTCTGTAGGTTAGAAAACCTACCTGCCCTTTTCAGGGAGCTGCTTGTTAATGGACCTGTGAGTGAGTGAGCCTACTGGGATGGGAAAAGGTGCAGTGGGCAGTGGACAGTGTCCTCACTGGACTTTAAACAGTCTTTCATCCTAGGGCAGACAAATCTTTTTTAGCCAGAGTATTCATCTCCTGGGGTCTGCAGGAATAGCAGGAAAACACCTGTGGGCTGGCCAGTTTCTTCTCCACTTCTCCCACGGAAGAGGATTTGCTTCCTCATGCTGAGGTTGTATGGAAGCTTGCAGTATAAAAATATGCTTGGGGAAAAAAAGCACTTTCAGGGATTTTTTGGGTGGTTATTCAACAGGCTACTGCCCTGTTATCAGTGCACAGAGCATCGTAGAAGCACTGAATCAGCTGGAACCAGCGGGAAAGTCAGTGTTAACTACAGGAATGAATGGGCTTGTATGGGCGAACTGGAGAATTCACTGACCCCACCACGGCTGTGAGTTGCAAGGGCATATCACTCAGGGCAAGCAGGGTGAGACATACACATTACACACACGGGCCAAATTCAGGCAAGGCCTGTAGGACTAAACATCACTCTATGACAGAGGGACTTCCCCAGAGCAAGACTTTGTCCTCAGCGTTCCTTTGCTGTTGTTTTGGACATGCCTTTCCTTTTGCCAGGGTCATTTCTCCACTCAGGTTCCTCCCCATTTCAGATCCTAGTCTGTCAGCTGTTGTCTGTACCATGATGTTGCAGTGAGGCTGCATACCACACTGTGAGTGGTATGGCCACCACTGTGGTAGGTCCCATGCAGACATGAAAGTGTGTTTTCTCCCCTGGATGATCAGCCCCAACAGCAAAAGAGGCAGCTCTACAGGGAGACAGGAGATGAGAGCAGTCTGGTGCATGATTAATTTATATCCTTAAAAGTCTGAAATGCTCCCAAAGATATTAGTATTCCCCAGGTAAGAAAGTTGTCCAGATTTTCAACATATCCCTGTCTTATTTCCATGTCTACTGGAATTAATAGCTGAAGGATTGTAAAGCCCAAAATTCAAACATGTGACTGGATTTAATCATTAATACAGAACCTAAGATCATAGTTTGGGAGTCTAAGTGTTGTTGTCAGAAGCAGAGAGAGCCCAAATTCTCATTTATATACTAAGACACTTTTAAAATATCCTGAAAGCATAAATGCACCTCAGAGTGGGTACAGAGCCAGCACTGACAGCCTCTTTACGCTGAGAAAATATTGATATGAAGGACCCTTCAAATAAATGGGTCTTCAAATCCCATTCCTTACATCTAATGCCAGTAGAGGTGACACAGCCCAAAAGCTTGAAAGAGTAAATTAGGGTTTTAAAAGCGGGCATAAGCCTGCATTTGTTTTTTCACGTTCTTTAGTAGTCCAGCCATTGCACCCAGAAATGACTCCAGTTCTCCGCTGAAAGAGTTGCTATGTTTAAGTTGGTGAGGGATCCTCTGGGATGAATAAGTGCCACCTCCTGCTTCCCATATTTAATTTTTCACTGGGGAAGGGTCTGCTGCCAATTTTACCTGAATAAATGCTGGGTAATAAGGAGCAACGTCCTGGCTGAGCCTAACACCGCTCCTGGTGCCCAGCTCATTCCACCACAGTGTCCTCAGTCAGGGCACGTGTTACAGGGCACTGTAACAGGAAAGTGCTTGCTAAAGACTGTAGTAGGTACTACATGGCCAGCTCTTTGTCTTCTAACTCTGAAGAAAATGTGCTGAATAGGCTGATAGAGCCTTTTTGCATAACATGGTGGAACTCAGAACAGAAACCACACATGCAGTTTTTTAGGTTTGTTAGATGATAGCCTTTGTCTACAGTAGCACATTTTGCTGATACTATTTCAAATCGCCCCCCCCTCCAGATGTGCAGAATTTAGAAGCTAAAAAAAAAGGAGCTGGAGACTCAGAATATTGTTACTGTAAAACTAAATTCTTGGAGCCACACTTGTTTTAAAAATCAGGCAAGCAGAGTAATGCCTGGCTTCAGTTATGTTGTTTGGTAACTTATTTATTGCTACTTGTTTCAAGATACACAGGCTAGTAGTCATGGAGGTCTGTACACTTCCACTTCCACTTTCTTGCTGTCTTTAATTGTCAGAGATTGTGGGTTTTTTGTTGGGTTGTTTTTTCGTTGTGGGTTTGGTTTTTTTTTTAATAAATTTGCCTGAGGCAAGTGGTAAATGTAGAGCTTTAAAGACTGTTATACCTTCTTATTAGGGGATTTATCTTCCAGGTAAAAGAACCACAAGTCTTTGCTGGTGCACATTCAAGTCAGTTGGCATGGGGTCTAAAAGAGTGCCATAACTCCAGGGTGTCAGAAAGCATCAAGGGATCAGCAGAGGGAGAGAGCTTTGTTTTAAATGTGCAATACACCATTTCCAGTTCAAAGAAGGAATTAGGAGACCTGCTCCAAAATGACAGCATTTAATAGGCTACTAAATTGTTAGATAGCTTATCAGACAATGTAACGTCAAACTGGAGAGAATGGCCCAGTGGTTGCTTTATATTAATATTAATAATTGTTCTTTTAAAAAATATTTATTATTTAATTGATTTCAAATCTACTGGTCTGTAGTACATTCAATGTCTTTCCACTAAACTTACATGTTCTGTTGCCCTCCCTGTGAAGAGGAGAGTGAAGCAGGCAGGGCTTCTATAGGGGGATCCCAAATGTGCTTGTTAGCAAGATGCTGTCATTTTTACCTTCCTATAACTTTTCAGTGGGATTTGCAAGGACTTTGGGGGTTCAAAAACCATGATTATTATATTTCATCATCTAGAAACATTATGACTTGTGATTGAATATTTTGCTTAATAATTAACAGACGTCTAATAAGTGATGGAAAAAAGATGTCAGCAGCAGCAGGGTTGATGCATACTTGAGTTGAAGGTGTCCCCCGTGGCATCTCCCCGTGGCTGGACACTCTGAAGGGTGTCTGTGGCCAGGCAGGACATGTCTGTGGGTGGAATCAGGGGACTTGAAGGGAGTGAGAAGCAGCTGCACCCACGTGGATGGGCTGAGGGGGCTCCACACAGCTCAGTAGCTGTTTGCTCCACAATTCACTTTCTAAAGTGAAGAAGATTTTTTATTTCTGTACCTTCTAAAGTATTGCTAGGAATGGCTGTGGAAGTTGGCTGGCCTGAGCTCTTAAACTTGCTGAACTGGGCATGCCAAGGGCACATCAGCACAGTCTGTAAACAAATGTCTGCTGCTTGTAAGGACTATGGTGTGTAACACACATACGCCATATAAATCCTGTATCTAAGTATGTATTTACCAAATTCACTTCCCACAACACAAATATGTCTTTACACATGCAGAGATGAAAACAAAAAAACCTGAACTAGTGCCATTGATAAAAAGATGCATTTCATATATAAATATACACTCGAAAATGCTAGCTGGGCTACTTGTATATTCACTGTGAGCAGAAAAATGAACACCATGCCCCAGACACTCTTGTGAAATAAATCTTGTCTTCAGTTTCAGTTTAATAGCCCAAGATCTTTCTGCCAGATGTACGAATGTCTTTGGGAGGAAAGACACGGGAAGGAAAATGAAGATGTGATCAACCTAGGAAATGGTTCTTGGGAAACCTTCCAGCATCATGAGCAAGTGAACACAGGAGTGCATTAGCACAGCACATTGTGTGATGAATGCTCCAGCAGCTGGTTCATGAGACAGAAACAGACATTTGTGGGACAAGAGAAAGCAAATGTATGTAACAGACACAACTTTAAAAGTTTTTAGCAGAGGCTCATGAAATTAAACCAAAGAACGAATGGAGACCACAGTCATAGCTAATTGACAGTGACAAGTTTTGCTTTGCACTGTTTGGACTGGAAATGACATCTTGAAAAATTAAACTTAGGTCAGCACGCTCAGAATAACTGTTTTTCAGCTGTTCTAATAATCCCTTTCAAAAACATCACCGCATGCTGTATTATGTGTCTCTATCTCTAATTTTGAACTAGGAGCAAACAGACAAAAGGATTGATTAAATGTGTGAACCATATTAAACTCAAGATGCTGAATACACCAAAAAGTGCAAAGGAATTATACAAACAGAAGTGGAGTGGCAAGAAAAATTAATTTGGAATAGCAATGAGATTTCAACACAAACAAAGAAAAGCTATTGTATCAAAGATGAAATGTAGTGTTGTGACTTGTATTGACAAAAATTCATAAAGATGAAGGCTTGGGAATAATAGGCTGAAAGGTAATATCAGTGCTATGCAAACAGAGGCATCATACACAGATGTGACAACTTATACTGTTCTTTACATAGCACTAGAGAGAATGCCTGTAACATTAACTGCAAATTACGGGCACTCTGATGTCTGAAAGAAGGGGAGCAATGCTTTTGGAAAGTGAATTGGATGCATGATTGAAGAAGAATTGCTTGGACAGGGACACCTTCCACTAGAACAGGTTGCTCAAAGCCCCACAAAATCTGACCTTGAACACTGCAGGGATGGGACATCCACAACTTCTCTGGACAACCTGTTCCAGTGTCTCATCACCCTCACAGTAAAGAATTTCTTCCTAGTGTGTAGACTAAATCTACCCTTATTCAATTTGAAGCCATTCCTCCTTGTTCCATTACTACATTCCCTTGTCAGAAGTCCCTTTCCAACTCTCTTGTAGCCCTCTTTAGGTACTTGAAGGTCCTATAACCTCTCCCTGGAGCCTTCTCATCTCCACACTGAACAACTCTCTCAGCCTGTCTTCACAGGAGAGGTGCTTCAGCCCTCTGGTCATTGTTATGGCCCTCCTTTGGACTTATTCTAACATCTTTTTTATGTTGGGTACCCCAGAGCTGGATGCAGTACTCCAGATGGGGTTTGACCAGAGCAAAGTAGAGGGGCAGAAACAATCCTCCCCAGTCCTGCTGGCCACACTGCTTTTGATACAGTCCAGGATATGGTTGACTTTCTGGGTTGATAGAGCATGTTGCTGGCTTATGTCAATCTTCTTGTCCACCAACACCCCCAAGTCGTTCTTGTCAGAGCTGCTCTCGATCTGGTCATTCCCCAGCCTGTATTTGTGCTTGAGACTACCCCAACCTAGGTGTAGGACCTTGTAATTGGCCTTGTTGAACTTGAGGATCACATGGGCCCACCTCTGAAACCCTCCAGTGTGTTGACTACACCACAAGCTTGGTCATGCTTGGAAGGGCTTTGTGGCTGCTGCAAGGGTAGTCCACTGGGATCAGACCTAAGACAGGTAGACTAATGAATTCCAGCCACTGTTTATAATGAAGATTATTTAACACAGAAGGAGAGAAAAATAAAGGGAAAGAAAGATTCATTTTCTCTTTTACTGGGAGTTCTGAAGATAAAAAGAACCTGAAAAGGAGGCATTTGCTGTTGCATGAAGGGTCTGGGCTGGAAACAATGGCTGTATGGCATACTGCACACCTGAGACCTGATACAAAACCACCAGAGCCAGGCTGCTCTTTTCACCGCTTCCAAGAAACCCTGATGTCATCAGGACTGTGCTGCCCTGATTCAGATACTGGTCAGACCCTGAGGTAATCCTGCTTGCCCCAAGGATTGGTCCAGAAAACCCAATTTTCAAGACAAACTGGTGCTCCTCACCTTACCACCTTAGTGCCATTCCTCATGACCTGCATGTCCACCATGCAGCCACCCATGACGTAAGCAGCCAGGTTCAACTCGGAGAACTCAGCCTGGAGTGGAGCAAAAGGATAAAGTGTTACTCAGGGGTAGCAGAGACACAAACACACGGACACAGATGTAGAATTGTCTTCAGCTGTAATGTGCTTTTCCTTCTTTTCCTTATTTTTTTTTTCTGTGAGGCAACTGGAGGTCCAATTACAGCTGGTCTGCCCTGGAGAGACTGCAAAAAAACTTTATGGCTCCCAGACTTGGGGTGTAAAAGTACACAGGATTAGGCTTATTGCAGTAATAAGTACTGAAGGAATTAAGAATGAGCAAGCTGAAAAATGCATACAGGAAAGAATAATAATAATAAAAAGAGGTAAGGTCATTTGAATTCAAATTCCAAGTTTCCACTTGGAAACATCCATTTAGAACTATGTCTGAGTCGGCTGTCGTGCCACTGGCCAACTACAAGCCTAATACAAAAGATTTAAACCTTTTAGCTAAACAGCTAAAAAACCTCATTATGCTGCAGGAAGGTGATAAGCAGTGAAGGCCACCTGATGTGATTTACTTATTAAGATTTTAACTATTAAAGGATTAGCGAAGCTGGGTAGGCTATGAACAGTGCTGCTCAATTATTAAAACACTTTATATTTTAAAAGAGGTGGGACTTACAAGGCCGGAAAGGTTGGCAAGGAATATTTCAGCTACGGGGAGCAAAAGGCACAGGGGTGATTATGACTGCAGTGGATGTCAGTGAAGGTTAAGAGACAGATCAGACTAGCTGGGTGAGAGGTGTGATAATCCTCCTGCGTGGCTCTGCTGCCTCTCAGACAGGAGTGCCAACAGACCACTGGCTGTAGGAGGATGGCAGGATTAGCTGATAAGCATTTGTCTTGATCTCCAAATCCTAACTCTGTTCTTTATAAGCAAATGAATAAACCTTGAACTAGAATATCCTATTATTTGGCCTTGTGAGTCTTTCCTTTCCAGCATGGTGCAAATACACCCATAAAGGCTCAAAGTCTTATATAAAATTAGTGCCTGTGATATAAATATAAATAAAAAGGTTTCATTTTTTGATGCAGAAAATTTAGTCTTCTCCCTTTGAAGAGTTTTTTTTCCCCTTCATATTAAAGCATCTCTTTCAGACTAAATTATGATCAAGATTAGGCAGCAGTAAAATCATCTTCTAACTAGTAGCTGTGTAATACCAGAGCACTCAGATGGTGTTGCTAATACTTGTGATTTTATTGAGATCCTTGTACTATTTAATGTTCTTCTGCTACTTCTATTAGCTGGAACCAAAAGATAGTGCCAAGAACAACTTTTATACAGAAAAAAAAAAAAAGAAAGAAAAGAAAAAGAAAGAAAAAAAAAAAAAGTGTGTTTTGTCCTCATGAACTCATGGAAAAAACTTGCCAATGGAGAACTAGTGCACCTGTAAAGGCTCAGAGGCCAGACGACAAATGAAAAAATAATTTCCAACTTTCTTTTTTTTAAATCCACATAATTTTAAAGCAATGACTGTGGGCTGGTGACCCGATGATGTAATGAGATTTCATGTCTGTGGACCTGTGTAAACTTTTTAAAGCAACAGCCTTACATGATCTTACATCACTGTAACTCCCAGTTACAATGAAAAAAAGGAGGAAAATTCCTGTTGCCAAGAAATAAATTCGACTTCAAACACATACACACACACACACAGACACACTCACAGGGAGGGATTGGCAATGACAGAGGTGACTGCCTGGGTTTTACTTACGAGATTACAGTGTGTTGCCTCGGCCACAGCCACGCTTCCTCAGGCATCATATCAGACCAGAGATAAGAAAATACGTACCTCTAAAAGGCACCTGCATTTAATATATATATAAAATCTCAGTAGATGTAGGGAGGGAAGAGTTCACCTTGGACAAATTCAGTAAAATCAGATGCTTTGGGTACCATCAGTGATCTCCCCAGTGGGTCAAGGCAAGCTTGCTAGTTTACATACAAGCTCAAGAGGTTCTATGGGCTGGGGAGATGAAAGGTTTTCCCAGCTCCGTGTCTGCATATGTCTCAGAGATGTCCCACTCTGAAAGCATAGTGTTACCAAGCTGAACCTTCAGCTTCTGTTGCTGAAGAATGCATCATCTGATGTGAACACTAGAACAAGAAAAGGAAGTTTTAGTTCTGTGTTTTCATGTTTTTTGTGCTTTTCCTCCATAATTCTTTTCATAATGACTTATAGTAAAAAGCTTAAGACTTTTTTTGCTGGGGGTGAAAATGGACAATCTTCATTTGATGACTGGTACTTACAATCTAAGTTGGTCTGACAGGCATTCCCTTGAGACAGGCAAGCCAGACAAAGCTGTGCCTAGACACCTGACATCCAAACAGGCCTGGGAATCTCCTGAGCTGGTGAGTACTTCATACCAAACTGCCAGGACCAATTTCAGGCCTGCTAATGTCAAGAGCCAGAAGAAAAGAAAAAATTCCCTTTGGCAACCATTGTCCAGGGAATCCTGACAAGAAGGGAGGAGTGGAGAGAGGGTCTGAGGGTCTCAGCTATCTTGCCCCCACAATGTCCAGATCTACAATCAGAGCTGAGGAACAATCCAGACCTTTTCCTGGCACTCAATCCTGTTTTCATAGACTAAGTGAAGGAGCACTGCTGCTTTCACATAGCTTCTTTGTCCCGTCCAAAAGGCTACTGCTAGCTGGTGTTTGGAAGAAGGCTGAAAACTTCAGTCAGCAGAAATTGTTTCCTGTTGATTTTCCAGTGCTCCCTGTATTTTTAACTTTGTGGGTTTTGTAGCCTGATGACTTCCCTTGGCTGGGATTTCAACTCTGAGATCATCTCCAGCCTGAGTTTACCTTGCAGACAAAGGGGTCTTTGAAAGCAGCCCATGCAGATAGAGTGACAGGTAACTATGCATAAAACAGGAGAGTCCAGCTCCCTGTGGCCTTGCAGAGTCATTTGCATTAGGAATCATCAAACAGAAGAAGGCATTACATTAGCCTGATGGTGTTTTATCCTGGCTTTGCAATGGTGCCAGTGGCTGCAAAAACATTCAAGGCAAGAACGAGCCATGTGCGATAAACGTGACACAATCTGCCTTGAAAAATAACGTAATACATACTGTGGGAGTAGAAATATTTCATACCTCTGTGAGGCCCAGATTTGAGACAATGCCCACAGCTATTTTGAGGATAGTTCTGTTAAAGATGCCTACTTCAGGTAGTGATTCAGAAAGCGCTCCAGATCATTTGGACTAAACCTGAAGCTACTATCAGTTTCCATCAGTTTTCTAGGTGCTGGAGATCTTTTGGAGTTTCTCTTTTCTGATATTACAACAAGGAAGATTTTGTCATTTTAAATCATGCAATAGTAGAAATGCCTGGCTTGGAAGCTATATCTGTTAATGGTTCAAGGGAAGCATGTTTTCAAGGTGAATTTTAAGCATTTTTCATAGAATAGTTGTGTTGGAAGGACTTCAAGGCATTACATAGTCCACCTCTCTTTCCTAAGGCAGGATCAGCTCTGCCTCTGACATTGTGTACAGATATACATAACCCACAGATGAGGAACTTTCTCAGGCAATTTGTCCCTTAATGACCCTGGAAAGTTTTCCCAATGCCCAACCTAAATCTCTTGCCTTACTTTTTAAGACTGCAATTTTTTTTTGAGGGGCCATTACTTCTTCCTGCAGGAAACTAAAGACTTACTGCTTGAAGACTTGCCCTTCATTTTTCCCTTTTCTCCCTAGAGAAAAGCAGTCCCCATTCTTATAAGATTTTTTTGTAGGTGATGTTTTTCAGCACAGTGGTCAGTGTTGTTGCTGTCACTGGCATTCTCTCTGACAGGTCTGCAACCTCCTTGAGTTGTAATGGTTCAGACTCACTGTCCTTCAGCACAGACCCGACCATTGTTGAGTAAGATGTAAGGCCAACTATGTTTGAGTATGGATTTGTCATATGTGCAGCGATGTGACCATTTTTTAACTCATATCCTGGCTGAGATCTGCTGTAATCCTTACGCTGCTTTGTCTAGGCTACTGACTAGCCCAGTCCATGCTTAGGCATTTGGAATGAGGAATTACTACTGTATAGTCAAATCACATACTTTTCTCAATGGACTTTATGCTTTATTTTTTGGTGGATCTTCCAATATGTACAAGGGAAGGAAGACTTTGGCAGACATAAGACTGCGTTCCTGAAACGCTATAATCATTGCAAGCACTTCAAGGGGAAAATCAGCAATCCCTAAATCCTGCACAGGGAGAAAGGGTGGACAGATAGTATGGATCTCAATAGGATGAGGGATGGGGCTATGCATGCTTGGTGTGCATACGCATGCAGAATTAGATATTACACATCCTGATTCCCTGTGTCTCTTTCCTGAGACATTTTCCCTTGGGGAGGCACTCTCCTCCCCAGCTGCCCTCAGTACTGGGATTGATCTCTGGAAGAAAAGGATAGAGAGGGTCCAGCTGGGTTATGAATGCTGCTGTGTGGCTCTAAGAGGATCTTCCACAACTGCTCTTGACAAGTCCTGAAGCTAGGATGCATGCTCCTAGGCTATAGGCACTGCTGATGCTGAAGATCCACATGCCTTCACCTGTGTGAGCAATTTTGGTGCATCAACTCGGATGGCATTCAGAATTGTCTTGAGTTTTCATTGCAGAAGTTATGTGGCTGCCTGAAAATCTGAGGTCTAGAAAAGCACATTTCTAATCCTTTTGATCCCAGGAAATGGCTCAAAACCATGAACTCTGTAAACCTCCAAAAGCCAATGAAAATTAAAAAAAAAAAAATTTGAAGACACTATTTATTTAAGAAATCCATTATTTTTGAGTCATTCTTGTTAGTTGTCCAGGTCTCTTTATTCATGGTTTCTGAATGCTTGTATGTGGTGAAGCTATGAGAACTGCTGTTGCTGTTCTTGAACAGTTTGCTGGCATTCAGTTGGAAAAAAACCCAAACCTAAACATATAATGAAGAGAAATTATACAGTTGTTTGACAAGAGGGAAATTTTCCTTTCATCACACATGAACCTATCAGACTCTACCTTTTGAAATGACCACTTTATGCCACACATGAAAATACCTCTTTAGGGCGGGAAGTACAGTGGAGCTGGAATTCATGATTTGTATTACAATTATCTTCTGTGAGTGCCAAGTACAACTTTTTTCCTGACAATGCTGCCAATGGAGTCATAATCTATACCACAAGACTTTTCCAGAAGCATGTACATAGGAGTTCACTGAATAATCATTGCCTGAAAATAAACTAAACAGTGGGAACAAGTGAATGAGCTGTACTAGAAGAATGCAGATCAGACAGACAGACAGACCCACCTCGTCACAGCAGGAAATGGTGGGAAGGAGGTGGTGAACAAACAACAGGAATAAAAATGTAGATGAACCTTTTGGCCTCATCACTTCCCCTCCACATGTTTCACCCCACTCCACTATCAATTAGCCAGTGCCAGGAAAGATGTCTCTGAACATATTAAGATGCTTTTGGAAATATCTGAAGAAAAGTACCCTGAAGGTTGTGGACTCTCTCAAGAGGTATTGCTTGTTCTTGCCTGCTAGGTCTGTGCTCCATGTAGGGCACAGGACTGGAAAAGCCCATCAGAGCCATAAGGTCTAATGCTTTGCTACTGCAGGCATCATGTCATGAAACCCTCTCTTACATCAGGGTATTTACTAAAAGCAGTGATGTCTCCTTTAGCCTCTGTTTTGGCAGGATAAACAAACCCAACACTTCCAGTCTCCTCTCATAAGCCAGATCTCCATGGACATCCCAGTGACCCTACTCTGCACATCTCCTGCTTTGTAGACATCTTTGTCCCAGACAGGTGTCAAGTGTCCCACTCATCTGGCCCCCACACACAGTGTCATGGTCTATCCCATGGGTTTGTGGTTGTCCAGGTCTCAGCCCCATCTCTCTTGCCCTCTTCTGCTCGTATGTGGTTGTGCTGGGGACATATGGCCAAGCAGCATTCCCTTCTTGCACGGGGCATATCTAATGCCCAAGGAGACCCCCACAGGAGGTATGTTACAATCTATACGGGAAACTGCAGAGATGTATGAACTCCTTAGAGCATGCAAGATCTAGTTTTCTCTGGACAAGACAGAGAGGGTGGGGAAGGAGGTGCTGGATTATTACCAGTTGCCTCTAGTGAGGGAAAACCTTTGTCAGAGCACAAGGCTTATGGTATAACTTCTTCTCTTCCTCAATATACTGTGGTTCCTAATGTCTCCTATCCTCCAGTTGATAGAGGACTGAGAAGATAAAAGCAAAATTATTTTCATGGGAGACTAAAAGCAATGTGGCCCAGTCCTGTGGCACTTTAAGATTCTTCTTTAAGTTCAACTTAGCCTTAGAGACATTTAGCTTTTCATTTCTAAAACATTTTTTTAGCATTTGTATTTCTGGATACATGGATGGAGATGCTTACACTGCAGTTCTGAAAGCTAGAAATCACAAGGCAAGTAAAAGCAACAAATGGATCAAAATCTAAGCAGCTTATTTTTAGCATAAAATAGAGATAGTATTTTTAGACTCAGCTGCTCCTTAAAGCTTAGAGGTTTACCCACACTGAGTAAAACTCAAACCATGAGGGTTTTAGTGGGAATAGGTCAAACAGCTTTTCAGTTTTGGGTGAGCATTTCATTCAGTCTCATCATTGCTACAGAAGGACTTGTAATGGAAAAATATACAAATAACCAAAATATAATCCAAACTGCCTCCAAAGAAAAGGGGCCTTGACTTAGGAGAGCACTTGCGTTTGCTTTCCACCTCCCCAACCTTGCATCTCTCTCCCTGCAGTCAGCAGGAAACAGGCAATGGTGTTGCATGCCTGGGTTTCACTCGATGGTGGACAGTAACAAATCCTGCAGCCTCTAAAACATGTTCATAAATATGATTTTGGTGTTACACTGAAGATTAGAAGATAAAAAACAAAGGCAGAATTCAGGCTTCACTTTTGTAGTTGGGCTCTGGAACAGGCTCCCCAGGGAAATGGTCACAGCACCAAGCCTGATAGAGTTCAAGAATAGTTTGGATGATAGTCTCAGGCACATGGTGTGACTCTTGGGAATGGTCCTATGCAGGGCTAAGAGTTGGACTCAATGATCCTTGTGGGTCCTTTCCAACTCAGCATATTCTGTGACTCTGTGATTCATTTGAACGAATTACAGGAGAGGGGTGTACCCATCACAGTGATCCTGACAGCTCTCTCTTCTATTCACTGTCACCAGGTGATGCCCACAGCAACTCCTGTCTCTTGCTAGGGGTAATGGATGTGAAGAACAAGGGTCTGGGGTGGCTGTCAAGGTTATGCAATTCATTTATCTGATAAAGAACCAGAAAAACTTCTCGGAGAGTCCATAAGACCTATTTTCACTAAAGCTGAGACTTGCAGAAGTAGCTCCCTGAGCAGAAGGATGGCATTGAACAGTCTCATCCTTGTGTATTATTCAGTGCCCAATATGAACTGAATTCACCTCTTGTAGAAACTCAGTATCTTGAAACTTCTGCCTGTTTCTCCAATTCGGCTGAAATCAGCCAATGCTTTCCACAGTGTTGGGTGTGGGAGATATGCAGGACGAGACAGCATGATCACATATGTCTTGCATTCCTCAAACGACAGCCAAGGGGGAGAGGCAGCTCAGAGAGCTGGTAGGGGTGTATAACCAGATTAGATAACTGACTTCCCGCTGTTGAGAGAGGGAGAGACAATGCTGCTTTCAGCAATACTGCTCTACTACAAATAAGTGATGTCATGACTTCAAAAAAATAGCACCTACTATTCTGCTCAGCTTCCCCCAAAGATTGCTAAAATGGCTTGCTAGGAAAGAATCAAGATGAAATGGAGATGCATATGAAAGAGGAGGAGAAAAAGTCTAAACCAAGTACAGAGCATCCTGGAAGAATGGCAAAAGAATTAGCAGGGTCAGAAAAAATAGGGCAGTTGCTTTTTCCCAGTGTGGTTTTTCAAGACTATTTAACATTTGGATATTTCCTTTCTTTGCTTTCCGCCATTCAAACTTCTTTATTATTTAGTTTTTCAGATCAAAGGGTTTTTTTTTTCCTATAAAATACAAAAAAAAATACCCAAGGCAAACTGTATTTCTGGCTCAGTCAATAATGTGTGGTTATCTGAAACAGGATCAAATGGAAAACTGAAAAACTAAATGAACTTACTGAGCAGACCAAATGATTCAGGAGGTGCCTGAGAGTCAAACCTTGATCTGATGCAGAGTTTTTTCAGAACTGAAGAGCAAGGTTAGGGTTTGTGTGTCATGGCACTGTCTGTGTGTCATTCATAGGGGAGTTATAGTAGTGAAGACTGGTGACTGGGAACTCAAAGAGAAAGGTGTGGACCAGATTGGTAAACACACAGGTATTCCCTGCCTTTTTTTTTTTTTTTTCTCCCATAAGAAGACTGTGGAAGAATATTAATTTTTCAGGTAAAGAGGATCAGCATTCAGCCTCAGGGGACCTGTTTTCACAAGAGTTAAGGTTCCTGGACTGTGCTTGAGGAAGAGAATGAAGAAGCTAGGAAGGCTCCAGGTAATCATGGTAGGAGCAATGAATGAAAATTAAATATCAAAAAATACTGAACAAGGATGAATGGGCAAAATCAGAAGGGGACAGAAAGCCCAAACTTGAAGAAAGCAGTGACCCTCTCTTGGCCTCAATGATAAGCAGAGAGGCCTGAGGTCAGATTCAAGGACTGCCCATTACAATGCAGTTTCTGTGTTTCCCTTGACAGATAGTGATCCAGCTGGGAAAAGTGGTCGTCCTTTCTCCTTTTGAGGTCTGGAGGAGTCAAGAGCAGTTCCCTGCCCGCTAAGTGGAGGCTGAGCTGCCTGATCTGAGGGGCAGGGAGGGGACAAGGGGAAACAGCCAGGATCCTTGTTCTCAGTTCCTCAGCTGTCACTTGCTACCCACTGCAGGCTTCATTCCCTTGGGAAGAGCTGCAGTCACTGTGTTAGGTATTTAAAGAAAGCTGCAGGGGGCCTGGCCATGGTTCTCACCATCAGAATCACACCAGCCTTATGGGGTTTTGTTGGAGCAAATTGTTGCCTCCTCTCAAACATGGATATTCTGTCTACGTGTAGGATTTCAAGACGTAGATAGGAAAGTCTCCCTGAAAGAGTCCTTGGGGAAGTGCAATAAGCTACCTTGTGACAATGAAAAGGGTCACAACTGGGTTTAGCCCATCAGCGATCAAGAGTCCCCTTCTATCCTGCACTCATCAACCATTTGAAGAGAGTTCTTTTATAAGGACCTCAAGTGCAATAACATTTGAGGAGAAGGAATATGAGGGAAAGGAAGAGACGAGGTTTTGGAAAGAATTAACAGGTCATTTTGCAGAGTATCAGGTCGACCTTTGAAGCTAATCCTGCTTTGAATGATGGAGAGGGTTGGATCATAGGCTTGAGGGGCAAACTTAAATTATTTGATTTCATGCTTCTAAGTGAGAAGCATGATTTTTTTATTTTTTATTTTTCCTATTCTCTTCGGGTAATTCCTAAGGCAGCCAGCAAAATAAAGACTTTGATAAGGAAGTGCAAGAAAGAACTATTCTTGCTAATACTGCTGAGTACTGACAAGTGTGACATCAATAAAAGGAGAAAAATTAAGTATTTGAAGTATCATAGTTGCAAAAAATGACTTTCTAACTTTTCTGTCCATGACACAATTTGATCAGAACATATGTGCTTATGTACAGTTCAGAGGCAACTGGACAGGACGCCTTTGACAAGAGAAGAAACACCTTTACAAGGGCAATGAGTCCTGAGAATGTCTTTGAAACCACTGCGTTAATAATCTGTACACACCTGATACCGAACCAACAGCTTTATAAAAACAAAAAATATCAGGTCATTCAAACAACATTCACCAGCTTTCTTTATCCACCCTAGCAGTTTTATAGCCCTAATTAGTATAAAACAAGCATATGATTCCTTCAGGATCACCATCCCATCCCTACATCTCTCTCTTCTTACTCCTGCTTTCAAGTTAGGTGCCAACAGATGGTTATTAGTAATAATTTCTACTTTGGCAACAGCATGTACTGTGGCATACCAGCTTTGCACCTTTTCAGGCAAGTATATATGGAGCTATGAAGCAGTCTTCCAATGGAAAAAATTATAATCCTATCACCAGAACAACAAATGTAATTTTAAGGTGAAACAGCAACTGATTTTGCAAAGGTAAGGCAAAGGATTTTGCAAAGGATGGCCCAATAAGATATTTTCATTTACAGCTTCTGCAATTCTATAAAATGGACATATCTTAAAATTCCTCATTAGTTCCTTTTTTCAAGAGAATTAATATTGACAGATTATCTCTCTTAAGACCTCAGCCCTGTGCACACATTTCTTAGAGGGAAATTTAGTTGTCACAGACCTGTTCCACTCGGATATCAAATTCTCCATTCACCTTCTTCCCCTGGAAATACTTGGCCCTACAGAAGAAACAAGAGAGACAAACATGGTTAAATAAGATTTTTGGCTTTCATTACATACTGCTTTGCTTCTGCACTTCCCTTTTTGATGAAGAATTTCTATTTGGGCCACAGCATGTTTCCCTAATTCCTATCTTCTTTCAGCTTTCTGTTCTCCAGGAGAAACCTGCCAAGCCAGATGAAAACCACATTGGAAAGTTCATTCAAGGCTTGTTAGTTTTTCATTTTATTTTCAAACTGAAATCCAAATGCTCTCTTAATCTTTTCCAGAGAACAACTCTAATCAATGATTCCTTGCTATATTTCATTTAATACTCAGTCTTTATTCTGTTAAAGGAGACCAACACATGGCATGGCATCAGAAGCTTCTTCTGATGTTGAGCAAGGATCTTTGTCATCACAGCTGAAGTATTTGTGAAGCCTATTCTTATGCTCTCTCGCTACAGAGCTGCTTTTCAGTTTTGTTTCTTTCTGCTACTGATTTAGAGAAATTGTAACTGCATCTGCAGTGTCACTAATGAGGGATTTCTTCTCCTGAACTGAGAAACTGTGTTTGCTCTGGAGTTGAACACTGTTGTGAGAAGGACATACACTTCCCACCACCTCTGCTCCTAGCTCCCTATGCTGTGCAGACAACAAAGCACTTTCAGAAGCATCAGTTGTTCATGAGAGGGGGAGGCTGGCAGTAGTGTTGGAGAAGAAAACATAGGAAAAAAACAGGCAGTTTAGGCTTTTTGGATTCATATTTGTGTATAATGCCCCTTATATTGATTAGTCATGGGGGAAATTGCTAATATAATTTTGCCTATAAATATTTCTCCCCAATTCTTTCTCTCACCAAACAAGTTTGACAGAAGAAAATACGAATTTGTTTTCTCAGACCTCCTCCCCTATAAACTTTAAGAAGGCCATGTGGGCTCCAAAAGGCTCTTCTACTTGGAAAACGCTGAAAACAGTTTAGCCCTGCAAGAGCTGTTTCCAGAGACAAAGTAACTCCAGGTTCTGTTTCCAGTTGGCAAAGACAGGATAGAATAAAGAAGTAAAGGAAAATGAGGAGAAGCCGGCTTTGCTCCCTATTTTATAGTATTAGCAAAAAAAAAAAAAAAAAAAAAAGCTGGCTCACATTTTCACTGTGTCTATTTGTTCCAATAAAAAAAGGAGAGACAGTAGGAAGGCAATTTTCCCCATGGCTGAAACATACATAATTTTCCAGCTGAATGCTCCCCTCCCCCAGAAATGTGAAATGTATGTAAATAAAGAAGTTGTTTTGTTTTGTCATTCTGGCTCAAAACCAAATAAAAACTTTTCATTTTAGTAGAAAAAGACATAAAAATTGTCAAAAGTTTTCCGCTTCATTCTAACGGGGATATCTGAAGGCTTCCCTTCTCAGGCAGCCCATCCATCAGCATAATGTGCCAATAAGACTTCTGCATAAGTGTCAGTGAGGGACAATGTAGCAGCCAGGTGTGACCAAGACCAAGTGACTTGGACAACCCCTGTCCAGTATAAAAAGCAAGCTCTGGTCGTTTTTCCTCCTTTTTTTTTTTGAATTTATGAGTGTTGCAGGAAAAAAAGCAACTCAGCAGACAAGCTAAGACATCACGCCTCTAACAATAAACAGGAACTCTAAATGCACTTAATAATTCCATTAAATTTCTGGATGCATGACTCTAGAGGGTCTGGCAACATTCCTCACTCCTAAACATTGGGGATATTACTGTAACCAGTGACTACTTAAAAACTGAAATAAGCTTTAAGAGGGCCCACAGGAACTGGTCTGAAATTTGAGGCACACTATTCACTGTTTTTTATTCCCAGCATGCTCATAATATATACTCCTTACCCACATTTATGAAACACACTTCCTCCCTCTATGGCCTCTCCCCTTTGCCGACCAGCTGGTTACAAACTCCTTGGTGCTGCTTTGCTTCAGCTTGTAATGAAGTGCGATTAACCACAGGCTTCAGCCCGGTACAGGTGGAGCAAAGAGGCTTCCACTGCCTGGTCCAGGAAACGAGCCTTCACGCAGTTAAAAAAAATCCTCTTTCTCATCTCTACAGTACTGGCTGTGCTCATGGATAGTCACATTGCGGGCACATCCAGTGTTAGGAGTCACTGGAGTAGAGCAAGGGACCACGACTTAGACACTGTGTGACATTTCCATCTTATTCCTCTTTCCATACAGGTTGTCTCATCCAATGTCTGAGGTAACTTTCCTTTAACAGCACAATGTATCACTTTAATTCCAAGACTTTGTATCACTTTCCCCAAGAGGCTTAACCTGCTCCTAGTGTCTCTGGAGACTACAGGTGCTAAGTAACTTGCAGCCAAATATTTTGGCCTGCCCATCATTTTGACACAGCCCAGGGTAAGAATAAAATGTTTTTTACTGGAACATCTCTGAAATGGATGGAGTGATGCTTTCAATTCACACCTGGGGTTTTGGAGCCCCTGGGAAGTAGAGGTGAGTGTGTTGAAATGAAAAATGGCCTTAGCATCACCCTGGAGCCCCTGAAATTTTAAGCACGCTGGAATCATTGCAGATGCTGTGGAAGCATCATATGTATCTTGTAAAAGAGTCTGTCTTTTGGTTAGTTCTGCACAATTCATGAAATGGCTTCTGGTCCTTACAGTGGACATGAGATGAAGAAAAGGAAGACCACACTGCTCTGGTGGGGATGCATGAGAAAGATAGGTGGAAGTTTCTGGCATGACAGTACAAGACTTTTGTAGATGCTGCCTCCAAACCACCTGAGCAAGTCTCTTCCAGACCTCTGCCTGGGACTTGACTGCTGCAGAGTTATTTAGGCTGCTTGTAGTGCAGCAAAGGAGTGGTGCCCAGAAGATGAGTTAAAAACCTTCCTGGAAAGCCTCAGAAACATTCCAACTCATCTCCAGCACAGCCAACAGCCAGTGACGAGAGGAGCAGCTCATCACCCCAGGAGGGGGGCTGTCTGGCACCCCCCAGCTTGGGACACTGGGCAAGGCACTGGCCACACAAACCCACCACCTCTCCCAGGCAGCTTTCAGCACTGACCACCACTTGGCTGGCCACCCCCTTATTTTAAAGAATGTCAAATGTTCAGCCCGCCAGAACACAGAGTTATAATTTGACTAAGCAGGGCGCAGATGGGTTGGTGCGCTTGTTGTGATGTTGGTAAATTAGCATGTAAACATGTTTCGACTGAAAAAACTTGCAGAACCATGCCAGGAGAAGTTCCTGGGTGGCATTTAGAGTGCTAGGCAATCCATTTAGATGTGGCCACACTGACTGGGAGGGAAGAAGCATCATAATAAACATAAAAGGTCTGACCTGGCTTGCAGGGAGAAAGCCTGTCTTGAACTCCTCTCTTTTTCTGATGAAGAAGCTGCATGCTCTGGAGAAGAACATATTTTCTGGGTGCAAAGACATCAGACAAACAAAAGTTCTGCTTTCTGCCTCAGCTCTGGCATGATTACAAGGACATAAGAATCCCAGTACCTCTTATACAATAATCTGGAAATAATAGAAGCTTAATTTCCAGAGATATTCTTTAAACCAGCCCCAGTCTGCCTCAATGATTGCGGCTGCAGGAAGTATATGCACAATCTTCTGTTAGATATGGAGTGTATCCCTAACAGCAGCAAGGAAAAAATAAATGTTCTATTCACCTCCAGTTACCTCCATAAGGCTAATTCACAGAAAGTCCATGTATAACATTCATGCCCTTAGGTGTTTGGAAAGCATCTGTTTGAGCAAGGGATGCTAGCACTGAACCAAGTCTGCAAACACACCTGTGAGACACTCGAATTATCCCTCTGGCATCACCAAGAGCTTGCACAGTACCCATGCGAGGGCTGCCTGAATCCATGCGCTCCCCTGCACCTTTGTGCTAATGCTCATGGACTGCAAACACAGAGAGTCAGTGCTCATGGGGCATGACGTCCCCTCTCTTCACATGTCACCAGGCCCAGGGGAGGTAGAGCTGGGCCAGTGGGCTGTGGGTATGGTAGCCAGGGCAAGCCTGTGCTGCTGTGCTGCTCTCGTGTCATGGGGACACATGGCACAAGAGAAGCAACTTCCATGCATGGAGTAGGGGCTTCCAGGATCATCAACAAAAGACCCCAACTGACAAGCTACTTCTATTAGGAGAGCACAGATTCTCTTGTCTTTCTTCTCTGTATGATAAATAACTGGTTTCATCAGCCCTGTCCTCTTTCTTCTTTAAAACAAAAGTTGGTGCAATGAGTACTCAACCCGTCAGCCAATATACATGCTCAGCACAGAAATCATGGAATCATAGAATGGTTTGCATTGGAAGGGACCTTAAAGATCATCCAGTTCCAACCCCACTGCCATGGGCAGGGACACCTTCCACTAGACCAGCTTGAAGCTGTTTGTGAAGAGCTTGTGTTGTCTCTTCTGGAGACAACTTTCTTCTTTTTTTTGTCTACTTTTCTCTCTTGGTGCAAAGGAATAAATACAAGTTGCTTCAGAGGAATTCTTTGGTGTTTTCCTCTGGATTTCTGTGAAGGAGGCATCAGAGGTACAGCAGGGAGCTGCACAACTTCTGTCAGGCTGGAGAATGATCTGCACAGGTGAGGAATAGGAAAAGATGCTCAGTTATCAAGCCCAAGGAGCTCTTCCCTGGGTACAGGTGACACTAGCCTGCAGCCCCTGGAAGAAAAGGTGCAGAACAGTGGCCTGAGCATGGAGACGGCATTAGCCAGGATGGGTAAGGGATTTGAAATGATTGGGATGGTCTGAAAGAGTGCCATGATTCGAAGCTTAAAACTGTTCCTGCAGGTCCATTATCTAGGTGAAGCAGAAGTTATGACACATTATGCAGCTTTGCAGACAGGCTAGTATTTCACATTAAATTCATGGGACTTCTTCAGGCTATCCTGCAAAATGGCTCCTGTATGGAGCAATTTTCTAGGATAGGAAGAAATCAAAGAAATTCAGCTCAGATCTTCCTGTGAGAGACCTCAGTGGAGCTGATTTAGCAAATATTGTAATGCTGGTAGAATGTCTTGGAAACCAGGAAGCCATCCTTCAGATGAACAAATATGCCTGAGCCCAAATGCCCTGTGATATGAGTGAACCCAGGAACTTTTTGGGGTATCACTGTTCAAGAGAGGCCTTGAGCTACAAACCTGGGAGCTGGCTTTTACCCTCAACCCAAAAATGGGCTCAGTATCACTGACAGCATGCCAAAGAAAGACACTAGGATATTGTAATGGCAAATTCCTCCAAATCCTCTGGCTGAGCTTGTGTCTCTGGATCAAGACATAACAAGCAAAGAAAGCCAAGCCACACTTTGGATGGAGATGGCTTCCTATCTGGAACAGGAAGAAGAGCAGGTCCTATGGGACCCTTGGGGCAGGTGGGCAAGGGACCGAGTGTAAGAAAGGAGACAAATGATGAAGAAGAGACTTGGGTAAACAAACTAAAAAACATCCATAGGTAAATTCTGGAACTATCTGAATTATTTCCTTGGTATCACATTACACATATTTCTCTCAAGCGCCTTGGGAAAATAAGACATGCAATTTCTTTCTGGATCATCCTGGAAAAGGCGAGGCTGAAGCCCCCTGGATTGGGTGTGGGGGCACCTCAGGGAGGGTGGGGAGGGGGTTAGGCACCGTATGAAATCCCTGTGTCAAAGCGCCTGGGGGCCCAAGTGATGCACAAGGCACTCACTGTATGTCCGCATTGTCTCCTTCATAAAAGGGGCTGGGACTGGGAAAAAGGAGACAGTCTCCAGGATACTGGCCAGCAGCTGCTGGAATGCCCCGACCCCCCCAGCCCCCACACACTGGGGGGAGGAGAAATGCATTTGTGCCCTTTTTATTTCAGGGGTAAAAACAAGGGAGGTTTTCCTTTGAGGAGCCAGTTCTCAACTCCTTCACCATTTTCCCCCACTTTAACAATTCTCAGCTGTACATGATAAGGAATTTTGAGATGGACAAGTCCTGACTGCCCAGGGTATAGGGATGAGAAAAATCACTACAAATGCTAAGGTCTGCAAGCTGCTGGAGCTTTTGTCCACATCTGCTCTGGCCCAGAGACCTTTATGCACTGTTCACCTGTGGGATGGAATGGTTGGCAGTTTATATTTAATTTGTAGTAGTGCCTTGGGCCAGGGCTGGAGAGTGTCAGAATATTAAAGATGGATAAGTGTGATGGATGTGTGCTTTGACACCTCAGAAAACGAGGTTGGAATTCAAGGTTAAATGGACCACAGGCTAGTGCAGAAAGATAAAAAGGGTATTCACACTGTACATACAGACAGTGAGGGACCAAGAGGTAAATTTCAGGTTTGGGTTGGGTCAAAAGGTAACCCTAAATACACTGATACTTTTCCAGGAGCTCCATAAAAGTTTCCGCTCCATCCCCAGGACACAATACTGCTGTGATCAGCTCTGTGCCTCCTCAGGGCAAGGTCACCTTGCTCTCGGTGTTGTCATCACTTGGCTTACTGTAGCCACCAAATGGAGAGCCAGTTCTGCAGCACCGCAGGTATGTCCTCTGTGTCCAAGGTCAGGCCGTGGGAACAGACTTCTTTTGTTGCCTTCTGGGAAGAACCATAAAACCCAGCCCACTCTGGTTACTGTAAAACCATCTCTAAGGCATTATTATTATGGGATCACACCAAGGGAAGAAATGACTCTCCAAAGGGGTTTGTATTGGGCTCTGATGGTGGTATGGGTTAGGTTTTTTTTGGATAAAGGAAGTCCTCGTGATGAGGTCCTTGATGGTCCCACCCTACAGGGCTGGGAGGATTTTCTTGGCTTGAATACACACAGAAAGGGAAGCTCTGGGGCAGGAAGGGAGAAGGGTTTTTAAAATCTTTTGTGAGTCTTCTCTTTCTCTGAGGGAACTGAAGGCCTGTTTTCGAGGAGACCTGGGTTGGCAAGCCACCAGCACTTTAACGATCGCAGACACAACCATTCAGGCCACTCTTTCTATTCAAGGAATTATGGAGTCCCACACAATACTGACCTCCCAGCATCTTCCTGTGCCACCTCCTGCTCGTCAAAAAGGGATAATCAAAGCCATCCCTCCTCATCCAAGAGAAGAAGCACTAGTTAGTGCAGCACTATTGCTTTTGGGCACAGCTTTTTGGGCTTCTATGAGCTGTCAGAACAGGAAAGACACTTTGTTGTAGGTCTGGTCCCTCACCCAGGCTATACTGTGGTCACATTCCTTCTGGCCACAAAGAGCTGGGGCCAGGGGAGCAGGGCAGGGGGTTAGGCAGTGGAGGTGGGGTACTGCTTTAAGTACAAAATGAGGCAGCAATTTTATTTTGTGTATTATCAAAATAATGCATTTCTGGAATATTTCCATGTTGCTAAATTTACATGGTATGGCCTGGAGCCGTTTTCAAGGGGTATCATTTTTGTTGAGGATTTGGCAATATTTTTTTCCAGCCCACTTCTGTTCTCCCTGAACTTGAGGAGCAGGAGAACTGGTCTAACTTGAACCAACGCTGGGGCAGGACTGCGGACTTTCAGGCAGAAGAACTCTGTCTCACAAACCTTGAGAAATCTATCTGAGGGTTGGTTTGGTTTTTTAAAAAAACTAGGCAGGACATTCTGAGGTTAAATTCTATGCATTTATAGGAACTCTGGTAAAGCAATTAAGGTCCGAGATTTGACTTGCATTAGCATAGTTATAACCTGGTAGGGAATGTTTTCCATACTCCTTGTGTCTATTTTTGTAATGATACTAATCCTTTACATTTCTGTATCACTTTTCATTACAGGGGCTAGATCCCAAGCTGCTTTACATATGCAGGACAAAAATACAGACAGACAGGATGGTGATATACCTAAAACAGACTGGAAAGCGATGTGATAAATGCAATGTCTTGAATACTTTTGACAGTCTTGCCTCCTTTTCACCCCTGTGCCTGTATACTAGGGAATACAGAAACTCTTCAGGCTGCTTTCAAGTGTGCACATGTGCACAAACACACATACACCCGTTTACCACAAACTTACCTCCTTTTTCCCCTTTCCCTTTCTCAAGAAGCAGAATTTGACAATAATTATAGGAACAGAAATCTTCAGTACTGGGTAGATGAAGCTAAATGATGAAAATAAAAGGGTTTTTCAGCCAGATTTGTGAAAACGTGAATTTTTATCCCTAGTTTTTTTTTAAATTATAGCTGCATTGCTGCACAGAACTTGTGAAATCTTAAAAGGTCACCACGGTGTAAAAAAAGCTAATTCATAATAACTTATTGCCCGTTACCACTATGTTAAAAGATCTGGGACTTCTTAGCAGGAAACATAGACAAAACTTTGCAATTTAACCAGCAAATTCCTAAGTTCAATTGAAGTCCAAAACTTCCCATTATATTTAAATGAGTTGGGTACAGAAATACTTCTCTTAGTGGGAGCCTTAACATATCACCTTCAGCCTACTGAAAGCATGAAATGACTCATGACACTTGTTGAATATTTTTGAAAAGGAATTCCTTGAAAAAAGAAATTATGATTTAAGAACTCCCATGTTACTAAAAATCAGTATTAGAGTGTTATTATTTGACCAATCTTATTTTTAGGCAAATGACGTGCTTAAAGCTCAGTATTGTCCTGTATTATCAGAAGTAAAAATTGGTTTTATTTAAAAAAAAGTTGATAATTTCCTCTGAACAGTATAAAACAGCAATCCTGTCAAATCAGTCCATAATTAGACCTGAATAATGACATTATTGTTATACAAAGAACCATTTCAGATGTATTAAGAGGATTCCATTCAGTATTAACCACAGTTTTTCTCTTTCTTCATCTTAAAATTTTTGGAGACAGGATGTTCAGGCAGATTTGGCTGTCGAGTAAATGGGAGAAAAAACAATGCAATTTTGTGACTCCTAACATGTCCTCTGCCACTTATTTTTTTGGTGAAATATGCATGTCACAATCCTCTCACGTGGAACTGCTGTACATAGGGTTACATGTGTTTTGTGCAAGACAGCACGAAGCACTGTTAGCTCTTGGAACGGACTGAAATATGGACAAAACACACCAATGACTTTGAAAAGCGGCATGAGCTACTTCACAAATGTACCTAAGATATCTAACAAACGCAACAAGAACAACTTTG
Source organism: Pseudopipra pipra (assembly GCF_036250125.1). Taxonomy (NCBI): domain Eukaryota; kingdom Metazoa; phylum Chordata; class Aves; order Passeriformes; family Pipridae; genus Pseudopipra; species Pseudopipra pipra. The sequence continues at coordinate 21,980,466 of NC_087553.1, forward strand.
TTATGCTGACTAGTCCAGGAAGTGATGCTTTTAGCATTTGTGCTTAATAGGAGCCTTAGCTGTGCTTGATCACTTCCCCAATAAGCTGTTTAAACATGAGGCATTAGGCTAGAAAGCTGAGCACTTTCACAGAGGATGGGGGTTAACAATTCTCAGCACTAAATCCTGTTTGATCTGCTGAGAAATTCAATCCAGCAAGAGCACAATTTTACTTAATAGCACGTCAGGAGGGGAGGTTGCCAGACGTGGGATGTTTTCCTCCTGGCTGAGATTGGGCTGCCAGAGCTGGCCTGTATGCCACTGCATGGAGTTCTGCTGTCCCCCTTCCTCATGGTCCTGCTCCCTTTTGCAGTGTGTTTAATACAGGCACATTTATTCATGTGTGAGCTTCTTATTTTCTGGCAGCTGTTGTAGATGAGTAGGTGAGTTGTGGATGCATTTTTGGAAGTCTCCCAAGGCACAGATACTCCCAGCCCACAAGAAGGAGCCTCATTCTCCAGGTGGAGGTTCCCAGCTGAGAAATGTACCATTAATGACTGAAGAGAAGCCAAGCTTTTCCCTAGTGTGCTGATGCACAGGTACATTCACTGATGTGCATGCTTCTGAGGGCTGCCTGTCAAAGCCAAAGGTAGCTATAGTGACAGTATTTTCCTCTTGTGCACATCTTCCACATGGTGATTCACTGCGTGCTTCCTTGCAGTGTGCTAGAGCTGTATCTTGGAGAAGAATGGAAAATTTGTCAAAATGTTGCCACTTTAGCAGAAAGCTGGGTGAGTTCCCTTGCTTTTAATAGAATGTACCTTTCTTTTACTGCTGCTAATGCAGAAAGCAGCTGATCATATTCTATGGGACTCACATTATTTTTATAGTACTTTGTCTTTGGAATAAACCAGAGACATATTGCATGTCAAGAACCGCAAGGGTTTTATGGCGGAAGACAAATCATGGATTACCATGGGTGCTGTTTCCTTCCTCCAGGCCTCAGAGAGAAGTTGATTGCTATACTGTACCATCAGAGACACAGTAGCTCCCTGAAAATAGAAAGGATTGCCCTTTGTCACTTTAAAGTGCATTCAACATGCACTTGCCTATTTGAGTTGTTAGAGCATTTTGTCATGCACTTGTGCAGCACCTCATCCTAATCCACAACTGCAGCTCTTTGCTGTAATACAAAGTGATGATAAATTAATGTCTGGCTTGGCAATAATGCTACAGTCTCCAATTCTGAGAAAGTGCTTTCATTTGGAGAAGAGAAATCAAATGGCAGATTCCACTGTCTCTCACCCTTCCTGTCCGTAAACAAGCTAGTCCTTGTTGTAAACCCTGTGTAACTTGCTCTGGGGGAGGAGGCACTATAGAAACACCCCCACCCTTAAAATAAAGGCAGTGCTTCAGTAGTTATTTCTTGAGGATTTTTTCTAGTAAACTGTTTCAAAGGGAGAAGGAATGGGTTTCTCGAAAACCAAATACAAAAGTTTCACAGGTAGCAAGAACCCGAGCGGGCAGAAATGAAATGCATTGCAAACATGATGCTTCTTCTAAGCACAAAATCACCAACACAGAACCAAAAAACCACTGTTATTCAGCTTCCAAAGTCTGGGACTGTCTCTGTACATCATAAAGAGTAGACAGACAGAATCCCTAGATAGCCAGCTTCATCAGCTGTGCTCTCACAAGGCAAACTCTGCTTTCTCAGGCTGCTCAGCCTGAACTCACATAACACCCTGGCCGAGACCAAGAAGATGACTTGCATTGCTCAGAAGTACCTTACCAAAAATAAACATCCACGGAGCCATGGAGCCACTTCACTTCAGTGCTGCTCTCAAGGGCTTGCTGAGTTTCCTGGAGACACAAAAATCAACTGCCAAGTAGCACTCCTGGCCCACTGGAGTGGTTGCATTGGTACGCTCTCTTAGAAAGGACCGCGTGCTGCTGCCTTTAGGCTGGGAAAGTTTCCAAGCATGTATTTCTGCTCATGCTACAAAGAGCCATGGCAGGCAAGGGTTAGCAATGTTCTTTCCTTGGTTTTCACATCATACACATATCAGGGCATAGTAATGAATTCATACACTAATTTTATGCAGTGCCCTCACAGGCTTAGTAAAGAGAGTAAAGGCAGGGAGCCTTGGCAAGCAGATTTGACACCTGCAAACTTGTAGATATGGGCACAGAGCAAGGATAAATGAAAGGGGTATCCCATCATGTCTAGAAACTGCTAAGTTATAGACAGCAGAGGGACAGCCAAGACAGCAGGATGCATGGAGTACTTACATGAGGGGAGGAGTGAAGACAGTGTGGGTAGCCATAGGTTCTCTTTATATATCCCAGCTGCTGTTTCCTTGGCAAGCTCAGCTCACAGACCACGAAGTCTGTATGACAGAACAGCAGCTGGGAGATATAAAGGCAGAGATCTGAATGTAGTGTGTATTTTAAAACATGAAAACACTGCAGCAGAGTCCAACCCCTCCTTGTCCTTTCCTCTGACTACCTTCAGCACCATTAATCTCAAGTTAAAACTAGATTGGCCTTTGAGCTTGGGCTTTCCTCTCTGATTACAGTGTTTGGACTACACGGTGCCAGCTAAGCCCCAGATGCTAGAGTTGTGCATCAAAGGCACTCTCATTCCCAGATGGAGGATGCTATGTTAAGGGACTGCCACCTGGCAGCGTCCTCAAGGAACTGCAAAAACACTTCACAGAGGCTGAGGTTAGTGAGACTTGTGGGTGCACCCAGGTAAGAGAGATCAGATCTGGTTGAGCCAGATTGGTGCTGGCGACTGAACTATCTGGTGTTAAGGGGCTGTTACCGTGACAAACACAAGGTCAGTGGAACATATGATATGACAATCACCTTATCAGGGATTTTCCCACTCAGTTAAAAAGTTGTTCTTCCTTTGAGAAAAATCCCACTGTTTTCCCTCTCTTACTTCAAGTTGGCTGAAGACAGCTGACCTAGTTGTACTTAGTCATGGTCCCTTTTTCAGTAAGAGCAAAGCTCTTGACTTGTGAAGATACACCCAGGGAGGCAGGTGACACCTTGTCTCCACTCTTCTGGTTAAGTAGAGAAGACCAAAGGTGAAAACTGTACTTAAGAGTGGCGTGGATGAAAAGAACAATAAAATAAACCTCCCTTGGCCAAGACCTTGTAACCCAACTTCTTTAATTTTGAAGTCTTCAATGTTGCCTCCTTACCTGTGCTACTCTTACCTTTTTTCTGTGTTGTGACAAGCTGGCAGATGAAACAAAAGCAAGCAGTAAGTAATTTCTCTAAGATTTCAGAAGACTTCAGTTGTCCTACCCTTTGGAGATGGTCCTTTGCTAGCCAATATCATAGGTAACAAACTTCTATGCTTTTGTTTGAAAAGAGACCTGCATAAACAAGACATATTTGAGGCCTAGCTGAGCTTGAGAGTCTTTTGCCAATAGTTATTGCTATGCTTAGTGGGTGAAGGAATCTTGACCAGGCAGCAGTAAGCTTGCTTATCTTTTCATAATTTATGTAGAAATTTTTAGACAGAGGAAAGCTCAAGAGAGATTGAGAGCTGGAGAGTGGGTCCCTTTTAGTGTTCAGGGCCAGTACAAACAGTGGGTTAAGGTCCTGAACCACAACACTAACACACCTTCAGCTGTGACCTCTTAGGACCATTGCTAGATGTGACAGCTTGGCTAAGCCTGCTGGGTAGAGAACGCCCTATGTGCACTCATGTATTGAGGCTACGAGGAAGCTGATCAGTGAATACCAAATGAACATTTCTTTCAAGAAAGATATGAAAAAAGCCTACTCTGCTATTTATGCAAGTCATCTGACAGGAACCAACCTGGGGCCAGAGCTGGTGACCTAGATGTGAAGGCAACTGTGTACCCCACTGCAGATTATCTGTGATTCCCAGATCCCTCTATTCCCCAAACATTAGGAAACTGAATTCAGTAGGAGGACTGCTGATGCCTTACCAGTCCGTGTGTGCATCATCAATCACCAGGAGGATCTTGGGTTTCTGGGCCACAGGTGGTGTGGGGCTGACCGAGTGATCGATCAGTCCTGCAGCCGCTTGTGTGGTTTGCTTCATGGCACTGGAGATGGAGCTGAAGATGCTGGTGCCAGTGGAGGAAGAGTGTGAGGGTTGAGGTGGCTGTGGATGCTTTCTCTCCGTGGCAGGAGAAACTGGGGAGCTCGTGGAGCTGTCAGGGCGCTGCAAGTCCATCATGTAGCCATTGGGCAAATTTGCCACAAAACTACTGTCTGAGAGACGCCGCCGGAGGAAATTCATTGTTGCAGCGTTGTATGGAAACTTTTTCAGCAAGAGCAAGGCTGAACAGTGGTGTCACCAGTCCTGGGGGATGTCTTTGTGTCTGTGTGGGTACCTCCTTACGGTCCAGGCAGACAGGCTTTCTCCGTTGAAATCCTGATGGAGAAATATACCTTATTTTTTCAGCTGTATTTTCTTTCTTTCCTATGGGAAGAGAGTCAAAGACATATATGTGAGATACATTCTGTGAGACTGAGGTAAGAAAAACCCTGTTGGCTTCTTAGATGGGTACCTTAATCAACAAGAGAAGAAAGGACTACTGGTTGCTATGCAGTATGCTACACTGGTACAGTCAAACAGGTAGGACAAAATATGTTTAACAACTCTCATCCCCCAGCATTTTCTGGTCAGTACTACCAGCTTGCACTGCCTTAGGGGCTAAAAATTCTATAGCTATTCAGTGTGGAGAGAGAAAAAATTATTCTGATCATAAACGTTAATTTTGAAAAGAGAGACATTAATTTCTGGTATTTTGTGTGTTAAAAATAACACATGCTTGTTATAGAATAATCAGCAAATGATGCAAATGAATGAAGTTGTATTATCTTTGGCAGGTTTGTAAGCAGGGCTCTGAACTTAAGGAATCCCAAATTCATATAGCGTGTAAACAATAAATAGTAGAAAAATCCCTATACACCTTTTGATCAAGTGCAGTGGCAGCTTCAAACTACTCGTTTCGGTCCCTTCTACTCTCTGCACTTAAAATTTGACTCTGAGCCAGGTGCATGCTGGTGGTTGGTTGCTAGATACTAGCAGGCTATCTGATTTTGCAAGTTCACTTGTAGGATTTTTGCTGGTACTCAAAACTAGAAGTTTGGCTGTCTAATCTTCACATATTTTTTTTCCCTCTCTTGTCTTTTTTTAGGAAGAAAGATCTCTCATTCTACTCATCACTTCAAGTGAGAAAATGAACATTGTGAAATGTAAGTATTTGACTCTTCTCCCTTGACCACAGTATGATGTCTTTGTTTTTACTCCGAATAATAAGTATTTCAGCAGTTAAATAATCTCATAGTTTAAAGAATTTTTCACCTTTAGGCACATCCCAGAAAACAGATTTCCACAGTAATTTCCCAAAAATTTTTATCTGCTGAGACAGCTTTTGAGTCTTGTTTGATGAGATTTAGGGGAAAAACAAAAGAAAATTATTGCTGGTAAAAAAGATATGTTTTTCAAGACATACATATCTGCAGTAATGAAAATAAGAGTTCTCCCATACATTAAGTGAAATGAGTCACATGCACTCTTCATATCACTGTTTAAATCATTCCCTAACTACATCAAGTCTTTTTGAATGACCTCCTACAAATACTGGAGCTCCTTGCCTTCATGCAGTTTGGTCTCCCTTACTGTTCATGCTCTTGTCCCAAACTCTCTTTGCCTTCTCATGGCAGAAAACTGTCTTTTCCAGCTGGCCCAAGAGAGCTCAGTGTCTGTGAATCTCCATCCTGGAGCTGTGGGTAAGAGCTCATGGAGCAACCAAATGGCTGTCTTATAATAAGCTCTCGTTTATTGTCACGTATAGGGATTTACAAAGCTTTACAGATGGAGGATTCGAACCTGCCCATGTCTGTCCCCCTCATAGCCCCCAAACCTTTAGAGAAGCTCAGATGAGCCTACATGCAAATAATCAAGCTGCAAAGAGCCCCTTGGCACATGTGCCCCAAATCTCGTCATCCATCACCACCCCAACCCCATGGGCATAGGATTCATCTGGAGCAGAGGGCTCCCTGCTGAAGCTGCTGACATTGGCTTATTAGAGTAATTTTTCTTTTGATTTCTCAACCCTGGCAGTGCAAGTCCTCTGACTTTGCTGGAGCCTGGAGGTAGTCTTTTCCCAGGGCATAGCTCAGGAAATCTTTAATGACTTCCTGCCACATTTACAGTCGATAACGTATCTCGAGGCATTGTGCTGACTTCCTGCCTGGTCCTGGCACGCCCGGTGACTGCACAACATCAGCGAGCACACGCACCAGTGAGCACTTTGGTAGCACTGACTTGTTTTTGCAGCACTCGTTCCAAAAAGAAGGTAACAGATAGTATCCATGAGTTATGAGCTACCTGCTCACCTCATATATACACCCACACAGCACTTGGCCTACTCCTGTCCTACCGCAGTAACTGCAAGTGCCAGCACAGAGCCGTCCGCTGTTTCCTGTCCAGGATGATCCTAGTGGTAGAGCATACCGGGGTTTTGGGGGATTTATACACTACAGACTGGGTAAAAATATGCTGCACTGTTCTCTGCTCAGGAAACTGTGTGTTCTACCTTGCTTGACACAAATAAGCAAAATCCCCTCACTTGAATGACAGTCCACTTAAGAGTAGGTCCAGTCTGGGTTAAGAGGAACATCCCAGAGATCTGTTTACTGTCCGAAGGGATCCAAATGAGTATCCCATTACTGTGTACAGCAATTACGTATGCTCTCTTCTAGGACTTTGGTGTTAACTGGCCAGACGTGGGATATAAGTTCAATACTGGTCTTGGGAGAAGCATCTTTACACAAGCTGCCTGCCCCTTGCACGCTTTGCACTGCATCGCAGAGCTGCTGGTTCCTGCTGTGGCAGCTCTCAGCCACGGGAGGGAACCTAGCCCCAGCCATACAGGCTGGACTAGGCTCTTTTCACAAGCCTTGGGACAGGGTCCATCAGGACTTGCATGCTTGTGAAGGTGCGTATCCCACACTGCCAAGTGCTCGCATGGCTGCTTTCTCCTCTGTGAGACTTGCACTCTCCAAATGAACTGGGGTATCTTGCAAAGCATCAGCCAGTAAAGCTAAGGGCAAGTATCTCTGCTCTGCCCTGCACTGAGGGAAGAAGGGCACGGAGGCCTGTGGCATAGGGTGTACCAAGGCTGGGTAGGGTCAGAGTACTCCGTGATGTGCCTGGAAGACACACAGGTTTCCTCTGCAACCAGGCTTCCCAAATTGTGACCAGTGCTCACACTAAACAATATATCATACTTATTGCAAGGCTATGATCACTCTCTTCTTGGACCCTTTCAAACAGCAATATTTACAGTGACCCATCATTTTTTTCCAATAGGGATTTAGTAGTGGAAGATGTTGCCTGAGAGACACTGGGAGCTGGCAAAATTCTCTTGTCTAGAGAATTTGGGACATTGCACTTAGTCTGGCCTTTTCCTCTGCCGGCTGGCACTGTCTCCACTAGCTGCTAAGACTGGGCTGCATGCTGTTGGCTTGGGAAGGAAGGAGAGAAAACCTAAGCAACTGATGTCATGAGGAAATCTCCCTCTGGCAAAGTATGCAGAGGCTAAATTCAAACAGCATGACAGTGCTGCAGCAGAGAGTAGCGCCTGGCTCCACTCCGGGGTTCCTGTCAGGATCTTCAACTTTAGGTATCTTAGAGTGATGGCACAGGCTGTCCTCCTCTCATTACATACATTTTTCTAATTATCTGAGTAATGTAATTGAAAGAGATTTTATTTTTTTTAAATGAGGTTATTGGTGGCTTTGCTGTATTGATTTGTCAATTGCTATTAGTACTGCCGCAGAGGAGATCTTTCCTGCAATGGGGGCAGTGTAACCTCCCAGCAGTTTACGCTGCTCTGATTACTGGAAAACCTCATGGCCTGCTTCTGCATCCTGCACACTTGCTGTTATTTAACTTTCAGCAGTAGGCATTTTCATACAGGCACAGGCTGAGTGGGTTAGGACCTAGTTTTCCTACTGCTTGAAACTCCCTTTGGACTTCCTGAAGGCTCAGCACATCAGGCCAAATCTGGTTCTGTGCAGCTCTCATGCAGCACTGCATCCACCCAGTGCACATAGAGAACCTACCCTAGCAAGTGAGTGGGGCTGTAACTGCAACAAAGCCAGGAGCCTGCATCTCCATCAGAAACAAGACAGATCTGCTAAGTTGTATTTTATCACTCCAGAGCCACAGGTAGGAGAGGTGCTGGCTCTACACCATCAAGTTTTACCTTGCTTGTGTACACCAGTGTCTTCCTATGCATCACAGGGAGATACATCACCTACGTAATGGCTCTGCCAGGCACAAACTTACCCACAGGAAGGTAGCCCCCTGAACAGCTGAAATACAGACCATGGCCTGATTCCAGGCAAGGCAACAGTTCTTGGGGAGTTCCTCTAGTTGCAATACAAGCAGCTGCTTCTCACCCTGCAGGAGTAATCTGCTGCTGTGTGAAACAGATGCTCCTGAAAGCTAGCTGGGAAAACAGGGCATCTGGGCTGTGAAGCTGCAGGATGGGGATCTGGGCTATACTTCAGAATTGGGAAATAATAAACGAGGCATAGCACAATGAGTGAGTCCCAAGGAAAGGGAGCAGGCAAGAAAGAGAGGGAGAGGAGGAGAGGAGGAGAGGAGGAGAAGGCATAAGCAGAAAGGGAGGAATTAAGCAGGAATCAGCTTAACCAGGAGATAGTGCAGGAACACAGAAATCCTAAAAATGTGAGCACCGCCAGGAATCAAAAGGAAACAATGTCAGCAACTAAATGAAGCAAGAGTAAGGTCAATTAGAGTTGACCTTGAAAACAACAGCAAAGAGGCTGGCACCATCAGCCACTTCCACTCAGTTAAACTTCCTGGCTGATATTTTTGGAAGAGCAAGGGAGGATATGCAATCTACTCACTTAGCACATTGACAGCAGCCAGGCACCTACCTGCTTTCTCTCAAGGATATAGTACATGGAGATACAACTTATCTCAGAAAACCTGTTGACATGTGTTGGAAAACAAGAACAAAATGTTCACTTAAACCTCTTGTCGGGTTACTTTCTGATGTGCGGTAGCATCCAGAGGGAATCAAACTCAACTGGCTCATAGCTGATAGCTGTTAACCACGCTTAGATTTCCCCCGAGCTTGTTATCTTATGCTGTTAGGTAATGAACTGACACGACCATGCCAGCTGGTGTCTGATTACTGCTCTTGACAGCCTCAACAGAGCAATGCTGGGGGTGGCAAGATGGAAAACCAACATGGGAAGATTATCCTCCCACCTCACCATAAGGGACTTCACACTTATTTCTGCCCCATGGTGGATGGTAAGGTGAGGGGATGCTCCTCACCTGGCAACAGCCATTGACTGATACCTCTCACATACGTTTTGTGAATAGTCTTCAGCATACCTTCAAGTTTTAAGACATTCCCATGGGTCCCTTTCTGCCTTCAGGCATATTGACACAATATGGGAGTCAACTTCTGTGGAGGGACAGCAGTATTAGGGAGCTCTAAATCCAGCTGGATGGCTTTCGTCTTACAGTTTATTTTTATAAAGTGTATTTTCCACATTTCTAGTATATTTTAAAAAAGGGGAAAGGAAGAGATTATTTATTATTGTCAAGCTTTCAGTGTTTCACTTTGAATGACTTCAGCATTTCCAAGCTTGGCATAGCTTAGCATTTCTTGGGAAGAACTGAAAGTAGAATAAAACAAGATATTTACCTCATTTGCCAGAGTTCTGGACTCAAGAGGTTCACGTATTTAAACATTTCTTGGTATTTTTCAGCATCAGCTGAAATTCCATAAATTGGGAAATTACAACAACATGGGTTAGAAAATAGAAAAGGAAAAGGATGCCCCACCGAATACTATTTTTTAAACCTGAAGCATATACAAAAAGCATAAGAGTCAGAAAGACTGTAAGTCATCCAAAAGAACAGAGGACAACAGAGTTTCTATGCTGGTATTCAGTTTGCTGGGAGCTTTCCCAAGCATCAGCAACACAATACAGCTCCAGTGTAGACACTGGTTTAAATTTTCCAGACCATGTAAAACTACATGCAAATTCCACCTAAAATCAGAGGGGTTTATGCATCCCAGTGCCACACATACTTCTGAAAGTCACGTATCTACTGTGACTGACACCAGCAGAGTCATACTGTATCTTTTGAGCTGGTTACCAGAAGTCAGGACCCTGCAGCTGGAGGAGGTGCCAGGGCAGGGGAGCAGAAACAGCATGCCATCAGGACAATGATGCTATCCAGGGCCTGAGTCTCCTGCTATGTGTTAGACGGTTTCTTGCCAGAATCATAGAATCACAGAATTGCCTGGATTGGAGAGGACCTTGAAGATCATCTAGTTCCAACTTCCCTGTGCACAGGGACACCTTTCACTAGACCAGATTGCTCAGAGCTCCACCTAGTCTGGCCTTGAACACTTCCAGGGGTGGGACATCACCAGCTTCTCTGAGCAGCCTGTTTCAGTGTGTCCCTAACCTCACAGTAAAGAGTTTTTTCCTAATATCTAATCTAAACCTACTGTCTTTTAGTTTTTCTAAACATGTGCTCTTTCAGAATTCCATTTACTTCCTAAATTCTTTATTACCTTTCACAGCAGCAGTGATTTCCTTTGGAACTGTGTTCTTTAAGGATTTTTGCAAGAAGTCAGTGTCTTGTGCGTTCAATTTCTCTATTTAGAGAGATCGTCAGAGATGGCAGGATGTTTCTTTGTCAGAAGCAAATCACTTCACAATGTTCAACATGCTTCATTAGGCCCCTGATTCATATAAAGGTGCAACGATTCCATTGTCTTATTGCTGCATTCCTGTAAACCTGTTAAAAAAATCCTCTCATCTTGCTTGGGTGGCTATTTAACCGGAAGTCTAGGCTTCACAAATCTTATTTGTATTTTCAGTTTGCAAAGCTGTCAGTGCTTTCTATATAGAAGTTTCATGATAGCGGGTTTGCTTTATCTCCTGAAGATAATGGGTGTGCACATACCAAATTGAGTGCAAATGGAACCATTTCCCAAGAGCTACACCCTGCACAGAAAATGAGTCAGTCTGTTTCCTCTGTTGCCTATTATTTTGTCATGACAAGTGAGGAAAAGAAGATGGGGTAAAAAAAAATCTAAAATAACAAAATATCACTGTAAGATGATCAGACTTTCAAGTAGATTGCGAAGGATAATGATTAAAGCCATGAAAAATAGTGAAAAATTTTCTAGTGAAAAATAAATCTGAATATTACGATAATACTCTCTGGCTTTAATATCTCCCAGAACAAATTTTTATGTGCTACTTCTTGGAAACAATATATTATTTCCTCATTTTATTCTCGCTTTGGAAATCCTGTTGACACCTAATAGCTGCGATGTTCTCTCAGTGGTAATATCCCCTTGTCAATGAGCTTATGGAGGCCTTTTGTAGCCTGTCTCTGTTCAGTATCAATGCTTGCTTATCAGCAAAGCCAGACCCAGCTCAACTGGAGCAGGCAGTATGAGGAAAGAAATCCTGTGCTAATCCTTGAATACTATAGAGCCATCTCCATCTGAAAGTCAGTTGAGTTGGCATACTGTCTCCATCTCTTATTTCCCAAGAGTATTGTGGTCATTCCCACCGCAAGCAATAGTGACACTAATGCTTCCATTAAGGCTAATACTTACACACTTACACTTACTCACCATTATAGTAGAGAAAAGCAGGAGACAGCAGTACAAACCTGAGAATTTGTAGAGATAAATGCTTTGCATATTAAGTAGATGAAGTTGTAAGAAGGAAGGCTCTAAAGCCCCCATCTCTTTCCTTCCCAAGCTCGGATTTGATGCAGTTCATGTTGTGTGTTATAAGACATACTTCGAGTTTCCTGCAGCAACTGTACAAGTCCTGATTTCATGGTGATAAGAGTGAAACTGGCACCAGACAGGCCATTAATAGAGCAGGGATTTCCTTCAGCTGAGAGATATACTGCTTTGAAGAGTGCTGATCTGAATAAAATCAAGAAGCTGGGTGTATTTAATATGTAGGGCCTGCCAATATGCATTAGGGCTCATCCAGATAAGAGATGCCTGAGGGACTGACAACTCACAGGGTCTCAGAGGAAACTACAGCAGCTTGCCCAGTGCTAATGGAGCTCCTGTCTTGATTATGATCACATACTCTTCTTCATTGCTGTGCCATTTTCTTTCTGCTGTATTTCACTTCTGCCACAATAGACTGGTTATTCAAAATGCAGGTAAACAAAATATTTCATTACTACAGAGTGAACTGGACATGTTGGGGGAAAAAAGTGCTATGGGCTGTGAAAGGGAAGAAACAATTCACTAAGAAATTACAATATACATAAAATAGATAATTATCAATTAACTAATGACTATAAGAAGGATTTTCTGTTTGGAACGCAAATTGTATGACTTTTGATATGTTTATAAGAAAAAAATCGATTGCATAATTCCAAATAACAAATCTTCAAACACAACTTCATAATTCCTGCAATGCTTCAATGCTTCTAATTCATTTTAAGATGTCACAAAAATTCCATTTCTTTCCTAGATTTTTTATGCTTCTGGGGGCTAGAAAGTTTTCCTTCAAACATCTGAACTCTTCAAACATCTGAAGTTTTGCTGCCATTTGCACCCACTTCTGGTCTCCCTCTTGCATAATTTTCTGCCTGTTTACTTATCCATTCTTTGTACTGAAGCTGGATAGTGTATAAGCTCTCCATAACTGGCTTCAGACGCCAGAAACTATGTTTAGGCAAAAAGTACAAGAAATTATGAGTGTGGGAACCAGATTAGGTTCTGGACCCAGACAAAGTCCTGAGAGATCAGGCTAATGGGCTGGGCCCAGGGATGGAAATAAAGCACAGTATGATTTTAACAAAGTCTTCTGTTATCAGCTTGGGGGACGGTCACTCACTGTCAGTGCCTTGGTTTCCTCACTTAAGAAGACAAGCTTTCTTTTGCAGAGTGCAAGGAAATTGCAAGGCTCTGCTCACACACCTCTATGCTGCCCAGCATGAGCAGCTTCAAGAGCTCTGGTTCCCCTGCTGATCAATAGCTGAATTACAAAGCTTTTAAGGGTTACAAAATTGGTCAGCCTTATTTAAGAACCCAACCACCAAATCTTTCAAGGGCTGGTAAATATGTAGCCACCATGACTGGGGGGGAAATAAGGTTTCTTGAAGGAAAAGAATGTGTCGCTTAGAACTGTTTTGTAACAGGGAACATAAAGGGCGAATCTGCACAGCTATTGTGGGTTCTTCTCCTATGCTTTCTGAACTTCTTTCGCAAGGAAAGAAGAGAAGGAAGGGGAAGAGGGTGTGGTGGTGGGGGAAAAAGTTTTCCCCCTGAAGTTATAAAATGGTAAAACCCCAGGGGGTGGTGACTCTTGAGGTTTTTACCCAATGAGTGCTTTTGCAAAATATAAACATATCACAAGCAGAACTGAAGAGAAGGTAGTTGTAGTTGTTGTTGAGGAAGTAGCCATGTTGTGGAGCCACAAGGAGTGAGGGCAGGAGCCCCCTGGGGGGGGCTCTGCTCCCCCCCCAGCCCTGGCTGGGGGCTGCAGGGACTTGGAGCAGTGTTAGACTGGGCTAAGTGCCTGTAGCTAGAAAGCTGAAGGAATTTTCTCCACCTTGAGTGGGCAGCAGGAGCAGCGGCAGAGACAGCAGTGAACAGAGGCTATGGCTGAAAGCCAACAGATAAGAACTGAACTGGAGGAGCAGCAAACAGCATGCAGCCAAGGAAGACACAGAGTTGTCTGAAGAGAAAGAAAGCCAGCAGCAGAGAGAGCAGACCTAAGCTCTACAGACAGAGTTTTTGGGGTAAGAACTGAACCAAAAGATCCCAAACTCCTTGGAAACCCCTCACTTCCTAGAAGGGGGGGATGAAGTGCAGCATGCACTGCAGGAAGGAGCTGAAAAGCTCAGAGAAGGAATGCAGAGAAGGTGACCTTGGCCCCCACACACTGCTTGAGACAGAGCACAGAGCTCTGCAAAGGGGACTTGAATCCCCTGAAGATACAGACCGTCACGAAGACCCCCGTGCTTCATGGTACAATGTGGTGAAGCAACCGTTGTCTGGGTGAACGCAGCCCACGGAAGAAGACCCTCGCTTGAAGATGAGTGGCCCAGGGGCTTGGATACTGCCTCATGAGTACTGGCAGAGATCCAGCTACAGCTGCTGCATGAGAAGAAGAGAGTCTGCTGCCTTAGACACTGCTACTCTGAAAGTAGAAAAGATCTCTTCCTTCTTCTCTCCTGGACTTTTATTTGGAGGGGAGAAGAGATTTGATCCATTGTAAATACTTTTATGTCATGGTAGAGATAGCTAAGATTGTATATAATGTATTGTAGTATTTATTTTGTACAGGCATTGTAATATATTCCGTTTCCCCCATTCTGAGTCTTGTGTGGTGTCTGGAAAACCCATCTCACATTCGGTTGAGATGTGGGAGGGGGCTTGGACTAGGGAATTGGATTTTTGGGGTTCTCAAACCATGACAAGGGGAAGAGAGAGCATGTAGCAGCTCTGCAGCTGGACCGCCCAAGCAGGACACTGTGGGAGGAACTCAAGCCACACACATCGACGTGAGCTCCTTCAGGGTACCCACACAAATATGGTGTGACTAACTGGTTACAAAGAGTGTGAGCATTGCAGCAGGCCGAACAGAAACAGGAACATCCTACAAACCACACACTGAAGTTATCTGAGAGCCACACCGGGGCCTCCCTTTCTACTTTGTCCTGACTAGCAGGAGAGGTAGATTGTAGCTATTTATGTATAATTATATGATGATACAACTAATGATAAAAGCAGCATTGTGAAGTATTTCTATTCCACTCTGGGACATCTGCATTTTTCAGAGCTAAGTGGTGCTGTCCCACATGACTGAAGCTTACCGAAAAAGGCCACTTTAACTGTGGATATGTATTTACAGAAAAAAAAAAGAGTAGACTGCAAGAGTAGCTGAAGAATCCAAAACAGACTCCTCAGAGCTCTGAGTAACAGCTAGAGTGCTGCCTTGCTTTGCTAGGTTTATTTTCAGATCTTGCCCAGTCTGAGTGCCTGTGCCCCAGGATCATAAAGGCCAGAAGATTAAAAACTTTCTGGTCACCTGATAACGACTGCATTGCTTTGTCATCACTATGCAGGCACAGAACTGGTTAAGAAACCAAACCAAATCAAACCAAAGAACAAACCCCAGAGCACAATTCTTAGCTTCAATATTTCAGAGACCGGCATGGATGACAAGGTGTTAACTACAGCTGGCTGAGGGAGTGTGTTTATTCCCTGCAGCTTTGCAGAAAGCTATACACTCACCCTGGCCTCCCCCTGTTCAGATGATGAGCCAAATTCTGCCTGTGCTTACACTTGCATATCTTTTCCACAGGCTGGAGCTGAAGGGCAGAGCTGATGTTCCTGCATGTTGCAGTACAGCAGTCACTTCACTAAAACACACAGAACATTCTTCTTTATTTCAAGACTGTACACAAAACAAAATCGATCTTATGGGTTTTGTGGATAGAAAGAGTGGTTCCTTTCTCTATGTTTTTTTTTCTTATGGACTTTTAACTTTGAACAAGTCACTAACTACATAAATAAAGCATGAAAAAGGTAAATTGGGTCAAGTCCGAGAGAGACTGAGATGTGCAGTGATATAAATGCAGATTGCAGAGATGTTCAATAATATACAAAGTAAGTACAGCAACCACAAAAATTTTAAATTGTCTACCTGAGAACCATATTACTTTTTAATATGGAAGAATATAGAGAGTTCTCAGGTCAGCTGAGTACTGCTAATGTCACTGGACTCCTGTTTCAGAGCTGATCACTGAAGAAACTTTTGTTGATACACAGAAGGTATTAATTATGTAAGAAAGTAGTGTATGAATGGTCTTTTATAAATAAACCATGTTAGACACAACAACCTCTGTCCCCTTTCCTATCTACTTCAATTCAAAAGCAGTAACCAAACATGATGCAGTGATGGGTTGAGAATATCTGGTATCATCACTGTACTTCATCAAAGTATTGAATCACATTCACGTTTTGGTGATAGGCCCTGCAAATCCACGTGTATTTTCCTAAGAGGTGCAGGAACAACCCTAGTAAATCACTTCATATGGGAATCCAAACGTAAAACCAGGGCAAGAGAGGATCATTTTGTGAGCATGAATATTGTACACAGCCTGATAACAAATATATAGAAGTCCTTCACTATTATCAGCTTAATCACTTGCTCTTGTCTCGCTTCAGCTCTCCATCATTAGTATCTCATTTCTGAAAGAGGATAATTGCTTTGGATCTCTTCAATTAGTACTGAAGCACTGCAGAGCACTTCTAAAAAATCAAATGGATTTGAAGACTAGGATCATTGAGCTTGGCCTCCCACTAGTGCAGCTTCTGTAGTTTCTTCCAACTCCTCCTGTCATGAGTTTATAATTTCTGCTGGAAAAAACAACTCCAAGGCTAATTTGTAAATACTCACCAGCTGATCCAAACTAGTCTGGATCTAAGCCATAGCCACTGCAGCAAGAGCAAAGCAGCAGCTCCCCAAAAGCCTGAGTGAAGAAAACAGTGATTCCTCCCAACTTCAGCAAGGACTGCATGAGCATATGATACCCCGATCCAAAGACACTTGCTTAAACATCCCAGGAGAGCTCAGATGTTCATCTGTAAACCAGAAGCTCTCTCCTGGGCAGCTAGATCTTGAGCAGCAGCTGCTGACAGTGCATCATCTGCAGAGCTAGTCAGTGTCTGGCAGCAGTCCCTACCTGAGCTGATTTTTCAGTTTGTGCTGCCCTGAAAGTTGAACAAGAAACATTGCCAAGTGATGCAAGGGATGGCATCTGGTTTGTCAGCCTTGGCCCTGCCCTCCCTCTGCCTGTTCATCACTGCCCCTCATGGCAGAGCTCATCCCCTAGGGTTTCTGCCAGCCTTGGCCCACTAAGCTTTCTTTGCTAGCAAGCAGCAGTGTGGTTGCTGATCAAAATGTTGGTCTTGCTGGCATCTCCATGCAATCATAGCACCTGTTCGATGCTCCTTAACACTAATGAAGGAGCAGCAGGAACCTTTTGGCAAGAGAAACTGCTGGAAAACCTAGTTAGAAACTGAGTATTCCCAGCTAGTAAGTATAACAACTGCTCTGTGTTAGCAAAGGCAAGTGAGTTTTGCCAAGAGGAAATGCAGAGCCTGTTGTTAGTTTACATGGACACCCTGGTTGTATTTTGAGCTTCAGAAATGCTCTTTAGAGGCTCACAAAGATTTATTGCTGATGATTATTGGATAGGGACCTGAGCAATCTGACCTAGTGGAAGGTGTCCCTTCCTATGGCAGGGTTGGGAAGTGGGGGTGGAAATAGATAATCTTTAAAGTCCCTTCCAACTCAACCCATTCTATGATTCTATTATTATTTCACCTCCCCCATCAGCTGCTAGCCCTGACCCTACCTTGAAACAGGCATGTGCTATGCTGTCTTTAAAAAAATCAGAGTTTTCCTTACCTGCCTATAGCCTTTGATGCTCTGTCACTAGGCCTAAAAACATGCATTTAGGAGATTAGACAACTAAAGAGTCTATTCATTCTTCACCACCTATTTTGCTCTTGGAAAATATACTGGTCTTGCAGTATTGTATGAAGGTAACCAGCTATTGCTTCTATTCGTCCAGGGTACGGGAGGCTCTGAAGAAAGTTGCAGTTGTAGGTGCCTCACTGAGAATTTAACTCTGTTGGTGTTCTTCGTGTTTTGAAGCCAGAGGACAACTACCTCAGGCTCTTCAGCAGATCCCGACCATCCAACAACCAGATGGAGAGAAGGGCAGACTAACAGAGGAGGAGCTGAAGGTGTAGGTTCTTCTTAACAGAAGCACCAAGATCTTTTCAGCCATAGCTATATGGGAGGAATGGGAGGAATTACAGTGCAGGAAGACATATGGAGCTGAAGTAAGCATTTTTATGCCTATAAGAGTAGATTGAAGACCAGACTGTTCATTTCAAAGAAATCTGGCAACTTCAATTTTTTTCCTCCAAAACAGCACAATAAGTATTCCAAAATTTCTTGTAAATTTTGTTTCAAATATCCCATTCATTCACAGGCTTTCTTTTTCAAACAAATTTTCAAAGATGGCATTTCCAGAGCCTGTCTTACACCTGATGAGCTGTAGTCTTACAGAGGAGAGATGCTGCACTGATATATTGCTGGCTGACTACTTCTAACAGTGGGGTTGAAGGAGCATTATGAGATTCAACTGTCACAAGTGCACAGCATGTTGCTGTTATTATTTATTCCAGTCAAGCAAAGATAGCCACAGAACTTTTCTGTCCAAAAGATGAAATGCCTCAGCAATGCTGAAACACGTTTTATATCCTCCTCTGTTGTTGCATTATTTTTAATGGAACATTTACCAAACTGCAATATTGCTTGCAAGTTAGCAGAACAGATCATAAAAACTCACAATGCTACTTTTTTAACTGGCAACTACCTCAGAAAGCAGGTAGTCAATTCCTTCCCTTCTAACTCAATCAAAATTCTCATCAACTTCAAAGGGATTCTTACTGAAATAAAAGAAGTTTGGGGTTAGATAATCCCTCTCTCTGTCTGACTTCAGTGGGAGGCAGATGATCTTGGACAGCTGGCATGACTTTTGCAGGAGATATCAGACTGCACAAGGTCTGTGTCTGCCCTGGCTGACTAAAGGCACTGTCCTGCTCTTTCTGTGGGTCACACCTAAGGAGGGACAGTCTGACCCTGGGGCTCAGCGAAAGAGGTGGCACTTTCTTTCAACATAGAGGCATGACACATAAAGCCAGAGGCCCATGAACTGTGACCAAGAGTCAGAGACATCAAAGAATCTTCCCAGGAAAAGCCTTCCCGTACATTAATAGGAATTGTCAGCTCTAGCTCTTGACAGGCACCATCCTCTGCCTTGTGTTTCGTAGGAGCTGGTGCCTTGAATGGCCTCAAGAAACTCTCATACACTAAACTGGCCCTGTGGGGAACAGCGTGGGAAGCCCTGACTGAAAGGCTATGCTGAATTATTAAGGTTGCCCAGAGTAAACCAAGGTAACCTAATATGAATTCCTGTCAACTTCTTTCAGTTTTATTATAAAGCAGCACCCTCCCTACCTCGCCTACTCCTCTCTTTTCTGTCAAAAGAAACTTCACAAGGCTGCCGGAGTAAGAAAGCCTGCCCAAAAGATTAACTAAATACACCCAGGCCTGTTTTAGATAGAAGCATCAAGCTAAATACAGCAGCCTTGAGCTGCTGGAGAGAGCGCAGTGTTTCATCCAACCCGACTTGCCAAAGTGCAATCAATGCTTTAGCTACTAGAAAGGGAAATACAGGCACTGAGTCTCATCTTTAAGCAGCAAAACAAAATCTTTGGGGCTAAAAAAGGAATAAATGCTTCCTAACTTGTCACATTATTTGGTTTTGTCAAGCCCACTTCAGAGAACAGCCATGTGCCAAGGGTGTTTCCCTGCCCACATGCTGAGTCCACAGCCTCTGGCAGCTAACTGTGACGGGCACAGCGCATGAGAGGTGTGTGTGGTGACTCAGGGACAGAAACACACAGTCCCATCGCCTCTGGCAGCATGTGATCATTCTTTATGTTGAATTTCCATTTTATTTTTCACTGCTCTAGAGTGGCGGCTCTAAACAACTGTGCTGTGCTGGTAAGTTGAGTGAGAAAACTCCTGGTTTTCTTGACTTCTTTCTCTGAGAAGGATCTGTATTTTCTAGTAGATTCCTCTTGAGTTTGTCAGCTTGTTCTGCAGAATCAAGAAAAAGTGTTTCTGCAGCCAAGAAGGTCTTTGACATGTTCCTGGGCTGAGATGCACTACAGGGTTGTTCAGCCTTACTCTAAACTCAGCAAAGTACAGATAAAAGTGGGAGAGAAAGATGACAGCATAATGGATATATTCATTGTATTATACAAAAGAAGACAATCACACAGGGCCAAGATACACTATATTAAAAAATAACACCTTTTACCTAAAAAGGGAGTGTTACTATATTTTAAACAACAGATTTTAAAGGTCTGAATCATCTTAGAGCTGAATCTTCTGCTGCTTTTTTGATTTTGCTTTTCTAATAGCTCTGTGCTAACATGCTTGTGTTTATGAACCTTATTTAGTGGTGGTGAAAGCCTATCAGTACTTCTAGATTTAAAGTATTTTGCATTGGCTACACAAGAGATATGATGTAAACATTTCTGGCTGTTTTTTTCCGCCAAGTTTGGAAGTCCTTAGTTGCATACAAGTGAGACTTTCTCCATTCACTTGGAAGGCAATCAGTTAACTGCCTATTTGACTCCAAATAATGTGAACGGCTTTAGCTATCACTTTTACTAAAAAGTGACTTATCAGTATCCTTTCTTAAATGGCTCTGTGGTTCCCAAGGTCTAGAACCAGCAAGTTAAAAAACTATATCCTTCTGTGTTTGTGCCATTGTCAATTAAAATGAAATTGTAAACTAAAATGTAGGGCTTGGGATAGAACAATTTTACATTCAAGGGAGCTCAACAAATAATCATTTTAAACCATGAAGACCTTGCTGAAGACACTGGTTGCCATATTTTAAAAGAAGTTGGTATGTGTGTGATTGCTCCTTTATATGAGACGAAATAAGGAAGCCAATGCTTTTCCATGGTTCCCAGCTGAAATATACAGGGAAGAAGTGCTGGCTCTGGCACATGCTGAGTGCGGGAAATGAATTGGCCAAACCTCATAAAGTTCAGCAAAACCAAAACTTTCTTCTTCAAAACAATAGGTGCACCCCTCTCTCTTACTTTGTACAGCTCTTCACCAGGCTCTCCAGTCCTACCATTTTCCTCTCTATAACATGCACTCTGATGTCTTTTTCCAAGGCATAGGAAAATAACACTGTTGGTGTTCTTCAGACTGGAGTACGGTACAGCACAGCAGTTGTCTGCCTTGTTCATAGCCCAGTCTGATAGTTTACAGCAAAATTTAGTGTGCCTTTAAAAACTACTGCAGTTACTCTCTCGGAAGTTATTTGAAGGCAATATTCCCAGTTTCAGGAAGCCTAGAAAAGGGGTCTTTCCTACCCCATCCAATCCACTTTTTTCTCCCACTGCCTGCCATGCCAGCCCATCACAGGCTATTCTGGGAAGGAGACAATCTTTTTCTGCCCTTCATGTCACTCTGGTGGCAATGTAGAATTCACCCCTTTGCAATGGAGGGCTGACATCAGGACAAAAGATCATTTCCACTGAAAGGCCACATCACAGATCCTTCCTCCTGCTTTTCCAAGGCCATCTCATTATTTTTTTCCTCTTTATGAGCAAGGTCTAAATTACAAGCACATGCCCTAGGCACCCTTTCCTGTGGCTAGTATAATCTGCTAAGGGCATCAAAGTCATTCAGCACCCTTGCTTCAGCATTTGATCTGCCCAGACACAGTAGGATTATTCCTCATTAAACAGACAATAGATGAGTGTCTGGAACATGATAGCCATTAATACAGACCTCATTAGTTCTGCATAATCACTTAATTTTCCTTGATATCTGTATTATAAGTATATATGAGTCTACAGTGCTGGACTGGTAAATGATCTGCTACAATTGCTAATCAAATCTCTGCTATTTGTCAGCATTCAAAAAAGCTCCTTGACATTTTCAAATCTCTAGATGAGGTAGGAGAATACCACAGCAGACCACAAAGGATGAGAAGAAGTGAAAAATTATCCAGAATGGAGAGAGGGTATGGCTTCCCCACTGCTTAAACAGAAAGGAAACCATTTCATCCCATAAATACAAGGCACATCTAAAACTGGAAGGTTTCCAATTCATCTCACCAGGCTGTTTGAAAACTTATGATCCAGGGCTTTGTACACCTCTGGGGACACAAGCCAGCCAAAACCACAGAGGCCTGAGGGGAGAAGAACAACCTGGGATGAGTGAGGGGGAAGGCAAAGAAGTGACGTTGTTTGACAGAATAAGCTCTTACAACAGCTCTGAAAATGCCCTGGGTGGTTTGTTCAACATTTGGAGTTATCAGTTTCACCTACCAATAGATTATCAGATCAAGTTGCTTCAACTTTATCGGCTATTAATTGCATCTGGGCCAGGGAAGCTTTTTGTTATGCCCATCTGGGAATTCTAGGCTTATTTGCTTAGCTATTAAAGAGGTAGGAATGCGATTTTTAGCCTAAAAATGTCAAAAAAGAATGAAATATCCTGGAGTATCTACTGAAAAACCTGACACTGGAGAATTTCCAGATTGACTGAGAAGTGATCCTACACTCGTATAGACAGAGCAGCATCCTTTGAGGGGAGAACACCACAATACAACACGCCAGCCACTGTGCAATAAAAAACAAACTCACTTCTTCTTTCCTTTTTTTTTTTTTAAGGGGGATTGCTGGAAAGTGCAATGTAAATGACATAAATAAAACAATTATTTTAAAATAGTGAAAGCAAAAATCCTTATTACAGAATAGTTATGAAAGTTAAGGGCACTCAAATCCCATAAGAGCACTTGCTCACACATGACATGTCACCATCTCCCCCCTCCAAAAAAAAAAAAAAAAAGAAAAAAATGGTACCCTTTCTAGGGGAGGAAGGGTGATACAGAGGATGCAGTGGCTAGTTTGTTGTTTGTTGTAATTAGTGTTAACATCAATAAGGAGCACGAGTTTTGCATCCCATCGTGCCTCTCATTACTAGAGTACATAACCTCCTAACCTCCACCCAAGAAAATGATATCATTGAATGAATAAATCATCTGGACAATTAATGGCAAAAAGCGACCTCAGGTTTCCAGCACAGTGTCTGGCACCAGTGAATTGGCAATGACGTAACCTTCCCTGGGAATACGCTGGCGTTTTGCCCATTCCTGAGCCTCACTGTTGACTCTGAGGGCAGAAGCAAACAATGTAGTCACCCAACCGGCAATAACCGCTGCAAGCGAACACCAGCCTACTGCTGCTGCAAAGTCAGAGGGATGCTTGTCCTTCCAACTCCCTGGGTACAGCTCCCAAGGAAGATGCATACCCCAAAACCAGCAAGTGCAAACGACTTCCTCTGTTGTGCAGAGAGACGGACTCTCCAGGTGTGCTGTGTATCTGCCCACTTTTTAGAAGGGAGAACCTCCTGCTTTGCCACCTGGGAGCTCTGCAGGCTTTTGGAGTGTGTGAATAAGCAAGTTATTTAAGTATTCCTATGTTGCTGGGGCAGAGGGAAAGAAGCTTATTATGCTGGGGAGTTTATTTTCAGACAGCCAGACTTGCTTTGCTTTGTTTCTTAGCTCACTCTGTTGCTGTTAGTGCTTTGAAAGCTGGAGTCAAACTCAACTGTGATCATGTTTTTTCTATCTTAAAGGACCCAAAGGATTAGAAAGGCATGAGAAATCAAGAGACAAAACCCCCCTAGCTTACACTATGTGCCCTGTCTTAGATCTGTTTTTCGGTCAGTTATTCCAGGTGGCACGAGGAAAGCCTGCATCTATCTTACAGGAATCTGCAGGATGTTCCCTTTTTTTATCACCAAATACAAATATCCTCTATAAGGTGGAGCATTTTTGTATCTGTACCAGGTGAGTGTCCCTGCAATCTCAGTCTGGGCATGTGTACAAGCTGTGAGACAGAGGGGGTCAGACTCAGTATGCCACCCCCATCAGCACATCCCAGAGACTTCAGGGGGTTTCATGGGCAGGGTGTAGACATGAGCATGGAGTTGCTCTCTGATGGGAATAGCAGTCATTCTCCCCACCTTCAGGCCATGAAGGAAAACCACAGAAAAGAAAGAACTTTGGGTAGAAAAAAGTTGACCTCTGATGAAAGAAATTTCAAGTCAGGGAGGAAGAAGAACTTTTTTTGGCAAACAGGTTTGGTTAATCCAAGATAAGCCATTTTGTTGCTTCTCCCTGTGGTGCTTTCTCTTTTACTGCTCTTTTTGGAGGGAGCCTCTGATTATTGCTTTCTGAGAAAGCAGAAAAAGCATGTCTCCCTCAACACTCATCATAAGAATTAGTTTCCAATAGAGATGAGAAGCATCACAGCATTCCACAGGTGAGTAATATCTTTTTCTCAACAATACTTTCCTCTGGATCCTGGCTTGAAAACAATGAGGTGGTAAAAACATATGAGAAGCAGCTAAAGCTGTTAATGTCTTATAGTGAGCTGTGATCCCTGCTCCAGTTAATGACCGGACTAAGATTACCTGCTTCAGGACAGCCCTGTCTTAAAGGCTTGCAAAGATGTAAGCTGAAGAAGTGTGATTATAACATCATCCCTTCAAACAACATTCCCTGTCTACATGGCTTAATGCCACTTGCCACATTTGTAATTCATCTTCTCCCACCTGCCTGTCTGTTCAGCAGTCACTTGTTATCAGAGCAAAGGCGGTGAACCAAAAGGAAGGACAGAGGCTAATTTGCTTGATGTGGTCCTTTTCTTCCAGGTAACATTAATTAGTGGGCTCTAACCTTATCCTCAGAGATGCTCACCTTTTCTTTTCATCATTAAATGGGAAATAGCAAGTCTGTGGAAACAACTATCACTCTAGCAGCAGGCACACAGGACAGTTTGAGCATCGACTTCTCTAACCAGTAAGATAACCTGTCCCAATTCCACCACAAATCCACCCCCCTTTGCTTTCCAGGTGTAGTTGTCGCAGCAGATAGGACTAATCCACTTTCGTACTCACTTGCACTCTCCATGTTAGAGAATCTGATTACACAGATTGCCTGCAATTTATCTCCACCTGTGATGACTAATGCTCCAGTCTGACCTCCTCTTTCCCATTTTAACATCTCACTGCAGATCCTGTACGTACACAGACAGATGCACACACACTTGCTCTGTTTTGTTTGCAAACAGCTTACTAAGAGCCTCGGCATCTTCATTTCCAATCAAACCAGAAAGCACTACGGTTTTCCTCGTTCTACTCATGAGGTGATTTCTCCCTTTTGTCTCCTCTCATTACATTTATACTGCTTAGGCTTCATACATTGCTGCTGGATCCACATAAACCCCAGGCATCTCATTACAGACACTCACAGTGAACATGCAATGTTATATACCCCTGCAGCACACATAAAGACAAAGGCACACGCTATACACACTAAGCAAGTGCCACCACACACATTCCTGTTCCCTCCAAACCTTACAGGAAAAAATTGCCTGCAGAGTGCTTTCCTATAAACAAAAACAGCCTTACCTTTCCTTATTTTGCTAATCCAGGGGCTCTGGACCGATCCGCTTTCCCTCCTGCACACAAGCTGCCAGTCCCTCCTGCTTCACATTCACAGCACACCAGCAGGATTCACCGTCATCCCATTCTGCTGGATCCTTATCGCCCTATTGGCCAAAGCCAGACAGTAAATTCAATTAGGCTCCTCCTTATAACTATATTATCACAGGAACAGGAATGAATAATTTAGTAAAACAACAAGGGTGTGCAGGCTCTGGTGTCACAGACTTCACCCCGACTGTCAGGATTTTATCAAATAGAGGCAGATAAAGAAACCAGAATCTGTCTGTCACTCCTGAAAAGGAGACCTTAGATTACCCACTTGTATTTCCCATTCCATCCTTCTTGTCATCCTCCCCCTTAGCCATGGCATTCCCTTTATATTGTTGTACGTCCATTCCCATCCCACAACACAGTATTTCCCTGGTGAATGGTCATTACCATCTCAGTGGATGCAGAGATTTCTCTCCAGGCAAAGCAATACTGCAGCGCATCAAACACTTTGCCTGTTCCCTGAATGCAATCTATGAGAAAAGAATGAAACTGTTTTGCAGAAAGGAGTGATGAGACAAGCTGATCATAAGGAAAAGGCAGAGTCTGCCTTGTATCTCACAATATCTTCTGTTCAGCAAGTGCGCTGTCAGTCCATCAGTTCAGACCCCCACAGGATGCAAGCACATGGTTCCTGAAGGAGAAAGGTTCATAGATGCACTGCCCAGGGACTGTGATTTCACATGCTTGCTGTGGGAGTTTGAATCCCCACATCAAAAAAAATGCCTCAAAGCAGCGATTTCCCCCCAGACCAAATGACTGAACCATTCTGGCTTTTCTTTTTTTCTGACCAGAAACCTGTAGTGACAAGTATCCACACATATATTTCCTAAGAATTAGCTTTCCCAAAATGAACACTGCTCTTTTTCCTCAGGTGATGCTTGGTTTAAGAGTTACAAAGCATTGAAGATTCCCTTAACAAGGTCACTTCTATCTAAGTCAAGCCTCTGGCCACTTCATTTGCCTGAAGAGTTTTAGCTATTGCTAATACATGCTTGTGTGCACAGTATTGACTAACAACTGTATCATTCCACTGTAACTAAAAAATAAATAAGCAGGATGAGCTGCTGTTCTTCCTCCCTTATAGGAGCCTGTGCCCCTTAGAGTCCAAGAACACCCTTTGCCCTCTGCTTCTGCTGTGCTAATATTTACTCAGTAGAGCCAATGCACCTACTATGGTAATGAAGAGAGGTTCAAATTTGCACTAAAGCCCAAACTCCTTCAAGCAGCTCCTATACCAGCTCTCATCTCCCAGGCCTGGTGGGCTGAGTAGCCTCAATCTGCCTCTAGAGGCAGTGGGGACACCAGGTTGAAGTCAAGTCCAAGAACCAGCAAAGCTACAAAGGCAGACCACTGGTGATGGATCAGAAGTTTTCCTAAAGGCAATGTCTTTCTTTAGGCGCTACCTTCACATTGAAATACTGGTAGAAAGCTGGGACAATGCACAGGGATTGCCACCTTCTAAATTGCTCAATCTCTAAATAACTCAGCCCCAATATAGAATGGAGCCATGCTGCCTTCTCTGGGAGAATAGGGCACAGGAACAGTGGATGCTTTTGCCTTTCTCACCAAGTTCAAGGTGCTAAGGGGAGAAAAAGTGAGAGCCTTGACCAAGTTTTTGTCTTTGTTACATATTTCTTTGCCATAGAAAGGGAAAAAACTGCCCTCTTGCTCCTGAAGATGCTTCACTTTTGAAGAATGGCAGCTGCTCTTTTCCTCCTCCTCTTTCCCTTGCAGCCATCTAAACTTTTAAGAGCTTTTGTGTTAAAGGAAACCCTGAATTATGCACTTGGTGATAGCTTCAGAGCAATTAAATTAAGCCGTGTGGCAAGTTGCCCAATGTCACTACCAAAGCTCAGGATGTTTTAGCATCGTTTATTGAGGAGCTTTTACATGATGCTTACTTAAACCACAAAAAGAGAGCAAATTAGGCTGTTGCCATGACAACTTGAGAATCTGCTCAAAATTCTGAAGATGCTGGGGAGGGGGGAGAGCTCTTCAGTGGAGATCTTCACATCATGAATATGGCCCTTGGTTATCAAATCCCTTTCAAGTTAATTCCTAGCATCAAAGCCTCCCTAACAAAGGCTTTAATAATCAGGAGTAAAGCTTGGATAAAGAAGGCACAAACCAGCTCTGCCAGCTCTAACGTGAATTTCACTCTGGTGAGAGTTGCTGAGCTGAGAGGTCCACAGAGCAGTCACAGAGATGGTAGCAGTACTACATGAACACACATGAGGCAGGGCGGAAGAAGTGGCAGGGGCTTCACTGTAGGCAGGTACTGAATGGAGAGGTAGATCCTGACTCTGTGCTGCAGTAAAGATGAATGACAATTTCCACAGAGTAGAGGGAGAGAAGGAAGCAGAGCCCTAGCCACTGCTGGTAGAAACCCTCTGGAAGTTGGAATAAGCTGAGCAAAGTCTTCTGTCAACAACAAGAAATGAATTAAAGCAAATAAGAGAACAAAATGGCAACACAAAAGGCGTGATCAGTGGTGCCAGAAGAAGCTGATGAACCAAGGAAATGGAAGACAGGCTTCTACAGTTCTTCTGCAGGAATCAAACCCTTGGTAGGATTGTTGAATATTTTGCATCAGAACTGGTTTTTTGTGTATTTTTATTTTTTTTTTAGCTGAACATCTTTTCTGTTGAAAGCCTTCTAAGAAAATCTCTATTTTAATAGAAATTTCTCAGTCAAGTCTTTTGGTCCTCAATTGCATTAGCTGAGGTATTTTTGGCTGAAAACAAAGAATGTTTCTTTGGAAAAATTCCAGAAAGTTTTGTAGATTTCATAGAAGATCTCTCCTTCCTCATAATTATTTTTGATCAGATAATTTATTGCCAGTGGAAGCTTTGGTGTTCTCCTTTGAAATGAAAGCATAAAACCCTTTTGGATGGTAGGAACAATAAATGGGAGCATATCCAAAATTAGGGAAAATTAAGCACCCAGGCAAATGAAATAAACTGTGAAAATTTCTCCCCCTCCCTCTGCATCCCCAAGTGAGAGGAACTGTGGTTAGTAATGAAAACAAGAAGCAATTGAGAAACTTAAGGAGAGATAAATGATTGTATTGTCGTGAGTGTTGTATTCCAAGTAGGATACTTGCCAAGGCTAAAGGGTACGTGTGATAGGGATCCAAAAGTTCAAGAAATGATGAAAAAAACCCTGCTAATAAAAACTATGCATTTTCAAGATATAAGTAGTCTCATAACTAAAACTCTCATATCTGTTGTCCTGTTCATCTTTTAAGTCCCAAGATTGATTGTCAGTCTGCTTTACTTGGGATGTTGTGGCAATGTTTCAATACCTTGAGTTGTAAATGTTGATCTTTTGATGTAGTTTTTCTCCTTGTGCCTGAGTACCATATTTATAGGTTGCTAATAGTGTCCAACATCAGGTTGATTGTAACTGAACATAAAATAAGGCTTTAATTTGTTATCTACTTGCAAATGAGACTGGTTATTTCTTTTCATGCCCCCTCCCTGCAATTTTGCCAGAGCCTTTCAAAAAACACTTGTTAGCTAATCACATTGTAGCAGCAGGAGTAGATTAGGCTGCACACAACCAAGTAGGCTTATTTTGGACCCACAATACATGGCAGAGACAAGAGATTGAAGTGAGCTGGTTTTTTCATATTATGACGCCCTCTTTAACAACTGTCAGTTTGGCAAACATG
Organism: Pseudopipra pipra; assembly: GCF_036250125.1. Lineage (NCBI taxonomy): Eukaryota > Metazoa > Chordata > Aves > Passeriformes > Pipridae > Pseudopipra > Pseudopipra pipra. The sequence goes on from NC_087553.1 coordinate 22,009,417, forward strand.
CTCCTGAGATGGCGTAACAGCAGGAGAGGCATTCAAGGGTCAGGTTTGACAGAAATAAGTCTGAGGAATCTGAGGAATAAAGAAGGGGGTGATAGAGAGATGAAGAATAGAACAATGCATAGCAGAACAGGAATGAGCTCTTTAGAATTATCTGGGATGCTATTTTCTGAAGTGGACTGCATTTGGGACAAGCTGCATTTTACCTAGTCAGATTGAGGCATTATCCTGAGTCTTCAATGCTACTGCATATGTGTGTGGTGGTCTCTATGAACAGCATATTACCATCCCACTGAAAACATGTTTTTGTGTCCCAAACATGTTCTTAATTAAAATAATTTTTAATTCTTCAACAATAGTGACTTATTTAAATAAACTTTTCAAGACCTTCTAGCTATCATATCCTAACCCAGGGAAAGAAAAACATTTTTTTCTTCTGGTATTCTTTACTTAACTTCAGTAAGTAAAAGTGAGGAGTGGCTGAGGGAGCTGGGGTTGTTTATCCTGGAGAAAAGAATGCTCAGGGAAGACCTTATAGCTCTATCGCTACTTAAAAGGAGGTTGTAGTAAGGAGAGGTATGGTCTCTTCTCATGTAACAAGTGACAGGAGAAAATGGGGTAGGGGGGGTTTAGATTGGATATTAGGAAAAAAATTTCTTCATTGAAAGGGTTGTCATACATTGGAACAGGTTGCCTAAGAAAGTGATCAAGTTACCTTTCCCGGAGGTACTTACAAGAAATGTGTATATGGTGCTTAGGGATATATTCTAGTGGTAGACTTGACAGTGTTAGGTTAATGTTTGAAATCAATATTAGAGGTCTTTTCCAACCCAAATGACTCTGTGATTCTACAGTTCAGTAACACTTTTCTATAATTAGTTTGTTGGTTGTAGTGACTTTGAGTTATCTCAAACACAATAGAAATATGAGGCCTTAAGAAGCCTTGTTTTATCCCACTGTGCCATTCTAACAGAAGAAAATGCAAATATCATTTTTTCCCACGAGGTTCCTTGCATGCTTTACAACCTACGTAATAGCAATATACTTTTAAAATACAAGTACATTACTTTTTCACCAGATCCCATGCCATGTTTTGCATGGCACTGTCTCAAGGCTCTGGAAGTTTCCAAGGCAAAAATAGTGCTCTTGTTTATCGATAGGACAGGTTTCTTCCTCCCAAAGGTTAGAAAAAAGAGAGACCTGCCGTAAGTCCATGTCAGCATAGGCAATATCCCAATGGTTACGGCACCGATTTAGGATGCAAGAAATAGAGGGGCCAAACCTGAACAAAGCAAACAGGATACTCACCTCTGGGTCCTCCCCAGGGCAGAGAGTAATGACACCAAGATTTTATCAGCTATTTAGAAGAGAGACTATTGTTATATCTCCTATAGAAGTTATTTTACTGTACAGAGACTCCTGCAACATTGGGCCATAAGCTGAATGGATGAGCAATGGCCAAGATGCTCATCAGAAAGGAAGACTCATTTTGGTAGTTTGTAACTCACAAAGCACAGCTTTGACTTCTTTCTCTCACATCCCCGTTGCCTCTAAGACTATTTTCATCCAAACAACAAATCCTACACTGTACATATTTAACTGGAGATGGAAACTTCCACATTTTTGTTTCTTTCCTTTCTTGAATTAGAACAACCTACATCATCTTCCAGAGTTTCTAGCCATTTGACAATTGGGGAAAACATCGTGTACAAAATCTGAGGCTAAACATCATGGTCAGAAGGGACAGCTGAGCTGAACTTTTCTTTGGCTTCCTTTAAGCCAAGGGGCACTGGTCAATCACACAGGGTAGCTAACACAACACAGGTCAGCTTTGTGCACTGATCAAATCTCTTTTCTTACCTGACTTATTCTGTCTGGAGAAGAATAGTTCTGTCACTGCTGAAGGATTCATTTTAGAGTGAAACTCATGTAAAATTAAAGCAGAACCATGATTCTTACCTTTGGCAGACAATCATCTAAAAAGGGCCAATGCAGATGACCTATTGCGATTGAGTAGCTCAAGAGAATCAAGAGCTGATTTGGCCAATCAGCTTGCTACAGAAAATCTGCTTCTTCAGATACCTCCATGCTCTCACATTCTTCTCCGCCTCCTCCTCCTCCTCCCTCCCCTGGTTGCCAAGCAACTACAAAAAGGACCAGAGAGCATGCTGGAGGAAACCACCTTACAGGACACTGCATGGGTTCATTTCAGGTTTTTTTTTTCCTAGGAAACGCTCAAGGGCAAAGTGGCCTTAGCTTTAGAGGCAACATCTCACTGTGAAACATTGCTTTACATGAACATGGGTTGTGGGGCAAGTGATGTATATCCATAATAACCAAAATAAATGCCTTCAGAGACTCCAATCTTGCTTCTGATTGTTTTCTGTGGCTCAGTTGCTCTCCATCAATCCCTCAGATCAATAGTCTAAAGAGCTCAAGATAGGAGTTATCAGCTTGTACAGCAGGAGATTTCCCAATCCCAGATACCCCATACGGTTGTTGCACTGTCTCTGAGGATCACTGCTCTAACTGACCACCTTTACAGCATTGACTAAGCACTGTGTCCCGTGGGGTTAACACAAGAGAAATGCAACATTTTTGACAAGAAATGTGCTTGCTTATAAAAGCTCAGGGACTTTTGGATGAGGAGTAAGTGAAATCAGCCACTAGACAGTGAAATGGAAAGCCCTCTACTGGATTCCATGCAGCCCCTTGGTGTGGGAGGGGCTGTCTCATTCTCCCAGGTCTATCTATCTTCCTAGCTAGAAGGTTTATAACAAGGTTTATGACTGAGGGATAAACCTCAAGTATATGAATAAACCCCCACTGGGCTCTGATGGTTTGAGCTGCAAAAAAGAATACCTACGCCGTGAAATTACATCATCAGTAATTCAAAATACAATTTAGGTTAAAAAATGGTGGCATCAACTAAACACATGTATAAAGTCAGGTAAAAAAATACCTGGAAGATTAGACATACCCATGACTTTACTTTCAAAACAGGTTTCATTTGCAAAGTCTTATCTTGTCTAGGACTGAATCTAACAAGGAAGAGAGGAAAAGAGACTCTTTCAGAAACTTTAATATTACTTTTTGTTTTCTGTAATCACACTGAATTCTCAATGCTTTTCAGTATTTCAGGCACATTTTTGAGACATATTATGACACAACATAATATGGTTTATCCCCCACCTCCATATATCATGGCAGGAAAGCCATCTTTTCTAAGTAAAGTTTTCCATTTCTATTACCTATTGTTCTGCCTAAAACAATAAAGGCTGTACCCTGAGGGTATTCAACCTAACACCATTCACTGCAGACTCTGAAGTCACAGTTTAGGACCATATCTTCTTACCCTTATATCCCAAATATCTTGGAAATTTTCATAGTTTTCCCACAAACTCTTCTTCCCTCCCTGACCTTCAGAGTAGCCACTTGCTATTTCTGTACAGCCCACAGAAAATTAATTATTACTAAGTGACCTAGTCATAACTAGACCCACATATTGCTCCAGTGGAAAGGAAAAGTGCTTTTTCTTCCCCCCATACACCTCAACCAAGGTTGAGTTTTACTAGCAATGTCATAATTTCACAACTGCAAAGGTCCTACCCTGGGTCCTACAGTTCTTGTTTGAGCCTTTTCATAAACAACTGCATCCAGCCTTCAAGTTTATTCCTCATATCAGCATAAGAGGAGGTTTCTCCTTCAGTTCTCTAGCAGTGCAATACAGGTAGTTATTTTTTGTTGTTGTTGTTGTTGTTTTTGTTGGTTTACTTTGCTTTGCTTCTTTTCCTGGCACATACAAGCTCACATTTTGGCTTGCTGTCTTTTTTGCTGAGGTTTGAAGTCTAAAGCAGTACTCTGTTACAAAATCTCAATAATACCTCTGCGGTTTTGGGAGTAGAGAATTGAAGTTACAGTTATTAAAAAAAGGAAACTAGGATTTAGGAAATTTTTTTTCTGAATTGCTCATTTTCTCCTTTAAAAAACCTCTTAAATGTATTAGAAAACAAAACAGATGTTCTGATTAAGGTTCATTTCAGCTTTTTAACATCAAGGTTAAAAATACTATGAGAAAGGTATGGATGGGATTATGAACACGGGCAACTAAACCTTGCTGTTTTTTAAAATGGTCTATCCTTTTACTGGCTGTAGAGAGGAAGGTCTTAAAATAAGTAAGTGTGGTATGAAATTATTTCCTTGAAAGAAATGGATTGGCAGGATGGATGGAAATATTTTTCTGCATGACACAAAGACTTCAGCTACATACTCTTCTGCAGCAACATTAGCCAGTGTGGCCTAGCTGGGCTCTGGACAGAGGCATATTTGACATTATCACAAAACACAGGGCATTGCAAAGGACAGGCTGAGGGAAGAGGAATGAGGAGGGAGTATACAAGGGGATAGGGGGGAAAGTGTGAAGGGAGGGGAGAGGTAAACAAGTACAGTGGCAGGCAGGTGATGTGGAAGGAATCTGGTATAGCCATGCAGGTTTCTCTTGCTTGAAGTGGTTGAAGTCTTGTTCTGTGTGGAAGAAAGGTGAGGGAATAAATTCTTTCATGAATGCAAACATCCTAGAGAAATGTTTCAAAAAGCAGTCTGCAGTGGGCAAGAAACATATTTAAATACAGCTCACTTAGCAGGGGTACAGGAATCAAATATTCTTAAGGTTTTAAAATTAAACCACATAAAATGTTAACAGAAAAGTCATGTTTTAATTTAGAATTACTCACTGAGTGATAAAGAGGGTCAAAATACGAATGTGTTCCTTGACACTGATGGCTAAATGCTTTTCTCTAAGCACGTTAAAAGAGAAGGAGACAGCAGCAGAAGGCTGGAATGAATTTGAGAAAGCTGGATGCATGCTACAGCACCTGACAGAATTGCTAGGACCAAATGGCACAGCCAGTGTAGGCATTGACCACTGTTTCCACTCAGTACCTTTGGTATCTCCTCCGGAGTATTATAAAAAAATGTGCCTTCACAGTAATTTTGGAACTAGCCTGTTCTTCTTTGAGGATAATTTTTCTGGGATTGTATAAATCAGAGTAATCGCTAACATTTCTTAGGCTATGTCTTTGAAGCACCCAGCTCCATGTGAGAATACCTTCAGGTCTATACACTATTCCAGCTGCCTTGTTGTGTGAGTGGCAGGGTCAGCCCCCTTAGCTCAGGTGTTCCTGGACCAGCTGCTGCTGCTGCTGTAGCCCCAGTCCTGGTATCCACAGCATGGTGCTCTGTGCCATGCAAGTACAATTCCAAGTTCTCATAAGGCAGCAGCTCTGGCTTTAGGGACTGTGGCACAGATTAAGACTGTCTACAACCTTAGTAGTAAAAAATGGGCTATATGTTATGTTTATAAAGCATTTAAGTGAGGGGTAATGATACCTCATAAATTTTCGCTGGTTTTCACCAGTACTACCCCACAAGTACACTTAAGCAAAACCACACAGCAATCCCGCCTCCTGAACAGGAGAACACTTCCCTGTCTACAGCACAGACAGACTTCGCACAGGTCTCTACCATGAGTTCTTCCCTGTTTCTTAACTGTTTCTACTTCTGCTGCTGCCTAAATGACCTCCTGCCTAAATGACACAATGACAAAAAGATGGATGTCTTTTCATATTCATGAGTTTTAAATTTATATTTAAGATATAATTCTCTCTCCAGCTTCTTATGTTTTTTGATTGAGTGTATCTGGACAGATTCAAGATTTCTATACCTTCCAGACCCAGGACTCTTGGCCAGATGTCCTTAGACATCTCAGTCAAATGCTGTTTTCCACATAAGCTTCTTTTATCTTCTCCAGTCAGTAGGTTCTAAGGGACCCCACAGAGAAGGAAATACAACACCAAGAACCCCAAATGTTGTAGCTATAGCACCTGCCCTTTCTTTGTGTACATTGCCAGGCAATCACTGCCTGTTCTGTTATTCCACATAGGACAGAGCAGAAGTTTAAAACCACTTTGCAATATACTGCCACTGCAACTACATGGTAAGCATTACCAGTAAAACACTCAGGGAGGTTTATATTTTCAGAAAAGAGCTGCAACAATTTATATGTGTTGGGGTTTCTTCTCCATACATATTTGTGGGGTCTGTTTACTCAAATAAAGCAATGTGTGAAATTCAACAGACACAGAACCTCAGAGAAGTCTTCTGTCTGCTCTAATTAAAGAGAGAAGGAAAACACACAAGGATTCTTTACTGCAGCAAAAGTTAAAAGGATCAACAGTAACGACTGTGGGCTGATGAAGCCTCTACATTTTAATGAATTATGACATGTCTTTAAGTCCTCCAGGCTTTCAAACCACTACAATACAAGGAAGTTCACTGTGGTCGCTAAACAGATAGATACTGTCCCAGATTATGGACTGCCAGTTCTAAGAAGGAGAAAACCAAAACAAAACATCTTCTGCTTCAACGAAGAAGAGAGAAAAAAAATACAATACCTTTTTTCTCTTTCATTTATTTTTTTAGAAATTATGAAAGTGAGGGCAGAGAAGCCCTCACTCTGAATTGAAGCTCTCTGGTTCTAATATGTAAATTGCAAGTTAGAAATAAAGAAAAAGTCAAGTATCAGGAATGTCAGTTAGGAAAAAATAAGCTTACCTGTGCAAAAGGGAGAGATTCATATGCAAGTAGAACCACTATGCTTTCCCATATTGCCTTCCATGTTTGAGTTGAGGGTGGATTTGTTTGCAGTATTTAAAGTTCCTTTTTAATGAGTTGTGTGAAATCTGGCAGACACATAACCCCTTTGAACTACAAAGCATTTCCTGCATTAATGAAGGAAGAAAGAAAGCCAAGAATTAATTTATTACAACACATTAATTACTGCATGAAATAAAAGTTCAAACAATCAGCAGAAACCACAAGGGTGAGGTAAAGGTGAGAGAAGATAAAATATGCACATTCTGCTTTGGTAGTGGCCAAAATGGGTCCATTAGTACCAAACAAAAATGTAAGAAATGCAGCTGGAGTTTGTTATTGCAGAAGAAAGGAATTATATTGAGGGAACTTCTAGAAGACTTTCCTTTTGATAAAGAAACCTATTCCAACCTTATACAGAGGGAGCAAAAGCAAAGTTGAATAACCATGGCTAACAAGAGTGAGTGGATAGGTATACAGAATTGCACATCTTGTTCTGAGACAGGTATATCACACATCAAAAAGGCAGTTGGAGACTTGCCATAAAGGGGAGTGAATTAAAAAAATACACAAAAAAACCAAGGAAACCTTGCCCTCTGAAACAAGGCTTTCAAATGGTATGTTGCAAAAATGTGTGTGCATGTGTGAGCAGGAGGTATGTGTGTTTAAATACAGAAGGTACACAACCGAAGGAAGTGGTGAAAATGTCATTACTACAGAATGAAAAGAGAATAAAAGCATCTGTATGCTTGTGTATGCACAAGTGGAGTTGAGGTTCTTCTCTTGCAGTGCATATTGGAATACCTCCCAGAGGCAAAGCAGCAGAGAACTGCATCCTACACATCCAAGCATCCCAATGTTCATCACTGTTATCCCCAATTAAATCAAAAGTCTCCACTTAAACAGGGGATAACAACAATCTTGCCCAGAGCTCAACATTTTCAGTCTTGCATTTACTGCCTGTTGCCAGAGTTCTGAGACCAGAAAACAGTATTGCATGATATGATATGTACATATCATGCAGCATGATGTACTGCATACAATGGCAGTCACAAGTCTTTGTAGCTGTACTGGTGCTCTGTCCTGGCTGATGACCAGAAAGAAGTCACTCAGTGCTACTTTTCACATTTTCATTTAAAGGTTCACTGGGAAAAAGCCACAATACTGAGTGTTGGGATAGCGACTGACTGCTTTAGTTACCTGTAAGGTGGTCTGCAAATCTTTTCACTGGACACACGAGATGAATATTTGTGTCCTTACTTGTATGTCTGTGCTTCTAGATTTCCTCAAAAGAACCATGGCTTTACATTAAGAGTTGTGGGTGATAAAGACTGTGAACCCACAGAACATAAACCAGAGCTACAGGTGGAAGCTCTCATGTGCTGCAATGCTACTAACATTGCCCTCTGTATGAAGAGTCAACATTAGATAGAGTCCTGTTGTGAAGGATGTCTTTGGCACTTGTTTCTGGATATCCCACATGGTAACATGGAGTACAAATCTCTTGCTCTGAGAAATAAAGGACGACACGAGATTGTTAACAGCAAAAAGAAATGGATCAACTGAATGCAAGACTGAGATGCTCAGAAGATACAAACAGGGAGCAGGTTTGCTCTGAAGGTGATCACATCTCCTCTCCTGCTGCTTGGGCAGTGCAGAACATCTTAATGATCACACAACACAAATCACAAGCTGCAGAGACAGCCTTAAGAACTCCAGCATCCTCGGCAGTGCTCACCCAAGCGTGTTTGTGAGGACAGCGTTTCCTGGAACTGAAATGCTGCTCCCTTCCCTCGCAGCTCTCCCACTCAAAGCACTGCAGGTTGTTTTGTGAACAGCATCATTCACTGCAGGCTGCACTTGCCTAAGGCTGGAAATCCATTTCCCCCCCTTCTCCCTCCTCCCATCCTGCTGCTAGTTTTGATGGGATATTTTTCTCCCCACATTAGCCTGCTCTCTGTTTCCCTCTTTTCCCGAGCTGGTCCTGTTTCCTCCTCCTAATTATTCACGCAGGAGAGCAGATGGCAGGGGGAGTGGATCTCTCATTCGCTAGCTCGTACAGACAGGAGGTTTTGTCACACAAAGGAGGAATAATGCCAACTGCAGAAGAAAGCAAGATATTCCAGAGCCTGGTTCCTAGCATCCTCCCTACTCTTTGTTCTTCGTTCAAGCATGATATATTTTGGGAAACACCGTTCAGTTCTCAGTATGCATTTATGTCAGTTACATCACATCATGCTTTTTCTTTCTTGTTTTAAAATTTTAATTAAGCTGAGAAAACAATTCACAGTGTATCATTTCTCAAAATGAGCACAGATTTTTCACCTCAAGAAATAGCAGTAATTCAATAATCACAAACATTTGAGAGCACTGTTTTCAAGTCTGCAGTGGACGCATCAGTAGCCCTCTGCAAAGGTTCCATAATCAGATCATGCAGGTCAGTTGTGATGAGGTAAGTGGGACACAGGCAGGATCTTTCTGACCTGAGGGGAGGACATTCCTATGTACACCTTGCTTGCAAACTGCACTGAGGTACTCACCAACCATCCCTACACCTGGTTCAGTGATGAAGGCATTGCTGGAAGTGTTCCCAATAGGCAGACTGTACAAGCCATGCTGTTTTGTCGTCCAGTAGTATTTACAGTCACAGAATTAGGCCACTCCATGCCAGTTGGCCTCAGTATCCAGGGAAAGTCCTGGACATGTATAATTTATTAGACTGGATGTAACTCTGCTACAAATACCTACACAACTCTCTCAGGTTTGCTGGCCCAAGTGACCTTTTTATCTGAGTGCCAAATTGTTGCCACTGGAATGCAGCTGCAACTATCATTGATACAGCTTCTGTTGCAGCTACTACCATGATCAAAATAAAATGCAGATGAGAATATACATATACTTACCCAGCTCTTGCAGCCTGACCAGCTCTAGCTGACAAACCACTTCCCAGCAAAGTTACTGTTGTAGCTTCACGGATAAAGAACAGCAATGCTTACATGAAGTCTTTCACTGAAAATTTTGCCTGGTAGGTTCTGTAGCAATAACAAAGTGCAGTCACCTTTTGATTTATAGTGCCATTTCATGGGTACCCCAAGAACAGGACAGAGAAGTCATTGGTAAAGGCCACTGGGGTCTGTGCTTTTTTAATTGAAGCAACAATGCTGTCTTTGACTGCTACAGAAGTACTGCCAGACTTTCAGAGTTTTTGCTGGTTTTCAGAAAGCCTGAACTGAAATGACCTTGCTGAAAACTATATGCAACTGAAAACAGCTATTCAGAAAGAATGGACAAGTCAAGCAAGTCCAGATTTTAATCTGTAGTTTCAAAAGTTTCTCTCATGCTCTAAATTAAGGTAACTACTGAGGTGTAAATCAACAGAGCTGCAGTGGGGGAAAGCTGGTGAGAGAGGACATGCCTGATGTTTATCACACTAAAGTGAAATCTCTGTTTCAATTTTATGTCAGGAGAATGAGCAGCAGGAGTCAATGGGCTTCCAAACAGGAAATGTACCAGTTTATCAAGGCAAGTCTTGTAGAAAAAAAGACAGCAAAGAGACATGAGGGGAAAAAAGCCCCCCGTGACAAAGTAATTTAAGATATTGTCTTCAGACATTAGAAAAAATATAATTAAATCTCTTACTAATGCAAATACCATTTTGCTTCTGCTTGTCATCAATGATGCTAGACTTTCAAGGTAACACAGACAAAGGAAACTTAAGAAATGTGTTTTCATTACATGTCTCACAGACAAAAGCTTTGGCAGTTTGAGCAGAAATAGGAAGAATTAGAACATTCTCTGGTTTCATCATATGTAATATGCAGTGCATGTACCTCCCTTCTAGGATGGTTTCTTCATCACTATAAAACTTAGACTACTGTGGCTGCAATTGCAGCATATCTCAAGTTGGGAGGGACTCATAAATGTACTTACTAATCAACTTCTCTTTAATTGGGTCCCCACCATAAGTAATCGAGGTGTGGTTTTTGCCATGAAGCCAGTTAATAAATTTTTTTTCACACTACAGCACATGAAGTGCATTCAAAGAAGGTAACTGTAAGAAAGGCAGACTGAATAATCCTTCATGATTCAACAGGGAAGCATGGACTCAGCTCAGCCATATCTTTGGTTTATCAGTCATACAATAATCAATCAATCCATCAATGAGACATTCAGTCCCCTGAGCCAAAATGCATGATGGACTTCTTAACTGCTTTGGACTCATGCCCTTCCAGTCCAGTTTAAGTTGAGACTTGGCCAAACACTTCACAGTATAACTGTTTTGTTGAATTGGGAATTTAGCCACAGGATTATGAAAAGAAGTTTTTTGTGCAGTACTGTTGTAAACATAAAACCTGGCCTTGTGTAAAGCTGTTTACTGCAATAAAGACATGGAAGAACATCAACAGTTTTCAGAGTCAACTAGGAGGTTCCTCTGAGCAGTTTTAAGTTATATTTACAGAGCAGGGTCTCGAGAAAGCATTCTGAGACACTCGCTTAGGGTTATTCCAAGCATTCAAGCCCAGTCACATTAGTACCCAAAACAGCTTTCCAGTCCTATCATCATTTGCTATTTGTAATAGCTGCAGGCAACCCCATGCCACCCCCTTGCTACACTTTTATAACTTGGATTTCCTCCACCCCCACTCCCAACTGTTGTTGACTCACTGTCAGGGTTTTTCTTCCAGTTTGCTGTAATTGCTTTATGCTGAGGCCCTCTTGATCTGTCAAGGATGTGTAAGTGGGGGGATTTCTTGACAACTCTGAGGCCCCAGGTCTCTGCCTCCTGGCAAGCAGGCACGGGGGAGTCAGATGGACAGAGGTGTTGGGCCAAATCTCAATTCCTTTTTACTGAACACCATTTTTCCTGCACCAGCACCACCATCACTACACTTTACATAACCTGACAGAAGCATTTTAAACATACTGTCTTCAGGCAGCACAGCCCTGAGCACAGCCACATCGGCTTTCACCCACTGTTTCCTCAAATATTGATAGTTTGAAGGTTACCATATGTTTATACTGGCTCATGGCAATGACCAGGGATCTTTAGAAATTTCATTACTTGTTAATGAAACAGATATTCTGTTTGTCACTAATCAACTCACATGGTTCATCCAACCAGCCTCCTGCCTGATGTCAAATGCTGAGGTTTCCCTAGCCAACCTTCCAGCCATGAAGGTGACAGCACTTCGGACCTTATTATTCCTCAGATCTCTGGACTGGCTTTGTTGAATGGTGAATTGTGAATGCAGTTAAAGTTGGGCCCAGCAGAACACACCAAGTACTTGCTTCTCTTTGTATTGCACAAATCTCTTACATTAACAGTTCCTGTGATGTCATTTTGCCATTCAGTGTAAGAATTGTTTGTGAAAATGGATTAGTTCTGTGATTGGCAGTGCTCACAGCATACAAGAAGAGGGATTTGATAGAATTTGAAGTCCGTGGTGGTTCAGAAGGCAATTTTGATGTGCACCTAAGCTTTGGCAAGACATTCATTTTCTGGCCATGTAATCTGCATTGCAGTCAGTATTAGAAGAAAAGGAATAGATGAGTGGGTGTAATAAGGCAATTGCTAACGGGGTGTGCAAACATAGAAGACACTTTTATGTTCTAGCTTGAAAGATTTTTATGAGCAGAAATAAGGAGGCACAATCTACAGCAATAAATAAGTTAACATAAAAGAAACACTAAGCCTGTTTGACTAGATTACAGACATGCTCCTATTAGAGAGCAATGTTGGCATTGAACAGTACACTCACATCACAGGGGATTTTTCACCCCCCATGACACTAAGATTTGTTGTAACACCCAATAAATTTGATTTTTCTTATTGTGACTTAGAGGCTGAAGACCTTATATTGAGGTAACAGCACAGGGTCTCAGGAATTGTCTGGACTTGTCCCAGTGTGAGTTTATTTTAGGATATTCTAGCAACAAGGAAACCAACTGTTGCTTATTTCTGTTTTATTCTCACTTTAGAGCAGTAACAAATAGTTTTTTCTACATAGACTGCTGTGTCATTTGCACCTTTCCCCACCTCTGTGCTATCAGTAATCTGCTTTCCTATGGCTTACTGTGCAAGACTTGCTAAGAAGTAAGAGGCACTGCACTGTGTTACTTACCACAATGTCCTCCAGTGTGCAAAGTAACTGGACGTGAAGCAGGGAAAGCAAAGAAGCTTGTTGGTGTATAGACATTCTCAGCAGATGACCATGCAACCCTTGAGGTTCCACCTTTGCTCCAAACAGGAGCATAGCTCTGCTTCCCTTGCCACTCCTGCTGGCAAGCCTTGCAGTTGCACTTTGCTACCTGCAACACAATACTCAGTAGGTTTATTACTAACAATATATTGGGTGAGCAGCTCCTTTCCCCTGGCTGCCTAATTTACCTCCTTTAGTACAAACACCTCAACACTCAGCTTATTTTATTCAGACCCCTCTAAATATCTCTTGGCCTGAAGCCATTTTCAGATAGCAACACAGCTGAAATAGAGTGCTGGTAGCACTTGGGCTGTCATCTTGCTCTGACATCAAAAGGCTTTTGCAACTTGAACCTGGTTGTTTCGGCACCAAGACTACAATGCAAAACATATGACTCTATTTGAACAAGCAAGAACAACCCAAATAACTCTGCACAGTCATATACAGTGTTAGCTGTCTGTCTGCGACCAACAACCTCTGGATTTCTGCTAAACCCCCAGCATGGTTCCCTTTCCCTTGTGAAGAGCCACTGGCAATGTAGAATGTTCCTCAGGTTTTCCTGCACCCAGCCCCCAGAGTATAGCAGCTTAGTCTGATTGGGTACATGACAGCCTGTTGTCATCCCAGCCCCTCATCCTTGAGGAATTGGCCACCTCTAGCAGAGACAGAACTACTGCTGCCCAAAGGGGATAGGAATAACTTGGTGTAAAGCTCTCTGGGCTGCCTGTGTCCCTGCAGTCGCTGACCAGTGCTGCCTACATACAGGGCAAAGCCAACAACCTGGTAAGGAGACACAGGGTGTAGCAGTTTCTGCACCAACTGTACTTTCCAGCCTGGCTAGACAGGCTAAGACATGGGAGAAAGGGGCCTGCTGGGTCCCTTGAGGGGTAGAATTGCTGTAGATTGTGCCATGGCCATTTCATTCTATCTTCACAGAGCCTGAGGGCAGGTATGTTTGCATGGCATATACTTCTGCTTGTGAGAAAAAGGCACTATAAAGTAGCAATGAAAAACATGGACAGCCAATCAGGGTGGTAATAATAACATAGAGATCCTAAAGCATTAGCCAGGCAGGGCTTGCAACTAACCCAGTGTGTGGCTTGACCCCAGACAGCTGTTGGACCATTCCACCCACACTGGGATGGAGGAGCTCCTATTGTTCTGGTAAGAGCAGATTTAGAGATAACAATTAAAAGATAGCATGGAAGTAGAGTGATTAAGTGTGAAAAATAGTCCAAACAGCAGCCTAAGACTAAGGAAGAAATGGCTATCAACACCATGCACGTACGAGCTAAAAGAGAGGAGTAAATACACACAATAATCAGCACAGCCCGTCTGCAGAAAGCCTCAGGACTCTGGCTGCTCATTACACCCTTCCACTCTCACACACATACACTTTTCTACATTAAATTTTAAACTGTAATAATGAGGCTTTTCTGTATTAGGTTGGATTTTGAATGTAGTGTTGTAGCAAAGCTAACAGATAAGATCAGACAATGGTTAGAACAATTGCAATTGCCATTCTTGCCTGCAACTTCTCTGGTGTGGGGACTGGAGACAGTGGCGAGGTTTGTTTCCATGACACTGGGCTGCAGCACACTGACCAATTCAGGCTCTCCAGGCTGCAAGGGTCAGATTTTCACCTTTGTTTCTTTTTCCTTTCCTGTTATCTTCCACAGCTTACTTGGATTTACAGCACAGGACCTGGCAGTTTTCTATCTCACTCCAGGAAGAGATTTTTATCCCTATTTGTAAACAATGCAGGCATTTTCAGGAACATCAGACAATCTTCATCTTGTTATTGGTATTCTAGCTCAGGGGCTCCTATGAACTTTTAAAATCACACTGCAGCCCTGAAAAAAAAGAATGCTAACCCCTGGAATTATCAAACAACCTTTCCGGATCTGATATTATTAGCTATAGTAAATAAGTGGAAATTCTGGAGTAATTAAGTTAGAAATGATATTATGAAAACACACAGTTAACCCAGAACTTAATCCACAGTGAATCTCTAGTTTTCTCTCTATAGTCATCATTACAGCATATACCAAAAAAAAAATCCCCTTGTTCCCCCAATCCATTTCACAGAGCATAAACCAAAAAAACCCACCAATAATAGAAAAATCTTAGAATCGTAGAACAGTTTGGGTTGGAAGGGACAATTAAAGGCTTTCTACTTCTCGGCAACAGTCTTAATCTTGATCCTAAATTGTTTCTGAATTTTCACATGAATTACGTTAAAACATCAGGAACTTGGGTATTTTTAAGAACTGAAATTTAGGTTGAAGTCTGGATAGAAGCAACAGTCTTGCATTAAAACTAGAGCCAATTCTCAGAAGAGTTTGAAAGTACAGTTTTTCAGTCTTGTATTTGAGAAGATTTGAAGTGTCAACCCTTTACTTGTCCTTTGTCAGAATGAAAGATATAATTTCTGATCAAAAGAATTCAGCATCTCTAATTTGAAGGCTTTCAGAAAGCGTTTTCTCTCCGTAAATTTCTGCCTCTGTGGACCAAAGGAGAAACTAATTTTTAAATGTTTAAGCTTTCCAGGGATGAAAGCTGTTTCTGGACCAACTCTACTGAATATGTTGTGTGCCACTTGATCTTTATGCCAGGAAAGGGCTTTGAAAACATCTTTTAGATACACAGAATAAAGGCACCATAATTCTGCTCTTTGGTTGTAGTGTTTAGCATAACATAGGGTTGACACCAAACTGAGAGGGTTTACATCAGAAATGACAGATGGCAAGATGGTTGCCACCACTATCAACCCTGTCCTGTCACCAGCTCTTGAATCTGAACCTGCCTGACACTGGGACAGCCCCAGTTTATAGCTGTTAAAGCTGAAAGGATGTATTTTTCATGTCAACAGAATGGAACAGTTGGTAATTTTTCCAGAGGAGAGATTAGAGCAGGCTGCCAGGCAGTCATCAATTCTGACATGCTATTCGGAGAGTCCCTGTTGCTGTGTACCAAATGTCTAATCCACAGCTCAGGAAAGAACTGGAAGGTGGACTAGCAGCTGATGCACATATAACAAGCTGGTATTTCTGCAGCACGGTGATTTTTCTAACAGTCCTTTTAAGATGATAAAATATGCCTAGCCATTAGCTGAAAATGCTGAGATTCAGCCAGGATTTAATCTCACATATACACTGACAAGAGGTAAGCATTCAGGTACCTACACTGAACAACAAGTGCTTTGGATACTTCAGTTAATGTAAAACATTTAACACATTTAGGTTTGGAAACTGAAAGGCAATGTTATAAAAAAGGAGTATGGTAATTTTCTGCCCTTTTCCCCCTTTGCAGGTGGGGAAACAGTAAAGAAGGTTTCTCATTAAAGGGCAAAACTGGGCAGGGTGACTATCCTTACAGAAGCCTATAGTTTTGGCTAAGGTCTCCTAAATGTTAAACCAAAGCCACATCGTTGTGCCTGAAGTGAAGGCTTGTTTCAGCCCTGTCAGCGAAGTGCTCTGGTACACTCTGACACTTGGTTAGCAGGTTGCAGCTAGAAGAGAATGCAGCCTGTCTAAACAGCAATCACACCCTCCCTGACCATCTTGTTGCCTCAAGAAGGCAGCATTGCCCTTAGTAGGTCACTGGATCCCTCTCCCATGGAGAAAAAACATCCCTCAGGAAGCAATGTCTTGGCTGTTGGTTGTTTGGGCATGTGTACAGATAACTCTCCTGCTCTTACCCTCAGAAAGCCTTCATGAGGCTGATCCCTACTGTTCTGAGCCATCTGGATACATCAATTCTAAAGTACTGCAACAGAAAAGCAGTCCATAGTGTACTAGAAGACAATATGCAGTGTTAGCTGGGCACCAGAGATGAGGTAGATTAAATATTCCTCAACAGTTGTTGTGTGCCATTTGTACTGTGAATATAGGATGTGTGGGTAATTAACAGACTCGAAACAAGACCTCATTGACCAGACTGTTTTACAGTTAATTAAAAAAAAAATAAATCCATATAAACCCATGATTAACTCATGTGGTTCCCTGCTGTGAGAAAAGTATTAGGTTGAATAGGTCGCTTGCTACACCTTAAAGGTCTTGTGGCAAAACTAGACTGCAGGATTCCCATGGCCATGGTTCAAGCCCTACCACTGACAAGACAATCATCATAACACTAGGAAGGATAAAATTCCAGCAGCTATTATTTTTCATTCTTTACTTAAGAAAATGACCCACCATCTAGAACTAGGCTAAGATAGCTTAGCTTGAAGTATAGTGCATTAAATAAACTATGTAAATTGCATGCCTGCCTTTGAGGTGTTCAGGTCTCATAACCAAGTAAGAAGGGCTAGGCAGTTCCTGCAGGAAGTTAGCTCTTACTCTGTTATGTGTCTGAGCCAATTCCCCACCTCTTTAACAGAGAGAAGCAGTGAGCATACCCCAGGCCAACACTCTGTGTGATATAATTCCAGCCAACAATAGAGAATTATGAGATTACTCTAATGCAAATACATCAGTAGAAAAAATGGTCATCTGCTGACTCCCCTACCATTTTCTTCACAGCATTTCTGTCACCCTGATTTGCTGCTCTTTTATCTACAGAAGCAAAGGGTAATCCTCTTGTGCAATTACCTCCTTCTCCTGTAATTAATTTGTTGCTTGAAGGAACAAAACTAAATGATTTTTAATTTTATTTTGAAATAAACTGTTCTTTGCAACTTCTTTTGCAGAAACCAGAATGAGCTGATTTTCCTCTGGATTGTATTGTTCTTTCTTAGCATTGTGTGCTTGGTAAATTATATTAGCACAGCATGAAGTTGGCACAAGATATGTGATGCAGTCTCAACTGTAAAATCAAAACAGTTTGGCTAGAAGAATAAAGGATATTGCCTCCACCTCCCTTATCCACAATATTCAGGGAAGAGGAAAATCATAGCTTGGCTATGTTTCCTAATTTGTCATTAAAATATATAGATATATTCTACAGCAAATTCCTTTTGACTGATGCTAAATGCCTGACTAATTCTGTAGGCTGAGATCAGAAGTGACAGATCTAAAAAATTTGCATTAAGTCAGTTTTAATATGACATATATTGTACTTTCTTTTCCTGGATCAGAATCACCTCAAAGACATTAAAGAGTTTTGCTCAACTAATTCTAAGAGTTCTGCCGATTGTATAGACTGGGTGGCCAATAAAGAAATCCAAGATAATTGATTCAGGATCTAGCCCTGATATATGGCCTGTCAAAAGGAACAACTTCAATACTTTTTCAGGGTAGGACCTCTTTACTGTGCCTCACTGGATAAATTTGGCCAAGACACTAAATCCACTGAAGAGGTATGTTGACAAGAAACACCCCTTTTGCTACTCCCATAAGCCAACTCTGGATTTCAGATAAATTCAGAAGCCCTGAAGGAAAAGATTTCCAT
This sequence comes from Pseudopipra pipra, assembly GCF_036250125.1. Taxonomy (NCBI): domain Eukaryota; kingdom Metazoa; phylum Chordata; class Aves; order Passeriformes; family Pipridae; genus Pseudopipra; species Pseudopipra pipra. The sequence goes on from NC_087553.1 coordinate 22,027,656, forward strand.
TAAAATACCAACATTTTCTTTTGGATCAATTAGATGTTAAATAAGTGTTTTTCTTGTTCAAGATTTCAATGGACAAGAGCATTGGATATGATGAAATGTCAAGCAAAAAGCTTTAAAGGAGCTTTTTATCATTTTTATTGAAGTTGCCTCTGAAACCCTCTACTCTATTATTAAATCTACCTTCAAAACTTATAGTGATTATTTCACATGGCAGGGCTTCCTCCATATTGAATATCATAAAAATGTAGTTAACTTAAAGGGACACTCCATCTTATCTTGCTCATCCTACCAATGAGCAAACTTTTCTGCAACAGGTTTAGAAAACCATTAGCTGAAGTTACCCATGGCACCAAACCTTAAATTCAGCTGTTTTACCCCTGAGAGAAGCTCATGCTAGAGAAACCTGGAATTTTATTGAGACCTTTGATACCCTTCTTTCAATATCTTAAACATCCATGCATAATTATAAGGCAGGGTAGGGCAGAGGAGACCCAGATTTGAGGGAAACAAAGTGAGGGTTTGGCTTCATTTTAGGTAACAATCCATAAAGCAGCTTCCTGACTTTGGGCAGGGGAACAAAGGTGAGTGAGTCAATGGCCCTAAGCAAGCAACTGCCTTCCCACATATGAACACAGACATGAACTGAGTGGTGCTTCTTCCCAAAAGAGAGCAGCCTGCAAGGTTTTTTCTTGGTCATGAACACTCCAAGAAGTCCTTGTCAAAACTCCAAGAGTTTTGACACTAGCAATAAGGATGTTAGGGAATAAGTATGGAGAGCAAAAGTGAATGAAATATGAACAAAATTGCCAGGTTTAGTAAGATGCTGCAGTAGCTGCAATGTACAGGCAGTGAGGTGAAGAATATTTCTTAACCACCACAGTTGTAAACTGTTGCCAACACTTTAAGTCCACTCAAGCATAAGCAATATGAAAAAAAAAAAAGGAAAAGAAAATTAAGGCATGTGTAGTCATAGAGTTACTACTTCTGCAACATGATAGTACATGGTGATAATGTGAGCTTTAAAAAAAGAAAGAAATTAATATTATAAACTCAATGAATTGGAGATATCTAAACCATAAAAGGCCTTCAGATTCAATGAATTCTCAGAACAGCTAAAGAGTACATTGAAATGCTCTAGAATTTCCTAGGTGTCTCAATCTCTTTCTTTTTTTGATGGCACGCTTCAAGAAAACCAAAGACTCAAGTGTTTTGACAGTCTGGCCCTTATTTTTAAACCTCAGCTTATTCACTAGAGAGGAACAATTAACCTTCCAGCACAAGTACCAATTCATATACTTAAGAAACTGCAATGAATGAGTGATGTGCAGTCTGAAATTAGACCACACATAGGTTTTAAGCTCTTGAATAGAATAATGAAGGTAATTACTAGTATAGAAAGACATTCCCTGAGAGAGCCTGCTGAACTGATTGTACCAGTCTAGCCACAAGAATAGCCTCCTCACTATGTATTGTAATATAGCACAATGAGCTGGCATCCAGTGAAATAGACAACTGCAATACAAAATACTTCTAAAAGATGTAACTTTTCTGGAGACCTGCTTTCAGACTACATTCCTTTCTATTAACCTGTAAAGCAATATGGTCAAATAGCATAATTAAGCAAATGGGATCAGAGATCTGACAAATGCCTTCAGTCCCATGGCAGTTTACTGTAACTTACTTGGCAAGAAACATGGAGAGCTTAGCTAATATCTAGAGTCCAGGTTGGATTTTCATCAGCAGAGCTAGTCAGGGCATTTCCAAAAGGACTTCACCAAACTTGGCCAGAGCTATACATACTGCAGGGACTACCATCAGTGAAGACATTTTTGTCATTCAGGAATCACTTCATGCTGCTGATGTGAATGTTTTTAGAAGGCTTAGACTGATTTTTTCTTTTTGTCTTGTCTTAGAGCAGCTCTTGCCAACAGTGTTATGCCACAATCGGGGGAGTTTGAAAAAAAATTTCCATATCTGTTTATTTGCAAGACTTTTGCAGAAGATTAGCTACAGTTGCATACAAAACCCTGAGGAATTTTGTGTCAGAAGGAGATCTAATAAAATACACATTGAATTTCGAATTCAGGCAAATACATCTTTACCTTCCCTAAGAGGGTAAATAAAGTTGCTGTCGCAGCAGAATGTGTTGGTGTTCTATTTCAGAGTTATATGTAGAGAGACTAATGTTATCTTTGCAGAGGCTTCAATAGTAAGCTGCCCAGAAGACAGAAAAATAGAGCTTATGTGGGGCTTCACACACATGCACACACACATAAATTTAAATTGCAAAGCACCTGTAGAAAAGTGGCTACATTTCAATTTTAAGTAGAAAAATCAATTCCACAGACTAGACAATTATTCCCATTGGGTGAAGGCTGGAATATTTTCTATATTTTCATGCAATATTTTCTAAACTTCTGTTATTGTTCTGAAAGATGACAGGGGACAGAAATGCTTCAACATATGTTTGATATTGTTATTAATGATGAAGAAACTGAAGAACATACCACATTAGTGCATTCTGATGGACTCTGTGGGCATGGGTAGGGTACTAGTTTGACTAGAAGTCCGAATCCTGGCCTACCTTAATTAGTATGAGGAATTTAATTACTCTCTCTTGTTAAAGTGGGTATGCAAAATTGTCCAATAGACTGAGATCTCCATACTCAATTGCCAGAGCTAGGTGAGAAAACATTACCTAAAGCATGATCTCTCTGAAACGATATATCAACCAAAACTTAAAAATCTAGAGCAAGGACTAAAAAATATTGAACCAAAGTGACCTTCAAATGAGTAACTGAAACTCTAGATCAGTACCATCAACTAGATAATACAGATCAGTTTAACTTGGTTTAAGATACAACAGCTAGATGTGAGCTATATCCAGACTATTTGATGTGAGTGCAAAATCTGCTGTAATAAAATGAAGTAGAAAGTTTTTGAGGGCAGTAGAAAGTTTTGACACTGTGATTAGCTATTTTCCCTACTGCTGTTTCTACAAATCAAAATGATATGCAATACCTTTTCCTTAAATTAAAGCTCCCCCAGAAGATGCAGTTTAGAAGCTTCCTTTTCAGAGGGAGTTACAGAGCATATCAATACCAGGTACCTCCTTTGCTCTGAGCTTTAGATACTTAATATAAAGCTTCAGATCAACTTACTTGAAAGAGATGTGAAAATCAGATAAACAGAATGGGTAAAAAAAAAAAGAAAATGTATTTCTCAGTTTTTGAAAAGCTGCTTAAAAACCTCACTCTCCAAGTGTCAGACGCTAAGCTACATTTTCATGGATCTCAAATACATTAGACATAGAAATTAAACACTGAACTTCATCTTTACTTTAGCTAGACTTATTTTCTACTGGTGCTTCTTAGTCACTGTACATTTCTGAGAATCTGACTCCTCATTTGCAGGGCACAATGTCCTTTCTTTTCCCCCTTCATCAGTCCCCACACTGAGTTCCTGGAGGGGAAATCAAACACCAGCAGGCTCACCTGAAGTACACATCTTCAGGCAGTGAGAACCCTGCTCAGCACAACAAGACAGCAGGACACACATGGCTGCCTGCCTGAGAAGCGACTTTTAGTTTGCTACAGCACTTTACAGAGTAACAGGCTTTGGGATACTGCTTTGGCTTTGGGCAATTGGGTTCTGCACCTAAGCTTCACCCTTGGAGGCCAGAGGTGCATCAGCACCTCTTCTCAGCTTGTGCTGCCCTGTCACATTGACTGCACGTTTACTGTTCTGGGTGGTAGTTTAGTACTATAGGAATACAAATATAAACTATTGATGACAAGGGTTAATATCGCATGTCACACAGTACCAAATTTTTAGATGCTATCTGCAGCTTGAGTGCATTTCGCTGACCACTGCTGGGACAAGCCAGGATGGGACAGCCCTGCAAACATGCCAGCATAGCAGAATAGGCAGAGCTGCAGCCTAGTTCATGTACACCAGAGTCAAGCTAGCCATGGGGGAACAGGGTGTGTGGAGGACTAGGACTTGCTGGGCAGGGGAAGATAAGAGCATGCCTACATCCAGGGATGCTACTAGACCAGAGAGAGTGGAAGAGATTATTGTTCTACAGATGAACTCAGAGAGAGTAGCTAAAAATGGGCAACCTACATACTTCAACCAAAGCAACAGTCTAAGTATAATTATCAAGGTCTGTCTGTACCTGACTTTTCAAAAGAATGACAAGAAAGAAATTCGTAACTCCTCTCTCTTCCCACCCTGGACAAGATATTTTGGCACCACTGTCAGGAAAAAGGGAGCAGGATGGAAGACAGATTCTAGTCTTTCTTTCATTGGATTTGTAATGGAAATGGCAACTATTGATAAATGTGTTGCCAAACACAAATCTATTTACTTATTTTGGTTCATTTGTCTCCATGGAACCCATCAGAGAAAATTAATCTCCTAGCTGGAAGCAAGCTGTTGTCAGAGCCAAACTCCTCCAGCTTGCCTGCAGGGAATTCCTCGCCTTTCACTATGATTGAAGGCCTGTACCACACTACTGAGCTGCACCTCATTAAATTAGCACTGAGCAGACTTCACAGAGCTGCTTCCTTTCTAACACCACGATAGTCAGAGCTTGCTGTTGCTGTGAGGAATGAGCTGCTGAATATCACAAAAACATAGACTTTTGCTGCAGCTAGAGTAGCTGTAATTAGAAGACACACAATTAGGTCAATAATTTCAGTACCAAATTTCTCTGCCTCCCTCTCCTTATGAATAAGAAAGAGATAATGTTCTCAGTTTGGTTTCAGCAGCCTGGCTTGCTACTTCTGGCTCCAGATGACTTCCATTAACTTTGAGAAAAACTGGGCACATGAAAACTCTTTGAATTAGACTTGGGTCAGTGTGAAAAACTTCATTAGCAAAGCCTGCCTCTTTTGCAAGAGTACCCACGCATTTTGCATTAAGGCACATATTTAAATACATCTGCAGACTTTATTCCTCCAATTGTGTAGCTTTCAAAAAGATGCTCATCTTTGCAAGCCAATCTTTCCAAATAAAAGGAAAATAGCCTCATGAACAGTTACTGACAGCAAGGATAAGGCAAAGCAGTTTCCTGTATCCAAATCCAAGCGTAAAACCTATTGTTTATGGGACTGAGTAGTGCAACGTAGCAGACAAAAATGTTTTCACTAGTTGCCATTCAATGGGTAGTCTGAGCTTAGAGTGATGCAGCTGGACAGCCTGTAAGGAAGAGGATTTCAGACTAAGTGATGCAAGGATTATTGCTGGCCATAAGAGTCTAAGATGAGCTCTTATCAAACTCTTCCTGGACAAATGTCCACGCTTCAAATGGTAGGACAGGCAGTATGAGGGTGGAGGGGCTGATTAGCATCATTATCCACTCCAGAGATGGAGCCTACCATGGGAGAACAGTGTCAGATCAGTATGTGACAGCTCTGCAGTTGAAAACAAGCAGTTTGGTGCAGCTCTCAGTGCAGCAGATCTGTGGGCCCTCCCTGCTTCTCACTTTGTATTCCCTTCCAAGCATACCAAAGTATTCCACAGAGAGCTTTAAAAGGCAGCTCTGGAGATAGAAACCTGTTCACGCCATACCCCATGTTAGTGTCCAGTTTGCTTTCTACATTGTGACTCAGAGCCCACCCTACACACCTGAGAGGCCTGAGAAGTGAGATACTCTGGTACTGCACTGATGAGTCTCAGTAGGACTTTATTTTAAAAGGAATAAACTCAGCTGCAAACAGATGATTTCACTTGGCCTAAAAACATGGCATTAATGAGTTTCACTGCATACTGCTGCATCCTTGCTAGAGCACAGCTTAACCTAGAAGGATGCAAAAGAAAAGAAGAACAAAGGCTTGTTGTAGGAAATATTAAAGTTTTCTTTCTGTTAAACAGTGCTCTTATCCAGTCAGAAAGATTAGAGAGGACTTGAACACCTTCAGAATATCATTGGAGATTTATCCTTGCAAGTTGTGACATCTCCTTCTAGCAGTTGTAGCTACCACATGTTAGCACTGGTCACACCTCCAGATCTGCTGTACAGCCAAGGACAGGCAACCAAACACTAAGCTACACGCAGGCTGTGAAAAATTAATGTGCCATTTTTACTACTACTTTGTTTGAAAGACCACATTCAAAACTCCAGATTTTCCCTCACTGAACAGCCCAACTGTTACCTCTGGTCCTTTTATCAGATCAGGCCTTCTGAGATTTTTACCATCTAGTGGAAAAGAGATGAACTGTGAAGGGCATCCTACATTATCCAACATACAGAAACAGCAACGCTGTCTTCCCCCAAGCTGAACTGAGTCTGTTAAACACAAATGAAAGCTGAAGAGTAGAAACAGACATGATATATCAAAAAAGCATAACCTCATATTAAAGAGAAGAACTTTACTCATATCCTGCCTTATGGCAATTACTGCATCTCTAGTGCTTTGGGAGCCCATTTTTTTATATTATGTGAGATTAATTCTTCTGTTTCATTCACTTCCCACCAATGTACTGACTAGAAAGAAACAAATTGAGCAGTTTCTGAAGTCAGGAAAAACACGTTTTTGTATAACCTACTACTATAGAAAAAAAAAGGGCAAAGAAAATAAGTAAGAGGGACCTTTCAGCAAGAGCTGGGGAGACAGTTCAGCCTGTGTGGGCTGCAAATAACTTTTGGACCTGCAACATGCCCAGCTGAATTACACTTATCTCTCCACCTCAGTGGCACAGTGCTGAAGAAGAAAATTGCCCTGGTCTCTATGGAGTGTTTACTATTTAGAAGTTAGGACCAAAGTGCTCATATTTAAGTTTTATCTTTTTCACTAAATTCCTAAGTGCCTTTGCTCAGCCAATTTACGACTTTCGGTAAACGGGCTATTTGAAACTAGCTGAAATTTTTAAGTCAGAATAAGGCTAAGGCATCTTCATAGAAAAGGTTTTGGGCAGATGTCTTTTTTGAAAGGCTTTAAACCAATATGTTCAGCTATTGGTTCAATCAGTTTTCAAGGTTTTTGTGATGCTTCCTCATTGGGGGAAAAGGAAAAAACCCCCTATATTTATGTGGAAAAGTGAGTCTTTTTCCAGATTACTCTCAAAAATGTTACTGGTAGGAGCCACAGTCCTTTGGAGCCTGTTAGAAAGAAACCTGTGAGCTTGGCTCTTCTCACCAGAGCCCTGCTCAACATAAAGTAACATAACATGCGGGGTCTTTCCTGCACAGTTTTGCCAGCCTCAGTAACTCAGGGTAAGTCAGCAGTATCTCCATGTACCATGGCCAGGCCACCAGCAAGGCACAGGTCAAATGCAGAAGGTTGAATCCCCAGCTGTTTTGGTGCAGTAACAGTGACTGGGTCCCAGATCATCCCAGGTGCCCTGCTCCTTTCTCTCAGTTCCTATTCTGAAGCACATTGTTCAGCAATTCAAGTTGGTTTTTTTTTTTTTTTTTTTTTTTTTTTTTTTTTTAAGCAGAAATCTCATGCTGTATTAGTAATTTCACAGGGTCAAAACCATGACACCAGTAAAACATATCCAATCTGGAAGTTGGAAGGTGAGAGCCAACTTCACAGCTGCAGGGAAAGGAAATTTTGCCGAAAGACTCTGCAATTTTGAAGAGTACCATAAGATATGAGGAACAGGCAGGTTGTGAATCATTACAGCTTTCCTCCAACAACCACTGTACAGTCAGTTTCACAGAACTTTCTGCTCCCTGTAATATCACTCAACAATCTGCCTCCTACCATGACATAAGCCAGCAGTTCCACAGAATTCATGCAACTTATGGTACAAAAAACATTATGGTATAAAAAACATTTTATTTCTAGAAGTATACTTCTTTAAGGATGAAGACCCTCCCACACCACGCTTCCCTTGCTCCCTTCAAGAAAACTATTTTCAGAGACAGCTTAAGTATCTCTAATAACTACTTGCTTATCAAGCTCTATTGCTTTAAGTATGTGAAAAATAGGGTATAATTAAGTCATATAACATGCAGAACAGCACCATCATTAACACTAGGTAAAATTTTTATTATGCATATCACATTTTTTTAATGAATTTACTTACCCACTCATAATGTAGTGCATTTCTTGCTGGACAAAGCCTCTGCAACGGAAGGAAATATGTTGGAAGTAGAAAAAAGAAGTCAGTGTTGGTTTTTTAAAAAAAAATAAAAAGGAATTTGTACTCACATGCTTCACAAACAGCATGTAAAGAGAGATTTACTAACCAGGAAGGAAAATGATTTCTGAGAAAAAAGTTAAGAAATATGAACATGTCCTTATATGTGCTTATTAAAATGCACAGTATACTCCCAAGGTTATAGACATTTGTAATATATGACATTAGCAAGTGAGAGGAAATTACTATACCAAAAGTAATATAATTGGGCAATCACAAGTACCACCATTTTGAAGGAGTGAATTTCTATGACATTGTTACTCTGAATGCTCTTGCACTGTTCTTAGAATGAACATTTTACAGGTCCTCCTCCCTTCAGGTTTCCCCATCATGGACCTCACATCTAATTAGAATATCATCCTCTCCTTGCATAAAAAAAAACTGTTTAAGAATAGATAATTACAAATGCTGCATTTCTCAATGAACAGAGTTCAGTTTGGCAGGCCAGCTCCCATGATTTCAAAGGGACATGTTCCATTTAAAAAAAATACACTGGAAAGAGACATCAGAGGCTTTCTTCCTTCACCTAATGGGACCATGATGCCCAAGATCTGTGGGGAGGTCAGTTGTAGCTTTGAAGACTTAACTGACAGGCTATTAATTCCATAGTTTCCACATTAGCTGCTTAAATATTTAATCTCTTGACACTTAATGATATTGCTCACTGCTGAAGGTTTAGCTTTCTGAAGGCACTTACTAGCTGCCCAGCACCCTGCTGTTAAGTCCAAGTAGAGTCCTGTGGGAATCCAGCAACCAAAGAGTTAAAGCTGAAGACAAGTGGTGCACACACACGGTAATTGTAACTAGCCCTCATTTAGGCCTGCTTAACAAGCATAGCAGATTATTTGTGACACAACCTCAAGCAAGTGAAAAACCCCAAATGAATTTGATGCATTCCTATATGGCATGGCTAGGCACAGAGGCTTTAGCAAGCTTAAGGAGAAACGTGAGAAGGCAAATGGGGTTAAACAGCTTCGATAGCAGCTGTTCCTGTCCCTGAAAAGAAAATGTGTTCAATTATTCATGTTCAGCTTAAACTGACAATGAAGCCAGCTTCAACAGAGCAATTCTTCTGCATTATTCATATCACAGAGAGAGCAGAGTCTCTGCAATGAGGTATTTTTGCAGATCAACGAAGCCTACAAATGGTTAAGAAGCTGGGCTTGTTCATAAACTCAATGGAGAGTGTGTGTATGTGTGTGTTTGATTTAAATATAAAAAAATCCATGGAGTATTCTGTGAGCAAATAGATATGGCTTAGATCATCTGGAAGTTATAGAGACTTAGAAACACTATTGAGGCAAATTTTCAATTATCAGAGAATCATTGAATGGTTTGGGTTGGAAGGGACCTCAGTGATCATCTAGTTTCAAGCCCTCTACCATGAGCTGGAACACCTTCCACTAGCCCAGATTGCTCAGAGTCCCATACAACCTGGCCTTGAAGACTTCCAGGGATGGGACATCCACAACTTCTCTGCACAACTTGTTCCTGTGCCTTACTACCATCACAGTAAAGATTTTCTTTGTAATATCTATTCTAAACCTACCCTCTCAGTTCAGAGGCATTTCCCCTTGTCTTATCACTACATCCCTCTTCAGCTATCTTGTAGCCCCCTTCAGGTATTGGAAGGTGCTATAGGGTCTCCCTGGAGCCTTCTCTTCCTCATGCTGAACAACCCCAATTTTCTGAGCCTTTCCTCATAGGAAAGGTGCTCCAGCCCTCTGATCTTCTTCATGGCCCTTCTCTGGACTTACTTGAGCAGGCTCATGTCCTTCTTGAGCTGGTGTCCCAGAGCTGGATGCAGCACTCCAGGTGGGGTCTCACCAGAGCAGAGTAGAGAGGCATAAACACCTCCCTCACCCTGCTGGCTGCACTTCTTTTGATGCAGCCCGGGTACCATCAGGAGGAAGTAGTGAAGTTTACATCTCAGGTATCTGGTCATTGTATCTGTTATTCTGCAGGACACAGCAGAGAAAATCCCTTGAATGAGAAAATCCATTTACTGTAGTGGTTATTGTATCACAACAGGCCTTTTGTGCTCATTTATGTTTAACTGAAGGGCCAAGGAATCTCAGTTTCTCCTAAGGCCCCAGCTAGTCTTCAGACCAGCTTCAGCAGACAGCTGCGTATCTTTGCTATGACTCTCAAGGAGCTCTAACAGCTGAGCTCTTCTAGCCATCAACAGCTGTACACCTGCAAAAGAAATATTTCAGAGGCTATTTTGTGAGTATGACTTTTAAAGAAGTCTGTAAGCATGTTTTGGCATCGTATCACTTGCTTATGACTGCAGAGCAGGGCTCTCCTGCAACAATTATAGTCCTGTTCCGTGGAAGCACTGTGCCATCATAAGTTCACTGAAAGTAGGACCTGCACCTATCAGTCATCCCTTCCATTCTTCTCTGAACCTGGTGTTCTTCAGAGTAACATCCTGCATGGATGCATTCATTAGACCCCAAAGCTCCCTGCAAAAGTTGACTGCTTTATCCAGAGGGTAACAGAGAAACATAGTAGGACTTCAAGCAAGCCAGACTGAGCCCTGTTCTGCAGGCAGATATGCTCTGAAGTGCTGTCAGCACAGCAGAGGAGACAGTTTTTCAGGGAACCTCAGATGGCCCTCAAAGTGGTGTAGACTGAGATGGTTTCCTTTCATTCCAGCTTATTTTTCTGAACATCATCACAACTCTGCATGAGAAACCCTGCCTCCATTTTTAGTCTGAGGAAAGCAGCTATACAATAAAGCCTGATCAGTAAATCCCACCATTATCTGCAAGCCAATACAGTCACTGGACTATGCCATTACATTTATTTATAACCACAGTTGTGCAAACTCAGCTACAAATATGTATCTGAGGCAAGCAAGGAGCTCTGAATTCCAAAAAGGAAGCAAATGGGGAGAAAACAGACCACTGACTAACCTCGAGATGCAGTGGAGAAATCTGTGTCCTACTATAGATAGACATCTGAATCAGTGAGCTCACAAGATAATACTTGCCACTTCAATGGAGAGAGTATAGTACCAACCTGTAAGACAACAGATGACAACAGCTCCTTTTAGTACTTCATGTTTCATGAAAGACCAGAGCCAGAGATAGTGCAGCCCTGTAATCCACACCAGGGATCTTAAGCTGACCTCTTGCAGCCAGTGTATGCCAGTGTAAAACCCACAAGGCACAGCAGAAGTCTTGCACTGCCTCCTCTGCATTACTCGCCTCCAGTGAACACTGCTGTGCACATGCTTCCGAGTGACTGGTGTCACTGTGCAAAGTTCATTTATCCCATCTCAGCCTCATACATGTCATGTAACAAAATCCCTTATTCCTACTAAGGTGTTTGCATAACCATACTTCTTACCAACTCCAAAGTTGTTCTTTTAGAATTACTTTATTTCAGAGGCTGAAGTTCACCCTCTGCAGAGCAGACCTAAAACTTTAGCGGAAATTTCTGCATCCAGTCCAAACCCCATCTTTCTGATGCAATGCATTTTGAGAGTGAGAGCCAGGTTTTTAATCAAGATTTAAGTCACAGACCTCATGCTCTCCCTGCAATTAGTCACCCCATTAACCAATTATCCTCACTGCTGGGAGCTGGAACTCAATTTTTAGCCAGACTTCGTCTCACTTCAGGTGCCAACCACTGTGCATCAGAATTTTCTCTTGGGTTAGAGAGCCATCTAGCAGCGGACTCATCACTTTGTAGACTCCAATAGCACATTAATCTTTTTACATATAAGCCAACTAAGCATGGACTTAGCTACATACATTTTCCTGAATTAACCTCATAAATATTTTCTACATCTTTCCAGACCTCTTCCACCACCAATTACCCGTTTTTGAAATGTAGGCACCATAAACTGATGAAATAAAAACATTCAGAGACTTAATAAGAGGTGACAGCATTACTGTTTTACAGGTTTACTGACTTGATAATTGCAGGGTTGCCTCTCACTACCCAAACCAACGGATTTTCAGAACTTTATGTGTTTTCACATCATATGTTCCCAACATGCTACACAGTAGCTTGATTTTTCACTCTCCTTTTTACTGGAATCACAGTATTCTGGATGAATTTTCAAAGTTCCACCTGAAGTTTATAGAAGATATTTTATGGAAAATGTTTTATTGCCAAGAGGAACACAAGCTAAACATAGCAACATCCTGTCTTTGCATGTGTACCACAGGAAAGTGCACACCCTTCCCTCGAGGGCTTCTAGACCTGGCTTCTCCTCCCCACCAGCCTTGGCATAAACCACAGCACTGGAACATGGTGGCAGAGCATGATGTGTCCTGGAACCAAGGCTTTCATCCACTGGCAGAAAGTACACTTGTTTTAGCAGCATGATCATAATAGCAGAAGAGTAAGCACCGGGGAAAGAGGAAAAGGGAGAGGAAAATATAAGTCAAGATCAAGAACAGAGCTGAACCCTGGTACAGTGAGAATATGGTCAAATACATATCTGTTTTTCAGATGTATTTGTCATTTAGACAACTGACAGACACCAGTCTGGCTTTATTCACAGTCTTTGAATATACTCACTGATGTAGGTAACTCCAGACTAATGCAAGCCAAAATTGTGGTAAAGCATTTGAGAGGTATATCTGACAATACACCAGTCCTCAGGCAGACACAAACCTGATGTAAACAGGAAAGTAGAGGGCAATGCAGCTCTTCCCCTCCTGTGCCCTCATCCACTCCCTGGTTCCTCCATAACCGAAGACAATGTGAGCTGCCAATGTTGCCACAGAGGACCAGGGGATGGCAACAGTAGAAAAGTAAAGTCATTATGGCCCCACAGCCAGAAGCTCAGACTTGTAATAGGCACCCAAGCCACAAGTCTGGGCTACTCTGACCCCAGTTTTATTGATAATGTTGACAAAAAAAGTTTCCAAGCCTTGAATTTTTTAAGAACAAACCCAATGCTCTGACAGAAGGTTGTGCGTGCAGGAAATAAAAACGTTTTTTTAAAATGTAAAAACATGTATGGTGATGTTCAAGATGCTCAGAAGTAATTTTTTTTTCCTGCTGGAGGGAATACTCCCAGTTTTTTTGCTTGCTTTGTTTTAGCTAATATTGCTACATATCTGAATCCCAACTTCTTTGTATATGCTTCCCTCTACGTTTGGCTTGTTAATGGAATAACATAAGTCCCTCAGATCATTAACAGGCCACAGGATCAGGGATCACTTCTGCACCTGTGATTCACCTAATTGCACAGGTTTCTTGCAAGTATAAGCTACTAAATTTCTATCTTTGCTGAAATAAAAGAAACCACATTTTACACAGAATTAAAAGTTCTCTCTTCTCTCTAAAGTATCTTTTCTTATTGGAGAGAGCTCACTTAACAGAGGTTAATGATTCCATAGTTCACTGTCTTTTAAAGAAGAAAGCAAACCAATTTCCACTGGCATTTCTGCTGTACAGCTTTGCCTGCCCAGATGTGCACTCAGTGCCTGCCCATGCAGCCTAGTCTGAGGGGGGGCAGAGACTGTGCAATCCATCCAGCTCACCTTCATAAAATGACAGAATGGTTGGGGTTGGAAGGCACTTTTAAAAGTAATCAAATTCAACTCTCCCCTGTAATGAACAGGGACATCTTCAAATACATCAGGTTGCTCAGAGCCCATCCAACCTGACCTTGAAAGTTTCCAGGGATGGGGCATCCGTCCACCTCTTTGAGCAACCTGTTCCAGTGTTTTAGCACCTTCATTGTAAAAAAAAAAAAAATAAAAAAAATTCCTTACATCTTGTGTGAATCTACCCTATTTTAGGTTATAACTATTGTCCCTTGTCCTATTGCAATAGGACCTCCTAAAAAGTTTGTCCCCATCTTTTTCACAAGTCCCCTATGAGTACTGAAAGGCTGCTACAAGATCTCCCTGGTTCCTCCTCTCTTCCAGTCCAAACAATCCAAACTCTCAGCCTTTCCTCATAGGAGAGGTGCTCCAGCCCTCTGATTATCTTCATATCACTCTCCTCTGGACCCACTCCAACAGGAACCACGTCCTTCTTATGTTGGTGGCCCCAGATCTGGACCCAGCACTCCAGGTGGGATCTCAGGAGAGTGGAATAGAGGGACAGAATTCCCTTCCCTGACCTGCTTGCCACAGAGCTGTTTGTTTTCCTGGACTAACATCACTGTTTCCCCAGCAATAGCAATCCACAGGCACCATCTAGTGGTGCCTAGAAAACCCAGTTTTTCATTTAGTTACAGGTTCTGAGACCTACTGAAACAGTTTGTGTCATATGCCGAGTGTACAACTTCCACCTCCTTCCAGAAAGGGAATCAAACCACACAGAGTGGACAGAACAGACCTGCAGAAAGAGGTAGGACAAGCAATTACTCACCAGAGTCATGGACATGCTCTAGACTAAACTAAGCTGCATAAAAACACTGAACTAGGTGTTCAGCTGGAAGAGAAGAGCACAGCACAGGGGTGCTACTACCAGACTCTCCCCTGGCTTCCAGAGCCACAAATGGTGCTCCCAGGCTCAAGATCTCCCTTGCCAAGACAAGCACTTGAAAAAAAAATGGGATACTCATACCAAATCCTGACACCAAAAACCAGGTAGCTTTGCTAAAAGGAGCAGCTTCATTTAGATAATGTGGCCATTTAATGCAGAACTCAGTATGAGGACAATATGACTCCCATACTTTTAAAAACCTCAGCTTTGCCCTTTGACAGATACTTGTATTCCTTGTCCTATTCCTCTTCAAGACAGACTGGAAAGCAGATGCTGATACAAACTTAGAAACCAAAGCTCACCCAATAATTAATGTTTGCTGTTTCGCTTTAGTTACAGGCACTCAAACAAGTTACTAGGAGATAAGTATGCTGTGAACTTAATGACTTTCACTTATTCTGTGATAACCCATATAGGTTCTTGTTCCATGATAAACATAAGAATTTTTTGTGTTCAGGAAGAGAATAATGAGCTAACTTCATGAGCTTTTGGCTAGCAGTCCATGCACAGCATTTGCTACAGTTATATGGCACTGTGGAAGTTTTCAACCTTTCTTGCCTTCTAGAAGCATATTATCATGTCCATCCTTCATGTTCACTTAATTTCTCCCATCTCAGAGGGAATTACCAACAGGGCTGCTTCCCTGCACACTTGCTGTAGGTCAAAGCCCTCAGTAGGCATTTGCTCAGTTTTTGACATACCTTTCCAATCATCAAGTCAGCCCTTCCCCAAGAGCCTCATAAATGCTCACAGTAATGTAAGCTCCTTCATTACTTTTGCTAAACAAACACAACCTCTGACCCAACAGGAACAGGTCCCTCTTGTACTTTTAGAGACACCCACCACACACATCAGTGTGAGTCAGCTGATGGATTACTCAGGTCACACAACACAGTCAAGACTGTGCTCAGGGGGCACTGACGATGCTGGGCAGCAGTTGGGTCTTAAATTGGGAAAATCCCATTGCGGGGCAACATTGAGGTTCAGTTCTCTTGAGGCATATTTAAAAGCAAAAGAATCAGTATCCCAGAGTTTGGATGTGGATGAGGTTAATTCCTTTGTCACAGGCCTGTGACATCCTTCTGAATAGAAACTACTACATCTTTCAAAGAGTTTTATATCCTACAAGCACTTTGCAGTCCAAATTATAGCTCACCCAACTTAAGGAAGATGGCTCACCAACTGAGAACCTGTAACACAGGAGGCAGCACTTACCCAACCACTCCCTGGGCTTCTTAAAGGAGCAGAAAGCCCTCAGCTGTTAAAAATAAAGTATTTGAAAGATGCATTACCAAACCCTAACTGAAATCAGATCTGTTGCTGGGCTGCAGCTGCCAACACATCAACCAAGGGGATCATGAACCTGTGGGTAGTCTCCAAAGCAGGAATGGCTTTTTGACTTTGCTATTGTCTCTCATGTACTCCTACTGACTCTCTATCCAAACATCGTAAGAACTATATGTGAAAAAAGACTAAGAAAGATATGTGATAGTAGTCGTGGTAAAATTATGAACTGGTGTTTGGTCTGTGGTCTGGTAATGACATAGAAGAAATAACTCAGAATTCTTAAAAGGCAAACAACACAAAGAACCTCAGTGCAAAGTGATAGAATAAGGGTTCAACTATTTTTCTTGTATTTCACTTCTGTGTGTTGTTTTTTTTTTTTTTTGGAAGAAAGCTAAGAGGTCGAGCAGGACTATGCATAGAAATAAAATGATCAGATGGACATAGATCTGTACATTCCCAAGCAATAACCTGTTCCTCAGCTGATGATGCCACTTTTTTTTTTCCAGATATCTTCTATGTACCAAAGTTTATTTTATTATACAACAGTTGCTGACAGGGAAATGAAGGAAAAGGAACACATGCATCCTTAGCACAACTGCATTAATTTCAATACCAGTTTGCCAGGGCAGCATTTGGCCTAGTACCCATATGCAGTAATTACAGTGAGCTTTTTGTTGTAGCTGTTATCAGATAAACCACGTTTTTATCCTTAAGAGGCAAGGCAAATAGTGGAGAGAAACAAAGGTGTTTTGGAAGAATCTGTTTGGATAAATTGAGGCAAGAGGGAGCTGGCAAAATAGTTTATTGGCTATAGAAAGGCAGTGGGTCCAGGGAAAGGCAGGATTGTTGTAGTCAGCTTGGTAAGAAGCACTGATTAGAAAAGGAAGCTCATGTTCCTCAGTGCCTGTGGGGCTACTGCAGTAGCGAGGGCAGTGGGGAGAAGCCACACCACCTGCAGAGAGGTTACTGAGTGGGCTTGTTCCTGCCTCCAGGAACAGCAGGAGAAAGCCAGAAAACTCAGCCATGTCACACCACTTTTAGGTGGTCTGGAACTCTTAGACCTGGCTGGGGCTCCCCACTCTCTCTGGAAATCTGGACCAACTTTTGTTGTCATCAGAATCTCACCACTGTAAGACTAGTCAGAGAGACATATTGACCCTGAAAATAAGTGGTACATCAGGCTTAACTCTGTATACCCCTGGATGAAACCATGACATGTAGAAGGATCTCTCTGTGCCCAATACTGGGGGATGGGTAATCCAAAATTGCTTTGAATTTATATATTAGAATAAATCAGCTCTGGCCAGAAAAAATTGACCCTCAAAGGTCAAAGGTAAGGACAGATTATTAAATCCTCCATGTTGACAAGGGAGTCCAGGTGAAATTTTGTCCTGTCAAAAGTCTGTATTCATGGTGATATTGGGCAAAAAAAAGACTGCCTTTTTTTCTACATGTGCCAGACAGTGATATCTGTCTTTTGAACCTCTGCAATGCAGCTGTAAGCTCCATATTCAGAAAAAAAAAATCCACCCCAAAACCAACTGAAACCTGAACACTGTATCCTCATTGATGACAATGCAGCATCCAAACAAACAGATGTTTTTGATCAGAAGTTGTCTGTGCCTCAGTTCCCCATAAATGAGCAGGGACAATGCCACCTTTTCACCTTGCAGGACTTTGTGGGTGCTGGATAAAGTCTCCGCTGCTTTGGTCAGAAGATATCCATTTCTGTGTCTCCAGAGCCAGTTTTGCATGAGTAAAACACTGGCCACAGGTTATTCAGGACTGAAGAGCCACTCATGAGTGATCTCTTTGTGCTCAGTCAGATAAATATCATGGGCAAAGTATCTCTTGGCATCTCCTCCAGTTTTCCAGTTTTCAAAGGGTAAGCTGATCCAGACCCTAGGGGATACTGAGAGATGGCTGTTGTTGTGTTTTTTTAAATGTCTCTTGAGAGCCCTGTGGATAGCGGGAGGCTGGGAATTGTCTGGAGGCAAGATCATCTGTAGCCCAATCACTTTTTGCAGAACTCTGCTTATAATAAGCCTAAAACTAGCTCTATCAGGCTATTTTCCATACAAGATAAAGTAGACCTTATCCTAATTTTACCAGGAAAAATTGCTTTTTTTTAATGCCATCCAAAGCACTCCACACAACCGGCTTTTTAGTCGCCCTTGCATTTGCCTTATCCAGCTGTGAGTATTTTACACATAAGCCTCCTTTAACAGAAGAAAACATACTGCTCTATAATTATATGACACTGCACAATACTGGAAATGAAGTTTTCCACACTTGTTTACTTGTGCTGTTCTCATATCATTCAGGGACAACAATGCCCAGCTTCTTTCCGTAATACTTGAGTCAAGAAAAGGGTTAAGAGTTTTCTTGTAGGCATTTGCCTCACTTTGTCTCCCAGTGAAGGGCTGAGCTGGTTTTGCATATGTTTCTGAGTGTTCTGTCACTTTTCCCTTATCAGGGGTTTACCCCTTTCTGGCACAGTTAGCACAGTTAGCTACCAGCACAGTTACTCTGGCCCTTACTCTCCATACAAAGAAGAGAACAGCTCCTTTATTGTTTATACTATCTCTCCAAAACCCGTTTTCATCCTGTAGATATTCTTTAAAGGGATATAAAAATAATTGGCATTTTATCACCTGCAACTATGAATATAACTTTTTCCTTTCCAGTGTCCTCTGCAGATACTGCACTAGAAGCACTCTCAGGTTAATCCAGTTTTTGTCCAGAAACCTTTGAAAATCAACTATGACACTAATATTACAGCTACACTTTGGCCTGCTTTGAGTCAGACTGATGCCTATACTAGAGTAAGGAGCCCTTCAGTGATAGCTGTTGTGGTCAGCAAGTGGAGGATCACAGCACAGTCGGAGCAGAAGGAGCACAGAGATGCTGGGTGGTGCCAGTGTGAGAGCTAAGCCCAGTGGCTGGGTCCAAATTAAAGACAGGAGGAAGACAGAGGATGGAGTGGGAGCTTATGACTCCATCCTGGGCTTCTTGATAGGCACTAATACGGCTTTCATTTCAGCACTAACAGGGATCATGTGTCTGGACCATGGTTATACTGGGAGCCCTCTTCTAGTATTAAACTGTGGTCAAAAGCAGGACCACTTCAGGAACTGTGGGTGTCGAAAATAATAAAAAGGTTATGGGGTGTATGTTTAAATTCATATTGCAGGGGAAAAAAAAGCTGCACATGTTTCTTTAGGGTGGCTAAAGTAAATGTCCAGGATTGCCTCCCCAGATCTGTTCCTGCAAGAGAGTTGAAATAGTTGGGCTGATTCTGTGTGGACTACGTTCAGCCAGAGGCAGGTACCCACCATGGAAATCAGCAGCTTAAACAATCTATTGACGTTGAAAGCAACAGAAGACACGTAGAGAATAACGTCAAGAAACCTTAACTACAGCTGTAACTTTCTGAGAAGCCTATAATTAGATACCAAGGTAGTACCTTATACATATTTTAAGATACAAGCCAGAATACATTTTGCTTATTTTCCCATCTCTGCATTCCCACCTCTGTTCTTTGTGTTGTTGCTTGCCAGCTTCCTGACAAAGCAATATGTCTGTGGCTGATAGTTGATAGGAACCATTGCGAAAAATGTTTGCTTCAAAAACAAAATGCTATTAATTTTTTTCTCCAAATAAGTGCCGAGAACAGTAAGGTTTAATTTCCTGCCTTCCCACTTTGCTGACTTCTCTTGTTAACCTCAATTTATTTTTTCACCTCAGCCTGTAAGAGAGCTTTACAAACCATGGTGTCTTTTCAACACTTATTTTTCATTCTGGTGCCTGACTTGGAAAAACACCAAGTTGAGTATTCTACATTTGTTTTTTTAAAAAACTCTCTTTTTTTAGATGCTTAAGCACACTCCAAGAAACTTGACTTTAGGCAGCCATTTTGGGATAACATGGCCCTAGCAAAGAGCTCCTCGGACTCTTATGCCTGAGTGATGACTATGGCTTTTTTTTGGATGTCAAGAAACACAGCCACTGTTTCAGGACACATTTTAAGTCCTGCTCTTTAAACCCTCAATAGGGAAGGCCCAGAAATTGTGTGTCAGCAAACGCAGCTCCGGTGCACACCCCATACTTGCCTTGGGACTGCATTTGCACATAAGGGCAGAGGAAGAATCTGACTGAAACATGCTTGTCCCTGCCCAGCTGGGATGCTGGCCTGAAAGTGCCTTGGGTAGTCCATACAAGAAGTGACATATTACAAGGTTAGTGAGAGCAAAATGGCACCAAGATTCACAGACAACCACTTGGGACAGCAGAGGGAAAGCTGTGGTGGCAGGGTGGGCTTTGGGACAAGTCCACTCCTACGAGTTATTTAATGCAGGCTGAGATACAGGGTCGTAATGCCATTTCCAAACGAAATGCTATTTCCAAACAAATCAGTAGATTTGTGCATACACTGGGCCACAAGCTTTCATCTAATGTTAAAACCCAAAAAATAACTAAACCAAGCAAAGTCTGTGCTGAGTGACTACACTGCTGTCTCCAATTTCTAAAAATATGAAAGCAGTTTTAAGGTCACTTTACCACCGACATTTGATGGAAGAAATCTGCAGCCAGACCCCAGCCCAAGAGCTCTGCATGACCCATAAAAGGCACAGAATAGCAGAGCTGTTGAGTTTGGAAGGCACCCCTGCAGACAGCTTTGTTCAGCCTTCCTGCTCAGACTGTAGTCACCTAGAGCACCAAAGCTGCTCAGGGTCATGCTTGATTGGGTCTTGAGTATCTCAAAGGGTAGAGACTCTACAACCTCTCTGTGCAATCTGTTCTAGTGGTCAACCACCCTCAAAATGAAAGAGTAGAGCAGGGATTCATTTGGAACAGACAAATGTCAACAATCATCTAGTCCAACTACCTGACCAACTAAGAGCTGATAAAATTAAAGCATTGTCCAAATGTATCTTAAACACTGACAGGCCTTGGGTACTGATCATCTTTGTAGGAGGGCTGTTTCAATGTTTTACTACCATCTTGAAAAATAAATGTTTGTTAATGTCATTGTTCCTACAGCCATGGTCCTCCAACTCAAAGGACTGGGCAGTCCAAAGTCTATTAGTATTACTAAAGACTGAGGGGGGGAAAAGTGCGTACTGAATGTCTCACACCTCTTCATCACTGTCAGGTGGATCCCTTCTCTTCATAGTCATCTGTAATCCTCAAAAAGAGTCCACTAGATAAATGAATTAGCCTGGACCAGTTCTCCTGCCACAAAACAGGGGTAGGAATGTTTTTCTTCTTCTGTGTGTGGCTGAAAAGGAGGAGGCATGCTGTGAAGCACCCAGACACTGGAGCAATGGCAGAGTGTGGGCCATGTGTCTAACATGATAGATGCTGTGATGAAGCAGTTGTGGTGCTGCCCGTGGGAGCCGCTGGGTACAGCCAGAATGAGTTCTGGTGACACCTCCTGGCATGCTGTATCTGTGACACAGCTGTTGTTGGAGCACCATTGCCAGGTTCTGGTTGTCATTATTTTGATGAATAACATTCATACATCACCTCCTTGCTGGAGTTTAATTGACATAAGGAACAGAACATGGAAGAAATCCGTGCTGCAGAGTGACCCGAAGATATATGGGGGCATACTTACAAGCTCATGTGAAAAATGGGAGAATAATGACACCTATTTCACAAAGTATTTGACTTATGGGCCTATAACTCTTAAATCTTGGCAAACGTGCTCCAGAATGAGTTGGAAATATGAGAAATTTACTGCACACTAAGCATTCTTCCCCTAATGAAAGCAGCGGGGCTTCCCACACCTCCCAGTCCCTCCTCCTGCCATTCATCACAAAGCAAAGAGAAGTCAGAGGCTCCAAAGCACAGAGGTAGAAATATGATCCTGACACCAGGTTTTACACTTCAATCTGCCCCTTATTTCAGCAAAGGGTGCTTTACAATATCAGCCTATGCATCAGTCCAGTTCACATGATAGAGGGTGCAAAGAGGAGGGAAGAGATGGGATGTCAACAAAGGTCTGTTTCTGAGGAGGTGTGAGGGAGGAGTAGTTTTCACAAAGTGGTTTGTAACTGTGGTGCAGGGCTGCTGTCAGGTGGGGACTAAGGTGACACACACTCCAATTATTCATGGCAACCAAAAGCATAGGATATGGAGCCCAGCCTTTTGCTGCTGCTGCTACTACCACTGGCTCCTCAGAGTGGCTTCAAATGCTGCCCTGTGTTCCAGGGATGGTATCCAACCAAGCTGGCTGGGTCTAGAGAGGAGAAAGATCTATTCTGGGAGACAGCCAAAGGAAGGCGGTCTGAAAAAGCTCTGTGAAAGCATTTAGAGATGGAAGGACTACAGATACCTCTTAGGAAATTGGAACCAGTAAAAGTAAGATGTAAGGCCATAGGGAGAGGAACAGAGTGAAAAGGTGAGGGAGTGCAGGCAGAGTGAAGATTTGTTTGCTCTAAATTAATGAAGTATTTTGCCTGTACAGAGCCAGAGGACTATAAAGTTTCAGTCTGCACTTGTTTTTAACGCTTATTATTTCTTGCCTTGGAAGAAGAGGCCTTTATAGCTTGACAGAAGAAATAAAGCAGTCTACCAGAAAACAAGGGAGGCGTGAACTGCAATAAGAACAAGGGGAGATCTGTTTACCAGGCAGGATGAAAACATAAGTAATTAGCTTACTAACAGACAGAGACTGCTCAATCAAAAGGCAACATGATGCATGGAAGACATTTACTGATGGACACATAAGAAACTATTTCAAGGAGATCAAATTTAAACTCAGCTAACAAGAATTTAGTGATGGTCTGTCATTAGTAATTTAGATAGCTCTTATAAAAGACATCACCTGCATTATCCAAACTTTTCCAATCCATTTTATTATTCATAAAGTATTCATCTGGCCCTTTGCAGTGAACCCCAGGCTGACCGGGGATGTTACCGATTAATGAACATCCTGTTCAGACTTATTGTGGATGAGAAGTGGCCTCAGGCAGAGTCACAAAAGCAATTCTATGATCTTAAAAAGGACTTTTTCAGATAAAAACAAACTGTAGATGAAGGTCAAAATGCAGGTCAGGATGTAGAAGTTAAGAGACTGTCAGTTCTGATCTACCAACATCCTATCTGACACTCAGTAAAGTATGATCTCTGCATGTATTCATTTCAAAAGCTGAAATAATGGTAATAGTTACTTAATTCAAAAGGTCACTAATCACAAAAAATGTTTATAGAACACTATCAAGTTCTTGGGCAGAATACATCAGAGAAATGCAAAGTATTGTTTACAATTGCAGAGGAAATAAACTATGTTAAAAATATCAAGGTTGCAAACTCAAGCATTTGAAAGCAGGAAAATTCCAAAATGAAGGGTATCATTAAAATCTTAGTTTAGCTTCTCTGTTTGCATGTACAATCATAGAATCATTACAGTTGTAAAAACCTCCAAGATCATGCCAACTAAACCATATCGATGCGCCTACTCAGTTTTTGAACACTTCCGGGGATGGTGACCCTGCCATTTTCCTTGGGGGCCTGTTCCAATGTTAAACCATTTTTTCAGTGCAGAAATTTTTCCTGATATCCAAATTGAATCTCCCCACCTCAACTTGAGGCCATTTCCCCTTGTCCTGTCTCTACTTGTCTGGGAGAAGAGGCCAACCCCCACCTGGCTACAACCTCCTTTCAGGGGTTTGTAGAGTAAGGTCTCCTCTGAGTCTCCTTTTCTCCAAGCTAAACAACCCCAGCTCCCTCAGATGCTTCTCATAGGACTTGTGCTCCAGACTTCACCAGCTCCATTTCCCTTCTCTGGACATGCTTCAGCACCTCAATGTCCTTGGCTTCAGTGAATGGCCCAAAACTGAACACAGGATTCAAGGTGCGGCCTCACCAGTGCTGACTACAGGGGGACAATCACTGCCCTGGTTCTGCTGGCCACACTATTTCTCATACAGGCCAGAATGCCACTGATCTTCTCGGCCACCTGGGCACACTGTTGGCTCTGTTCAGCTGCTGTCAACCAGCACTCCCAAGTCCTTTACCACTGGGCAGATTTCCAGTCACTCTTCCCTCAGTCTGTAGCTCTGTATGGGGTTGCTGTGACTCAAGTGCAGGACCTGGCACTTCACCTCATTGAACCTCATACAACTGGCCTGAGTTCATCAATCCAGCCTGTCCAGATCCCTCTGCAGGGCCCCCCTGTACTCCATCAGACCAACACTCCCACCCAACCTAGTGTCATCTTCAAACTGACTGAGGGTACACTTGATCCCCTTATCCAAACCATTGATGAAGATATTAAACAGGACTGGCCCCAAAACTGAACCCTGGGGAACACCACTTGTGACTGGCTGCCAGCTGGATTTACACCCACTCACAACTCTCTGGGTTTGATCAGTGAATTACAGGGTATATTGCAAACATGACGTGTCATTTCAGGAGAGTATATGGCAGCAGCAGAGCAAATGCTCTCCCTCTATCAACATATACATAGAAGGCATCATGTACATAAAAAGGTGACAGGCTCACTTGTGGAGATGTGAGCAAAACTGGCCAAAAACCTAAACAGCCACAAACCCAAGAGCTTTCTATAAACAAAGAATTAAGTATTTAAAGGTGTGTGATAAAACACAATGCTGGCAATATCCATCCTGTTGTGTATATGTTACACCAATGGAAAACAACACAACATACAGTAGTGTTATATACAGTGACTAGTAGCACTTTGGAACTCAATTTTTTGTTAAAATTTGGTTTTTACTAACTCATTCTAGTGTTGCTTTTCCTTCTATTTATCACTTCTTTTGTCATATTTGTGGCATCCTATAGTGCTGCTTTTCAGTTTCTGTATTTCTTCTTTTATTCATCTCCCTTCATCTCTTCTGATTGTCCTTCTTCCTTTTCCTCTACACTTTTTCCTCACACACACTTCCAGTTCTTTCTCAAAACCCAGTATTTCTCCTCTCTTTTCCTCACTTGCATTTAATCTTACTGCATTATCTTACTGCCATCTCTGCAAGAACCCCATTAATGCCCTTCCACTTCCCCAGCCTAATGCCTTCAGTTAAAAAACAATTTATCTGGAAAGAACTGCAGAACAGATTAGCATAAGTTTGATTACAAACTGCACTGTGGAATTGAGAAGAGATCCAAACTAAGAGAGAAAAACAACAGATAGAAGAGACCAAGAGGGTTTGCAAATATCACAGATCTCAATGAAGCATCTCCCTGAAATCCTGGCAGTCGTGTAGCTTGACTGGCTGTGTGGCAGCCTGTGCAAACTGGAAGGAGGGTGCCAAGAGCTCTGCCTCTTCTTCCTCCTCAGAAGGATTTCTGTATGGAATTATCCACAGGAAAGTTAGGCTTTTAGAGAGGAAATACAATTCAAAGTCGAGAGTGCAGTGAGCAAGCTTGATAAGAAATATTGCAGGGGAAATGAAATTTCAAAGAGAGAAATGGGTTAGTGATAAACCTCTCACACCTGAGCAAATTTTTCATGTCAATTAAGTTTGGGGTAGGTCTAATAGGTTTCACTGGACTTACAACACTGTGCACGACATCAGAATTGTCCTATGGTATTTTAAATATTATCCCTCCTTCCCCATGCTGCTCTCCCTGCAGCATGAAAGTGTCTGTCTAAAGGACAAGAGTCACATTTGCACGACCCAAGTAACAGGATTCAAAGTGTGCTAATGATCCAAGCTGTTGCATTTGGCATTTTGAAAGGGCAATGCTAGGATCTGAGATTATGGGCACAAAGACAGATTTAAGCAAATCAAATTCTCACAAATATTCCCATTTAGCTCACTAACTTGAATTACAATGTTTCCAAAGGTGACATTTAGCTAACTACAGCATTTGGAGCAAAAGGACTGGTTTTCCTAAGACAACTTTTTCTTCGACTGCCAGAAATTATGGGCATTCCCAGGACAGAGGGATAGAGCCCACTGCGATAAATGAAGTGGAAACCTCAGTTAAAAACATCAGGTTGTTTCACATAGAATTAAACATTTCTTTTTTTTAGAAGAATACTGGCTTTTGTGCAGGCAGGGAAATCATAATGGGTCTGAGGTAAAACATTGATTACATTGGGCCACAGAATTATCCAGGAACAACAAATGCAATTTAGATTCACAGTCTGTCTTAGCTTACTCTAGACATGCAAGTCACTAGAAAGCATCACAAAGCATATTTACATTTCCAGGCTTATATGCCCTTCAGCCAAGCCCATTGCAGAACTCCTCACTTTTTTTTCAAACATGAGCAAAGTTTCTGTCAATTGTACCAGCTAACCCAGCTGTGTTATAGTTTTCTTTGGGTTGGCTGTGGAGATGGGATTTTCAATGAGCTAAATGAACTAATTCCTGATTGGTTCAGTTTCCCCCCAAACATTACCACAATAACCTGTGTAAAACATGTTGCAATCCCTGCTTAAAGTACTTGTGACTTTATGTTGTCTGTAGATAACCCAATCATTTGAGGTGCAAATGATATAAAGAGCTTGGGACACCCTGATCTAAAGAGGTGTGCTGTCCCTGTGCCACTGATGCATGTAATAGAGACAGACAGGCAGAGGGATTGAACCTGTTTCCCTTTTCTTTTTCAGAGAGAGGAAACTGAGACAAGGCTCTGCAAAGAATTCCCAGGTCAGCACATCCTGAACCCTGATCTAAACTGCCCCTTATTCCCACAAGAAAAGGCTCCAGTCTAGTTGTTCTTAAAGGACTTGGCTGACAAAACTCAGTCTTCTCCCTTTGCTTCCAGCACAAGAGCAGAAGCACAAATTCATCTGGGTACCTCATCCCAGAAACATCCTCCTCATTCTGGCACAGAACTGTCCAAAGGTGACAGATATGGGACTGCCAGCCCCTAATGGGTACAACTCTCAGAGACCTTATCAGCACTTTTATCCTCTGGCCTGAGTATATGGGAAGTGAATGAAGCATTATGCTCTATGTACTGTTGTGCATAAGCATACAAGTTCTGAAGTTCATTTTACCACCAACATGCTCCAGGCTGGGCTTCCCAAGTTACCACTTATTTGAGAGAAAGCAGGCCCACACTCCCAGAGGAAAAGCTGTTCAGTCCTTGGGTCCTTTGCTGAGAATTTCTCTTGGTTAACCTTATCTCCAACCATAATGTCAGTCTGACACATTACTCCTTCAAGTGTTTCCAATTCGTCCTCAGAGATTTCACTATCTGATAGACTTTCACCTTGTTTGGTTTGTTAAACCTGCTGTAACTGCTATGAGGTACTCAGGAAGGTGACTGATACTTTCCAGGAGTCTCTAGTGGCAGAACAGTGGCTATAATTAACTATAACCTGTATTTCCTCCTTCTCCCCCTTGCTGTCACTCTCGGTGCACACAACAATGCATATCATAAGTGCGCACTGAAGTGTGACTCCAGATGAAGCTGTTGTCTTTGCTGAAAACAAAAACAAAACCCAGCCCAAAATGCAACAGGAAAGAGCCAGATAAAAAGAAAAAGTTGTTATACTCATGATTTCCCCAACAGCATTATTTTCTGTTCCCCAAGGAACAGCTGTTTTCAGACTAGATTAGCATCACTCTGCTGGCTGACCCTTCAGAGTAAAGTTTCAGGGCAGCAGCTTCTCAAGTTCTACATGATTTACCATCTATATTTCTGTTGTTGTTGCCAATCATCTTGAGTGCAAAATAACACTGAGCAAACCATGGATTCCTGCTCAACGTAAGATCTCCCATCTGATTCTCCAGGTCACACAACCATCAAAGAGAGATGCTAAGCTGAGAGCAGTGCATCTTAACTTGGGGAATTTGGGACTACAGACCATGTTCTCTGTTATGTCTCCAAGGACCATCAGCTTATGTCCCACAGAGGATAATACTCAGGGATAGAGATCAACTGATCCTGCCTCTTCTGCTTGGCTGGCAGGAGCAGGATCCAAACCACTAACAAGAAATATTACTGTATAAAATAAAGCCCCAATGTAGCCTCTACTTCACGACACTAGTTTAGAAGTTTGATCCACCACAGGAACACCACCATCAATCACAAAATAATGTATCTCTGTAACAAACAACTTGTTATCAGATTGCAAAGCAATTCCAAGAGTGTCTTGATTTTCTGTATAGCTAAGCATAGACACTGAGGGGTATCATAGATTATCTGAGGCTACTGCAGTGCCAGATGTGGACGGTTTCAGGCCCATCTTAGGATATGCTGCCTCTCTTTCCAGGATTTTCCTTACAATTGTAAGCTTCAGGGGGCACTTCCTCCCAGCTCATTTAAGGTGACTGACCTGTGTCTCACTTCAGGGCTTCATGATAGTTCTCTGAATATGAGATACTTAAAAGTGACTTTGTCTCTGTATTTGTCCAACTCCATTATCCCTGGACATGGTGCTACAGGTCACCTGTCAGTAGGCTCCATCTGGATGAGAACTAGGTCCTCGGCCCAGATAGCAAGGACCTTCACCTACAGTGGTTCTTTCCCTGTTGAGCATCTTTCACAATCTTTTTGCCAGTAGTGTCTTGAGATGTTTTTCATCCTCTTTTCATCCCTTGCTCTTCTGCTAGGTTTTTGCTTCTTGGCCCAGTTTTGCAGGCTGACATCAGTATGGGTGTTTATTTTGGTGATAATTGCTATGTCTACTGCAGTGGTTCCTGCAACACTGTGTGAGGAACATTGTCTATTGGTTGCATTTGACGAGTCATGCCTGCTCTGTTTTCATGGCTACTCTTGCCTTCTCCCAGTGCTTGGTTGCTTGGCCAGCCAGAGGTGTCTACAGTGTTTCATTGGGGAAACTTTGGAAGTCGCATTGAATAAGGAATGCAGTAGCCAGTAGTTTTATCTGGTTCTGAGTGTGAGCTATTAATATGTCAGGAAATAACTTCCAACAAGCTTTTTCTCTATGCTCTTTCTTAACTTCATAGCTCTAGCAAAAAATCTTGTGCAACTCATCAGAAAGCAGCATAAGCCCTTCTGGTGCAGGGACATGGTGCTGGGCATGGGCAGAATAAAAAGTCCCTGGGACTATTTTGACTGCTAATGCTCTGTTAGATGGGAACAACCCATAAAAAAAGCAAGTCCATTTCCATTCTGCACCCCTGAAATTTGGCTTACACTTTGCTTCTTCTTGTTCCAGAGATCCATATTCTCCTGGGAAGGTACCAGCTCTCCAAGGCCTAAACTACAAAATGCAATGTTTGTTATGCAATATGGGAAGAGCACTAAAGACTCTTCTTACAGTTGTTGGGGCCGTGAGCTTTGTTTTTTTTTTAATGCAATGCCACTGAATGCAATGGGCCTGTGCCCATCACGGAATAATGTCCCCAAAACTTCAGCAAGAGCAGAAAAAGTCATTAACCAGTACACTGAAAGTAAATAAAACTAAAAGAAAGCTCTTTCAGCTTCCTGATTCCCTTCCTCTGAAGGGATGCTGCTCTGTTTATCCAGCATTTTACACTGCAACAGTTAAAATTTGCTAGCTGACTTGTTAAAAACACTAGCTAGCATTTGCATACAGTTGCTAGCACAGTAGGCAAAGAAGTCCTTTACATAGAGAGGCAATAACTTTTGTACTGAGAGAAGAGGAAGACAAGGCCACAACTACACCCACAGGAGAGAAATACGTGAGACAAAGTGTCATATACAGAAGGGTGAAGTCAGACTCTGCCCAGCTGCCACCAGAGGAGCAGGAAAGCAGAACCACTGTTGGGTAATGTACCACGAGGGAAGGAGAGACTGTGAAGAGCAGGACAAGAAGGCTGGCAAAGTCTCTCCATGTGCCCATCATCACCCACTTTGAGCAGCAGCCAGCAGAGGGCAATGCCAGCCCATGAACACATCACTCCACTTGCAAAAGCAAACAGGGTGGCCCTGTTTACCAGTCAGTGTTCCCACATTGCCTGAAAACTGTGAATTAAATAGGATATTTCCCCTTTGCAGACCTGTGACACTCTAGCCCTGACTGTGCTCGCTCTTTCACTGATACAACCCTGAACATCTCTGTGTGCCATGGCACTGGGAAACAGGGACCTGAAATTGCCTGTTTGGCCTATTCAATACAAACACTTTCTATTTTTAATCAGCCTCACAGTCGGTGCAATTGGCTTTCCTGAACCAGTTGCTATAACACAATGCTATAAACACAGTGCTCTGAGTTATTATCTGCTGTCTTTCAGCTATGAGGCAGGTAGATGATAAGCAGTTTTGTGCTGCATAATTTCTCTGTACTTTTAGAGTATGCCTGGTTGAGTCTTTAACACCGGGCTGTGCAGCTTGACATCCTTAATGCCTTCAGAAAGGTGCCAAGCAGAACTGCAGTCTCAACTAGCAGGGCACAGAATAGAGGTGGATGTGAACTTACCCACCTAGAAGCTACAGCCCTGGGTCATTCTCTCAGCCTATTGCCTCTCCCATCAGTTGTCCCCAAAAGTAAAGCAGTCAAGTTTTGAACTGTTGCAAAAGTTTTCATGCATAATATGGTAATAAAATATTGCCTGTCTATGACTATAAACTTCAGGTCATGGCATTACAGACTGTTTTAGATAGTGACAGGAACAGAGCACAGCTTAGAGATACAAGGGAATGAATGTTTGGTGTGCATGGAGAACACCTGAAAGAGCAGGAGAATGCCTGGGCCTGCTGGACTCCCAGAAAGAGCTGGGATTGGGGGGCCAACAAGGAAGTAGTTCGGCCAGGTGCTTGGGGAGAGCAGGGCTGTGATGGGTGAGAGCTGCAGGAATTTCTCTGTGGGTTGGATGAGTTTCAGTGAATCAAAGAATCATTTAAGTTGAGAGGGATCTTAAAGAATATCTATTTTTAACACCCCTGCCATGGGCAGGGACACCTTCCACTAGACCGGGTTGCTCAAGGCTCTGTCCAGCCTGGCCTTGAACACTTCCAATGACAAGGCATCCACCAACACACTGTGCAGCCTGTTCCAGTGCCTCACCACCCTCACAGCTTGCACAGCCTTGATAGAGGCTATGCACTACTGTGAAGAGCTTGGCTCCTTCTTCTTCATAACCTTCTTCTAGACACAAGGGGTCTGTGGTTAAGTCCCTTTTCCAGACTGAGCAAGCTGAGTTTTCTCATTTTCTCCTCACAAAGAGCTCCAGTCCCTAATCAGTTTGTAGACCCCCCCCTGAACTCACTCCAGTTTATGAGTGTCTGGGCCCAAAACTGGATGCAGCATTTCAGATGTAGCTTAATGAGTGAGACAATCCTTTCCCTTGACCTTGTTGGCTGTGGTGCTGTTGACACAGCCCAGGAGGCTGGCAGCCATCCCTACTGCCAGGGTTGCTGCTGGTTCACGCTCAGCTCACTCCCACTGGGACCCCCAGGGTTTTTCAGGGTTTTTTTTTTCAGGGTTTTTCAGGAATTGCCTCCAGGTAGGCAATTCCAAGCCTGGGCTGCTGCACTGGGCTCTTCCTTTTTAGTTGTGGCACTTGCTCATATTGAATTTCCTAAGATTTCTGTAAGCCCATGCCTTCAGTCTGTCTAGGTCCTTCTGGACAACCACCCAGCTCACCATTGTATTGACCTGGCTAGCTGCCATCACCAGCTTTGTGTCACCTGTGAACATGGTGAATATGTACCTTGTCACCTCCTCCAAGTCACTGGTAAAGTTGTTAAAAGGGACAGGGCCAGGAAAGACCCCTGCATTACTCTACTTGTTTCTGGCCTCCAGGTGAATTACGATCTATTAATCACTTCATTGCACCAACCTCTCAGCAAAGGCTGGTGCATAGGAACAGGGACTTCCTACCCTCAGATGTCTGGTGAGGATGCGGGACAAGCCCCTTACCAGTTTCCTTCTTCTCATTTCCTTTCTTTCCCCCCTCAGTCTCTTTTGTAGAGTAAAAAGAAAGCAACCATACTGAAGAAACTTAATAACCCATTGTCAAAACCTGTTTTTTTAAAATGTAGAACAGCCTGGAGATAACATTTAGTAAC
Organism: Pseudopipra pipra; assembly: GCF_036250125.1. Classification (NCBI taxonomy): domain Eukaryota; kingdom Metazoa; phylum Chordata; class Aves; order Passeriformes; family Pipridae; genus Pseudopipra; species Pseudopipra pipra. Next base: position 22,059,483 of record NC_087553.1, read on the forward strand.
ACTTCACCCATGTCAAAGATGGATTTTTAGTATAACTGAGGCACTTCAGCTAGCTGTGTTTTTACTTTTCTATTACTGACGCATTTAAAAGTCACTTAACCTCAACCTGCTGCTTCAGATAACTCAGTTCTAAAATGGGCTAAGCCCTCTTTCCTACATCACAGGATTCCATGTACACAGAGTATGTATGTTCAGAGGACACTAAATATTACAGCCTTTAGTGCAGGGTTTCAGTATTTGCTTCTCATCTTGATCCCATCTCCTGAACTCTGCAGTTGGGATAGGTACAGGAATGAAAGTACCTACAAAGGCCACGCCACAGCACTGCCATCCTAGTAGTCAGCAAACTGCTCCTTCCTGAAAATATGGCATGGCATCTCTGCCCCAAAAGGATGGATCCAGTCAAACATTTCTCACCTTGTCACAACACATGTACATACACAGTTCTGTGCCTTTCTCTTCTAGTCAAAGGGAAGCAGAGATGTGACACAGGCTGAAATATTTTCCTTGTCAATAACCAAATGCTCCAGCTCCTGTGCCCTTAGCTTTTCAACAGCTTGTAAAGCAAACTGCACTGAGTGCTGGAATCTGCAGTAGAATCCCAGCTGATTTTTTTTTTCCACAGGAACAGCTGGGTTAAAAATCTTTGACTAACAAGTTTTCACTGCCATACTAATCACTTTTCTTAATCAAATCAATGAACCATCCTATTTAAATCTGTTTCTCATCAAACAGACATTTCACAAAGATTCAGGTGTGATAAGTAACTACCAAACTTGAGACACCAAGCTGAAAGAGGTCCCCAGCTCCTGGTTCCTGCCTCTTCTGACAGCCAGAAACTTGAAGGGAACAGTCACCCAGCTCAGGGTCAAGGCTGTGGCTGCTCTTCAGTGTGTTGGAGAAGGGCAAATAAATTGTTAAGCCTCTGATGTGTTTTGTTGTAGCTGAGAGGAGTAGCTGTAGCATTGCAGCAGAAGGACTTTTATAGGCTCCAGCTGAAAATTAAACATCCTGTTGTTATTTTAAAGGATATTGGAAGTGAAGGTCCTATGCTTCATGCTTAACTGGAATGAACAGAACTGGTGGATTGTTTCTGTTGCTCAGAATAAACTTACCCTCTTAGCAGGGGGAATACAATAAAATTAAGCCAGACCATGAATAGGTGGACTTTCCTATAGCAAGGCAATTCCCAGTCAGAGAAGAAAGCTCTGATCCATGAATTGCTACAATGTATGGTACCAACCTCCCTGCTATGCTGGAAAGCAAAAGCATGATGGTGCTGTGTTAATGGGTTCACTGCATGGGGACATAGTGACACAGATTTGTGCCTCTGCTTTCTCCCTTCTGAGTAATCCTAAGGAAACCGTGGAGCCTCACTGAAATAACTCGAGATTTCCCACACCCTCTGCCAGCCTGCAGCACCTCAGAGGGACATTGTGCAAAAATCATCTCTGTGAGTGCAGTAGCACACAGAGAGCAAGAAGAAATTGGCCATGGCAGTTCTTCTCCCCACTCTTGAAATGTCCTGTGGTTTGTAGGCTTCCAGCTTACCCATATAAAAGCACACAGCCTCACTACATGAAGAGCCACTGCATAATGGAAAAATACAAAGAGAAGTGAAGAAAGGCTGAAAGCAGTTTCTCTAAAACAAGAACTGATCTCCAAGGAGGAACATTACTTAAGGCTTGAGAACAGGCAGTGTTAGGTTTTAAAAAAAATTAATAGATGAATAAATAAATGATGTCATTATAAAGTGACATTTCTAGTGCTTGGGAGCTGTCTCTGCTGTTTGATGGAGCAGTGTGGCAGCCTTCTGAGTTGTGATGCTTATTCCCCTATTAAAGTCATTTTGGAATTGAGCTGACTGATATGTGTTAGGTGAACATCTCATGTTTATTTCCTTTCAGAACGGAGTTTCTTTGCAGAAGACTCTGAAGACGTCCATATAATACCATTCCCAAAGAGACAAAATGAATGAAACTTCTTGAGCCACAAAGGATTTCTCAACAAAAGATTGCCATGAAGATGGAAACTCGCAGACTTATGCCACAGGAAAACAAATGTAAAGGTTGGGTGCCCTGTGACCCAGGTGACATACAACATGTTGTGGCTGGGGCCTATGTGCCCTCACAGGAGACCATCATACATCCCCTCCCCTGCCCCCCAAGATTCAGCCACCCTGAGCAGCCTGACAAGTGCTGCTAAAAAGCCGTAACTGCCTTAACACGGACAACTCCTGTAGTCCTTGCAGCTAATGTTTCATGTGTGCCAGGAGGCAAGTTCCCTATTTAGGGAAATATGGCATTAACCAAAGAATCAGTTACAAGATATTAACCTGGCTGAGGTGCTGTTATCAAATATGTAAGACAAACAACATTCTGGGTAATTAAGTGACACCTATGATGAGCCTGCAATCTGAATCGGTGGTTTGCCTTTGAGTCTCTGGATATGGCTTTGTTCCTTAAAGCTACCCTAATGGTTTGTCCAGGTAATCCTGATAGACAAGCCTAAATTGACAAACTTCCCCTGGATTACTACAAAACAACACATCAGTAAGACATAGTAGTAGTACAGATCTCCCAATTTCTTTACCACAAACCTAAGTAAAATTTTCCCACTCGCTGCAAATATTGCTCAAGTTGAGCAGATAATGAGCAGATGTGTGGGTGGGCACATGTGCTCCCCCAGAAACGAGAAAGAGTAATCAGCTGAAGAAAGGACAAGGATTTGGGTCTCTCTAGAAGCAGTGTTGAAACCAACAGGGTGGTAACAGGTGGGCTGCTCCCTGGAAACAACATGAAAGAGCTCTTCTCAGCAAGAAATGCATGGGAATCCTCAAGTGCAAGAATAATCCAAGGGCATGATAAAGGAAAGGCAACTGTGTATGGATTCTCACACTTGCCTATGCAGTTCAGGAAAGAGGAACAATTGCTTTTAAGAACTGTTGTTATGCCCTGAAGCAGAGGATGAATTGAACCCATCAGAGTTGTTCAATCTTCTCTCTGGTGGCCATTTCAAAACTGTGGCTTTTGTTTAAGAAAATGTGTACTGCACTGATAATTGCAAAAATTAACCTTCAAAATCAGAACCCAACATAACTGAAGATGCTGTATCAGCAAAAGCCTGAAACAAGAGCTCCGAGAGGTTGTTGCCATTTACCATCTGAAATTGCCAGCTCTGGAGCCAGTGGTGTGAATGTCAGCAAAATCTCAGCCTGGTTTACAAAGGCTATTCAGTGAACAGCTGATGCTACAAGTTTCACCACAGGCAATATTTGGGTTAGTACAACTGACACCCCCTTTTTGGCTTTGCTATGAATGAGGTATGCTTTTACTTATGTTCAAACACAAAATTACCGAGATTAAAGTTTTCAGGATATCCCAGCCTTTGGATTAAGCAATCCAAATTTTGACATGTGAATTAGGTTTTGATTTTTCTTTTCTACACAGATTCTGGATACTTTAAAGCTATCTTGACCATACAGGTCAAGGTTCGGCCTGTGATTCATATTACCATCATGCAAGAGTTATTCTTGAGGTATAATTTGGGCAAGGGAATAGCACACATAATAGGCTGTGCTGCTGTGTGACAGGAAAATGAAGAGATGGTAGCCAGATTTGGTCTGTGAAAACCTGAGATGGAAACTCAAGAGGCAGACTAGGGATATACATAACCCTCTTTCATGCTACTTGAATGGCTAAATGTGTGGCAGAATTCTCATCAACATCTCCAGCCTAACACCTGGCTTTTGAGCAGTGTAAAATACCCCAAGGCAGCAAACACGCACACATCCCACATCTGTCCATCCAATCCAGTCACTAGCTAACTCCTCTTTTAAAGCAGTTGGAGGATTAATGTAGTTACACCAGGAATCACAGAGACAGAGAGAAAGAGAAAGAGAAAGAAAGAGAGAGAGAGAGAAAGAGAGAGAGAGAGAGCACCTTGGGGAGACTTGGTACAGAAATGGGTTAATACCCCTTCACTGCTTCAGTCTTGGGAGCTCAACATACCCCCTTTTGATAAAACATAATTCCTGACCCCAGGCTAAACACATTGTAATCTGCCCTACTGCATCTGTCCTGGAGTATTAATACTTAACATAAATCCTAAAGGAAGCACTGCTCTTTACTACTGATTTGTCAGAGGTGGATGGATAGGAAGGGTTGTGGGTAATATGGAAATGGCATAGGCAGAGGATCCCTTCTGGGAGCCTGATTATTGAAAAGCGACTGCTATTTACACAGTTAATGTCATTCAATTCTTGCACCTGCTCAATCATTCATTTCCCAGAGCAAGCCAGCTTTGCCTTGCTGCAAAGTCAGGGAATTTAAGGGAGTTACACCTGCAGATTCTCTCTTTCTCTGCAATGATTGTGAAGTTCAGCTTATAAAACTTCCACTTGCACATTTCCAGCCCTTCATCTTCCTTTTCTGTGAATTCTTTTTCTACCTATTTTTATGTATATATACTTTTCCAAGTATTTATATTTCTGATAATGTACCTAAACCCTTTTCTTTCCAACTCTTGTTGGACTTCCAGCCTGTTCCTGCACCAGAAAAAATCTATTTGATTCTGTAATTGCCTAAAAACACCCAAGAAATTCAGTTAGTTTCCCAATTTATATTAGTTTTTGTTCATATTCTATTCAATTTTTGAGAAAGGCTCCATATCCTACATCCAGGGACATCCTATTCTTTATGATGTCCCTATGAATGTAAATTCTGTGTTGTCATTCTCAGCAAAGACACTTTTATAGTAGAATCTACTTTGAATTTTGTTTAAAAAGACCAAAACAAACCACAAAAGATTATGCAGCTGACCTGTCTTCCCATTTGTGCCCCCATCTCCTTTCTTGATAACAAAGTTCTGCAGAGAGGCCCTGGGCCACCAAGTAGAAAGAAAGCAGGAAAGGAGAGAGCTGTATTCCCCCGTTTCTGCTTATTAGTGCTAAAGGATATACCAGCTGTAAGTCAGATTAGGAGAGATGCAGTTGCAGCTCTGAGCACCTGAAAAACCTATCAGCAAGAGTTAAGTAATAGAAAAGTGAAGGTTTCTGTGTTTTGCATAGTTTTTTTCTATTAGCAAGAGAAGGACTCCTATATAATGGAAAATCCATGCTGCCACAAGCAGATAAAGCTTTTGCAATACTAACCTGTTGGATGGATTTGCTCCCATGGTGGTGGTGAGCTGTCATTCATTGTAGAGTATTCATCTGCTTGTTGTCATGCTTATGTATGAACTGAATAAACTGCCCCCATCTGCCAAAGTCTTGTCTTTGATTACAGAAAGACAACAGCAGGAAGAAGGTCAAGGTCAAGTAAAGCAGATAAACACATGATTAACTCTGAGGAGATGATGACTCACCTGTCTTCAGTGGGAACCGCCTTGTACTAATGTGTCTGATTGAACCAGGGTTGGAGGAATAAACCAACTTAAAGGGGATGACAATGCAAAATTAAAAGCAATAAAAAGCTTAAAGATGAAAGCCAAACAGTCCATGAATTCTCTCTTTTTGATCCTGTCTGAAGAAACAACAGTTGGTATGCTCCTGAAACCAGCATGTGTCAAGTCAGATACTGGAAAGGAATGAGAGGATTATTTCACAAGTTTATTGCACAACTGAAAATTAACCTTTTTTTTTTTTTTTTCAAGTATTTACAAGCCATTTACTTTGCACACCCAATCCAAACAGCATTTTCCCTGATAGAGTTGTCACCTAGAAAACTTACACGTGGACTGAAGCATATGTGTAAATTAAGTGTTTTGTGTTAAATGCAAGTTGCCTCAGTCTGATCGTGGAGGACGGAGGTGCTTGGGAGATGGGGCAGCAGAAGGAAAGAAGACACACTTTTCTGTTTTCTTTCCTGAAATATTTCCCCAAGCTGGGAAGAGAAACAAAAGAGTTTGGTATCAGTTGAAGCAGAAGGACAGCCAGCCAGGTAATATACTGACAGGGTGGTGAGTTGAACATTCAAAACCCTTCAGTGCCACAAACCTTGCGAGAAAATAACAAGTCTTGCTTCATGCCTGGTTCACCCTAAAGGTCACGACATTCCAGTTTTCCCCTGGAGAATGTAGAATTGCCTTGGTCATGACAGAAAAGGAATGAAGTTTGAGTCTTAAGAATGAAAAACACATGAAAAGATATTGGTGAGGATTTTTACCCCTTCATTCTCACAGCTTTCTTACCTGCATTTTTGGAAATCTGCTGGCTGACACATTGAAAACGGCGCCCGTGCTCTCTGCATAATACAGTGCAAAACCTCGCACAGCCTGGACAGCAATGACAGGGGTAATATTCTAACCACCATAATGAAGCCCACAACTTTGTGCTGAAAATGAGTGCTTTCCTGGCTGTTAGCACAAGCTATCTGTCACAATGTGTAGCAAAGTCTCTGGAGTCCACAAATCACTCCCCTCCCATGGCTGATCCGCCCACACATTTTCCATCATGGAGATTGTTGTTCTCAAGTTTGTCAGCTAATACTGAGTATAAAGCCTTGTAGCACTTACTGCTTAGTTTCCAGGGGATTTTGACACCTGCAATCTTAAATGAGTAGGTGGTAACTCTAAAACTGATGCTCACTGGCCCAGATTTATCCTGTGTTACTTTGGGCAGGTACACACCTGAGGCACTTGCATGGGGACCGTCAGCACTGTAACCTTTTCTGATAGTCACAGAGCAAAGGGCGATGTGGGGCTTAAGTGAACCGAAATGCCCCCTTCAGAAATCCTTCTCACTACATTGACTGTCAAAGGGAACTACAGGGTCCGAAAGGGTTGTCAAGCACTGGAACAGACTCCCCAGGTAAGTGATGGAGTCACCATCCCTGGAGGCACTTAAAGATATGTAGATGTGGCATTTAGGGACATGGTTTAGTGGCAGACTTGGCAGTGTCAGGTTTATGGTTGGACTTGATGATCTTAGAGGTCTCTTCCAACCTAAATGATTCTATGACTCTGTGACAAACTCCCACTCTGTGGGTCTCAGACATCTGCCAAGTTGCATGGGCTTAATCTGGGCATGAATGGTTCCAGCTGTGCATCTAAAAACCTAAGGATTCTAGCATTGCAAGGTACATTTGGTATTTAGAACACTTTGGTGCTACCTTTCTTCAGGTACTCTGCTGTAGGGAGGAGAAACGGAGTAAGTGATGGAAAGAAAGGGAGTGTTTATAGACTTGGTTAGTGCCTGTCCATGCTTTGAAACCATTCTACTGGGAGACAGCTTTGTGAAAGGCAATCCAAATGCTTTTTGCATTGGACAATCAAAATGCTTTTTGGATAGAAAAAGTGAAACCAATGGTTCAGACTAAATGATCTCTGCCAAGTCTTCTGAAGTCATTGTTTCTTCCAGAGCCACACATAATCACCATTGTCATCTTATGCATGGCTACCAACTCTTAGTAATGTGTCAGGACCTAAGCAACCCGATCTTGCTTTGGTATTAATAGTATTAAAGGCCTAAGTCTTTCCTCTTCTCTCTCCTAGAAGCCCAAGTATTTTTTTTCTCTTATTTTTTAAACATGTTCTTGCTGTTTTAAGAGAGTCTGTTTTCTATGTAACAGTTATAATCAGATCTCAGCACTGTGAAAGCTGTCTATAATATCTTTAAAATACCTGTCAACACCTACCTAAGGCTGATATAAACGTGGATTTAGGGGTGTAGCAGATAGGAATATAGAGAAAAAGTGGAAAACCCAAGAATGGGCTGTCTGAAGAAGGATCATGAAATGGAGCCTTACAGAAATAGCAGGAAATCAGTACATAGTAGAAATATGTGCTAAAATTTCTGGCTTGAGAAGATTACTTACCCTCATAAATGCTGCTGACTTAAGTCCCATTGGACTATTTACAATGACTCTCTTCCTCTCAAAATGATATTTTTCTGGAAGATCTATTGGTGTCATGGACAGCAGTCAGAACAAAATATGTTAAAAATAAAACAAAACATAGTGAACCCATTGTTAGAGCTTCAAATTGGTGAATTTTCTCCCAGGTGTAGTCTTGAAGATTAAAATTGAAAAAAACCCTGCAGAATAAATTTGTGTGGAGGCTCAGGTGCGATGCCAGAAACATTGCTCTAGTAATGAACTCATGCAGTGGTCTAGAATAAGCCAGTAGACTTTCACACTTACTGGAAGAGATACTGCTAAGGTAGAACTAAAACCTGTGATAGCACAAAGAAAGGAAAAAATCCCACAAGCTACAGGAAAGGCTGTTTCTGCACTAACATGGTGCTGAGGACACCTCAGCAATCCCTCAATTCTATCTTCACCACAGACAATGCTGTAATGTTTTCAAGCCTGACAGATGCAGAAGAAAGCATATTAAGAAAATAATAAGAAGAAAACATTAAGAAACATATTAAGAAAATAAACAGAATAGAATCATAGAATATACTGAGTTGGAAGGGATAAGAATCATCAAGTCCAACTCCTGGCCCTGCCCAGGCCAGCCCCAAGAACAACACCATGAGCCTGAGAGTGTTGTCCAAGCACTTCAACTCTGTCAGGCTTGGTGCTGTGACCTGGGGAGCCTGTTCCAGTGCCCAACCACCTCTGGGTGAAGAACCTTCTCCTAATAACCAATCTAAGCCTGACATAGCTTCATGCCACTCCCTTGAGTCCTGTCACTGGTTACCAGAGATAAGAGATGGGTGCCTGCTCCTCTGCTTCCCCTTGTAAGGAAGCTGTGGGCTGCTGTGAGGCCTCCCCTCAAGTTTTTTCTTCTCCAGGCTGAAGAAGTCAAGTGATGTCAGTCACCCCTTGTACAGCTTCCCCCGAAGACCCTTCAGCATCTTTGTGGACACTCTTTAACAGCTTTAGATCCTTCTTATATTGTTGCACCCAAAACTTCACAAAACATTCAAGGTCAGGCCACACCAGTGCAGAGCAGAGTGGGACAATCCCCTCCCTCAACCAGCTGGTGATGCTTTGCCTGATGCCCTCCAAGACACAGTTGGCCCTTCTGGCTGCCAGGGCTCTGCTGACTCATATTCAACAGTGAATATAAATATTTAAATTGAACAATATGAATAAAAAAGTTTTTGCAAACTTTCAATTTTACGTATGAAAATGTAAATCAAAGCAACAAATCAGAAAATATTTGTGTCTTGGGTGATCTGATTCAGAGAGTTGCTTGTAGTACATGCATTTGTTTTGCTCTATGAAGTATAAGCAGAAAGAAGACAGTGGTGCCTCTATTCTCTGCATTCATGACAAAAGTTGGCAGGTGAACTTGAAAAATATTCTGCACTGGTGACTCTCTGTGAATGCTAATCCTTGTGGATCCTTATGGAACTCACAGGGGTTTGTTTGTTTGTTTGCTTTTATTTTTTTAATTGACTTTGCTATTCTTTGAATAAACCTTAATGGTGAAAACCACAAGACGTAAACTTTCCATGAGCCATTTGAACCCATACAGCAATATTCATTGATGTAACGGACAGAAAGCATAATTTTGCTTATCTGTCTGTTCTCTTACCAACACAGCAGAAGCTTACTGTCCAGCCCAAACACTGAGTCTCAGGTCAGATGGATTATTTGGTGCTAATATAATTAGTGAGCACTGTGCAAGGTGTCAAGGGAGAATATACACATATCTTGTTCTCATTCTGAACCAGCAAACTGCTGAGTCCCATCTTTTCCTAACCCCAAGGGGCCTCTGTCACTCACAGTAAGTATACATGTAAAATGCAGAAAAGCTGAGAAAAGTTTATCATCAGAATAATAGATTTCAGACTGAACTCACTATTGCCTTCTAAAAAAACCCCAAAAGCAGACAGTGGTGCCGCTTCTTTCCTGCTGCTGGTGGTTAGTTCTGACTGGATGAAGAGTTCATGGATCAATCAGCATTGGAGAGCTTTTCCTTTCCCTATAGCATCACTGGAGAGTTCTGCTGGAACAACAGTTCCACAGGCAGATCAAAAGGAGAAATTTAAGAATCTCACTAACTCTAGCTTTGCCCCAACCATTGACCTCAGTGCTGACAATTTAAGAAAGTTTGGGTAGTCAGAACTCTACTGTTATCTTTGCTATTATCTTTTTTCTTCTTTTCCTTTTTCCTGAGCACCAAGAGATCAGTGTGGGGATCCAAAGAAATGAAACGAAGATCTTTGAGCTGAGAATGGTTTAATCTCAGTGCTGACTTTCATGAATTTTACAATCCAGAGAATTTACTCCAGGTGGGCCACATTGGCCAGTGTTGGGTAAGAAATGCCTCAAATCCAAGAATGAGCTTAGTCCAACCCACAGATCCTATGAACAGATCTTCAGAGGGACTTCAGAATGCTTATGTCTTCCTCATTCCTCTGGAAATCTGGCTACTTAAAACAAACCCCTCATACCTCCAATTATTTACTCCATTTTTCAGTGCTTACCTGACAAGACTGCTGATAGCCTCTAGAGTGCTCCCAGTGATGGAGCAGACATGCTTGGACAGAGCTGGGATTCATCACACTTGCAAGTTCAGATGTTAGCATTCATAGGCTAGGGGTGAGTGCTACAAGGCCTCTGAATGTATAATTTCCATCAGCTCCACAGGATCCCTCCAAATAAGAAAAGCTTGTAGAACAGCACTGCAGGTGTTCTGCTTAGAAAGCCTGAGAGCATGGGGGATAATTGACTTTCCTAAATCACAGTTTATACCTATCCTCTGAAAAAAAGTCTCACTTTGCTCAGAATCAAGGCTGCTATCATATTATGAAAAGCTCAATGAAAGCAAAAGTAAAAAGAAATATCACCTAGCTGCTTCATTCACCTGAATATCATTCACTCTGTGCACAGAATGAAAGAGAAATCCTCTAAAAAAACCTCGAGCAAATAATTGTGTAGACTATGTCCTATTGCATACGTGCCAGGGGACAGCAAGAAGTCGTATGAGCAAATCACTAAGTCCACCAGCAACTTGAAATTTCAGATCCTCCAACTCTGCTGACTCTGCAGCCTTTGCACGAGTCTTGTGATATAATGGCTAAAGCTGAAAATTCACACATCCAGCTGACTGAGAATTATGTTGCTGTAATACTGAGAAACAGGCTTAGCTTGGCTTGAATTACTTGGCCTTATGTGTTTGGGGACTTCTTCTTGAATATATCTGGTCAGGGTAGGGTGCCTAAATCCCTTGTCAGAGAATTACCCCCAGATCAGAACTATTTCTTCTGGAATGAAATCTTGTGTCTCATGGCAGTGGACCATGGAGCTCTCAAATGCAGCCTTTGCTGCCTGCACAGTGACTTCCACGGACCCATATTGCAGAATTTTAGGACATTTTAACCCTACAAAAATAGTAATTTGCTGGGAGCAAGGAAACAATTCTCCTCATATGAGGGTAAACTATACAGAATGAATGAAAAGATACTAAGCTTTTACCCTGGACTTCAGATCTTTTGCATCCTGACACCCTCAATGAGCTAACACTTCCACTGGAGTATCCGCTAACATGTCTGAACAAATATGTTCATATGATCGACAACACAAATAAACAGCTTTTCCAAGCAATTTTATGTTGTGAAACAAAGTAGCAGTCTTCAAACAATCCCCAGTACGTTGAAGTGTTTGGATGTAAACACATAATCTAAATATACATTATGAATTACTACTGTAAAAATAACTTAATTTAGCTATCAATTCTTCTGCATTTTCAATACTGCAGTGGAAATACTAGATTATTGGCTGGCATTGTCTACTAGTGACTTATTTGTTCCAGTCTCACTCACTGGAGTTGAAGAAACTCAGATGCTTTTTTTTTTCCTAAAATTGAAATATTTTTTGAGCTAACAATGATATATTCTCTTTTTAACACTCTCACCATTGAACGTATTAGACTTGGTTGAAGTTCATAAATAATGACACTCACCCCACTTGCTGAGCTTGCTGTGTTCTGCTGTTGCTGCCCTGAAACCTGAGGAACACCCATACAGTATCTGGCAGAGTAGGAACAAATGTCCTGAGCAATGCCTAAGAGTAATATCTCTGCTGATTTGCCAGGACTCCCAGTGCTTCTGGTCATTAATCTTCCTCAGCTGAAAACAGATGGGGCTATTAGGCAGGCTGGAGTAATGGGGGAAACTGGCAAGATAGAGAAGGAAATGCATTATCTTCTGGATAGAATTGCACATAAAAATGAGAACATTAAAAATGTATTTTTCATATTTAATTGGACTATGTACGATTATACCTACCAGAAAATAATGTGCAGTGTGCTTTGTGCAGGGCATTTATAAAACTGTTCAGCTGTGCTAGGGCCTTATTTTTCCCTGCGGAGAGAAACAGTAGCTACAATCCCGACAAGGTTTTTGTGCTTCTCCCTCTAACACAGAGCTTACTCTGCTGCAACAGCTACTGCAAATAACACTATGAAGTGTCTCTGCTTGTTGTAGTAAAAGGAAAATGCAGTTTATGATTTACCAACAAACAACATGAAGTCTACCAGTACTTTAGTGAGTATATGTCATATTCAGTCTAACAAAAGTGATGGAAGTGCAGGTACACCTGCTAAATCCTGATAAATCACGGAGTCCAAGACAATGATTATAAATGGAAAAAACCCGAAAATTGTGAAGTGGAACCAGATTGCTCACATAGGAAACTAGCAAGCCTGGAAGGAATTACTAAAAGTAAGGATTTGGGAAAAAAAATCTGATAGATATTAAGGACTACCCAGGATAAACAAAGACATTTTCTAGGTCTGCCAGATAGGTAAATGGTAGACGACCCTTAACTAGAAATTGATAGGATGGAAACTACAGCCAAACTTTTGAAGGTGTTATATATATATATACTGTGAAAATCATGGAAACCTATCAGAGGGTTACAATAAGGTATTAAATAAAGATAACTACTTTGCCCAAAACTTAAACTTGGAAAGCCTGTTATATCAAAGGGAGAAGCATGAAAACAAAAACAGGAGGACTGTGTGCCAGGCATCAGATTATTATTTGGAATAATAATTAAGCCTGAAATGTGGTGGGATGTCAAAAGGTGCTGGGAAATACACAGTTCAGGCTTTGGGACTTGAGAAGTTTCGAGTGACTCCTATGTTTCAATGTTTTGTAGTGGAGAGGGAAAAGGGAGACACAGAACAAAATGTGTCAAGATAAGAGCCCAAATTAGAGGAACAAAAGAATTTTTCTGATCCCTTGATTAGGAAAAGGTTAGAATTTAGAAAGGTTAAAGAGGAAAATACAAAGTCTCAAAACTTAGTAAGGTGAAATTCAATATAAATTTAAAAACAAAGCCCTCTTTATCTTTTTAAAGGAAGAATTGGTGACCCTAATTAAAAAGAACAGAAAAACTGAAATCCTCAGATTAAAAATTGAAAGGGCCTTATAAATAACCATGGAGCATTCTATCCCTTAGATGAATGGAAGACAAGGAAATGCTGATATGACTCAATTGGAAATTTTAGAAGTTATTTGGGCCAAATAGAAAACCTTCAGAGAATGGAAATAAAACACTGTAAAGCTGAAAGGAAGGTATGCAATAGTTAAGATGGAGTTTGAGGAAGCTAAGAGAGAGTCTGAACAGCAAACAGTAGGAAGTTAAAGCTGAAAATGCACATTTGCTCAGTACGCAAAAGCAGAAAAGTGGAGATATCTGGTAGGCCACCCCAAACAATAAGTAGAAGAAACAATTAAAGACAATAAGGACAATGCCAAGAATCTAAATGATTTATTTGCATCAGTCTTCACTGAGAGGGTGCTGGAGTGATACCTAAATGAGAGACTCACACTTTCCAAATATCAGAGATAAGGAGAGGTCATAGACTGAAGACTCAAGAGAGAAGTTGGTGGAACAAAGCAATAAAACAAAGGCATTAAGTCACCAGGTTTTTCTGCTATTTCTTGAAGATTTCAGGAGAAAACTGATAATTAAGTAACAAAGTTGCTAGCAAATACTACAGCAGAGGACTAGAAGACAGTCAGTTATAACTAAGTTGGGGATTTTTGTTGTTGTCAGTGGTGTTTTCTTTCATGGTGTTGGAGGAGCCCTGGCAGTTACAGTCAGACATGTAATCCTAACTTGCTATTAGGTAAATTAGATGAAATGTACTAAAAAAACCTAATCCCCACACCTCTCAAATTATGAAGCACAAACATGACATGACAGATACAAATCAGTACAGTGTCTATAAGGAAAGAAAGGGACTCTTTGTACCTACTACCAATCTTTGAGCTGGTTACACCAGCCAGCACACCTAAGCCTACCCTGGAGGTCCCAGAACTCACTGTACAGTCAGGCAAGTAGCAAATTATTACCTCCCCGCTCCCCCCATCCTCATCACATGACCAGTGAGAAGAGAATAATGAGAAGAATGTTGATAATGGTACATCCAAATAATATACAGTTCCGTGCTACAGGTTGTGCTGCTGCAGGGCAAGGAGAAATGTACATCTGGCAATGAAAGTTTTTAATACACATGAAACATAATGGTGGCCACACTGAAACTCTGACTGGAGATTTTATGTAGGTATTACCAGTGTCAGACTCTCTCAGGCCAGCTTTTGGTATCTTTCTGCACATTAGCTAATCAACAGGACTCTGTGCTGCAGGGTTCTTCTCATTCTCAATAAGCACAGTGACCTGAGCCCTTAATGGTGAATAATATGGGATCTGGGGAGTTAAGATTTTGGTTTTTTTAAAAGAATATATCTTAGCCAGAACTGAGCACTCACTTCTTCCCTGCCCTTTCTAGCTTTTTATGTAAATCTTTACATGAAGCTATTAAGAAGAGAAAAAAAGCTCTTTGGATAATTATGCAGTGATATATTCTTACACAGCCAACACTCCCAGGAGAAAAAGTGAAAACTACACATAGACTCCCGCCCCTTTTTATTTCTTCTCAAAGATGTTGCCTTTTTTGGATTTTCTTATATATACAGAGAATGATGAACTGGTATTTGTAGTTTAAATGTCTGGTTTAAACTGCGTGGTTTCCACCGTAACAGAAAGCTCTCACAAAATGTCAGGTTAGAAATAAAACCAAGCTCTAGAGGGATGAGGTGGGGAGGAAAGTAGAAGATCCAGTGGCTGAAAAACAAAATGGAAAAAAAAATGAGCAGAATGCAATGTAGATTCATTTTCCAACTCAGGCAGTAATATTGGTATGTGTGGTTGTATGGGGATCTGGGGTAGGGAGACAGAACACATTTCTCACTGAGTTGTTTCTGCTTTCTCTATTAACATTGCAACAGAAATTACAAATAGCCCTGCAAGGGGTAGTGCATTAAACCTCATCTCTTCATCCCATGTAAACACAACATTAATACTGAAGATAAAGAAAATGGCAAAAAGTCCAGTGTCTTGTTTTCTGCATTTTGCTTGTTAGGTTTCCTGTTCGCCCTCCAGCGTACTCCTGTGTGTACCGATGGTGTGAACTTGACCAGTCCACGTTCAAGCAAACAATCACTCAGATTCCCAACACATTCTTTTCTCCCCCTCGAATGGGGAGTTTATTCCTAACAGTTCTGCTCCTTTTAATTATAAACTCCTTTAACGAAGTAGTTCTGAGACCTTGCAGCAGGCAGCAGGAGAGCACCAAGGCTACTAGTTGCCTTTTTACTAGTTTTTATTCCCTGTTCAGCAAAGAAGTCCACTTAAAGCCTAAGGCCCAGAGCCTTCACGTTTGGGCAGCACTGAAATGAGCCTACAAATCAATATTCCCCTGGTACAATGTGCCTTATAGGTAAAATCCAATTCTTGCCTGAAAAAGATAAAGAGTTAGAGTCAGACCCTTTATCTTAGTAGACACATGTGAACAAGTTGCTCTGGTGAAAACAGACCTTACAGTGACAAGTTTTGTTCGCTTTCTAACAGAGCTACTGATCTTCTTTACTGGTCCACCAAAATTGAAGATGGGGAAGAAACACAAGGGAGACATTTCCTTGGCAAGGAAAGGAGCAGCATTTAGGAGTGGGGCAAAGGCAGGGTGGAGTATAGGGGATTTTCCTGATAAAACAACTAATTTGAGAATAAAAGACCAACCGATATCATGTATACACCTAAACCAGTAACACAGCTTCTCGGGAGTGCAGTATTGTATAAGTGTCCCCTGTGTTTTCAAGGCTAATTCAGACCTTTGGCTCATCCTGCATTAGCAAGGTCATCCATGTTAACAGGGTCCCTGTGAAAGTTCACAGGTGAAAGTTCCCTTTTAGAGTAGTGCAGATTTGAAATTCACAGGACAGCGACCCGAAGATCTTCCTTTACAGATAAAAAGCATGTCAAATTATTAAATAGCAACATGAAATTCTACGTTCTGAAGGTCTGTCTTTGCTCTGCAGTCAAGAGAGCGGAGTGCATTCCCAGTCCCTGCCCAGTCCCCACCTTCAGTGGCATGGAGGGTGCCTGGCCGGCCCTACTCGCAGACACCTCATGAATGCTAAAGCCAAAAGGCCTGGGGTAATTGGGGAAGGGACGAATGAGCACAGTTCGAAGACATGTCACTTCAAATTTCTACTGTTAGAACTGCCAAGTATGATATAAAAACAGAAAGTATTTCTCAGTTCAAAATTTGATGACTGGGCCCCACACGCTGAGTGGCTCTTCCCTCTGGTGTCCCTGTTTCCCGTACACGGGCTCTGTGGTGCTAGCTGTTGTTCTCTGCCGTGAGATATTTGAGGGCTGCAAAGCCGTAGTGGCGTGACATGTCCTGCTGGAACTCCTCCTTCAGGGTCTTGAGACAGATGCGGTATTGCTTGTTGGAGCGAAACTTGGTGATGTCGAAGCTGGGGGCGTGCGGCATGTGGATCATGTAGGCGTTGGGCAGCACCGTGAACTCGTACTCCTGGGGGAGAAAGACACTGACTGTGAGGGTGTTCCCCAGCCCTCTTGCAATGCATCTCTCCTGTACCTCCACAGTCAAACATGCTCCAGTAAGTAACAGTGCAGTATGGGTCTCAAAAAAACCAAACCCATGCAGGTATCTCAAATAAGCCTTTTTTTTTTTCCAAGTAGCTTTTTCTTTGTTTGATGAAAGATCTACTTTTTCTTTTTGTAAAATCTTAAGATGGTTTGGGTTGGAAGGCAACTTTAAGGGTCATCTAGTCCAACTCCCCTGAAATGAGCAGGGACATCTTCAACTAGATCAGGTTGCCTAAAGCCCTATTCAATCTGACCTTGAACGTTTCCAGAGATGGGGCATCCACCATATCTCTGAGTAACCTCTTTCAATGTTTTACCAGCCTCGTAAAAAAACCCAACTGTTTTAAAACATTTTACTTCATATAAGCCAAATAATGGGGAAATAGTACCAAAGGCACACCTGAAGCCATGTCTGCAGCACACACTTTGCAGTAGTGTGCTTGCAACCAACACAACTGTGACTACACGGCATGGGTCTCAAGCATCCATGCAAAAACCTGGCCTTGTCCCTACAAATTATCTTGCTTGGGATGCTGGAATAAGCCATATTTACAAAGGCAAAACTGCACAACATATGTTGCTTTGCCTATATACTAAGATACTTACAGAGACAAAACTGTCCAAAACTATTTATAAACCTGAAATAAGAGGAGAAGATGGTATCATTTATAGGCGATGTGCGAAAATGAACCTGCTAATTCCATATGCTTTGAGATGTTTTTATGTAAATTAAATTTTTCACAAAGTCTGAGATACTGTGCTACTTCTCCTTCTCCTGTAAAACTACTTTACTAATTCTCTTTATTTATATCTGACCAAGTTCTTTACAATTTTTGTTGCTAGAAAACAATGGTTCATTTAAGTCTCAACTACTCCTGTCAGAATCTTTCTATTTTTATAGTTAAATTATTAAGAGTAAAGCTAGAAAAAGGCTGATCCTTAGACAAGCTGAAAGTTCACTAGTTCACATCCTATGATGTGCAACAGGCAGGTATCTCCTGCAAGAAACTGGGTAGAAAAGGAATGTGAACCTCATTACTCTGTAGCCAAGCAAAACACTCTAACCACCAGGATGTTACCTCTTTTTTCATATGGAACTTCAAGAAATCCAAGTTGTATGTGATGCAAATAACAAAGAAACTTTGAATTCCCCACAGGCAAATTTACTTTTGTTTTCACACAGTTTCTATCTACAGCTGTTGCTGGATTGACTCATTAACCATCTCTACATAAGACACTGGTCAGAGAGAGAACAGCCACAGAGCACACTGGCTTCAAAACAAGTGGTGCACAACTTCCCCTGGTTTGCAATGCCCAGTCACTTGTAGATTTAGGAGTCTGTGCAGAGACACAGAGTATCTACAGTACCGAGGCAGAGTACTCCAAAATGCTTTAGTAGGGAAAGAGATTGTTGGGAGACAACAACTTGTGCTAATAAACTTTAGTGTTTCACCTGTCAGTTTTTCTTCACCTAACAAACTACGATCAAGGCAGAGAAGACTGAAAGCTGCTGCATTACAATGCTACCAGAAACCAAGTGTTTGAGCAATACAGCCAAAAAATGAAGCTAAATTAAGACAGGAAACAAGTGAACAGAACACAACGTGGATCCATTTCCCAACTCAGGCAGTGGTATTGGTGAGCCCAAAGTATAGCTAAGGCTGCAGTGCCTTCCCAGAGTCACCTATGAAGCAGTAGCATGTGTTGGACAGCTAGGAGCAGATGCCATATGGGTGCTCCTTTCTCCTTATGAGAATGCCCGTTACCTGACAGACAGTGCTAAAGAGGTAAGTCTTTGTGCCAATTTACAATGTTGTCATAAATGGGAATGGGGCACTGAGCTTCTGTATAGCAAGAGCAAAATAATCTCATGCTCACAGGCAGAATTTATTTAGTTGGAAGATGCTTAAAACTAATGGGGAATTAATCCCAAGAACAAAGGCTGGCACCATGGAGTGAGGAGAGCTGATAAACCACAAAGTATGTGTCTAAGGGACCTTAAAACTAAGAGTCAAAGCTGCAGAGGAAGATGCATCCCCCTCATACAACCTTTTCTTTGTTCTCTGCTTGCATTTCAAGTCTGTAATACTGCAGGTCAGGGAGTGTCTATGCTCTGCAGTGCAAACTGTTCAGCACGGCGGTATTCCCATCCCTCTGAAAGGTCTTCAGGCACATAAAGCCTTCCAAGAAATGATGAGTCTGCTGCTAATAATCCCCTTTGAAATACGCTGGGCTGGGGTCCTGGAAAATGGGATGCTCAGTCTAGTTCCACAGTGACTGGAAGAGCAGAGAAAGGTTTCCTAATGATCCATCCCTACTATGTGGAAACCCCTGTTGAGAAGGCAATGCAATAACCTAGCTCACAGATTATAAATTCTTTAGATGGAGACTCATATATTTGTATTTGGATGCTGTATTTGTACAGCAAAAGCCAGCTCAGTGGGCACCTGCACGCTCCCAGAATAACAATGATGATTGTCTCCATGTGGTGTGCTGCCCTGAGGGACAGCAGTGGCACAGGCCCTTGGTAAGGGGTCTGGAACAGACCTTTTGACAGACACTCCAGCAGCGAGGAGCAGTGAAATAACTTAATTGAGAAGCTGCTCTGCCCACTGGTAATGAAGCCAGCCAAGCAGCTGGCAGCTGTGTCTGTGGACACCCTAAAGCAGAGGAATACCACAGGGGAAGGTAGCTGTGCGATCCCATGTCTCCTCTAGGGTGATCTTGAGGGAGAATAGGCAGATACCCATGTTGGTACAGAGGAAAATGAAACTTTTTTTGAATGTTATAATGTGTTCAAGGCTGGAAGAGTGAGAAAAACAATTTCCCAGAGTTAGTTCCAACCCCATGACCATTTAAAGTATCTGTGCTATGATCAACTA
This sequence comes from Pseudopipra pipra, assembly GCF_036250125.1. Lineage (NCBI taxonomy): Eukaryota > Metazoa > Chordata > Aves > Passeriformes > Pipridae > Pseudopipra > Pseudopipra pipra. The sequence continues at coordinate 22,079,230 of NC_087553.1, forward strand.
TGAAAAATGTTTCAATCTCCCATGTGTGAATCTCTGCTGGGTAGATCTCTCTGCACAGAAGAGTTAAATCCTGAGTGCTACGTGAGAGCTGCCAGTGAGAACATAAGCCTTGTTACACAGATTAACAAATAATAAAAACTACCCTGGCACTCTCCACAACTGATGGTTAATTGATTAGTGTTTGGAAAGTGCACTGGAAAATTACACTGCTATAGCAAATTATTATTAACATTAATGTAAGGGACAATTTTTTTTCTCAAGATAAGTAGGTATAAATTTGTTGGGAATACCCTTCTGCAAACAGAGGGTGAGTGGCTGCCAGCCCAAGGTGACCATGTAGTTTTGTAAGCAGAAGTAGAAAATATCCTTCCCACATATGTGCCTGCGCACAAATACACTGTAGCCCACACCCCAGAGACACAATCTCCCACTAAGTTGGTGCATGCCTTGTGCTGTTCTGCTTCACGTAAACTAGTAAGAATTGAGCAGAGAAAGATCAGCTATATTCCAGATTCATAGCAGAAGGTATCACAGGAGGATACAGATGGCCAAAACCTATTTTTTTAATTAGCATGAAATTCAACAAGTTCAAGCATTGGTATTGAAACCAAACTGAAAAAACCCACCACAAACCCAAAATAAAAAGGAATGCCATGACCCAGACCTTGCTGATTAGCACAGTGGTTAGCTTCAAATCCAAGAACAGCAAGGCAATGCAAACCCTGCTATTTCAGTGACCAGCAGCACTGGGATCCCATGGAGCCGTAGTCACTGCCAGCCTCTAAGATCCAGGTTGGTGGCACAGACCTTGGCAGCTCTGAGAGCTCTGGTGCCAGTCTGGGACTCCTGACCTTTCTCTGCATCTGTATTCTTATAAATTCTGCCCTGCAGCTTCATTCCAAGTCACAGATCCAAGAGGCAGGTAGCCCAAGGCTTAAGTACCTGGATCCTTTAAAGTCTGCTCCACAGCCCCAGACTTTGGAAATGTAAAGACTTTGGCTATTCAGATACATGCTGTAAATCCCAGCCAGAGACTGAAGATGCTTGACTTGGATTCAATTGAAGATTACTTTTTGAATTCTACATTAGCATTTGGGACTCACCAACCTCTGTCTAACTGAAAAAGATCCAGCTGTGTCTGCAGATTCCCTACCAAGCGATGGGACTGGCAACAAGTGCTGCAATGCTTCAGTCAGGAGGAGGGCACTGCAGGGGTTGTGTCACCGCAAAACGACTTTCTCAGCACTGATAAATAAATTAGACTTAGTTCTCCATTTAATACTTGACAAGGATTAAACTCAGTGTTCCCAACTCAAGAACCACTCATTAAGGAGCTCAGTATGGCCGGGTGAGCCGTACTGGTGATGCAAAGCCTGAAGTCTTTCTACAGGGCACAGATTTCATTTTAACAACCCTGCTGCACAGCCCTGGGTGAGATACGCAGGTGTCATCTCCTCACCTGTGCATCCAGCTCCATGATGTGAGCTACTTTGTTCCAGCCAAATCCAACAAACCGCCTGTCATACTCCGGGCAGTCCTTCCTCACGACGACGTATGGCTCAAAGTCTGCTTCCCACTCAACGCGGTAGGGGGTGGTGGCTGTTCGCCACTTGGCAAAATTGGTTGGCGCGTGCCCTTTCGTCCAGACGTGGTACCTTAAACAGACATAAATGGCAGGGATGTGGGGAGGTAATTACATAGAACGCATCTTGGCAAGGTAACAGAATGTTACTCGTTAGATGAAATGCTCAAAAATAAGGACATTAGCTTCCAGTTCACATCATCATTTTCAGGACAAATCGGAGGCAATTTCTAGGACTATTTCCAGCACGCTTCCCAGAGCTCAGCGCTTAAACACCTCTAGTCGGTGAAGGATAGTGTGAAAACACTACCTCATGCTAATGTGAGAAACAATTACAAAGTACACTGACATTCATCTGCACTACAAAGTGCTGTGTCTTCTTCCTGGCAACCAAGTGGCTGTATCGGTCGGTGCTCTAAAATCACTGTGAAAATCTGTAGCTCAGATAAGGCCCCTAAAATTTCTACAGCACAGTGACATTCATGATCTGTTTTATATGCCATTTTATAATTTGCATGAGAGACACCTGGAGCTCTGGATAGATGTTCCGTTTTATTAATTACTGCCATTATTATGGCAGGAACCAAGATGCATAATTAAATTAATAAGTAAAATATCACATAAAGGCTTTCTGCTGTACATTCTACATTGTGGGGAGTACTCATGTGATCCTCAGTAAGGTAATCAATTTGATTTACAGAAAAAGATCCTTTTATAATTCATTAATCTTGTTCAGGTCACAGCAGGTCTCTTCCTAGCACAGCTTGAATCCACGCCATTAGTGCTAGGGTCAATGACTCTCGCCCACTTATTTAAACACTTTCCAAAAACCAACTAGACAAGCTCTTTCTGCAGATTCATAGATTAAATGAAGAAACAAAGGCATAGCAGTTATCTGTATTATAATACAGAGAGATATGCAACAGAAGGGACAAAACAAATATCCTGCCAGTTTGTAAAGCAAGGTACATTGAATTCACAGGGATGACTCATATGCCAAAAGTGAAGGTATTTGAGCATTAAATATTGCAAGGTTATGACCTGAGGTAATGTTTCAATCCCAGAAATTCTTGTAACATTGTAAGCAATTTAGCAGTTTAGCCATTGCTAAAATCAGGGATGTAAAATCACCGCTTAGGAGTTTGTACTTGAACTGTATATTCATATGGTTAGAAACATAAACAGAAAGGTGGTTCAGCTCTGCTCACTGTCCATGTTCAGGGCAGTGCAGGAGGACAGAATTATTAGGATAGCACTGGGGTCCCAAGTAACATATGGTCCTTTGTAGGCTGCATTTCTAAACTGTAAACAGGTTTCATTGCTTTTAGGTATCTGCCTTGGGGACCCGGAAAAACAAAACCCTTCTGTATTAAAAAAACTGACAGAGAATTCATTCTCCAGATACTACTAGAAAGCAGTGCCAGATTCACAAAGATGCTTACAACCCTTAATGTCCTTTGGAATCATCTCCAAAAACTCAATCCTTCTCTTGCCCTCTTCTGGAAATGAGTGGGTAACCTACTCAGTCACTAATGTGCAGATATCTATGCGGAAAAAAAATACAATCACAACACGGGGTTTAAAATGATATAGCACTGTGGAGGGTGCTCTATCTTCTAAAATCCTACCTCCGGCATTTTGAAACTAATTATGATAATAATAATAATAATGACTACTAAACACTTATGAAGTGATTTGTATCTTCAAAGCCCCACACAAACTTTGGTTAATTGAGAGATTTCTGCAGAGAAGCAGCCAAATGCTGCTGTTATTCTAGTAACACTCTCCCACTGATTTAAACAGGGGGGTAACAGTACACTAACCACAAAAGAAACTTCAGTTTCTTTCCACCCTTTTCGGAGATATCAGTGTAAGCACTTACAGCAGCTCAAGTATAACCTCTGTGAGCCAAGAGAGCTAACTAGCAGGGAAAAATAAGTAATTGTGAAAAAACAATGAAGGGAAAATATGGAATTGGGATTGCACAGAGAAAACAAATCAGAAAGGAAGGAACAGACCTGATTGTACAAAACAACAACAGAGATTATTTACTTGCCTCTGCAGAGTAACTGATATGAATGAAGGGAAAGAGGAAGGCAAAAGGATGGCTAAGGTTAGGACAAAAAGGAAAATGAGTACAGGATGCTCAAATCAGTTGGGCACACACTAGCTATAAAGGAGTAATTAAACTGAAAACAAGAATTGTGAGATATATATGTATCTGTACATACAATATACATGGGCTTATATATACATATACACACACACATACACAGATAACTTGCTGGAACTAGGACTTGGCCGATGGCTGATCACTGCATGAAGGGTACTGCAAGGCAAGATAAGCAGACACCATTACCTGGATGTCCATATAGAGGAATCTGCCATTGAAGGATGAGTTGTTTTCAACAGACTTTACTATCAGTGAAGCAGTTGTGAGAAGTGGTTCCCTGTCTATATGTCTTCCATCTCACAGGACAATTGAATAAATGCAATTTTCCTGCTCAGGCCCTTCTCACTCAAGACTTAAATACACACTGCATTTTAAGGCCACACTCAAACTCACTGAGTCCCTAAGGAACTTTGTGAAATTGTGAACAACGTATTTTTCACTATGTTGGCAGTTTTGACAAATCCAAACCAAATCATTCTATATCCGTAAAATGATTATGAGTTTCTTTCCCACGGTTCACAGAACACAACTGGAAAACACCACACCCCTTCCTCCTCCACTTTGAACCAAATGTTTCATTTTCCTTGCATTATTGATTGCTTAATTTAAAATAAAATGTGAAAATTATAGCAAACTTTGCTAAAGTTAGCAAAATGAAGTAATTTCTCAGAGTGTTATTCCTCCCTGCATTGTCCCTCTGAGCTTCCTGTTACAATGAGAAAGATGACTTGGTGAAAGAAAAACTTCCCGAGTCCTGTACTCAGATGCTCAAACTTAAATTTTGCTGGATTGTGGATGCAATCAGTTAATTGGCTAATCAGTTGTTGCTTTTTATGTTTTCTCAATACGATGATGTGTCTTCTACCAGCTGTGGTTTCCCTTGTGCCTGAAAGTGTGTCGATGATACATCTGTGGTTCATCAGCTATGACCCAGGCACAGAGCAGGCACATCCTCATGAGGATGCCAGCACCTGCAAATGAAGCCAGCAAGCTGGCACAGAGCATCCTGCTGTCACAGAGGGTTTCTACACAGCACACCTTGCCCACTGCAGATGCTCACATCTCTTCTGGTGGTGACTAAGGGATGTAATTGAGAGCCATTTTGTACTTCTTAGCTGCCCAGAGGTAGAAAAGGTCACTATTTGGAAAAGAGGTGACAAAAGCAATTTCAGCAAGGGAAAGATTGTAATCTACCGTGTGGTGTGAGGGACTGGGATGCTGCAGGCACTCTCAGCAATCACTGTCACAGCAGTCCTCCCCAGTTCACTCCCACCCGCTCAGCCACGAATTGCAGCATTATTAAAGCACCTTGAAGGTGGAGGTGGAAATTCTCAGCCCAGATCACAGTTGCTTTGTGGCTGTTGATGCATTTGAGCAATGAAATGAGCCAAAACAAACTGAGGAAGCATTTGTTAAATGTGTCCTACTTTAATATGTACACCAGCTGCATGTCCTTCAATTCTTATTTAACCAACCTTGTTCTGGCAAAACTCCCACTGATGTTAAAGACATTTTTGCCTGAGTGAGACTTGAGAAAGGATTTGGAAATCTGGCTGTGTACGTAACACACCAGCATGCTGTATAGTTTGAAGATGAAATCTGTAGTGGAAGGCCACTGCTGTGCAAGCTGAAAATTTGACTGTTGGTGGAATGTAACATCTGAAAATCCTCAGGGAGTTATTTTCCACTGGAAGGATTTTTTCTTTCAACTACAGGAGAGACAATTATTTTCTATCAACAGATCTCTTGTTAATTTTTACATCTTTTGACTGTAAAGAATGATGGCAGAGTGAAAGTACTTGCTCTATCAGTATCCTTAAGTAATTTTCCAGAGGCATGCCTCACTCAGTTGCATCAACTTTCTATTTCAAGGCAGTCACTGGTATGACTTTCAGTTTCAAGGCATCAGAATTATGTTTTCCAGACTCACACAAGCTGTCTGCTATGACACGCATGCAACCACATGAGGGAAGGGTGGTTGCTGCAACAAGAGAGGTGTGTAATATAAGGAATGGAAAAAGTGTGAGGAAAGCTCTAAAGTAAGAGAAGGATGGGAGAGGTGATATAGAGCTCCACCAGCCATGGATAATACCTAACTTTTTCATAGCTTTTATCTCTAGATCTCAAAATACTGTAAAAAGGAGAGGTGAACATTGTTACCTGCATTTCAGAGACGGAGAACAGAGATGTAAGAAAATAAAGTGATTCGTGTACCACCTCCCAGCAGGGCAGTAGTGGAACTGAGAAGAGAACACAGGTCTCCTAAGCCCCCTCTCTGTGCAACATCATAAGGCCACATTGTACTCTGCCCATCACTGAGATGCTTTACAAATCTCTGCTAATCAGACCTTACCACACACCCCCAAGAGACAGTTAACCCCTGGTAGCTGCATTTTGAAACTGAAGAGTCTGGCAGATAATAGAATTGACTTGTTCACAGCCACAAAAGGAGTCTGCTTCAGAGAGGAGCTCCAAATTTAGGTGTTCTTTGCTTCTTAACTTCTAGTCAGAGTACTCTTTTACCTCTGTATAGAGAAACTCTAGGTATTTAAGCAGCTGTTTCACACTTTAAAAGAGCATATGGCAAGCTTGCATTTGTTTTTCCAGTAAGTCAGTAAGGAAGAGAACCAACGAGCAGAGATACAGAACTTTTGGTCATATAAGAAGACACAGCTATCCAGACAGTATTTGGCAGCCAAAAAGTAAATTACACGCCCTTGAGTGTAATGGTCATACTTGATTTTGTAGTGCAATAAAATATGATGAAAAAGAACAAATTCAATTTAACAACTGAAGTCCTTCAGTAGAGGACTATAATACTAGATAAAATTCTGACCTTACAGATGGAATACATCCACATATGATTCTGTTCACTACCTCTCTATGAAAACAGAAAAAATTCCAATAGGTTTCTTAATGGAGCTGACAGTGAGAGAAAAGAATCAAACATTCACAAGAACAGAAAAAATAGAGATAATGATCACAGGTTCAAAAGTACTTTTCATTACCTGAATGTGAAGAGGGTTCCCATGTCCAACATAGACAGCAACTCTGCTTTTGACTTGGGGAAGGAGAGGCGGTAGCGTAGGGTCTCAAAAGCAGGTACAATCAGAGCTTTCTTGGTGTTAGCTAGGTCTAGCTGGATGACAGACTTCCTGGCAAAGAGAAACAACAAATAAAAGCAGGAAAATGTTAAATTGAGCAAATCACTTGGCTTTTCAAAATAAAGTGCAGAGAATGGGCAGATTGATACTGTAAATGTAACTATGTCCCATAATTTTCCCCAGGGGTACTTCATATTTCTTCTGCTTTTGGTTCGCTGCTCTAAAAGCAGGGAGAAGAACACAGTTCCAAATGGGCTTGTGTGTTTGACTGATCAATGCCGCCCTGCATGTCCATGGGTGCATAGATCGGAAACAGCACTCAAAGCATGGCCAACTGACCACCACTTTAAGAGAAATATACTTGAATGTTACTACAGATATGGGAAAGAGCTGCACAGCCAATGGCAGTTCTAAAAAACTGGGATTTATCCAGGACTCAATGGGACTTTACAAAAGGAGAAGCTGGAAAGGTTGGTTGCACTTCAGCCTAGCTCTTCTCTGTGCTAGCTGTGCCATCATCCTTGCTTTTTCTCTCTGTATGTCCTGCAAAGTGAGTGTTACCTTAACACTACTATGGACCAGATACTTGCTCTCGTGAACACTGTCACCATGATGGTCAGTCACTGTTCAAGGCACAGATCTACTGCAACAGAACACAGCACTAATCAGCAAAACTGTACTTCAGCAGTGTTTTGTTGAGTATTATCAATGGTGCACATGGCAGTGCCTGGAGATCAGAGCTCATTTATGCTTGGCTCTGTGCACAGGGCAAAGAGACTGTTGCCAGCAGAGAAAAGCTGTACACTGGATAGACTGAGATATGCTACTTTTTCCTTTCTTTTGCTGAAAGTTGTTCAGTGCAGAGACTGTTTTGGTGTATGAGTATGTGTGTGCACATATGCATTTCGCACAGTGGGGCTCTTTTCCAGACAGAGGCCTTAGGATGACTTGCACAGGAGAGGAGCAGCTTAGCAACCTCTCACCCTGCCTGCCAGAGGTGTTCAGTCTATTCTTTCCTAACAAACTAAAACTCAAAGAAAAGAAAGTTACTTTTCCATCCCCCAACTGAATCTTACTATGCTTGTCATTAGAAATAACTCTGTTTCAATTTTCCTTTCATTATCTCCATAGTTCATACAAGAAATATGCCTCTGTCTCCCTGTCAAAATCAGTTCCCCTTAACAGGATTCACTGTCCTGACTTTCATGTTACTGCAACAGGCAATCAAGGACAATGTTGACTAGCAGCAAACTCTCTCTACAGCATTCTAATTTGAAGGAATTGGGATCACTGTCCTAATAACAGAAGGACCAAATAAACCATTTTTCTAGGTCCAGAATACCTAGAATTCATTTATATTGCTGTCAGAGAAAAAGAAGAGCACAACTATTTAATAAAATCTGAATTTTAGAGAATTCATAACACCCTATAGGTCTGCTCTATAAAAAGCAACATGTTCTCAGCTTCTTACTGCAAAGTTTGCATTGTTTAAAGAGCCTCTGACACATTCCAGTTAACTTCACAATTCAAGGATGTTAACAGCATCTTATTGTAACTGGTTTTGTACTTTCTTCACTAGCTTCTCTCTCACTATCACTAATGACCACAATATATGCATGTAAATAGATGACTCCTTCACAATTGGCCTTTATGACCTTCCAGAATTGTTGAACATTGCCAGTATACAGCCTTTATGATGCTTTTAAATGTTTCTTCCCCTTCACACCTTCTCTGAGAGGAGGGGATACTGATATAGTTTCTCTTCCAAAATCTGAGGCTTTCTGGTCTCTATGCAATCTACCAGACTTAAGCAGCACAGCTTTGGAGATTGAGTTCTAGGAAGGAGCAGGTAACATTTGTAGAACCCTTTGGGCTCTGCGAGGAAACAGCAGTTTCCATTTATGGCTGTTACTATACGTTTTTTTTATGGAGAGCTCAAAAGTCTCAGGCAAAATTCAAGGCCTTGCTGTGCTTGGTACTGCCAAAGAGCAGGATACAACCCTGCCCACAAAAGTTTACAGTTTGAAGGTGACCAAAGCTGAAGCAGGCACAGGTATCAAGCACAGCTAACAGCAGAAACTGTCAGACAAAGCAAGCTGTCTTGAAACTAGTACTGAATGTGACTTACTCTCTAAGGTATGGGATTCAACCACAAAAATTTTGTAGATAGCAACAATCTTTTCTGCACACTCCCCTGCTCTTGTCACCTGCAAATTTCATATAGGCGTGAATGGCCAAACTGTTTGAAAGAATAGATGACAGTAACTTCATGAAGAAAATCCCCTGGACAGGGGAGAGAAAATAAGATGGAAAACAACTCAGAAGTTGAGATAAGGCAGTTTACTAAAGTAAAAGTGAAAGGTTGTGAGTGCACAAACAAAGAAAAAAAATATTTATTCTCTCCTTGCCATCAGCAAGTGATGTTCAGCCATTTCCCAGGAAGCAGGGCTCCAGCATGTGTAGCAGTTTCTCCAGAAGGCAAACCTTATAAATAATGAATGCTCCACATCCCTGCTCCTTTTCTTAGCTTTTATGTCTGAGCTGATGTCATCTGGTATGGAACATACCTTTGGTCAATTTGGCTCATCTGTCTTAGTTGTGTCCCCTCCCAAGATCTTGCCCACCCCCAGATGGAGGGCAGAATGCTGGAGAGACAGCACTGATGCTGTGCCAGTGCTGTAGTCTCCAAAATACTGGTGTGTTATAAACACCCTTCTAGCTACCAAAGACAAGCACAGCACTGTGAGGGCTGCTATGGGGAAACGAACTCCATCTCAGCTAGACCCATTACAGGTGGTAAGGTCAAAGTGGAAGGGCTCTCCAAAACTGAGATGGGAGTTGAGACATGCTCAGACAAGAAGTCCAGCAGCACTGACTTCTGAGTGGAATCACCTGCCTTTGATGTGCACTAGGTGACATATAAAGGGAAGAAGAAATCAGTGCTGACATCCAGGTGTTGAACCTCAATGACAAAGGACAACAAAGGACATTTAAACTGTGATTTAAATGGGGAGGACGTGGTAGAGAAAGAAACACCTTCAATTTTCTTCTGATAACTTGGCTGGTGGTTTGCTTCTTGGACAACCAGCTGAAACTCTCTTCCTACTGGAAGCAAATCTAACTTTTCATTTTCTGTGGGGTGACTTTTTTTCCTATTTTGAGTGGAGGTGCCATTTACTGGTTGACTGGTTTTGAGATACTTCGAATAGGAAAATTTTCACTGTTGGTGTTGCCAGGTATGTGGAACATAATGCAGGGAATTAGATTTGGTTGTTTTGCAAACTAGCACTGTAATTCCATGTAATTCCTGAACTATCCTTATAAGGGGTGTCTTTTGGATTTAGTAATATTGATTCAGTATTCATTTTCCTTTATCTGTCCTTTTCCTCCCAAACCCCAAAATAATGATCTATGATTTTATGAAGAGCTCTCTTGCCCGAGAAACCATTTCCCAAGTATCTTTGTGTTCAGACCTGATGTATGTCATTCTGACACAGTGAAGGTTGGGTTAAATTTTAAATCTATGAGTCAACTGTATTTTTCGCAAAGCAGTGAAGAAATGAATCTTAAATCACAAGAGTTTCCTCACAGGTTGAATGAACTGCAGCACGTTGATATCAATCTTCTCATCTTTGTACTTATTTTCAAAAATTAATACAGAATTCTCATCCTCATGGAGACAGATTGTAATATCATTCCTATTTCTGGAGGATAGAGAAGCTCAGACATAGGAAGAGCAGAAACCTAAAGCACTGAACTCATGAAAAAAAAAAGGAAAAAAAGAGTCCATTAATTAAAATTAGCTTCCACCATCAGGACTCAGGAAGTGGTTGGTTGGAGATAACAAACACGGCAGTCACAGAGCTTGTGGTAAGAGTTGTCAATCCACTGTTAAATTCATTAGAATGCTTTTCCTCTCTGCAAAAGCAATGAATGCATAGCCTACAAAGGCTATCAGCAAATAAAAACCAATAGGCACAACCTGAACTATGTCTCTTGCTGAGATGCTAAAAAACAGCCAGAAATACTTCACAACTCATGTTGCAGAGGACAGGTATAAAACCTGCAGATAGAGATTGGATGCCAGGTCCCAATTCATGCAAAATGTGTCACTGGAAGCAAATGGCATATTTTACATGAATGTGTCAGGAAAGAACTTCAGTGTTAGCTGTGACAACTGTAGATAAGCAGCCTGTCTAGTAATTTTACGTTAGAAGTCACTGTAGCATGACCCTAACACCTTACTTGTAGCAACTAGAAGGAGCCTTTACCTCTGGGGCAATGACAAGATGACCTCAGTAACTAATGAGGGAAGGCAACAAAAGATGTTGACTCAGCACAGACCATGAAAGTGTCTGAGTTCTGTAAACAGGAAACCTTTAAATGATACATTTCTTTCCTTTTGTACTTCACAGAAGAGTAAGGCAGGACTAAAAGGCTGTTTGATGGAGATAAAAAACATTGAAATGGTCTTAGCAGCTGTGAAAAAGCTCAAATAGCACAAATCCTAGTGCTAGCAACAGATACACAAAAGGACAGGTCCATCAGCTCCATCAGCTTCTCCTTCAAAACTGGCTGTAAGCTTCCACACAGACACATTCAAAGTACGCTGAAAATGTTTTTCAAAATTCCTTTCTTTCTGGGAATATATTATCTGCAGAGATACAATATGCAATATATGTAAATCAGCAAACTCGCAGGGAGAGGGACTTTGGCTCATGCTGTCCAAAGTGATGCCTGAAATACCACACTATTTCTAGTTGTTTATGGTTGTTCTATCTGAGCAAATGAAGATGAAAATGTCTGTACATCTCTCTAAAAAACAGTCGCTGCCATTCAGACAGATAGCACTAATCAGTGCTACTTGCAGAGGCAGTGGGAACAGTCAATGCAGAAAGACACAGGGCATCCATATTTAAAATAATCTCACTGTACCTCCCTGCTACTTTGTTTAGAAAAATCATTATTGAAAAAGCAATAAAAGTCTCTAGTCCGCACACAAAAAAATTCCACTTCCTTTTTAAAGAGCTGGTAGTAGCAGATTAGCAATTCCAATATTCCCAGGTAATGGAGAGTCACTGTCAGAGTTAAGGTGATATAAGCCTCATAAAAAGCTGTCAGAGTAACACAAAGTCTCAGGTGCAATAAGTCTCGGAGAGAATCTGTTTTTTTTCTGAAACATCACCCATGGGTGGCATCACTGTGCATTTAGTTCTGTAATACATTTATCACCGTACGAGAATTATTTCTATGGTTCTAGTAACTCAATTATTCTGTCGTACATCATTCTATCTTCTTCCTTTCTTTGCTGGCTCCCATCAGTACACTGTGAAGCAGCATGGAAGAGCAAGTTCCTTTTTTATCACTAAATATCAGTATCAACAGCTGCTACCCTTATTGTGTCTTGCATTGATCTGAAGAGATATAACAGTGTGCAACACTAACGTTGAAGAAGACAGAGAACTTAACAACAACTCTCCATATGTGTATCTAGAGATAAATAATGTGTGCAAGGGAAATAATTATTTTGGAGTCCTCATAGCACAAGCTGAAATGAAATGTCCCTAAACTAAGAAGGAAACAAGGTAACACACTACGATAATATTTCAACAATACGATTGATATCCAGAGCCTTAAAAGACATAGAATGGTTTGGATTGGAAGGCACCTTTAAAGACCATGTAGTCCAACATCCCTGCAGTGAGCAGGAACATCTTCAACTAGATCAGGTTGCTCAGAGCCCCATCCCACCTGACCTTGAATGTTTCCAGGGATAGGGCATCTACCACCTCTCTGGGTAACCTCTTCCAGTGTTTTGCCATCCTCATTGCAAAAAACTTTCTCCTTATATCTTGTCTAAATCTACCCTCTTTTAGTTTATAACTATTCCCCTTGTCCTATCTCAACAGGTCCTGCTAAAATGTTCGTCCCCATCTTCTTATGTACTGGAAGGTTGTAATAAGGTCTCCCCAGAGCCTCCATTTCTCCAGGCTGAACAGCCTCAACTCTCTCATCCTTTCCTCACAGAAGAGGTGCTCCCTTCTGTGAACAGTGAATTTGGCCCCATACATGTCTTGTTAAGTTGTTAAGCCTAAAACAAGGAAATTCCTCCATAAGTTTATGATACCAGAAGGTGTATTTTACTTTACACTCCAAAACCCTGGGCTTATGAACTGAAAGGGAACACCTACAGGCAAGCCCTCACTGGAACACTTCGACCAACTTTCACCAAATTAGAACAGAGACGAAAAGCAAAATAGTTCAGGACTAAGGAACTGACATCCTTCTGTCTGGCCACAGGGTGTCCTCCTTGCTCTATGCTTTGGCCTCAGATGACCAGCCTCTGCAGGGGAAAAAGGTCTTTGTTAAAAAAAAAAGCTCAGTTAATGGATCAGAGGTCTGTAGTTTGCTCAGCCGAACCTGCTCACATGCATTATCATACAATGTACACTGATGTTACTCCTCCCAGTTCCCTTATGCCCATTATTTTGCTTTGGCAGGTGCTGGCATTGCAGTCATATTTTTGAGCTGGTTAGACTCACAACCTCTTTTCAAGATAAGGAACTGGATTAAGAGTGTGTCACAGACAAAAAGTTCAGTTATGCTTTGTATGTTTTTTCTGTCACTGACTTTAAGAACGAGGGATGTTTAGAGAAATCGCCTGGTTCACATCTCTGCTAATACATGATGCTCTTGGACATTTAATAATACTTAATCCAGTTCAATTTTCAAATTGATCCTTCTGCAGCTCTGAGGGAATTATTCTAATGGCTAACAGGGATCACATTTAGACCCCAGTTTTTTCTTTCATAACCATATTGCTTGACTTCCAGTGACAGCCCTCTTCCTTTGCTCTAAAAATTCTTGTGCGTTGATGGGCATTCTCACACCTCAAACCTCTACAAGCTGCTTCTTTCTGATCTGCTCAGACTGCTTTGTTTTGAGAGTATGTGAGAAGGGTGGGGTGTGGAAAGGCTGAAATTGCAGGTGACAGTGGTAATTGCTCCACTGTCCATTTACCTGAGGTACTCGTAGAGTCCATACATGGGCAAGAAGTCAATGTCGGACAGAAACATGTATGGTGTGCTGATATGTTTCATGGCCACATTCCTTAGCAGATTCACAGGATAGAACTGGCCCTCCTTGTACACGATATGGTAGCCAACATTGTGGCGGCTCATCAGTACTTCCGAGCCCTGAGCGTAGCGCAGAAATTGCTGGGCTTCTGCATCAGAAAGATAGAGTGCCAGGCTGATTGGACCTTCCCAGTGTTTGCAGATGGCTTCAAGCATCTGGAGCCTGAAAGAGGAAGGGTGAGAATGAGAAAAACTATTTCCCTGTCTGGGACTCTTTCCCTGGGTTCACCTGATCAAATGCAGATATCCTTCTCTAAGTGAGACAGACTGGGGACATTTTATATGCTGTGCAAAGCAATAAATATTTCCACAGCACAAGTCATCTCATCTAAGATGACAAGTTGATGTCTCCTGGACAGATGGACTGCACCCCAGATATGCCTATTTCACCGAATCCAAGGGAACCTAAGATGGCCCTGGCTCAGATGCACACATCTACAACTCAGATACCTAAAGCTTGGTGAAACCAACACCGTTGTTTTCTGCCTAAAGCTTTGATGCTGAGGGAAAACCCACATGGATGATGGTATACCCAGATATCTGATGGGAGCTTTGAGCAGTTGCAGGGATCTGTCCACCTGGATCTACTTACAGAATAGGGCTTTTGTAATCTTCAGCAGTGTCCAGTGCCCAATTCACATCTCAGGTCAACCTATTCTCACACAGTAACATACTACATCGTTCTACAACAAGCTTGTGGAAGATGAAGGTGTACAGACCCACAGATCATTTTTGGAAAACCTTCCCAAAATTTTCGTAAGGCAGTTAGTCATATCCTAAAAGCTGTTAAAAGTGACAGGTCAAGGGAATGCGGACTTATGTGAACATTTACACTAACTAGAAGACTCACTATCAGGGAGAGGGCAAAAGGATGGTACATTGATAAAAATGGGATTTACTTTTAATAGGGAGTAAGGAGGGAAGGAATGAGAGACATGGCATTGCTGTGGAATATCAAAAGAACATTTCAGACAAAACCATGATTAAAACTACTAACATGTATATGTTTTAACAGTATCTCAAATTTCATTAAATTATTTTTAAAACAGGTTGCATTGATGTATATTCAAAAAAAATTCCAGCACTTACAACACTATTGATGAAAATGACAACAAAAGATTTAATATGCAAACATAAATCAAACCCGGCCCGGTCCAAATTGTTTAAGCACTTTGGGTAATTTATAGAGAATTGCCTAGGGATTGAGATGTGCCACCCAAAAATACAGCAAAGACTGATTACAAAGCCTCTTGATTTAATACAAAGGGAAATGAACCTATGCAGCCTAGCCAAACATTCTATTAAAAATTAGAAAGAGTAGACCATGCAAAATTATCTTCTCTCCGTTCGAAATCCATGACTCGATTTTTCCTATTAATATTTATATAAAACACAAGAAAAGTTTTCTGCATCATCATAATCAGAGAAAATAATTTCCTCTTTCTACTATCTTCCTAAGCTTTACAAGAGAAAGAAATGATATACTCATACCAGTAAACACACAGTCTGACTTAACATTAATAGCTTTTTCCTGCATTTCTGAATGATTGTGATGACATCTAAGGTGATATAATAATTTTTTCTTAAATATGAGATACTGCCTCTACTGGTCTACACTTGGTACATTACTCTCTTTTTATTTATTATTGAAACAAAGGCTATTATCAACCTGAAACATACAGACAAATTTGAAATACAAATCAGTAAAAAAAAATCTAAAAAGTATGTGAAGGCTTTAGACTTTTAATTACACAAATAATAAATAGAAAAAAATACTTTTTCTTTTTTTTTTGCCTTTTTCCAACATAGTGAAAACCTATTAAACAGGAGACTTCAATCATCAGCACTCAGATTTAGGGAATTGTTTTAAAAATAGAATACTTGCCTAGTAAAAAATGCAGCAAATTGCCTTTTAAGGACTCCACGTGGTGGACAAATGGCATACATAACTTATTTAAACAGCTCACCTGATAATGCCTGCAAAGTTTTTCGTGACAGCTAAGCGGAAACTGGGTTTTGCTGGTATAAATTTCCAGTTGGACAGCTTAGTACCCTTCAGAATACTCCACTTTGCTGTGTCGTTCTCATTGACAGGCTCCACTTCCATGAATTTGATACAGGGACTATATGCTAGGTGATGCTCCATAATCTGCTCTCTTTAGGTTGTTATAGCAGTCTCATTTGAACATAAACCCTAGAATTATGAGTTTCTAAACACAACATGACTAACTTATTTTGTTTTTTTGTTTTTTTTTTTAGCAGTCTTTAAGAATGCATTCCCTTAAGAACTTGAGATAAAACAAATGTACTGCTGTACTACATAATAATGAGATCACGATTTAGTTGGTAATTTTTTTAAAGGTCTGTTTCAGCTAATTTTGCTGGAATTCAATTGTTTTTTGACATTGTTTTTATTTTTCTTCTGAAGAATACTCAACTGATTTCCAACTCATTCTCACCCAGATTTCAAGCAGTGTATTGCTAATCACGTTTTTTCCCCTTCCTGACCTCACATTTTGGTAACTCCTACTCTGATTTCTGAACCCCAGGTACATACCAAGCCTTTATAAAGGCTGCCTAGCCAAAACACGAGAACCATAGTGATGCAACTCAGCCATTACTCAAGGGGATGCCACATCAGTATAAAAGATGACAAGTAACCAATAACGAACAACACTGAATGAAGTCTGTCTCAAAGCTTCCATCTAAAGACAATGTTAGCTCCTAAACTGTGTCCCTCTCTTCCATTCCCCAAGCCTATAGGACAGGCAAACATAGGTCTGTCACGATAGTCATGTCAGTCTCATCTCTGAAAGGACTAAAATTGGAGATGCTGGGAGTTCTTTTTTTGCTTTTTCTCATCTCAGATAATCATTTCAAAGAACGGTGCAGAATGTAGTGTACAGCACATTGTTTATGTACATGTCATCTTACATCTGAGACACTATTCTTAAATGTCTACAGCTGCGCCGGAGGAGTTTAATAAAAGTGGTTTAAAGAAGACAAAAAAAAAAGTAAGGCAGTAACTGAAAGATGTGAAAGAAAACAAAGCAGCTAAACAGCTCTTTGGTATGATATTATTTATTGATTTTAGCTGAAAGAAAGTATTTCCAACTCAAATCAATAATTTATAGCAACACACCAGTGAAGTAGGGAAGATTTTTCCTGCATAGTATCAGGATGGTTGTTCTTCCTGCATGAAAATGTGTGGTTCTGTCTATCAATAAAAACATGTGCCCCAGTGAGGATCCAGAAAGGGAAACAGATGCTCAGACTTTGCATCAGTGCCAGTGAATCAGCACTAAGCCCCAGCTCATTCTTTTGAATTAAATTCTGGGGGGAAAATATACCATGTGCACACACCAGCTTTACTAATTTACTATGGCACTTGCTCAGGGTCTGGCTTAATTTATTTCAGTTTTTTACTCAAAGGTTTGTGAACACTTAAGAAATGTTTCCTCCATTAAAAATCAATAGAACAGACACTGATGCGCACAGCAAATCATAACACAATGTGCAGGATGCAGCACTGAGGCACCTGTGGAACAGAATACTCCTCATTCATTTCTGTTTATTTTTAAAACAGACTGTAAATGTTTTGTTAATCTCAATTCTTATAATCCTCCTGGAATACTGCTGACCTTCTACCATTGTAGCAGTGCTATTATTCACAGGTCACGTTGTATTCTGTACGTGCTACACTAAAGGAAATAATCGGTTTCTGGCTAATATTCAAGGAGCTCTGACTTGTTTTGTAACACACTCTGATAGCAGTAACTACAAAGTTTGGACTAAATTTGAACTGAGAAGCTGGAGAAAAAAAAAGAAACTGACAATTCCAAAATTTCACAAAGCTAGCTAATTCAGACTGGAAAAATGACAACTAATTGCAATGGTGGGAATCAGAAAGATGCAGGTGGAACTTGTCATGAAATGGAATTTTTCCCCCCAAATGAAATACCAATTAAATTCCACTTTATATCAGAACTAAAAGTTAAAATGCACTTCTGAAAATCAACATTTGTATAAAGATGCAATGATTTCGCCAAAATAGAGATTTTTCATTTCACACTAGCACATTAAAAAAAAAGTATAATTTTTGACTTCCTAATTTGAAACTAAAATGTTTAGTTCTGGCTCTCATTATAAGAAAAATCACTAACTGAAATTTTCTGCAAGGAAAATGCCAGTGAAAGCAAAACTAATATTCTCTAATGAGGAAATACCATGTGTAAAAACTTGGGCAGTTAAAACTGCTTGGAAAATTCTATTATAAACATCCTCTGTTTTTAATAAGTTGCTGCAAAACTCCATACACTAGTTAATGCCTGACAATCCTGACAAGTAACAGCCTCTGCAGTTCCAGTATTCAGACTCATGAACTCTACTCACACTCATGTGTGCACTGCAGAGCTGAAGTCTGGATACATGTCTGGATACATGTCTGGATACATGTCTGGATACATATCTACCTGCGCTACTCCTAATTCAAGAAAGGTCTTTACAATACAACATCCAAGTTTCTACGAAAGCGTGTTTTTTCTCGCACCAAAGCATTACATAGTTAGATTGCTCTGTAAGAAAACATTAATTGTCTCACATTTCCTGATGAACAAGAGATTTTCCCTACCTGTCCATTGAAAGTTGTGCCACCAGTGTTACATCGGTGTTGTCTGAAGCAGGCTCGTATTCGTAATGTAGAAAATACAAATGAGTGCGATGGACGGTGAAACGTTCTCGACGAAACTCATAGCACAAGTCATCCTCATCCAGCTCAGAGAGCTGTTTCTGGAGCTGTAAAGAAAGAGTGGACATAAAGTTAAGTTCTTTGTAATTATTTTAGCAAATCAGAGAGAACGACGAGGTTGGGAACTTGCAGCCTGATGCAATGGGGAATGGAAGCGGAACACACAAAGTAGAAGGGTTTTCCCAAGCCTTGCAAGTCAGTGGACAAGAGATTAGAAAAAAGGACTTGCAAGTAAATTCATAATACTGACAGACCATTGTATTATGGCCTATATATATTGTATATATCACCTCTATTACATACTTTCAATATCCAGACTAGAAATGAAACAGTGAAGAAGCTGAATAATTGCAAAGTTTCAGAGTTAATGCTCCACTGTGATGCATAATTTCATCCTTACTAGAAGCAGTGTTTCAAACTACTCATAGACATACTCCACTAGACAACACTCCACAGCAGATTAATACTGCACGTGCTGCACTGAGCAATTCCCATTCTGCTGCCTCTGTTGGAGAACGGTAACTGATGCTAGCACCATGGACAGACAGCTGGAAAAGTAACATCTTTAACTGATAATTACTCCATCTCTTGAGATTTATGTATCTGCAGTAGTTCAATTTTGCAACGAAAATATTCTTTCAACTGCAGAAGTGCCAGAATTAAGCCTATACCTTTAATGGGATTTATGCTTCTGGATACCTAGTCTGAGAAATCTGGTGGATGGTGGATTGGCAGAGAACAGGTAACTTTTAGGCTCCCTTGAAAACCAAGTCCCTTCAAAGCCAAAATGGGCATCTCAAAGCAATCTAAATCCAAGTTTCTTAGACACATAGCTTTAAGAGAATAAAAGTTTAGCTCTGGGGAAAGGTGAAAGTGAAAAATAGACCAAAAGTTTATGTAGCTGACCAATTCCATTCCCGAACTAATTATTTGGGGGTTGGACTACATGATCATTAAAAGGTCTCTTCCAACTCAAACTATTCTATGATTCTAAGATTCTATGATTTTAAAGCCAAACATCTGGCTAGGCTATTTAAAATGCATTCACTTAAAAGAAAAAACCAGTCATACCTACTAAAAATGTAACGAAGATAAAAATTTTATATGGTCTTAACATGTGAAATTGAGTTCTATTTCTGTTGCTCTAGACTGTAGGTTACTAATAAAGATATAATTTTTATAATTAATTTCTTAAAAGCATCCTATAAGGAGAACAGTAAATGAGCAAAATATTCATCAGGAAATGTGAAAAATACTCATATAGGAATTTTACAAGTTTTGATAAAAATCACAATGTACCTCAAAACTGTTTCATGCAAAAGATTATTGAATTATAGACATCTTTTTCTCCTGCTCAGAATGATTTAAAGTAATAGTTTCACCATCTTAAAGAAAAAAAATGAAAAATGTAGATATTTTTTGTTCTAATACTGTGTTAAGACAAAGAGCTGTTGTTCTTGGAACTATAAACATAATGGTTGCCATTATGTTTACAACTGAATGTTTTCCTGTGAAGGCTGATGGAATAATTCCTGGTATTTTCCTGTACATCACTATATAATTTTCTTCTGAATAATGGAAATACAAACTTTGATTTCAGTGAGTTTTGGATCAGACTGTCATTCTTCTGTGCTATTGTTCTGCACAGATCTTAAAACATCCCTCAAGAGGGACACCTTTTAGAAAGATGAGAGTCCGAATCTTGCCAAATCTTTACTCATGCAAAATTTCTGTTGAAATCAAGACGTCTTTAGGTGGAATAGAAATCAGGAGTTCTTTTACATATCCTTGGAGTTTCGTTCTTTCTGCTTTACAAACCATCATTCAGCTGAGCCTGCATTTTATTTTCTAAATCACATTCAAACAATATTTGAATAAATTCAATATTTACAATAATGACTAGAAAGCATATAATATCTTTCTGTTTCTTTCTTGAAAAGGGACCTTAGTACGCCTTTAACAGAATTATCAAGGAGATGAATGAAATTTAAATGGCTAAAACAACAGCAATCCACATTTTAAGGGTACCTTATTATTCTGTTGTATGTACAAATGACCAGGCTACAAGATCTTAATTGCACAGCAGTTATTAACAAGGCAGTCACTGAGTAATTATCAGATTGCATTTGGGTTGAAATTCAAGAGGCTATAAATACTTGAATATGAGTTCAAGAATAACCTTTGGAGCTAAATTATGGCTTTGTGCACTACTGAGCCCTGCGTTGGGGGAGAAGAGGAGAGACAACTTCTTATAGGCCCCACCATTTTGATGGTGAAACTCACCAAGTCACCAAGATGGTGATGGAGGTGAAGGAGAGCAGCAAACAGCAGATCCCTTCTGCTACAGGGAAAAGGAAATCCTGCTCTTTCCACTACGTTTTGTAGCGTCAGGGTTTTGTTTCTGTCCCTCTTCATGTCCAAAGAAGGGCAACAAAGCTGGTGAAGGGTCTAGAAAACATGTTAGTGGCTGAGGGAACTGGGGTTGTTCAGTCTGGAGAAAAGGATGTTCTGAGGGGACCTCATTGCTCTCTAAAATACTTGAAAGGAGGTTGTAGTGAGGTGGGGGTTGGTCTCTTCTGCCATGTCTCAAGTGAAAGGATGAGAGGAAATGGCCTTAAGTTGTGCCAGGGGAGGTTCAGATTAGATATTAGAAAAGTTTTTATCACTGAAAAAGTGGTTAGTCATTGGAATAAGTTGGCCAGGGAGGCAGTGGAGCCAGCATTTCTGGAAGTGTCCAAGAGGTGTCTGGATGTGGCACCCAGGGGTATGGTTTAGGGATGATCATGCTGGTGCTCGGTTGACAGTCAAACTAGATGATCTTGAAGGTCTCTTCCAACCTTGAATATTCTGTGATTCTATCCTGTCAGACCTCTTCTAAGGCTGAAGCTATGCTCATAGTCTGAGAGGTTTTCCCTGTCACTTCCCATGACACGTGCTCAGTACTGTATTTACTGTATGTATCTTCCCCAAGAGAAGAGGTGAGATGACTGTGTCCATACCCTTGGAGAGAGTGGTTCCCAGAAGGACTGTGGGCATGATGTGCTCTCCTCTCCCCAGCCTCTGCCCCCAGTACCCTTCCATTGAGTGCAGGCAGGCTGCCAGGGGGAACCTCCAGCACAAGCTGTCTGAGAGCCCCGGATAATATGCAGGCATCACTTGGCAGGATCAGACACACAGCTCCGTCATCACTTTGCAGGAATGCTTGTGCAGTCCTTGCTGGTTCATACCATCAGCCTCAGGAGCCACACCCTGCTGGGCAAATGCAGTAGGGTGTGCCCGTTCAGGCAGGACAATCAGCACAGGATGGGCTGTGGTTTGCCCTGTAGCATTGTCACTGCCTATATGCAGTGTGCCTTAAGGATGGATGGGCCTATCCTGCAATGGTGAGGCAAGAGCAGTGGAATACAATAGCATGTGATTATCCATATGAAAATTCCTTTTCTACTGGAAGCAATGCTGGAAACATGAGGCACTCTGGATTTGGTCCAGCAAAACCCGTAAGATCAGAAGTTATCTCACTGAAGCTAACAGTATGACAAGGAGAAATTATTAGGATCAACAGCTCAGTGCTGCACAGTTTTATGCAGTTTAAGAGCCCTTTTCCCTCTCTCACTCATTCATATATACATTCAGATAACCATGCACCAATATCACATATAAAGGCTGCTTTCTCTCTACTGCGATGGGACACATGCCACCTATAATTATATATTGCACACAGTCATATACCATCTTCTACACACAGATTTGAAATGAAGAATGTTAAAGATGCAAAACATTCAAAAGACAGGGAATCTTCTAAGACAGACACACATATACCCTTACATTTATCTCTGAGTTGCCTCATATTTTTTTTGTCACATCATCACATAAGATTTCTTTAATGACATAATCTTTTCTACAGCATGCATATTAAGTGGATCCATTATTTAGAGTCAAAGAACTTGTGGCTTTGTTTAAAGTTTGCTCCCAAATTATGTCTTCTGGAAAAGATGTGTTTATAATGGCAACGCTGACAGATGCTTACTTAAACACAGTGCACCACCAAAATAAAGACCTTAATATCAGCTGGATTCGACAAAAAGATGGCATCTCCACTATGGACCCCTCCATTATATTTATAATGGTATGCCTAATATAGCAAAGACTTCTCAACCCTAGAGTGACAGCAAGTATTCTCATAAGCAAGTACCTGCTTAGCATAAGATTCTCTGTTTCTACAAGAGTTTCAATGCTAAGGCTACTTGCCACTGAGCATGTGGGAAATGTTACCTCTAGGAAACACTCTCAGAGTTGAAAAATATATTATTTTCAGACTGTGTAAGGTAGATGTTCTCTTAGGAAATACTGTAGTGGGAAACAACACATGCTTTCATTAGCATCATGATGCTACATGTTTCAGAAATAAAAACAGCAGCCATGACATGCATAGTGCTCAAACAAAGAGACAAATACATAAAGAAATATAGGCTAAATTACTTCTCTGGGCAAGGAGCTGTTGCAGGGGATCAGGCTTCATCTCAGGAAAAGTAGTCTTTGAAGCTAGGCTGGCCAGAGAGATGTGGCAGGCCAGAAGGTATTCAACTCTACCAGAGATTGCCATGATATTCCAGGTCTATTTGTCTAATACATTTCTATGAGATGAGGTGTTTTCTATCCATATGACAGATGGTAGCCCCATATGATACCTGCCAACACAACATGTACCTCTCACTGGCAAACTGGTTAGTCTGCTCACAGAAATTCCCTCCTAAGGCTGTTTCCAGTGTAAGCAAATTTGTGATTGGCTTAATTTTTTTTCTAAACTGCTGTGTCACAAAAACAATTTACTTCCCACCAAAATCTGCAGGACCTCATCTCAGATGAGATCAATTAAAAATCCAGGATCAGAAGTATTTTTGTAAGGATTAGATACTAGAAAAAGATCAAAGCCCATCAACAAACAATGTTATGTGTCTAGAGGCTATTTAGATCTTGGGTAAGGGGATAAAACCCCTAGGCATCTCGCTCTCCCCAAGTGTTTAAGGTGAGGTGAGGTGACACTAGGGTTAAGTCACTCACTCAATATCAACAAACAACGGGAACTGAGCAGCTTAGATGAAAACTCTGACCTTTCAGATCATCTTTCCTTTTCCCAGGTGTGCGCAGTAAAGTTTCATTGCATAAAATCAACTCAGCTTAGCCACTGAAATGAAAACTAACACCAGCCCAGGATGTAACTATAATCTGGTTATAAACTGCAGCAGTTTCATTTCTCCTGTGTGGCTGTCCCAGTTCCCACCAGTAGGCAATTTGGATTGCAACATTTAGCACTTTCATAGTGTGTGAATTAACAGTTGCCTTTAGCATGGCATAAACAAAGCAGATGATGATGAAGAGAGGAAAAAGCATTCATTGAGTCTTGTTTTGGATGACCTACATAAAGTACTTCTGGCTTCTCCAATGATTTGTAATAAAAGCCAGACTAATCCCATGTCAATTAAACTTTTATTCCTCTCACACCATAAAATTTTGTACATTTGCTATGGGTCAAATTGAGCCTTCTGTGAAACAAAGCTGTGCTAAGGACAAAGAGGATTGTGCCTGAGCAAGCCTACCTGGCAAGAGGAATTTTTTGCTGCAGCATGTAAAAACTGCTAATACTCTTGCTAAATGGAAGTGATGGCTTATCCTGACTGCAAATACTCAATACAACTGAGAACCCAATTTTTAGGCATGTGTAACATCTTAGACAGTTCTGTACATATGAAGTACAACTTTCTTTGATCTTAGCTGCAGATGTCAGATCTTGGCAGTCCTCTGCATCTCCTTTCCCCAGGTCCCTGACAAACCTTCTTGGCTCAGCTGTTCCCAGACCTCCCTTGCAGCACAGTGTCTTGACAGGTGGGTCTACTCACTAGGAGATCTACAGGCACCCATTAGTCCTTTCCTCTTCCTGGTCCACACACTCTCTCCAGAACTTGTCTCAACTCTTTACTTTTTTCCTTTGATCTACGTTTCATCTCTTTTATATGTGAATCTGGATTTTTTTTCTCCTCACTACTGTCTGGACATCACTGAGGGCAATGGATGCCCCTCAGAACAGACCAAATGCAGGTTCCTGCTCTCAGCTCTACTGTCCAGTCAGAACCTGTCATGGAGCATTCAGAAGAAACAGTCACAGAAAACATCAGTCGTTGTCCAGGTGCCCTCCCTGCAGCATGCTCAACCCTGCTGTGTCACTGGGATATATGTAATCTGGTCTGATGTATCCATGCACACTTCTAAGAGTCTCCAGAGTTTGAGGCTCCTTAAAGAAAACACTACTGGCAATGTGTAAACCGTGAAGAGGTCATCAGAAGTTGTGGTGTGGGCAAACCTCCAAACTTTTCCTTGTGTTTCACTTTAGCATTTTTTTAAAGTGTTTTTTAATGTGAGAAAAGGAAAAAAAGGAGCAACAGCATGACAGAAAAAATCCCAGTCCATGTGATCCCCCATTTAGCAATACTATAAACGGTTGAAAGCAGTATAATGGCAATTTTCAGGCAAGTAACAGGATGGGCTACCAGCTCAGCATTTAATAACAACAGTTATAACAATAGAAACAACACACCTAGGGAAGTCAGGATTTCACCTCAGAACTGCCATATCCCATCTGTTTTACTAGAGAAAGACTATGGCATCACAAAATAGCAACTTTAAATTCTACAAATGAGGAAGTATTCTGAAATACAACAGGAGCAAAGGGTATTCAAAGCATCAGTCTGCAAGTTCAAAGCTGTGTTACTGACTTGAAAGCTCCCTTTGCATGCTATTTTTGGTCATTGAAAAAATTGCTAAATTTGTTAGTAGAGTTTATACTGTGTGGTACATTGCTGGAATCTCCTGCTGTTCTGGTGGACACTGTAAGTTGGCATGCACAGCCTTTTGCAAATATTAAGAATCTCTGGTTTTGCAGGAAAAAAAGTAACTAAGTAAAAACATATTTAGTATGTAAGTACACATGTAAGCAAGTGTGTTCAGGGACAACTTCATTTTTTTACACTGTTTCTTTGTATTGTTGATTTGAAAATTTGAAAAGAAAAACCTGCAGGCGCTTTTTTTCTCATGTGTTTTGTCCAAGTCTTCTCTAATGGGAATTTACTGTCCTTTTCTTAAACTAAGTGAAATCAGTGATACACTTCCCACTTAGCTTGCTCTGGGCTTTGGATCAGGACACAGGCTTCACTAATAGGGGACACCCCATTCAACCTTCAGATTTAATGCTTTGGCAGAAGTAGCTGGTGAGAAGCTGTCTGCAGGAAAGAAGTTTTATGAGAATGCTAAAAGGTTGAGTGTGTGCCTCTGTGCTAAAATCAGGCTTATGATATCTATCTCAGAGTGTAACTATAGAGATAGGCTGGAAGATCCTGTTGAAATATTTTAGGCTTTGCAGTATGTCCTTTAGAATAAAATGCTGGATATAAGCACTAAAAGCCAATAGAAAATGTTCAAATTTGAGATTATTGTAAGCTTTGTCTTTGTGGATTTCCCAAAAATCTTCTGCATTGCATCAAAACAAGAAAGAAGAAGTGAGAATGGGGCAACAGCATGGAATAAGTAGGATGGAGTGACTAAGGACATGCTCCAAGGGCCTCTTGAGTCAATGATCGTTTACAGGAGGATTTGGTTCATATTCTGAATTTTCCACCCAGAATCTGCACAAAAGACAAAGGGATGATTGTAATACCAACTTGCACAGAAGAGTCTGCTCCGTGTAATTTCATTTTAGCATATATTGAATAACAGGGACTTAGACTACTGCTATATGGCAAGGAGCACATGGCAGGCTCCTGCTCACAGCCTGTCCCTGCAACCCACAGGGTCTTTTAGCTTGAATATTTCAAGGAAAGGATGAAGCATGCATGCACACATAGACATATATATAAGCATTTTTACATAAACAGAGAAATTACCTCAGTCTGTATTTTTTTGCCTTCAGTATTTCAGTTTCAGAGCCCTATTTGTTCTATTCATTCCCATTTGCAATGCTTTGGAACCTAATAACAGTCCTGTTTGGTGCAGCTGAAGATCAACATCTGACTAGACTAGGACTGTGCAGCACAATACCCAAAGACTGCCTTCAGACCTCTTGAAATTCACTCTGTGGTATTCTACTTTTTTAGCAACTATTAGAAAAAAAAAGTACTAATACCTCCACATGCATATAGATAAAGTATATATTTAAGCATACACGCATTCACACGCGCACAGAGAGGAAGAGAGAGATTAAAGTGAGGTCCAATTACCTTTTAAACTACTGCCCCTTTACATCTCTCTAGCACTGTAAAGAGTCCTTAAAAAGGGAAGACACATAATTTACATTCATTTTAAGGCCATCTCAGTACTGATGAGAAGTGTAAAGGAGCCTCAGAGAAACAGAATCAGCCCAGTATTACCCACTGCCACACTTCCTTTTCATGTTTTACAGATATTTGCACTACAAATGAGATGTCTTAATTACAGGTTGAATTTTAAATAAAACATCACTGCAAATATTAAACTGTAGAAAAGCATTGGGTGGTATATTGGAACAAGACCTTAAAGGTAGTCAGTCTGTGAGTGAGACTCACACCAAGCCACTGCTTCTTCCACAACAGGGCTCAGTGTATTTAGTGCTAAAATAATTCTCTCCAATTATAAAACCAGCAGAACTGTTCTAACATTTTGTCCACTGGTCAGAAGAAGCCCAGGCACTGGCAGAGAAGCAAAGGCAGCTGAAGGAGCAACTTTTACCTATGTTCACTGCCTAACATCATAAAGCACAGCTGTATTTTGGGGATGCCAGTCTCAAGTCTCAATTCAGACAAGAAAGGAAAAATAATAGGGAAAAAAAAGATAATGCAAACAGCAATTCCTACCTCACATATATCTGAATTAATAGAAATTATAGCTTTTTATGTAACATACATGCTTATGAATCATAACAGAAATGTATGGCTACATCTTGTCAGTTCATCCAGCCAAGCATCCATCCAACTTGTGTCCAGTTGTGAGCTGACTGCCTATAGAGGAGCATAAAAGCACAGCAAGTGTACAGCAAGGCTTTCTCAAAACACTTCCCCAGACCTGAACTTGTGGTTCAAGGACTTTTTGCACCAAAGCCAAAAGCTCCTGACTGATTTTCTTTCCATGAAGAGTAATTTTTGAGCATACGTATACTTTTAGAAACATTACCTCCTGCTCAAAGCTTCATCACATTGTGCGT
The DNA here is from genome assembly GCF_036250125.1 of Pseudopipra pipra. Classification (NCBI taxonomy): domain Eukaryota; kingdom Metazoa; phylum Chordata; class Aves; order Passeriformes; family Pipridae; genus Pseudopipra; species Pseudopipra pipra. Next base: position 22,107,198 of record NC_087553.1, read on the forward strand.
GAAATGTCTATCTTTGTTTTGAACCTGCTACTTGCTATTTCCACTTCATGTCCCCTATTTCTTGTACTGGGAGGAATGACAGTGGTTCCCTGCTCACCTTGCTCTGCTTCTGAAGATTATCTTGCAATAGATCACGGGAATGTGCTGTATTTAATAGCACACCTGTGACACTGTATATGCTATGGCAGATAGAGTGAGAGAAAGAGTAGTTTTCATGATAATCCTATTCTTAGGGTCCCATAACTTCAATGCTGAAACTTGCTGTCTGTATTCTACAATAAAAAGGACATAATCAAGTTTAAACAGGAGCTTACATCAAGGGGAACTAATAAAAACCAATGCCTTCTCCTAAGTGACTAGTCTTAATCTTTCTGAAGTTAGATTTTTTTCTATATCCAATTGTTTTGATAGAAGGCTATTAATTTTTAGTGTCTCTTGGCAAGTTAGGACTCATGTATTTTTATATGTCTAGCTCATTCTTTTCAATTTTTTTTTTATAATTTATAAATGGAGGAATGAGTTACATTTCTTTTTCAGACACAAGCTATACCATATACCATATTGCGTTCTACTTGTCTTGAATAAGAAACAGTTAGTCATTTCCAGTGTCTGTCAACTAGATACAAGTTCAGTAAAATGAGACATTTAAAACTTTAAGGACTGCCATTTACAGGAAGAACTTGCATTTGCTGTGCACTGCTCCCCAGCAACTTGTCAAATGGAATAAATCTGTTTATTAAGGATTTACAGAGCTCTGGAAAATATAGCAAGAAATCTGTGACTGCATTCGTACTCTTCGAACTCACAAAACACATTGTGAATTCAGTATAATTTTAACCTGAATTCTTAAGTGTGATGAAGGTATGTGTTGTTGTCTTTTTTTAATGTCTCGCTCACCTTTTCTCCTCTTATTCTACCCTCTACTCTGTCTCTTGTATCTTGATGGCTCTGATGGTCTTTTATCTCATTCAGTTCACTTGATTGTCTAAAAGCCTCTCACTCTTGCAGAGGATTTTCTTCCTCCATGTGCTTTTGCTCTTGTGGTGTGCTTGCTTTCCCTCTCTCTCATTCTCCACCCTCTTCTTGTCTCTCCCACTTAAGCCTCACTTCTTTCAGAAGACAGTGGTGTGGTAAAATATGTATCTGGAAAGCTGTGCCTTGGGCTAAAATATATCTATCCAATCTCTGAGTGCTTTATTTAAAAATATGGGAATGGCATCTCCTGTGGTCATTTGATTCACAGGCTAAATGGAAACACTACCAGCCCCAATGATGATATTGATTGTCAATTACCTCAACTGCTAATGTGGACATGATACTGGCTTTGCTTAATTGATTTATATATAGACAACGTTGTATATTTTAGAAATATTTTTTTCCTGAATAAAATGTTACAGATTCCTTCTTATTCCCTTTCAGACTATGTAGTCAAAATTGGTACTTGGTCTAGAAATCTCCAGAGACCACATTATACACAAGGAGTTCATATACATCTGTGTATAAACATTTCGGTGAACAGTTTTTTACTTTGGAATTATATGTACTAAGGCATACACACACAATGTCTGTGTCTAAACATCCTTGATTTCAACCATTTTCAAAGGATTTGCTTCGTCTGAAAGGTTCTGATTGCAAATTTTATGCAGATACTCATAAATACCACTTTGTTTAGTTAAGGGAAATACAGAAAAAACCTGCAGTCTCAGACCTATGTGTACCTTGAAATATTCACACATTCTGTAGTCTGCAGCATGGCAAGAACTCATAGACCTAAATCCAGCAGTCTTGATATGTTCATTTCTTCTTCATTATTTGTGTATTAGTATCTACTACCCAAAACTGACATCACTGTATACTGAACAAATACACAGCAAGAAACAAGACTTTCTCCCGGACAGTTTTAGGTTTGTCCCACTGAATCATCATACCAGCTACTAAGATAAAAAATGAACTCTACCACAGCTGAAACCAGGACAAGGTCTAAGAGTAAGATCTGCAGAATTGCCTAATGGAATAAGAGCCCAAACACTCATTTTCAGCTTGTGATGTTACCTTTGTTGGAGATTTTTAAAGGGCAAAGTAGACCAAAAGAAGCATCAAAAACCAGGGTAAAGATGAGATTAGTACAACAGTTTCACAGGGGAGAAACTGAGGCACAGAGAGATTAAATGAATTGCACAGCATCACTCCTGGAATATGAGCACTGCCTTCAGTTCTCCTGAGTTCCTCCGTCCTGCAAGACGCACACCACAAACTCCAAGCCTTCAGGCAGCTTGTGCCTTGTTTGAACCACCCTTTAAATAGTCAAGCCCTAGACACCCTACTTACATTTTCACTGTTAATATCTGCCTCACTGGGGCAGCCAAAGAGTTCCCGTCTCAGCAAATTCCCATCATATTCCAGGAATGTCAGGTAGAGGTTGCGGAAAAACTCCACATGCTTGTTTTTCACTCGCAGCTTCTTTGGTGAGTTCCAGTGAATCACCTCAGAGGGAGAAAAGAGAAAAGACATCCTGCTGTTAGAATACAGATTTGCTTTACATGCTTTTTTTATGTGTGCTCAGTTTGCTGCCCTCCTAAAAACAGAAGAAAAACAACCCACAAACTACACAGACTTCCTTCTGTCTTTTTACAAGTCAGGCTTTTCCATGTCTTTCACAAGTAACCACATACTCTAGAGGTGATGTGCTTTTGAAACTCCTTCACAGTATCACCTGCACATTTAAGTGAGGGTGCTGCTCTAGTTTGTGAAGCAACACCTCATAAATGCTTCCACAACTCTAATCACGGAGCTGCTGGGTTATGGACTCTGCTGAACAAGATGGAAGGACAAGGGACATAGGGATGTAGGCATTAAACATTAATCTCAAATTTCCACATGACTGTTTCTGCTAATGAAATTGATTCACTATTTCAGGCCAGGCAGACTCTTCTCTGGTTAGTTATTGAGAAGAAAAAGCTTGAAATTAATTCCTATGCCCATTTAAATAGTTCAAGAAGGACTGAATCTAATCTGGCTTCCTTTTTGCCATTGCTTCATTTAAACAAGACTGATCTCTGTTGCGTTAAGACAACACAGCGATGCAGTACAATGCTTCACCCTTTGAATTCCAATTTCTAGCGGGTATTTATCCTCTCCTAATGGGAGATGCTCACACTGGTCTAGATTTAAACTGTAATGCTGACATAAAGGGCCTGGTCCGCATTTACATTGAGGCAACTTTGCACTGGTGCCAGTGTGAACATACCCAACACCAGCGAAAATATCTTCTGAAAAGAAAAACTTTATTCCTTCCTGAGATTTCACTGCTGAGGCCATTAGGATGTCAGAAAATATACACGCAGTTAAAGAAAATTAACTGTAGAGAAAAATGATAATGTCAGAAATTGCTTTTTCTGGTTATAGGAACACTTTAAATCAAGATTAAGATATATCAACGTGCTGCATAAATTTGGGAAATTATTGGGACAAAAATACTTTCTGTAGGTATTTGTTCCCAGTAATGATACATTCTTTGCTGGTTTCACATTTGTCCATATGTTCAGAAGTGTAGCATAACTGTGAGGTAACATGTTGCTGCAATGCATGGTGAAAATACAGAACACCACAAAAATGAAAGGAGCTTTAGTTAGGCAAGGGCATAAACTTAAAATGACAGATTTTCTCCTCTGAAAAATGGATCTTCAAAATCTCCTTTTTCATCCATTGTATTTAACTGCAGCAAAAGGCATTAATGCTCAGAAAAAAACCTCAACAACTGAATCTTGCCTCAGGGAAATGGGCACGTGTAACAGAAGTATAGGGCTGAAGGATCCTAAAGGGCTGCTTAGCAGTTTTACAGGGTACCAGTATGCATATTTACAAGCAGGCCTAGAATGGAAACTGTCTGCTGGTAACTTGTACTTATTTAAGAGTAGATCAAAGAAAGCTAAGAAGATGGCAAATGGGACAAAACTTGTTAAGAAAAATCTTTTGTGTGCTCTCTGTATTGCTAGTACACAACATGTGAGTTTCCTTTTGAATGTCTTCACACTGCTGAGCACCCTGACCACCCTGAGACCTGGGGACAGTGACCACAGACATGGCTAATGAATGATGATAACCTCAGTAACTCTTATAGGACAGGCTCCTCCATGCTGCAGGAATTTCCCATCAACATACACTGTGTCACATCACAGCCAGGCAGTTGTTGGTCTCTACCCAGTTGTGTGGGAGATGATTTCAAACCCAGACAACTGCAGTTGTCAGTGCAGAGGCTCTTTGCTGCCGTGCTTCAAAATCTGTTGTGTGCAGAAGCTGGTAAGTGTCAAGGGCTTAGCTGGTGGTTCAGATCTGATCAGATTTGAAGATGTCAGGATGCTGCATGTATATGGATGTCAGGGAAACCTGAAGTGAACTGTAGAAATCTGAATGAAGCTGATGACTATCCAAAAAAGCTCATTTTTTGATCAAGAAAGACAGCACATGCCAATGCGTCCTAAAGATGATGTACTAAAGAACATCAAGGAACTATGCAACCATCTGGATGACCTGAGGTAGGAAAACCACAAAGCAGCTCAGGCAAAAAAACAGGCTGCTTTTCAAATGTAACACAATTAGAGAAATACTATGTGAGATATGAAAGCATAAAAAAGAACAGCAGGTTACAAAAAGCAACAAGACCCTTAAGCACTGATATACAACACTACATCCAAAGACCATATTCTTTTTATGCAGTCAGCCCACAAACTCACCTTCAGTTCTGACTGTCTGATATGGTCTATCGCACCACCAGCTACAGCAGAAATTGTGCAGGCCAAGACATTCTTGTATAGCCTGTCATGGGCATGAGTGAGGTACATAAAAAAGGCAATGGGCTGCACAGGTAAAGCTATGGCCACTGCATTTGAAACTTTATTGTGCACAACAGTAAACTGATTGGGGAAAAAATGATCAGTTGGCAAAAGACTACAGGGAAATCAGAAAGAAAAAAAAAGTCACTTTATTAGCAGACTCTCAGTGTTATCTCCACATTAAAAAGAGAAAGTCAATCTAGAAACTAAAAATCTCATTATTGCAACATCCCTTTTCCAAGGCTGAATAGCACCATAATGCTGCATTTATTTCTTCTTCTATTTTCCCTCCTAGTTTCTAAGCTATTTCAGAGCTCTGCAGGCTTACAGAGAAAACTGCAGCTAGAAATATAAAATTCCAGTGCCATTAGCTGGATAGACACCTTAGGAAAAATGCTAGCCTTCAGGCTGACCTACAGATCCTTCCCACTCTTGAACACAGCCTCCTGAGAACTAATAAAAAAATACACTTCCTTAATCTTCATTTAGCAATTTAAGTACTGAAAGATCAGAACTTAAAATTCCACATCTATTTAACACTTGGTTAGTTGTCATTAAACAACTTGGCACTATCTACATTTCTGTTAATACCATCCTAGTTAATCAGCAACCGTTACCACTCACTGATTACACACAGCCATCCTCCTGGAACGCTTCCATACGTTTGTGGCCTGGTGAAACAAGCTAAGTGCACCAATAGTTCCCATTTATTCACCAGGTTCTGACCCAAAGCACTTAAACATTGACACAGTTGGAGCCTCATGGACTGGCAATGGGGTCTGACATGGAAGGTAAGAGAGAATGCTACACGCTGGTGGAGTCTAGGAGGGCTCTAAGGTCAGTTATCTGAACGGAAATACACTGAAAACAAAAATCCTAAAGCTCCTGACTTTACCATCTGCATTGTCCTCTCTAGAGAGATTAAATATTTCAAACCCGATGTTCAAATCGCTAAACAATAAGCGAATACAACATCACATACACTTGAATACAACATTATTTCTGTAAGTACCTTTAACCATCTTTTTTTCCCCTGAAGCATTTTCTCTCTCAAAAAGAAGTATGTGGCCAAATGTTTCCTTAACCACAATCTCTGACATTTTTTTTACCCAAAGACACATTTTGGTAATTTCTCACTTTGCTTCAGCCCTTACAAAATTAGAGAGCACTGGATATCCTGTATAACTATATACCTTCTTCCCAGACTGAAGGGTAAGAAATAAGAATAAATTAAGGCTAAATTTCAGCCTAGAGAAGTTTAATTTTGCAAAGCACTGAATAGATATGCTTAATTAAGCCCATGAGTACTTCACAATTTAGGTAAATAAGTGGTATTTTGTAAACAGGGAGATTTCCTGCTTAAAAACTTAAGATTCCTTGCTTAGGCAACCAGACACTTTCCACTGAAATCAACAGGAGTCAAATATTCAGCAAGTATGCACAGTAAAGCCACCTATATATATCACTTCAATGCCATCTCAATAGGCTTTTTTACAGGCACATATTATTGAAAAGTTTAAATATGCCCCAAATCACCCTGCAAGCATGCACCACATGTGTAACTTATGCCTCGATTAGACTTGTCCGGAAACTTTATTTTTAAACTGTGTTTTATCAGAAATGAATGGTTTAATAAAAGAACCAATTTCCTCAGAAAGGTTTGTATTCTTCATAAAAAAGTTATCAGGGAGGTTTCAGAGTGACATTTCTGAACTACATGAGTGGAAGAGACTCAGGTTGGAGTAGCCAGCAACCCAGAAGTCTAGACATTGCTTTTTGGATGAGGGATTCAAATCCCTGCCCTGCCTGATTTGGTGCCCATGGTCCCAGGGATTACTTTACTCCCCAACTTACTGCCACTGCCGTAAGCTGACAGACTGTCCCTGCCTTGCACTTTTCAAAGTTCTCACTTTGCTCTCAAAAGGATTCTTCAACTTCTCTTCCTTCAACTCCTGTACTAATGTTTAAGGAGGCCTCTTGCCTGCAAAAACACCACTAATAAAACCATGATGCTCCTTGTTTGGCTGGGTGGAAGCACCTTACTGACTCCAATGCTCATTTAAAGGAGGGGTATGTTTAACCCTCTTGAGCCTTTACTCCTCTCAGAGTAGGTCTTCCTTCATTGGCATTAAAAGGTGCAAGGCTGCAGAATGCCAGAACTGCTGCAGATCAGTGCTGAGGTGCTTGAACAGCATGGGGTAGCTCAGGGACTGGAACAGAAAGTGGTGCAACAGGTCATGTTTGAGGCAGATCTGAAATTATGTATTACAGTTATGGACAAGAAGTAGTTTAAACTTTTGTAAGCAATATTGCAAAGTCATCCTGGTGTGGAGGACATTCCCAGGGAGGACATGGTGAATCACAGAACACAATTTCCAAATGGGGAATTTATGAGGGTCATTATTTATCTATCTGCTGATTTAGTATAAGCTGTATCCAAAATTAGTTCAAAGCCATCAATAGGTTTTAAAGCATTTTTCTACGTTGGAGTATGGGTGTGGGGGGAAAATTTTAGTAATTTGATACATTCCCATTTCAGAGTTCAGTATCTGATTTTCGTGTTTGTGAATTAACAGATTCACTGTGTATAAATAGCATCTGTATTCTTGACAACCAGATTTCATGACTGATCCATTCAATGAGGTCATGATTCATTGTCAGCGGCATCACAATTCATTACCTTCTTTCACAGGATTTTTTCTGCCATTTGGTTTGTGCCAAATCATAGTAACTGAGATTTCCTCACAGACAGGAACAAACTATTTACCAAAAAGGAAGCAAACACAGGGCCTAACCAAGCAAAAGCATAACATAAATGAAGGTCAGTTCCAGGCAGATTCCCCACAGGCTCTGAAGCCCAGCAAGGCATGGTCTGGAGCACACAGTCTTCTCTACTGACAGTGTGGGCTACTGGGGACTGTGTGAGGAGATGAGATAAGCAAGATAGAAATTGGATGTCTACACAGAATGACTATTAGCACTTCCTCATCTTTTGGCCAGTCTTCAATAGCAACTCCTGAGTGTTTTTCCAAGGTGTAACAAATGCCATGCAGAAATAAACATCTCTGGCCTTTAGAGACTGCACTTGACTCACTTGGCAAAATAATTAAAGAGCATCTGCTTCCTCTTAGCCCACTCTTTGTTTTCTATTGGAACTGTTCATTTTAAGACATTCTTGACCGATCTAAGCATCCTTAAATATAGGTACCCTTGGGGTGAGGAAAGGAAAATTTCTATAAATGTGACTGTTAACTTAAGTTTTGGTGCCATATTCCATAGACAGCAGAACAAAGCCCACAGACTTCAGGCTAGTTGTGCAGTGTGGTCTCTAGCACTATAGAGTATGACACAGGAGGTAAGTAACCATTTAGATGAATAAAAATAATAAATTAGTCTTATTATGATGTTATTTAAGATAGATATAAAATTAGTGGTCACTAACAATGTAGAACTTGGTTATCAATATTTCTATTCTTATACCTCTTCTGAAAGAATCCCATATACAAGTCATTTCAAATTGGTAGATGCCGCTCAGCTGCAGCAAGGAAGTAGAGTTCAGCAGCAGTCAAACATTTGACCTTCTCTAACATAAGACAGTACCAAAAAAAAAAAATCAATAAAAATGATAGAGATGAAACTTAATGAGGACTAAACAGAGAAAAAAAAGTGATTAGAATCCTCTTCAGGCAATATGAAATATTCAACTGCTCCCTAAGCCTGTAAAAGGTGTGCTGGTCATCTTACATTTGCATGAATGTGAACAAAGCAGCAAAGAAGTGTTTATACATCCCCCCCAGTCCCCCATCTATGAGCATCAGTCAGTCCTGGGCGTCCAAGTTCACTTGACACAATGTTTTGTGTAAGAGATGACAAATCCTCAACTCCCAGGGACTGTGAGGCCAGATGTTATTAAATCAATGCCCTTTCAGTTTGATAGTTGGAATGGACTCTGATTTGGCTGAGGAATACTTGACTGGGCCAGCTTTACCTTGGAATTTAAATCTCTCCATGCATTTCCTTCTTTCCTATGCTATCCTTCTTGATCCTTCTGTACAAACTTCACAATCTGTCTTTCTCTCCCTCTTACCCTGGAGGTTTCTTTTACCTCGTTTCCTATTCCAGTCTTACCATGAAAGACGGAATGTGCCAAATATGTTGTGTCATACCATTTATATTAAATGTCATGGAACTGACTAACTTCGGTGATTTTAAGAGTATATTTTCTAACTTGGGCTAATGACATTTGTTGAAGTTTTTTTGGGAGGCTCATATACCAAATCAGCCAGTTTCTTTACAGAACTAGAATTTTGATAAATTTCATAATGCAAATTCACAACTTTAATTGGTTTGTGCTTTTTTTATTTTTTAAATTGTATGAAGAATTTTAAACAGTGCTGCCTGAGGGCAAGTTCTTTAACTGCTCAGTATGGGAAGAGCTTTATTGAAACCGTGGGGCTTATGTGCACTAGATAAGGCTCTGGCCTCTCTTTCAAAGCAAAGAATTTCAGCCCCGATTAAGTATTTAGGGGATAATTTTAGCAATGTGAATAAGTCCAGTTCAGTTGAAGAAATTGCTTATGTGTCTGCACCCCTCGTTGAGTCAAATACCTCAGACCAGAAAATCAGTGGAGAATATTACACATCTTAGACTTCACTGCTTATGCTCTAATGGAACTGACAGTGTGACACAATATACAGTAATAAACGCCCAAGCCTAAATTACAGTTGTAAACATAAATTTGTTAATCGACAATGAAGAAGGGATATAATTTATTTTGAAGATGCTTCTATCAGATGCTTACTCATAGGTGTTACATATGAGCTAGATGTCCCACACCTGAAGCAGATTAGTTAATACAGTCACTGGAGTCTGAACAGTGATTTGCCTGATTAGTCATCTGACGACTATTTTGAGGTGAGCTTCACCAGTCTCCAAACCCACTCATGGGGATCCCAGTTTGGCTCACTAAATATAGATGTACAGCAACACTGAAAGCACCTTATGGTTATCCTGCCTGCCCATCAGCTGCCTTGCCAAAAGGGTATCCTCTCCTGTAGATCTGTGTTTTATCTTTCAGTCCTACATGGATATCGGAGAGCACCTACGGTAACTCAGACTGGCAACAGAACTAATCCCTAGATCCTCAGTTATTAGCTTAAATATCTTTTCCTCATGTAAATGTATGTGTCTAACCTTGCGCTGAGCACAATCTGACTGTCTCAACAATTATATGAATTAATCTCAGCCTCTAATTCACAGAAAAATACTGTGATATCTAACAGGTAGAAGGTATACTTTTCTGAAGTTCATCTTTTAGGAAATATTTTCCCTGCTACTACATCTCTCTGTTTGTTTCAGGCCCTGCAACTGCTGTCATATGTGATTCTCAGCATGAACAAAGAACTAAAATCTACTAAGCATTTTGTTATAAGGCATAAAACCATGATGCTTTTAAGTGTCTCGCTGGTCCTGTCCTAAACACAGATCATAAACCATTTAGTGATTAGTATACTGACAAGTCTACTGATTTAACTTTAAAAGCTGTTGTCTATGGATCACACCTGAATAATTAGTTGTGAATACTTTATTTATGAAATTCAAGCAATGCTGGCCAGTTCCGATGGTCAGTTAACCCATGTAGTAGAACTTCTGTCTCTTGGAAGTGCAGCTTTTGAAATCAGTGTGTTGAGAGTGATTGATTTTCTATATTCATCCAGTATCTGGTGTTCATATTGAACATTTCCGCTGCTACTCTACAAACTGCTCCAAAGGAAAACTTGGTTGGATTTAGGAAATGTATCGTACCATGAGGGTGGTCAAACTCTGGAACATGGGGCCAGGGAGCTTGTGGAATCTCAGTGTTTGGAGAGTGTCAACTCTCTGAGGCACTGAGCAACCTCAATTAAGTTGGTCCTGCTCTCAGTGGGGTTTGGGTGGTCTCCAGACATCCCTTGCAACCTCTTCCATGGTTTTGTGGTTTTCTTTCTTTCTCTTTTTTTTTTTTTTAAACCTCATTTACTACAGCATTCTCAAAACATAAATTAAGTATGCAAACTTTAATTGAATTTTAAAATGAATCACCAAAAACTACCTATTGTTTACTAACATTCTGATGCCACTAGTGTCTGCTCTGATGGAATCTATTGCTGCATAGCAATAGATTTCTACACATGGAAAAAGCTCAATTAAGCTTCAATTCTGAACTCTCTGCACGCTACATTTGAGTCCGGTCTTTCAAAATGACCACAGCACAACTGATGTTCATTTACCCATATCTGTTGAAATCCATCCTGCTTTTATATTCTACTTGTTAATAGAGAAAAATGTGCTATTAAACTGACACTATAGCTTCATTTTATTAAATTAATAGGTTTCTACTCAGCCTTTTTTTTCAGGGCGAATCCTGGAAAATGAGTGTCAATGTGACTGGGTTAAGTGTATACAAAGGCTAAATATGAAGCGTGCGAGGTCTTTACATTTCTGCTAATGTATTTCTAACTAGGGTCCACCCAACCCTCTCTGTGAATTTCACTCTATTAAATGATGTTTGTATTCTTTATCTAGGAAGAGCTAAGAACTGGGAGAGCAATACAGACTCAGCAGTAAGGTGCAGTGGCGTGACAGATACAGAATTTAAAAAGGTGAAGTACTCCTTTAATACCTTGCAAAACCCCAAAACAGCATCTATCTTCGACTTTTCTATTAGTCAAAATGCACAAAGTCAAAGTCACATTTCCTTCCCCTGCTTGGGTGTCCCTATGAACTGTATGTGTTCATTTCCCCCCTACTTAAGGCACTCCATCCTTCTCAGACTGTGGAGTCTTGCATTCTCTGTCCCAAATGATACCACCCACCCAACCTCCTGTGAAACCTACCTTCAGGTCAGACACATCTCTGTAGCACTGCTCAGAACGGGTGTGATCAGAAAGCTGCACATTCCAGAAACATGGGAGCTGGTAGACAAGGAAGGGATTTTGTTTGATGACTGCATTGAAGATATCCTAGCAGAAAAAAATCCAGAGAAACAGTTGGGTATGTTGTTTCTACAGTGAGGTGATCTCAACACCTCCCCAAGCTGACTGTCCTTCTCCCCCTCAGAGGTAGAAATTCAGATGGTGATGCCAGGTGAAGTTTGCAAACCTTGCTTTGTAATTTTGTTTCCACAGAGGGTGCTATCAATCTAAGGGACCATACGTTCCTCTGGACAAGAGGAACAGGCTCTCTTGACATATAGAGCTAAGGGACTCCAGCAAAGTGTTCAAACGTTTATCTTGTACTGCTGGCATGAAGTGTGGTTCCTCCTCCAGTCACCAGAGAGAGTAATAGGCACTAAATGTCAAAATACCTGCTGTTAGTAAGTACTGCATCAGTTTTCAATAAAGGGGATGAATGTGATTCTGGCAGATATGTTGTTTCAAGGTGAATTATTAGGTGGGATTCTAGCTAGCATCTTATTGTTGCAACCAAGTTCTCTAGATATTTCATGGAAAAGGCATGCAGGACAGATCTGCAGAACAGCGTACAGCATGAGGTTTTTAAGATGAGACTGGATGTGGCACTTAGTGTCATGGTCTAGTAACCACAGTGGTAGTGTATCAAGGGTTGGACTTGATGATCTCAGAGGTCTTTTCCAACCCAGTTGATTCTATGATTCTATGAGGGACTGAAAGTGTTCTGTCTCTAAGCAGCCATTCAGCTGGAGAAGTAAGTTACAAGAACAGTCTGTGGTTAAGGTATTATGGTTAGACAACCTTTCTCCACTCTGCAAAATTCTGCCCTCTGCAAGTATTAGGCAGCAACTCAGGACCTGATTGAAAACACAGTGAAGTTGCAAGAATCATTTTAACGAACTTCAGTAGCTTTTGGATCAACCTGCAAAGATGCTGTACAAAGTGCACATCTCTACGGGCACAGTAAGCAGCATGCTTCCTTTGTGGTGACTGGTCATAAACCAGATGTAGTTCAAAATCAGAAGAAACATCTAAATAAGATACTGTATTGTACTAACACTTGCTCAAGCTGTTGAGTGACAATTATTGGTTCAGATCTAGTATTACATTAACAGGGTTTCTGCGTTTAAAATGAGAGCTGTCAGGAAGCACAAATTGAGTAACTACACATTTCTGTGTATAGACACACTATTTCTTCTCTTGGCCTCAGTTTCCCATCTGTGGCAGGGAGACATCAGCGCTTTTGTCTTTACAGGGGTGTTGTGGCAAGAAATACATTCAAAGACATCTGGGACTCATATGCCAGAAACAGTAATGAAATGTCTGGAGACTCTTCAAACTAAAGTCTGATTAGACAATAACCAGTGGGAAAAGACAGTATATTTGGACTTCTAGTGTCTGGAGAGTTCTATGTTAAAGAAAGAAGAACAGAAAATTATAGCATGAAAACCCCACTTTGTCTCTCTTATGAATTATCTGAGCAGAGATGGTAAAAATATCAGTGGAGTAAGAGAAACCTTGCCAGTAAATCTCCATTCCTCTCTTTCACATTTTCCCCAGAATGATTCAACAAATGGTGACTACAGGCACAACATCTTTCCCCTGCCTTTTCCCACATCTCATCCCCTCTCCCTTTCTTTCTTTCCTCAATCCATGGACTAGCGGTTATACCACACTCCTGCAATGTCCTACTCACCTGGTCAGCCAGTGAGGTGGATAACATGCTCATTAACTCCCGCTCTGCTGTGAGTCTCCACATCTGCTCCCATTTCATCTTCCGTAACTTATCGAGAAGCAGCAAGATAACCCCTGAAGGAAAACACAAGGCAGAGAACAAGAGAACCCACGTCACATGCCAGTCAATGCCCATCCTGTCTATGTGCTGATCCCCCAGTTAAAACAATTGAGATCTATCAGTGGAAACTACAGTCCTTACCCTGTGCTAACACAGGAGGTTGACTAAAAAAAGCTTCGGGTTTCAAGATGCCACCAAGCAAAAATTTCCCTGAGCCCCTGAGGCTGCAGAGAAGAAATGCAGAGATGGCATACAGATAACTGCTAGGTTATATAGGTTTGCAATAAGGCTAAAGTGGCCAAAGAGTAGTGAAACTAGAAAGAAGAGAATCAAAAGAAGGATATTGTATTTTTATAGTCTCCTTAACTGATAAAGCTTGACTTCATTATGACATGATTAGCATTAGAATTATTCCTTACAAAATGTACCAACACAGGTGATTCACATGATGGAGGTTAGCTCCATCCAAAGTTCATTATAATTCAGAAGAGAATTAGACAATATCCTACAAAAAAAAAAAAAAAAAAGGAACCTCTTAACACTCAGAAATAACCTTTCCCACTCCTTATTCTGAAAAGCTACAGGCTCCAAGAGGATAATCTGTCCAGTCATTGTTTACTAGGGAAAAAGTAGAGACAATCCTGATTTATCTAGTATGACTCAATTTCTGCCATCTTCACACAGAATTGAGATCTGCTTATTCTGTAATCCCACTGTTTAAATGAATTGCTATCTGACCTGAAATCAAGATTATGCTGAGACAAAGCGAATTTTGTCACCACTATAAAACATTTTACTCAATGTGTGTGAGATGAAATCTAGCCCTTAATACTTACTGCATATATATATATATATATATACTGCAAAGGTGAAATTGCAGGCCTTACTCCACCTAGTAACAAGTTAATCACCTGACACATCTGATTGCAATCCTTGAAACTTTTCTGAGGAATCATCAGTGCTGGTTACAACCTAGACTTTGAGAGGGCCTGTGATTAATGCAGCAAGTGTTCATGGAACAGGACCCTCAGATCAGAAAGTTACACTGTAAGTGGGAAAAGAGGTACCTCAGCATGCATTGTTATTCCTCATTTGCTTTTTGTCTGGCCAAAATCCCTAATGTACAAGGGAAAACAGCAGAAGCAATGAAGCTGGATTGAAATATCAGCAAAACCTTTCCTACAGTGTCTCAGAAAAATCTGCTTGAAAAATTAATTTAGAAAGACTTAGATAAGAGCACTGTCATGGGGAATGAATGCAAACTGAAGGACCACAAAAGAAGAGTACCGATTAACAGCAGCCTCTCAGGCTGACAGAAACCACCTAGTAAGGGCAATGATGGGTTCTGTGTTATTTCACATCTTCATTAGTGGAAGAAGGAAGTAAACAGAACAGTAATGACATCTGCAAATGACATTTAACAAGAGGTCTTACAAAAAAATATCATGGCAACTGCAGAGAAACATAGCAGATACACAGAAGAATATGAAATGACAAAAAGCAGGCACTGGGAAAAGCTGCCTGAGGGAGTCCAAGATGATAAAACTAAAAGTAATGTGAAAAAGAAAGGAAATGTAGTCTGAAAGCTTAAGAAAAATTCTCCTAAAACCGCTGGGGTGAAATAACCTAAAAATGGCAGATAAATGCTTTACTTCACAAGTCTTTACAAATCAGACTACACAAAGTTAGAAAATATACGTGGAACAATCCTGCACTGGTTGGGAGAGAACAAAGGTGATTCCAGTTCATTCATATCTTTAGTTTCTATGACATGGCAAACTTCTTTCCAGTAAAACCTGGCACTGTCATGGATAAAAAGAAAACCTCTTCTGGCAGTGAATTTTGTGGCCTGTTTTAGTTCCGTTTTCCATTTCAGTCCATCTGGTTCCCAAGAATGCTGGAATCTGTACTGGAGGGATCCCCTTTCATCTTCAGTCAACCTTTCTGCTTCCAGCTGTTGGATTGGAAAGGGAACTATTGTCATGACATGCTACAATTTATTTACGCCAGTGTGTTTGTCTTCTCTCCAGCATAACAGAAGCCTATTTGGAGCATGTAGTGTGCATGCATTAGCTTCTAAGAAAGGCATTATGCATTGTCTGAAATTCTAGATCAATGTGAAGCAGGTTCCTTGTGCTGCAGCAATAAACTGGGTCGGAAATCTCTTGGGCAGAGGATTTTTCCAGCTGGCAAGAACTGTAGTGAAATGCAATGCAGAAGGTTCTTTATTAAGAAAAATGAAGAATAATGGTAAGATTTGCTTGACTGTAATAGAATAGTTTTTATAATTTAGAGATAAAAAAACAATTTTTCTTAATTTCTCTAAGCCTCCAGTCTGAGGAGGAGAAGGGGAAATGTTTTAATATGCGTAGTATACGCAGATTCTTCTTTTTTTTGCCTTCCACTCTTACATTAGCAGCAGATTATGGCATTGCAGCTAACAAGATTATGCTGTCCTGAGGTGCTATCATGGTAGCAGCTGAGAATAAAAGAGGCAGATGGGGTGGAAAAACTGGAATATATGTGAGAAAGGATGTACTAAATTATGATGCCATCATGGCTATTGAAAATATTCACAAGCTTTTAATGTTCCACCATCAAAATTAATTTCAACGTGATTTCTATTTTAATTCACCTACAAGCTTGGGTTTAACACCTTTGTACAGTCTCCGTTTAGGGTTCTAACTTACTGGTGCTATAAAAATAACTATTGGAGAATATTTATAGCAAGTTTAAATATTTATCATTAGTATTAATGAGAATAAGAGATTTCTACTAAGAGGAGAATTTAATACTATCACCTAGTTAGTGTTATTTAGTGCAAAAGCACGTGTTTTGGGAACTTTTAAATAGTTCATGCAGAAGAAAAAATTATGTTTTTTTCAGAGCAGTGAACTTCAGGTTTACTTCCATATTGTTGTGTTGCCAATGCAAACATGAGAAATGAACTAACTCCAATCTGCACAATTAATTTGCAGGCAAGTGTTTGAAATAAAGGAAGGGAAATATTTGCCTCAGGAGCCCCTTCCCTCAGAGTCAAATTGACTGAAATCTCAGACTAAATTCAAGATGACATATAGCTGAATTTAAGGGGAAAAGGGACTCACTCTCATCTGCTGTGCTAGGGGAGGAAGAGACTGGAGGAAAAAAAAGAAATCAAAGGAATATTTTATTAACATCTGGCCCCAGGCAGTGGGACTTCTGATCTTTTGAGAAGTGCAGCATCTTTCTGCCCTGACCTACCTGAGAAAAACAAAGGAAAAGCTTGGCAGCAAATAAACAAAAAGAGGAAAGCTGCAACCCAAACATCTCATGAGCATTAAACAAATTATGATCAGCCACAAAACACCCTATTTTTGTTGTCCTGAGGAAATAGTTGAGACATATCCAGAGATGCAAATATCTCAAAGACCTCTTAGAAAAAGAATGCTTTATTACTAAATCTGTGGAACACATTCTAGTATAGTTTTTACTTGAATGGCATTTTTCTCCTCCAGCTTGATAAGATTTTGCTTGAACTACCAAAATCTGACAGATTATGAATTGCTCAAACAGGCAAACAAACAAGAAAGTAAACAAACAAACAAAGCAGTTTCTCAAAAATGTGATTTGAGGACATATACAAAAAACCCAGCTCCAAAAGCAAAACAAAAAAACTCCCTCCAAAAAGCAAAACAAAAAAACTTCCTCCAAAAACCTGAAAAAAGTAATTTGGTGAATAGGTTGGATAAAACTGGCCAAAAAATCTGAATTAACATATTTGGACTAAATTATTCCAGTTAAGAAACACTGGAATTTTTTTTGGTACATTTTAAAACCCAATTTACTCTAAAATAATTTTCACCTCAAAATTGATACGAATTAAAAATCTTATTGAAAATTGATACAAAGCCTGAAAAGGAAAGTAAATGTTTCATTCTAGGTCTAACCCAACTCTGGGAGTCACCTGACTTTTTTGTTCTTTTCCCATTTTTTGATTCAATCTAAAAGAATTCTTTTGTCCTTTCAATGTTTTCACTAAGCAATGGTTTCAGTTGATGCTTCAAGTCATCACAGGAAAATAATCTGGTGGGGTTTGTTTGTTTGTTTCATTGGTTGGTTTTGGCTTCGGGGGTTTTTTTTAATCTGCTCCAAAACAAAATATTTCATTTAATTTTCCTGAATAGTAAATTGAAAGTCTGCAGAAACATCTGCAATTTCCTTTGGAATGCTACCAAGCATCTCCACCTCTTGCTTCAGGAACACAGACTATGGCTTTTCCTGAAATTCAGAGAAACACATAGTAGAGCTAGAAGTAATAAACAACATTTTGAGACGGAACAGAATCACTTACAGAATTTATAGTGAAACTGGACAGGCTTTCAAACTCAATCAATTTATTACAATGGGCCTCTTAGGGTGGCTGAAAAAATACTCAGCGCTGTAGGGGAAGAAAATATAACTACTAAGAGATCATTTTCTGCCAGCACTATCTTGCCTGTTCCTTTTGGGTGGAACAGGATGCTTTTGTGAGCTGTTGAGGCAATGCCATTTTATGTGAGCAGTACTTCAAAGCCTGTGCTTGTCAGGTTTTTAAAAATTCTTCCTGGAATTAAGCCCGCAACAGCGAACCATCTAGACAAATAGCAAGTAGACACCACTGCAGTATCTAAAAGAGACAGGAAGACACACTTCAAAATATATCATAAAGCAATAGTGAGTTTTAAAAAAATGAGTGGGATTTTACAATAGCTAAGCAGCATACCAAAGACCATACACCAAAACACTGAGTCTTAGATGCTGTAAGAAATAATGTTAAGCATGGCTGACATTATGGAGATTTGCTGCCATAAATAACTGACCCAGAGATCTAAGGCAGTAAGCTACCATGTTTTGTGAAATAGATTTGGCATCAAAAATCTGAGTTCAGTTTTAGGCACTATGGAAGGGGCTTGTAGCTCTGCTGTCCCAGGAGAAGCTCCATGACAGTGTTGACTGCTTAGTACTCTAGCAAATACTTACACATCTTCTTTTAATTCTGATTTACTGTATCTGAAATCAATGGAAATGGTCACAATGTGTAATACTAGGAATGTGCTATGTCTTTGTTGGATCAGGGCCCTAGTGACCAGTTTTGTTAAGGACTGCATTTAGAATCCACTGAGCTGCATCCCCACACCACTGACTGTGGCTGCTGCTCTCCACACGTAGTATCAACAGCAAATAGAAAAACACAAGTATATGGTTGTTGGGGATTAAAAAATTAAATTAAAGCTATAATTCCACAACAAGCCACTGCACACAATTTAAAATCTTCATTTTAAGTCTTTGTGTGGATGAAATTCACTGCACTTATTTCACTTGATTTATAAACCATCTATCTGACTGTTGCTCATAATTTGACTAGCCATATCATTAGTGTAATAAAACCATAACTTATGTCTACAGCTTTTAACATGATATGACCAAAGGACTGTCATTCTAGCACATTTTTGGAGTATCCTGAAACATTATTTAACTATGAACTTACATGAACTGGCCTTTTTCTCTAAAAAACCTTTTCACAATGTAAAAAACCTAAACTAATAAAAACTTGCAGGGATGCACAATGTATTAATTGTGAATAAATTGTGAATTAATTGAGAATAAATGATCATGATTCCACATTTGAACTTTTCTCTAAGAAAACTAGACAGGGCTGAGAAGCAGTTTTGAAACAGAAAGTCTGTGTCCCTCTAGGCATGGTGAGAGAACGCAATAGCCCTCGTTTTCTCTGCACTTGTATTAAAAATGAAGCTGTCATAGAGTGCATTTTGAAATGTAGTGCAGTCACCCTGTTGGGAGGCTGGTTCCTCCTGAAGCATTATAAACATTTTCTTTACAATTCCTGATGACCATTTAATGAAATGCAATACTTTTATTTTCTTCATTCTCCTCTTCTGAAGTATGCTGTTTCTCCTTAGGTAAAATTAAGATGTTATACTTAAGCATGATTCTAACTTGTTATTACAGAGCTGCTGACTGTAGATCAGAATTTCCTAGTTTCTAACTGTTTCTTTACTGTTTACATGTTTTTCTTCCTGAGTAATTTGGAAAAAGATACACAAATTTTGTATCTTCTCTTTAATTTCTGGGGGAATTTCTTAAAGCCCCAAAACTGCTACAAGAAGAATTTCCTTGATTCCGGAGCCTATATGGTCTACAGGGGAAGAATGATGAGCCATAAGGCTTTTAGCAAGTCTATGAAGGAAAACCTCTGCTACTTAAAGGCTATCCTGCTAAGTAATGCTCTCCACTTCTATCTTCTGTAGTCTTGTGAAGTAACAATTCCACAGGCCTTTCAGAGGTCAGCAAAGAAAAACCATCTCTAGACCTGAAGAAATTGGTCTTTTCTTACACAGATCCCAAGCGGTATAAAATCACAGACTTTCCAGCCCAAATTGCTGAAAATGTTTGCCTAAATCCTGTAATGGAAAATAATGTGACTGGCAAAAAGACAAATATTAAAAAAATCAGAAAGGGAAGCTGGGGTTTTTCCCAGCTGCTGTACTTGCTTTGGGTATCAAGAAAACCAGTAAGGATAATAACCTTTCTCAAAACACTCTGCATTTCCTGAACCCTGTGCAAAGAGCTGTTGGAGATGAAAAACACCTGTGAAGAAGCTCCTTATACGGTTTTTAAAAAGCTCCTCAGTTTTCTTATAGCCTTTGCACTCCATGACCCTTGTGAGCACATAAGGTACTGAGATTACATTTTAGAGGCAAAAAGGAAATAATCCAGGGACTTCTCAGCTGGTAAATTAGAGAGATGTCTTGCAAGAAGAGAAAAAACCCTATGAGAGGCATATCATTAAAATCTCTTGAAATTCAAAAGACTGGGAAAGTTTTTGCTGAGAACTTTTAAATCTCAGATAACACATTCTAACTTCAAATCAGTAAAGGGAGAGAGGAAGGAGGTCTCAGCTTCTACATGCAGAAGCACAATGGCAGTGACCAATCTAAATAAAGCAGAGGAGAGCTGTCTCAAAGACATCTCACATCACTGCCATGCAAAAGTATCACCCAACAGCTACTCAGTCTGCATCTCTGCATATGTCTGAAAGTCAAGATGGAAGTGCCAAAAACTGACACTAGCAAAAAGATGGTCAGGTATATATCTTATTATAAAGCATTTTGAAATGAGAAATTCAGAAAGAAAAGTGATACGGGAGGGAATGTGGAAAACTTCTACAAAGTTTCAAAGAACTTTTCCTCTCTTCAATATTAAAATTGCAATGAGTTGTTACATGCAGATTATGTGTGATTTCATTTGCCTGGGAGCTTAGGTGGCTTCAGTTGAGAGGAAAACAAAGTCCTAGTTAAACACTTATTAAAATGATACAGTCAGAAAGGATAATTTTTAGCTCTTGCATAAAAGAGGCCATAGGATTTTGCAAAATCAAATTGTGCTCTATTAGAGCATAACTTTTAGAGAAACATTCAGTCTTGATTTAAAAATTTACAATAATGGATAATCTATCACGAACTTTGATAAATTATTCCACTGCATAATTGGAACCCTGATGAAGGATACTACCCTTATTTAATCTGGACATCTCTTTGAACTTCCAGTCACTTGATCTTGTTGAACCTTTGCTAAATTGGCAAGCCCTCTATTAAGAAATGTTATTTTCTCCTGCAGATCCTAATAAGCTAAGATCAAGCTATCCTTTGACTTGCTCCCAGATAAGCTCCTGGAGCCCTTTTCCCCAACTTTATGGGAAATTTTCCAGTATTATCCCTGAACTTTGCAAATTCGTAAGTACTCATTTTTGACCTGTGGAGATTACACTTGGAGAAGTAGCTAAACCTACATTTTAAAATATATCCACTCCAAGAAGTGATCCCTAGCACCCAGATCACCATACACGCAGTTGTATGTGCACAACTACAGAGTGGCTCTACACACACTGCTCAGGGTCTAGCTCTTTACTGAGCAGGCTGGCCACCTTCATGATAGGTAGTACTTGTCTCATACTACATAATACTTTTCTCTGAGGGTCTCATTTGCATTCCTTCAGTTTTTAGACATAAGAATTATTTTGTTTGTATTTCTCAGTATCTGCTACATTATGAGAGATCCATGTCACAATTTCCCACACTGGAGAGTTTTTAGCAAGGAACTGAGAGTCTATGTTGTGTGCACTGGAGAATGTCATCAGGGTATGTGGGAATATGAATCTTCTGATGCTGCATTTAAGGACTAGAAAGAGGTGCCAAACAGAGCATAGTCTTGTCCATACTACCTTCCAGAAATACTTCCTGGAGTGAACTACCAACAAATTGCATTAAATTTATTTATTTATTTATTTATTTATTTTAAAAGGACAGTTTGGTCCCTGAGAAAGACAGGGTACCAACTCACTTCTGTGCCCTGTGGATAATCAAGAAGCTAAGAGTGAAGAATGAACTAGGGAGCTAAGTGATCTGGCAATGCAGACATCAAATATGACAGGAGTCAAAGGTCTACACCCAATACAAACAAATGCATCTCCTGTACTCATACTTGAAATGACCCTGTTTACATATCCAATGTTCACACACAGTATTTTGTCAAACACATTAAACATAGAGTTCATGTTCATCTGATTATCCATCCTGGATGGATTGTCATGCATCTCTTAATTCTTCCTGAATATGCAATTCTATATGTCAGTGCCTCAAAACACAGACTGTTGAGTGAGTTTCACAACCCTACACAAAGCCAGAGGAACTGGACTTTGGATGAGCTGTCCTTAAGAGGAATCCCAGAATAATACAGCCTGTACAGGGTTACTATGTAGGAGGTCCAGTCATTGCATCTGTGTGTGCAGGAGTATTTGGAAAAAGGGTTCACACAAAGCTTGTTTTTATGGATAAAAACTGAGGAGGTTTGCTGAAATTTGCCAATTATTTGCCCTCCCAAGGACGTCTTCCAAAAGTAATCTATCTTGGACTCTCCACCAAAGAACCACCCACCTATAAAAGAAAAAAAAAACCTGTTTCATGATCCTCAGCTCTTGTAAATCACCTTAAGTCTATTTAATGCAAGCGTCAGGCATTTATATCAGATCTGGACCTTATCCATGATGCTTATCTATTTTTTTTTCTTCCTCAAAAAGCAGCAAAAAGTGAAAGGTAACAGACACCATTGCTTTAAATTATGTGGGTTTTTTTTTGGTTTTGATCCTTTCAAAGGCATCATATTTAATAGGGGTCAAAATCTGAAAAATTTTACAAGGTTTCCACTTTGGACTATGTGAAGAAGAAAATGCACTCTGCACAGGTGCTAATTATTTTGACTGGCCTCTAATATTGACAGTGTCTGCCTTATACTTTCCATCATAGTGGAGAACAGTTTTTTAAAAGCAGTTTCTAACATTAACAGTAGCCCACAAGACTATTTGTGGGCACAATAAGTAAGAACCCGTCATAGCTTTTCTGGGTTTGGTGTTCACTCAATGCCCTGGCAACAAAGAAGGAAATGTGGCTCAGGGGCTGAACAGCCTCCCAGGTATTTCTTTCTGTTTGGATGACAAGGAGGTTTGGGGTTTTGTATTCAGAAACGACCAGAAAACTTACCCCCCCACTTTCCTCCCTTAATTGGCAGTTTATTGACTGCATGAGATTCAGGAGGAAAAGAACATTCTAAGAAATGGATTAGGGGAACGAAAGCAGCAGCATTGAATGAACAAGCCTGGAAATTAACTATAGCATTTTCAAAAAAGCAGGAGACACAATCTTTCCTACACAATCATTTCTTTTCTAGTAAATCCTTTTCGAAGGATTAGGTTCACAACAGAAACACTGAGTTTGCCTAAGGAGCTGTTTATCATGCTCATGTAACCAAACTGACATAGAGTTTGGATAAGTGAACTACAAAGTGTCTGCAAAGTTGGCCTGCCAAGCTCAAAGGGTTGTGTTCAGCAATAAAACATTCAGATGGTGGTCAGTTACAAGGGGCGTCCCACATGAGTTGATACTGGGACTGATAGTGTTTAGCATTCTGATTAATGAGCTGAAAATGAGATAGAATGTATCCTCAGCAGTGTCACACATGACAACAAAATGGAGTCTGTGGCCAAGTATCCTGGGGATGGGCTGCTATTCAGAGAAAGCACCTTAAGTTCAACGAAAAGTCCTGAATGGGACTATTCCTGAATGGAGAGTACAGGCTGGAGGACAAGTGGATAGAAAGGAGTTTTCCAGAAGTTGATTTCTGTAGAAAATAGTACCTGAGTGTTTTGAAATTCAACTGGTTTTGTTGGCATTCACTTAGTGGGAACAGCTTTTACACAAGGGTGTGGAAAGACATCTTAGTTACTCTGCTACTTTCTGTGATGGACACCAAACTACTTATTAAGAGTCCAAAGATGGAGTCCAACTGTGATGCCTCTTTCTTTGCTTTGGGACTATGGCTAAAACCTCTGTCTTTGTCTCTACAAAAAGGAACTGTCTTTACACAGCCACTTTTATGAGCACAATGAGAAACTGGAAAGTGAACTTGCACTTCAAAAGAAAAAGTACTGGTTTTACTATTGCTATGCATTTGTCTGGGGTTCTCCTGTCACATAATAGAAGGTTTTGTTCTCAGTTTAGGCACCTGGATGCCTCTATTAAGCTTTTATGTGCAAGTCTTTCATCTAAATTTAATCTGCTAATGATTGTCCCACTACAATAAAGAGGGGGCATCTGAGAGTGCTGGACAACATAATTACTGATCAAGGTATGTATGTTCACCTAAAGAACTGTCTTGATCAAGCTAAAAATAACACACTGCAGAATGATTTTTTATATCATTACATTGGAATGTTACATCTATATGCCTGATTTATGTACATTAGATGGAGAACTTTACATTCTGAACTCAGGTCAGACCAGTAAAACCCCCCAAACTGGGATAATTTAATCAGCTAAAAGAGATACATTTTATTTACTCCAATACTATGGAAACTAGACCCTGTCTGAATTTTTTTTTTTATCACAGGTTTCTTAAGAGATGAATGTTTTCAGTGTTTCAAAGAGTCAGGCGGTGTTTTTTGAAAAAAGACAGCTATTACAGGGGATGATAGATTCAATTGCTAAGGAGTAGAGGATGTACCTCAGAGAATGCAATGAACAGCAGACTTAATTCAGCCACAGCAATGCCATTACTACGTGGACAGGCCTCTCAAACTAGAGGCACCATTTTCACAATCGGATACATATTGACACTCATATTAGAAATATCAAGGAAATTATATTAGAAATTATATTAGAAATACTGAGGACTGTAAACAGGTCCTCAGTACGTCACATGCTTTAGAAAGTGCATAAGAAAGACTGGAAAGGAGGCTATTCTTTGAGAGTAGTCAGCTTTAAGCTAGCTTATTTTAAGTGCAAGCAACAGATTATGGTCAACAAAGGTAAGGATGTAGTTATCAAAAGGAGAACTATCAGTTTAGCTACCCACCTTTGACACAAACAGACTAACATTTCCTGTTGAGCCTAAAAGCAACCATATGCTGGCACTTCCTAAACTGCTACCTGTACAGTGTACATGATACTTGTACTTCAAATGCATCTTTGCATTTTGCAAAGCATATGTGTATCAGCATGCTTTGCACTAATAACAATATTTACTGAATAAAGTCACGGTGTCTTAAAGGAAAAAATCACAGAACTACAGAATATTATGAGTTGGAAGGTATCCACGAGGATCATCGAGTACAACTCTAAAACTCTAAAATTCTAAGAAAAAGCTAATCAAAAAACTGGTATAGTGTGAACCTGAGTAGATGAAGAAAGTGCTACTTTTTGACTTGACATTGGTGTTGGACATGTTTTTTTAATCATTGAAATGGATTTTTCATCTGTTTGCTCCTGTCCTTTCAACCAAGCTTAATGATACGAGTTCCTATGCCAAATATGACTAATGTTTTATGTAATGGGAGACAGGAATATTGCAATGGCATTTAGAAAGGGCATGGCTAAGCTTGGTCAGGCCCCTGTGGTGGATATCTAAAGGTTCTATAAACCATGAGTTTTCTGACTTCTTCATTCACTGAGACAACATGAAAAAAATCTCCACTCTCAAGCAACCAATATACATGAGAACAATTATTATAATGTCATGAGCAGAAGCCTGTCGAGCTCAGCTGAAAGCTGTTATCGGGCTTCTGGAACTGGACCATAGGCAGTTCCATGTCTACCACCATCCCATTTTGCACTGCTTCATTAGTCGTTTATTTTCTGCACTGAAGATGCACAGTACCATCATGAAGAAGCAGAAGATTTGATCCAGACTTACTTCATATAAAGTTTACTCTATGCTTGTCTTTTATCATTCAAAATTGTTAAATATTACGCAAAAATGATATAACATACACTTCCAACTTCCAATTCGACTTCCACGAGTCCTTTTTTTCAGGGAAACAATGAAGGAAAGAGGTTCATTCTAGCGTTGTTCCAGTCATTACAAACATGGGAGTAATAAGGCATGGTATACATGTAGCCTAGTAATTGTTAGGTGCTAGCCATTCCCTTCTGTTCTCAATCCACAAGCCTGGTAACGTCACATTTCTCAGTGTGGGAGTATGAATCCTCAGCTCAAGCTGTTGAAACACCTCCTTACGGTATCTGGTAGATGCACTGAGCCAGTGCATTTCAGATGAGCCTCAAATCCTTAGGATGTGCTTTAGTCTAGGATTCTGAAATCCCTGGGGTCAAAGCTTTTGGATATGTTCCCCTGGCACCCAAATTGCAGTCACATATTCATCCTAAAGCTCCATTTAACAGGCATGGAGTCCATTCTCAGCTGGTGGAAGTTGGCTCTGCTGCACTAAAGCCAGAGAAGCCAGGGGTGATTCACACCAACTGAAGAAGTGGCCTGAAGTCTTAATAGTCACCAGAAACTGCTTTTAAAAGCTGTTCTTCACTATGATGGAAAGTATAAGGCAGACAAAGTACTAAAAGCTTTTATGTTCAGAATTTCTTTGACAATGTACTTTTCTGAGGACTAAGATGACTGTTACTCCAGAAATGAACATCAAACCACACAGTGCAATTCTGGACTTGTCAGTTTAACACCTTTAAAGAGAAAAATCATAGTGTGGCTCAGGCAATACTTTCAAAAGCACAGTTTAGTCAGTGAAAGATAATATAGGTTGTATAGCAAGAAAAGTGTGCTTTAACTAAAGTATAAGGAATCTGTAAGAGTTAAACTCAGTGCAGACAAGCAACATGGAGTGGATGATATATAAAAAGAGTATTTGATTAAGCAGCTTACTGAGTGTTGGCCAGTGAAGTACAGAAAAAACTTAGTTACTTTTGTGGTACAGAAGGAACTGTGATTAAAATGGCTTGAGGAAGAGAGTGTTATCACAAATAAAGAATGGTTCTAACTAAGAACATTTTAAACACTAATTAAATTGTCACTTAATGACTTTGAGTTTGGTCTGGTTGTCCTACAATTACATTATCATGGACTAAAGCATGACTTGGATTATCTGCCTCTGCAAATGAGGAAGAAGAATAAAAAACAAACAAAATCTTTCCTTGAAAATCTGTATTGGCTGTCAGGAGATTTGGCTTGGGCACACAGGAATAGGAGACTACATATGCTTATTGGGTTTAAAGAACTAGCAGAGAAGGAATAAACACACCTTTGCTTTTAATAAATCTGCCTTCTGAGACTCCCCCAACATATATGTTGTCCAGAGCGGCTCAGACAAGAGAAAGATATGAGTGAAACAGCAATTATTTCCTTCAAAACTGGGAGGAAGTAGTGGAAGAATTTTGACTTTGAGGGGTGCTTCTGCATCAAATCTGCCAGGGTTAGGTCTGGCTGAAGAGGCTCACATAAAAATCTCTTTTCTTAGGATGGTATCCTAGGTCTGTAGCAAACACTCTCCCAAGAGCAAAAGCAAAGTCTGTCTCAGAGCTTCTCCCTGATCCAGCTCTGTTTAGCTCATTAAAGTTTCAGGGGTTTGGGGGCCCTTTTACTCTTCTTAAGTACAGCTCTAGGCACCTGAATTTCTATGTCTTCCCATTTCTGGCCCACTGTCTTTCATGAGTGTTTTGCTTAGAGATATTGCCTCTCTTTTCTGTGCCCCCTGTTGCCCCTGCCTTTTAGTTTTCTGAATCCTCCTTAGCCACAGTGTTGCATTCAGTGTCAATTATTTCAATTCAGTGAACGCATCAAACAAGCTCCAGTTTCATCTTCCTTGAGAAATTTACAGCTCCAATCTCTCCTAGATTACTGAGGCAAACAATGAATTCAATCAAGAAATTATAGTAAAGGGTGCTGATTCTGTCAATAACGTAATTTCCTACTTCTCAGAGGTTGCACTGTTTCACTCAGTGACCTCTTGTTCCACATACTTGAAAAAACAACATTCCACTTCTTATGATCACTCGTCAATCTCCCACACTTTATTTACCTTCTGTTTTTCTTTCTAAAAAAAAGTTTTTATAACTACAGGTGAGTTGCAATTGTGAGGAGACTAAAATCATGGGCAGGACTATGGGATCATGCATGGCCTGGTAGGTATGTATTAATACAAGAATAAACACATGCAATCTATGTGAAGGACTGCAGATATTCAGTTATTTTTGTTTTCAGTGGAAGATTTATGTGATACACTGGCATGTGGTATCCCTATAAACCATTTGGAACAGTAAGTTAAGACAATATAAATTAAATCCTTATGGCACTTTTCTAACATAATTGCATTTTAGATATTACCAACCATACATTTCTGGGTTATTCTACTGTTATGTGGTTGTGCCACATTTCTCCCTATCAGCATTAAAATGGCAGAAAGGAAAAAGCAAAACTGTAGTAGAAAGAAGGTAGCTATATGAGGTGGTCATCTCTCAGCAGAACAAAAGATAATATTTTGTGGTGTAACAGCAAACAGAACTGACATCAACAACTTCAGCTGTGTGTAATGTAAGCTTTCAGGTTTCAGGACAAATCCATGAAACTTATCTCTGTCTCATGTTTTTGCGGGGCTGGAAACAGCAGTGAGCAGACCCAGCCTTTCTATTTGCAATTCTGGCAAGTGGAGAACCATGAAACAAACCTATTCTGCCAAAATCTTGTATCCATATCCATATTCTGTTAGGCTATGCTTTTGAAGCTTTTCACAGACTAGAGATGCTTTGCAGGGACTGAAATAAAAATTCGCAAAAATTAGTGGGATTCCCGCAAACATACAAAGAAATATGGATGACCCAACCACAACTTGTGTAGTTTAACTTTTTCTAGTTAGTCTGTTTAATTCAAACCAATATATTTCTGTGAAGCAAAACCACTACTATGGTGAATAATTTTCTGATAGTGCAGGGATATTTAAATGGACTCATCTGTTCCAAATGGAGGCTTCACCATCTGTTCTGTCCTTTTATTACAAATAGAGAAGGAATTTAACTCACTGCATCAGCATGTAAAGCCTACCACAGAAACGATTTAGATGTATGTGTGTGTTCTTTATGCACCTGGTATGTTTTCACACACACCAAACACAAATCAGTGGGAAGACCTGTCTTTTGTAACCTAATAAATTCTCTGATCTAGCGCCTTTATTCCATTCTCATGGCAGCAGAAATTGATTGCCAGTAGCTTGCATTTTATTAGGACAATTATGACCCTGTTGCCGTCCTGCAGGAGTTATATCTTTATTGGGCTGACATTTTGTGATACCATTTACCTCTCTACAGAAAACGAGCCTCAACTCCTATTCATTCCCACTTGCTGGGCCTACATACGTGTCATCATGGACAGAAATCTCAAAGGAGATGTGCTGAGGATCTATCAGATTGCTGAAAAACTCTGTTTTTCCCTAAAGGACACTACACAATCTTTTCTAACACCATTTAAAGAAGACAGAAAACTCCAAAATGCATGACACTGCATAATTTTTGCTGTTTTAAAAGACAAATTTAGCCATAGCTTAGGGAGGGAGGTGTAAATTACCACATCTTTCTCTATATATACTCCCATACCAGGAAACAGATTGCATGTTCAATGCAAACGCTAATTTGAAGAAAACCCTCGGGTCCTACCTGTGTTGTAGCCCCTCCCAAGTGCTGGCCAGGGCCGATGATTCTTCCAAAGGTTGCCCAAATACCAATCACTCTGGTTCTCTACTAAGCCAAGAACTTGCTGCCCTGGAAATGAGCAAATTGCAAGCAGATTAGGAGACAGAAGACAGTCAATCAATGGAAAACAAAAGAGAAATCTGGAAGGTCGGGTGCTGGCTCCTTCCATACACTGGGAAGGAGCCTGCTTATGTAACAGACAGCAAGCCTAGCACAGCTCATTTCTTCCTTCTCCCCTGGCTAGTCTGGGTAAATAAACACTGTGGGAACCCTTGTCATGCTGACAGAAATATATCACCCAGACAAATCTGAATGCTGCTTGATTTTGGAATACAATGATGGAGAATCCTCCTAGTGAGAAGTAAGTGTTGGTAAAATGATCATCTAATATGAAGATCTGTTCATACTCTGATGGAGATAACGTAATTGAAGAACAAGGCTCAGTATAACAAATTATTCTCTTCCCATGCTCCCTGCTACTAGTTTCAGGGATTTTTTTCTCAGTCACAAAGGAAATCCCTTTTCCTCAGAAAAATATTTGATTCTATGAGTTTACCTACATAAGAATGTTGCGCTGTTTTAATTTAAGAGAGCAATTTAAAAGTCATTTAGGAAAGCCTGTGTAGAATGCTGCATAGAAATTATGATTTCAGTTTTATTTCAGTTTATCTTACATTGATTAGCAGCTGGCTGCAGCTAGAGTAAAATGTGTTTTAAATCAAATGTGTCTAGAAGGTTTGCACTGCTTAAAAATCAACTGAAAACTGAATGTTTGTATAGATAAGGACTTAATTATCTATCCTGAAATGTGCTGTATAAAATTTAAATAAGAGAAGTGATTGAAATGATGCTCTGGTGACAGAGGATGGAGGGAAAACTGCATTTGGAGCCAGTCAGAGAAAGGAAAGTGAATGGTGTTTTGACAGAGGGACATGCTCAGTGAGGGCACTGAGACTGGTACTGGAAATTATTTTGCAACCTTTTGAGAAAGCATGCTTTGAAGGCCATTTTAAAATCCCAGCTATGCTCATAAAATTTGGTGTATGGTCACAGCAGGGCACTGAAAGCATTAAATGATCATTATACGTTGCTTACGTAAGACCACAGCTGTATTACTAAAATTTCAGTATGGCCCACAACAAGACTGGGCTGAGAAGCAAGACAAAAAGACAGAAGTGATTAATTCAATTTTATAGTTGGCTTGAAAACTGATTGTGATACTCCCCTGGGGTATTTGTAATTCAGGTGAATGTCAGAAACCTCCACATGTATATCAAATGCTGTTTCAAAGAGGGTGAGCAGCAGAGATTGGCCAATGCATATAACAAATAAACCAGAACACTATGAAAGCATTCAAGGAGTGAATGGAAATCAATCTAAAAATAACCTTGAGAGATTACGAAGTCCACTCCACACTACTTCAGGATCATCTACCCTAATGACAACATGGCACTCCTCTAACTTTCTAATGTTGTCTCCTCTTTGCTATTATATTATATATTATATATTATATATTATATATTATATATTATATATTATATATTATATATTATATATTATATATTATATATTATATATGTTATATAATATATTATATATTATATATGTTATATATGTTATATATTTAATTTTTCACATTATAATCTATAAGTCATTTTTCAAGAAGGTGGAAAATCTGGGGGAGAGCAAAAGGATCATATAAAAGACCATCAAAGATTTATCTTCCCATGGGTGCTACCGAAAACTGGTAATATTAACAGAGTGCAATGCACAAGTAAATGAAGGAAATTACAAGTTAGAGGCAAATGTATCCCTAAGCAACTGATGCTTTGTTCATACAAATAAACTACAGCATCTCTCAACCTGTGACACACATGGAACACACTAGAGAGCATGAGACATCACAAGCTATATTGTGAGGAAATACAAAAGGGATCTCAACTGGTTGAAAGAAGTCTTAGGCAAAAAGATGTCGAAGGACAAAATTTAAACCAACACTTGTTGACTCCATCCTGGAAGTCTGCCTGTTCTTTATAACCACTCCCTTACAGCTGAGGTAGAATAAATCAAAATAAGAAACTGCCATGGCTAGTAAAGGATGAAAAGAAAGAAAAAAAACCAATAAAAAATGCAGGTGCAGGTGGGCTGGAATGGATTGGCACAGCTGGTAGGAAGTGAGTGTCCCTGCCCATAATCTAACAGCACATTTCACAACTCAGCAGTCCACAGATCCTTCTCAGGATAGTACTGCTAACATCAAAAGAAATGTTAGAATTCCATTTGCAAGAAGCAGATACTGAACTTCCTTACCATGGAACATCAGTCTGCTTTAATTATTTTAGCCCCATGAATTGCCCATCATGCCACAGAGTTCAGGCTTTAAGTTGATGAATAATAAAAAAAGAACAAACCTTGCTACTTGTTAATGGTTTTCCTTTCCCACCTATCAGTGCAAAATCTCAGTTCTAATAATGTACCTCCCAAACACTTGTTTCTCAGTTATTATTTCTCATGCCAAGATAAACTGAAAAGGCTCAGGAAATTATGTTTGTCTGTATTTACTGTAGCTGTATAATTTCCTTCTCCTTTTTCACTTTATTTTTGAAGACACCATAACAAATCATGCTTTCACCAGTGTTCCTTGACGTTTGACACGGGACATGGATGAAGGCAGAAATTAACATCATGTAAGCTTTAGGGCTTAGATACATGGATCAGATAATGTGACTTACTGTGTATCAACTGAGCTGGAATAACTGCCTGTACATGTCCTTTTAGCTTGTCACAAATACAAAGGAAAATGTGTTAGCTAACATGCTTTAGTTTGCCTTTGCAATGGCCTGGGAATATGCACATGTTCATGTACTGTCCTAGGGTACAGCATTATGCAACTTGTCAGGCTGTTGTAACTCTTACTGGTGCATAAAAGCCTACTAGGCAGATGTGATGACTTGTCTCCCAAGCCACCTTGGAGAAAATTATGGAGATATGCTTTGCATCTTCTCTAATTTTATTTCTGTTTTCTCTAGGCTGGAATAGCATTGCTGTCTCTGCCAAAGAAGAATATACTTTTGTTACCCTTTATATTATCTCTATGATCTTGACTTAAATTGGAAGTAACCGGGAAACCAGAACTTCAGCTGGATAGAAACATATTAATGTTTCCAAAAAATGTTTTCATTCTGAATCAGTACAGAAAAAAGAAAATCAGAAATATTTTCTGGATGAAATTCCCCAAATATTTTGATCTGAAGATACCAAAATAAAAAATGCACAACCCTCATCACTTTAAATCATATAAAACAATGTGACACATAATACAGATGCATAATATATACCACATAGAACACATTATTTTATGTATCTGAAAGTTCAAACAAAATAAAATCACAAGATTTGTCCTTCCATTTGTGACCAACTAAAAATGCTTCACTCAAAGATTTAATTAATTTTTTTCAATATTAATGAATCACTGTGAGAATATCTATCCAGTGCATCTGACCCCTAGCAGTTAGTTCATTTAGTTATTTACTTTTTCAAATGCATTAGGAAGTTACAGAAAGAAGGCTAAAGCAAGGCATGTTGTCAAGGAGGCACAGGGAATACTCGCCTTGCCCACAGCTTTCTGACCATCCACCAGCCCCAACCTGTCCCTCTGCCACCTTTCACGCCTTCCCCGCAAAGTGTCTGCAGTTCTGTGGAAACTATCACCAGGTTCATTTCACCTCTGATCATACCACAATCTGAATGCAGATTTTCTGGGGAAAAAGACTAGAGTTCCTTCCCACCACGAACTTTTGGAAAAAGCAGGCATAAAAGAGTTTTGTAAGTTATTCTTCCAGTAGATGAGAACACAGTGGCTACCATAATGAATTTGAACTGTTCAGCATTTTGAGCTGCTGGTTTCTTCTTCCTAAGAGTTGTTATAATAAAATACCATAACTAACAGCAAAAGCTCTATCATTTTCTGTTCTGGCCCTGCAGCTATGATTAAGTGCACTCCTCTCACTCTGTTACTTCAGGCACAAGTTAGCTTATGAAAATTAAGCTGTCTTTCTTACTTCTTCATACATCACCACTAACAGCCAGACAACAGAAAACAAGGCTATGATTCTGGCATGACCACAGCGAAAAATTATTGAACAGGTAGAATTACAGCTGAATTGCCAGGAATGGGGCTGCATGCTGCCTGGCTGTGGGATGAGACTTCTCCAGAAGGCAGCTGCAGCTACAGCACTTTGCACAGAACAGCTCCCTGACAGCTCTTGCACAATGAGAGGTGCTTCTCTCCTGGCAAAAGCTTGGCTGTTGCTTGGAGGAGGTTTTCATGGAAAAACAAATACTTCTGAACCTGATAACTCAATGCCTTCAATTCTGTTTTTACTTCACAGACTTTTGGTGGATAATGGGGGGTAAAGTATTACACTGCAATTCAGGCATTGAAGGGGACTCCAGCTCCCAGTTGCAACACTGATTTCTTGGGTGACATTGAACAGGTCACAGAACAGCCTCTTGCTCAATTCTCCCTTAATAAAATTTTACCCCTCTTCCATTTTGCCTGTCTCACGTATTGGAAATGTAAGTCCTCTGAGTTAGTAAGTGTGGGCTAGTTTCTATTGAAAGCATAAGAGCAGCAGCATGTGGCCAGGTTGAAGCTCCACCGAGCACAGGAGTAGCAGCTGCGCAACACGGAGCACCACAGTGCAGCTGTACAGTGGCACTTCTTAGGTGGTCCTCTGGCTTCCAGTGACACATGACACATCTGAAGAAGCATCAGGTTTTATTTATGTTGAGTCTGGTACCTGCTAGTTTCATCTGGTGCCAATCTTGGTGCCTGTGAACAATGTGTTCCTATTCTGCCCTGATTTTTTCCCAGTTTTAGAGTATATTATCTTCTCTAGTCTGTGGTACAAAGGTCTTTAACCTCAGCTCTTGCCTTGACGTACTTTGCTACTACAAACAATAAAAATGGGAGTAAAAAATTTATAGTTATTACAACTACTTTCAACTTCTTAGGTGGAAGCCGTTTGTTTGTTTGTTTTGTTTTTTGCTTGTTTGTTTTTGGTTTTTTGTTTTGCTTGTTTGTTGTTTTGTTTTGTTTTTTGTTTTTTAAACCTATAGTGGCTTTTACCAACCACAGTAATAGCAATGGACCCACTACAAGCACTTTGTGCATTTTCTCAGGCCATTAGACTGTTTCCAGAAAGGGGAAAATAAAAAGGCATATTAAAGGGGTAGCAAGGGCTGAGGTGCCACCTTCTGATTGCTCATGGCCAAAGGGTGAGCTGGTATCATTGGAAAGATCCTTTTCAGCACAGTTCTTGTGCTTGTTGGATTTGCAAGGTTTAGTTGCATTTGGTAGAGGTTTTCAAAGTGAAAAGCAAGTGCAAAGTAGTTTTCAGCCTTTAAAAACATAATAGGTAAGCAAAGGTTATTAAAGGAGAACAGAATAGAACTCTGTCTTGCTACTTCTAACTACATTAAGCACCTAATTACTTTAAGTTAGAAGTAGTACTTCTAACTACTTCCACCTCTTCAGATCACTGTCAAGCTCAAGATTTCCATCCTCACTATTGTTGCCCATTGCAATTCTTGCACTGTCTATATAAATTAATGTTTCTTCCTGCTCCCAAGCTTATTCCTCTCTTCTGTTGCCATGTTCTCTCATTCCCAAAAGTGACTCTGTCTTCCCATGCAACAAATATCCTGAAAATATGTTTCAAGCACAAAACTCCTCAGCAGTTTATTCCCTCTATAAATTTTCTAGAAATTTTACTATGAATCCAATGTAAAATACATACATGAAATCTTGTGTGTGCACTGTAGCACAAGTGTGCCAGGACCCAGAAACAGATTATGACATCATCTCACATGCCTGTATAGCATGGGATACACTGTGTTCAACAGAATTGAATACTTTAACCTCTACTGTGCATTTATTTCACAGGTTTGCATACATGTACCAGATATATGCATTATATTTGTATATATATACACATATATACATGCACATACATATATACATGCACGAATATATACAGATACGTGTGTGCAAATATATATAGGCAAGTACAGGAAAAGGCCGTCTCTGCTGTGAAAGACTTCTCTTTTACATGGGGAAATGTAAAGTTTCAGGGAAAAATGCCTCCCACACAAGTTAAACTTTTTTATTTGATATCTCATTTGCATTAAGTACATTGCTGTTTCCCAGTAACCACTATTCCTTCTTAGTGGACTAAATACTCATGGAGAGAAGCTACATGGACAGTTATTAAGGAGCAGCTTGGATGAGGAAGCCAAAGAGTAGCTCACTGAAGGTACTGCAGGATTGTCTTGGGAGAGGAGAGGATGGCTCCACGGGAGCATCGTGTTGGATAGCACACTGGTGCCAGGAGAAACAGAAAAGATACCAGCAGCGAATACCTGATAAGAAAGGATGGTAGCTAAACAAAGCAGAGAAAAATATAGTATATCAAGTAGAGATGGTCAAGATGAGCCAGGCTGACTCAGTGAAAGAGAAAGGAGCTAGTGAAAGGAATAAAGGAAGACTCTGGCAATGCTGAAACAAGGATGTAAAGCAATGGTATCAGATGACTTTGGGATGTACTCAGAGATGGGGATGTGACAAGGGCAAAAGAAGTTACAGCAATGGACCAGACAAGAGAGTAACTCATCAAGGGTCTGTACAGAGAGAAACATAAGTGTTTTGTATGTGGTAGGAGGGAGGATTCAAAAGGCATACATAAAAGGTGATCATGAGGATGAAGTATACAGAACTGGATTGAGAAAGGTTGGGGTAAAGACCTAAATCTGATTCATCTTCAGAAGAAAAGATGAAAGAATTAAATCAATCAAGAGGAGAAAATATATTGGGTTTCCATGCATCTTCCAGTGTCCTTCAAGGAGCTTGTTAGAAAAATTAAGAGGACAGTGAGGAGTCCAGCAAACCACAGCAAAGCTAGTAAATCTATCATTAATATTTGCAGCACTTTCATCTGCAGAATTTCAGGGAAACGGACTCTTAGTAGCTGAGCACAAGAGTAACTGTAGAAAAAACCTTCTACTTTGGAACAAAACTTTTTGAGGTTTTCTGTGACAATGGCAAGGCTTTGTGCAGGGTTGATGACAAGATTCCTGTGCTGCCAGTAACTTAAGAATTCAGAGATTGGACACACGGAGAAGTTTCTGTTGGTTTTCTACCTGGCAGCCTATGAGGCCAGGCTCAGAGAGTTGGGCCTTTTCAGCCTCAAGAAGAGATGACTGAGAGGGGATCTCATTACTTTATATAAGATGAGGAAGAATTTCTACAGTGTGTGGGTGACTGCACACTGGAACAGGTTGCCCTGAGAGGTTGTGGAGTCTTCCTCACTGGACATATTTCAAGGACTGTCTGGATGCAATTCTGTGCAACGTGCTCTAGGATGACCCTGCTTCAGCAGAGAGGTTGGACCAGATGACCCACTGTTGTCCCACTGTGACATGCCCAACAAATTGCCATGAAATGTGCTCTAGCATGGAGTCTGGGGAAGAATCAGCCTGACCACTGAAATGGTTGTGGAACTGTAAGCTAGACTAGAAGAGAGGCTTCATCAGCTTCACGTGTTGCTGAGCCAGCCCATCCTTACCTCAGTTTTTATGTCACTGTTTATAGCACAAATTGTCCCAGCAGAAGAACTGACATCTAATTAGCAGCAGTAGGAGACTCGACATGAACCCTTCTTAGCTGGTAAGTGTTCTTTCTAAAGAGGCTGCAGGAGGTCAGTGAGATGTACTCACTGCTCTGACTACACGCCTCACTTTTTTATTCACACCAATGGCAGTGTAAAGATCACATGCAACAACAGTTCTTTTCCCTTATTGTGATGTCCTTTTTAATTTTTAATCTACTCAATATAAAACCCCACACTCTTATAAAATTGAAAACTTCTTTCTTTGAAGGCAGCAAAACATCCTTGTGAACAAAGTCAATTCAAATCCGCTACTTCTATTATTTAGGCATTGGACTGAGAGAAAGGGCCTAGAGTTTCAGGAACATACGAGCTCTTAAAAGCACTGCTTGAATTTGGGCTATGAAGGAATAAGTGAGTACTGAACAAAAAATGCTTTCTTTTTTGCTGCCAAAGATAATGCAATAAAACTGTCTTGGAGGAGTGTGTGAAGACCATGAAAATAACTATCCATGCACCATGACTCTGCCTTTCCTAAGTGCATCAATTTTATAAAGAGGATAAGGTCCTGATATGCACATTTTTGTTGGCACAAACCCATCTATGAAACACATCTCAGTAATGGGGAGCCAAGCAAGCAGGCTGCAATGTGTAATCAATAAATCTCATGCCTTTCAGTAGTAGTACTTTGTTAAGGAGAGACATCCTTAAAGCAGGAGAAACTGAGGCACATGGTGATGGAGTAACATTTCCAAGGTCACCAGGAAGGTGAGTGGTGATTCAAGAACGGGTGCCAGGACTTGTGAGACCCAAAGCACTGATTTTAGACACTGACAGACTATGTCCTTTGTGATAGCCTAGTGCCTGAACTGTCACTGCCAGTCATCATTTCAAAACTCCCATTCAGCTAGCCTTCCGAGCAGCTGTCAGCTTACTGGGTCCACTGATGGCTGAGTTTTTCCTTGCCACATCTCTGAATGCTATGTTCTGCCCTGCCATAGATTTACTTTGGGTACATCCCTTGGGATTCCAGGCATGTCTCATCACTTTCCTCTTGATGTTCAGGCAGCTGCATATTTCAGCTGTAGCAACGTAAACCTTAAGCTGCCTCTGTTAACTGAACATTCTCAACTCAGATTCAAACCCGGTGATAGAGGTTAGAAGCTGGCTGTTCATCCCCCATTTTTGTTCTGTAAAAGGAGGGCAACACCGCTGCATCACGACACTTCATCAGGTTCCAGTGATTGTTGTCTGAGGTTGTTGGAATTGTAAACTTGTTTACTAGCAATGAATTAGATTCAGAGAATAAAACTTTTCTAATATTTCAAAGACTGTTCATCCTTTTGGACAGTTATCATATGTAAACAGCAAGATATTAAACCCCTTTCTTTTTTATTTAAAAGAAACAAATCTTTTAAACTGATGGACACACCAGGAATGTTTGTAACCAAGAAATCAGTAGGTATGTATCATAAGTACTTCCCTGAGAAAGTATTAAGAGAAATCCAAGAATGTAGAAACAGTGGCAGAAAAAAACTCCAAGAAGAACAAAATGAAAAGGATTGGTTTTCTAGGGACAAGTTTAAAAAAAAACCAAACCAAATCAGAAAAAAACAGGGCCATATTTAGTAGAAAAGGTCTGTATTACCCACTTAATGTGAAAAAGGTTACCAAGTTATTGTATGTGGTGTTGAAATTCAACTATGTTGACATTGCTTTTCCTCCTTGTTGGGTTCAGTTCTGTTAAACAAATAAACAAGCTCTGCATTTCCCTTTGGCTATGTGGCTTTTACCAGCCTCTGCAAATTTTTCCAGATGAAAATTCAGGAGTTGTCTCTTCAGTAGACAGAGATTGCAGTAAGATGCTGCTACCTACCTAGCACTTCTTGCCAATGCTATTAATGGCACTCACTATACTGACAATTGGCTTGTGTAAACAGCTCACTTTATCCTTTTAATTATGGGCTTCAAGACAGGTTAGAGCTCACAAACACTACCACTAAGAATTATTTATGTATCAGCAGTATCAGATGGTAAGATGGCACAGCAAACATTTGTTCACAGCTAATGATTAAGCACAATTAAACACGTATCAGGAAATATGATAGAGCTCTGATAACAAACAATAACCTACTGTTTTGCATTTTGAGCTTACAGAATAAGAGATATTTCTGCCTGATACTACAAAACAGTAGCTGTACCAGAAGCCTCGTGAGTTAGTGACAAGCTCAAGAGTCTTGGGATCTGTTCCTTGTTCCCTGAAATGACAGATGGGTCAACTCTTTGTTGAGCAGGAGACTCTTGAAACAGGGGACAATTCTGCAGTCAGGCTAAAAAGCGGATGTGCATATAAGAACAAAAGAATAACCTGGAGAACAAAATGGAAAATTTTATCCTGACAGTGTTGCAAGTTGTTTTGTCAAAGGACTGCAAACACCTAATAAAGGTGCAGAGAATTGCTCCTAAATTTTAACACAACCATTCTTTCTCTATGCCCTTCTCTGTCTTTTAACTTGTACCCTGGAGACATCTAGATTTATAGGGTAAAGTGGATGAGATGTTCTCTTGCTGAATACGTGTCTACTTGTAAACTCAACTTGAAACCATATATAGCATTGACTTAGGTTTGCCATCATGTAATAACCCTGTCCAATACCTACAGAGTCAAGACTGGCACAAAGATAAAGTTATGAAGCCACCTTGAGGTTGAGCTCAGTACCTTGAGCTCCACAATTAAATAGTACAGTATGTCATATGGGTTGCTAGCAAGCATTAGTTCATTAACTTAGTTTATGGCTGTTTACTACATGTATGACACATTTTGCTAGCATAACAATGAAGCAGTTTATATTCCTGATGGAGAATCCAGGAAGGCTTGGAAAAAGCAATACCCCCCCCCCCCCATTTTTTAGTCTTTTGCAGATCAGTCTTTGTGGATAGTTTCAGAGGTTTTAGAATGTTTAACACAAGTGCACCTCCGCACTGACATTTCCCTTTTTCCACTGCTTATTGGCTTAGTACTGAGAGATTCCTGCTGTTCTGAAGAATCTCTAAGCAAAGAGGAAGAAGGCTGTCTCATCTGAGTAAAGGGATAAAAACAAGTGTTATGAAAATCAGCTTAAGCTCCCTCTCCCTCTCTGTTGTTTAATTAGTTAGTGGCTTTAACTGAGACAAACAGCTAAAAAATATGAGCCCAACAGTACACAGAAAGTACAGAATTTTATCACACAGCTCTGAGTCAGAGAGTCTTTAAAGTGTAACAAAAGAGTTAAAGTCCAAAAGCGAAGAGGTGAGAGATTTGAAGAAGGTGCCAGTTTCATTAAGTAGATCTGTTGATGATAACGAGAAGAAAGGGCAAGACTTGCTGTCTACTGAAACACAACAACTCCCATAATGTATTCTGCACATCATATCGTTCAAGCCTCTAATATTTCATTCATTGATTTTATTGTCAAATGAAAAGGTGCTTGTTCCAAGTGGCATTTAGTGAGACAGATGGGGAGAGACCCAGAGTTCATTACTGGGAGTTCGCTCGCTGGATAAAGTTGACATTATATAGATAAAAAGCAAAAAGAGTGCAGAAGTCTACCAGTCCTAATGTTTAGAAAAGTCTTTTTGGTTCTCTTCCTGGATGCTGAAGGGCTTTATATCCGGTCAGACTGCAGATTGCCTCACATGTCATCTGCATCTGCGAAAAAGCATCACTCAAACTTCTCACACAGGCCCTCCCCTTTTCTGGCCGTGTCCTCCTTCCCCTACATTAGTATGTAAGATGTCGCACTAGCACCCCACAACCTCTTCCCCTGTAATGAGGCCAACTTGTTTGGACCTTCTAAAAGGTTATGTGCAGGAGAGGCAAGATGTAAAATGGCTTTAGGCTGAAAATAGCTAGTGTTTGTCTGGCTTCACCAAAACAATAGCATCTGTAGGCAAGCACAGCAGCAGAACTTAAAATGCCCGTGTGCTGCGGTTAAAAACAAGGTGTCTATCAGCAGCTTGGAAAAACTTCTGTGAACTGCTTTATTAATTGCATGTATGAACTCCACCTAGATTTAAATTTAAACAACAGTGTCCCTTTGTTAATCTGAGCCTAATTTAACTGCTTTTTTTAAGTGATTTTTATAGAAAGGTTTAGCATACAAGCTTTCATTCAAAAATACTAAAGAATCAGAATAATCAGCTCAAATACCGAAAATGTCTAGATATGATAAACCATATTTCCACAATAAAATGAGAGAGAGGCATGAAAGTATTAAGAATTCTGAGGACATCAAGAAGCAGGAAACCAGCTGTGCAACCACTGCAGGAAAGCATGCAAAGGGCAGGAAGTTACGGTATCTGCTAATCCTCCCTTAATCTCTACTAATGCATGGAGTGTAAGCAACATTTCTTTTACGAAATAGTAAAATGCTGTTATGAATTTTGAATCTATTTTGCATCTCAGTGAATTCTGTAATCAAAAGGGTAAGAACAGGAAGTCATATATGAGTCAATTTCTCTTTACTTATTTTCCTCTTCATCTGTTTAAGGACAAGATGGAAAACAACATAAAAATTGAAGTCTGTAAAAGGGACTTGGCTAACTTACTCCCTCATAACCACAGATATTAGATGACACATTTTGCTTGCTCTTAAAAAGGGAAAAATGTACTAGTAAGATAATTATCCACAACCTATCTGTACCATAAGCCTCTTGTGCATTAAAAAAAAAAAATAATTACAAAACAAAGGGCTTCCCTCTCTGTCTTCCTTGGAGAAGAAAAAAAGAAATCCCTTATC
Source organism: Pseudopipra pipra (assembly GCF_036250125.1). Classification (NCBI taxonomy): domain Eukaryota; kingdom Metazoa; phylum Chordata; class Aves; order Passeriformes; family Pipridae; genus Pseudopipra; species Pseudopipra pipra. Next base: position 22,149,300 of record NC_087553.1, read on the forward strand.
CACCAGATAATCACATGACAGACCAGACCCCTCACTGGCTGGTTCCATGTGGTGGAAACTGCTGTTGCCTTTTTGTCAGTCATGCTGCAGATCCATTAAGCACCATAAGAAATATAAATTATGACAGAAACACATTTAATACTTTAGCAAATTAAAAATGGATTGCCTTTCAAGTACTGAAAAATAGCAACAAATTAATATGTATGTGCTGATCAGAAAGGCAGTAAGTAAAAAAAAGGGTGATGTAGATGACAATTTGGCTGTGTATTGAGAAGATCAGTAAGACCCAGTTAAATGTAGTGATGGAATCTTTGATTCCATTTGATTTAACACTGTGAGAATTAATTCAGACCTCAGTCATATAAGTGCTGTAGAAGCAAGCACACTAATTTGAGAAATTACCACCCCATGGCAGGAGTTACTGCCTACCTAGTTCATCTCAATGTACAGCCATCAGGGTTAGCTGCAGCCCTCTTCACTGGCCCTCTATAATGGCTATATAGAGAGTGAGAGGGACAATGAGTCCCCATAAAATCTATTAATACAGCTCATGGAAAAGTACTGGAGAGATGATGGCAATAATTTCTTAAATCACTCCAAACAAAATTGTCAGGACATCAGTTTATGGCTCCAAAAGCATCCAGTAAATGGGACATTTACAGTTAATCTGTTCTAATCTCTAGAAAAAGTAAATCCTTTGTTAGCACCGAGGACAGATTCAATAACCTGACAGATTTGTGAAAGTCTCCCTTCAGTATCTCACTTTAGCTTCCACCTCTGCCCTTTTAAAAGGCAAAACTGATCTTCTTTCTCCATGATTCTTTCCTGGAGGTGCACAAACATTGTACTCATAAAACCCAACTGTGTAGTCCCAAACAGACCTGCCTAGGATTTACTCTTCACTTAGAAAAGGTAATGTAAGTGACTCAGAATAACTCTTGCAAAATCATCTGTGCACATATCTTTTTTCAAATGTATCTTAATTAACTCTTATTTTAACCCATCCAGTTTCAGCCTCCTTCCATTACAGTGACATAAGCGTTTCCCCTTGCGGAATTTCTTAACTCCCCACTTCATTAGCATTACTTTCAGCTTGGTCCTACACTTGTTCCCTATCATGCCCTAAGGGTTTTCAGAAATGAACTTCTTCTTCACAAGACTATTGTCTTTCTAATTTGTGTGATTTTCTCTGTGTTCAGTGCTGTAAGATATGGATTGTCAATTGTGGATTGTAAAATGGTGTAAGAAATGTAGGGAACATTTTCAATGGTACTTACATACTCAAAAAAACCAAAAAAGAGTAAAAGAACACAAGACCCCCCTCTACAACATGTGAGATGCCAGTTTTTTTATTCCTTCTAGAATAAGATGTGACCTTCTGACTAAATTTAAAGCTCTTATTCTGTCACTTAGGCTCAGTGCACTAATTGCATGAGGAAACAAACACCAAGGCATAGATCAAATTCTGGGACAGACTTCCATTTGTTATCACCACATGAAGAGGAACTCAGCTCCTGTCTTTCCATGAAAGGAAAATAAACAATTTCCTATTTAAGCTTATAAAATCAATCCTGCAAGAAGAGAAATGCGTGAGTATGTCTGCACTGAAGGAAAGGAAGATTTATGTGAGATTGTGACTTAAGACACAAAGGCATTAAAAAGAGATCATTATCTCTTTTGGAGGTGGAGAAAAGACCTTCTATATATCATTATCAGATTCTGAGCAGCTCTAGAAACTGAAAAGTACTAATGTTATTTCATTTCACAACAGATGGGAAGGTTCACCCCTCAGAAAGACTGAATCAGGGCTGACTCAAGAGCAATCATAAATTATTAACTAATTTGAAGGACTTTTCCTCTTCTCTTTTCCTCCAAGTCCTCTAAGCTAATTTTGCAGCTAATGCAAGGACAGATCTGAGGGAGTAATTATCAAGCAGGTACGACAGGATTAAGTAAATGCTCTATGACGAGACAATGCTGGGCTTCTCTCACTGAACCCCTACATAAATTATTTGTGGTCAGGATTAAAGTGTTTAATTAAATCATCTTTGTGTAGATGAAACATGAAAATCATTTTCTAAATTGCTGCAAGAGAGAAGAACACTTCCCCTCATTTGCTTCTCTCAATCTATTGAGTCTGTAGTTCAAAAAACAAAATGATCAAAACAACAGTGACTCACTGGCAAGAGCATTAGGAAAAATCGAAGTACCTTGAAAGTTATCTCCTTGCATACTTTTCTCCTCCAACCAAGATGACTGTAATATTATGCAAATGCATTACCAGAAAAAGGACAACTTCCAGGACAGAAAGGTAGTGTCCCTCCACGGTCTGAGAGGTTTACATACAGGGATTCTTCTTAATGTAAAGCTGACAGTCACTTCAGCGAACTCTGACTAAACATTAGCAGTCTGCTAGAGGACTCAGAGAGAGAAAAGGGATTGTCACATTTTTGTTTTACAAAAAAAATGGTGGAAGCAAGGAAAACCTGGCTACTTAAGAAAAAAATAGTGTATGTAGAACAAACGATTTTTTGACCCCTGAGAACAACAAGGGCAAAACCCACATTTAAGACACAGCTCTTCCACCTGAGATTTATTTTCTGCAGTACCAGAAGGGAGAACCAACATTGCAAAGATTTGCTGAGTTAAGGTCAGTAGGTCCAAAACATTCTCTGCCTCTCCCTGCCCACATCAGCAACTATGAGACAGAGCTAACCTAGGAAAGGAAAGCTGAGAGACATTTACCCAGAGTTTTTACAGACTGCACTGAAGAACATCTGAAGCTGTGGTTGAGCTGCAGCAGAGTGAAATTTTGTTGCTTCCATGAAAATGTTTTTTAAAGTCACATTTAGCAAACTGTTCTGAGAAAAGAACATCTGAGCTTGGTTTGACTCCATTTGGCTGCAGAATGGAATGAAATAATCTATTGGTGGATAAAATACAAGGATTTGGACTTAATTCTCTAGCCACTGTCAACTAGGATGGAATGACTTCAAGCTATTTCTTTTTATTTGGACTAGTATCTTGGCTGGAAGAAAGCCCAGTGGGGAAGAACTGTGGTGCTTATTAATGCAAATCCTTACTATCTCCCTTCAGAAGATAAGGGTGTTGCCATGTTTCATGGTGGATGTCTACTTCTTATTGCAGAAAGCAAATCAATCCTTTTGGAGTTTTTTGTTTCTTCTATTAATTGCAAGCCATAATAAAAAAGAAAAAAATAATCATTTGTACAAAACCATTACAGATGCATCAAAGAACAAAGTACTGTGAATTGATTTTTAGGTCTAACAAACCTTGTCAGAATCCCTTTAAATGACAACTAAGATGAAAAATCTACCTCCAGTTAAAATTTATTATTCCCTCTGCTGTATGGAAGGTAAAATAAATAATTTTCTGAAGGGGAAAGGAAGGAAAGTTAGATAAAAAAATACTATAATTTTTTATTATAATTTCTTTCCAACTGTACTGTTTGAGAAACAGCATATGTATTCTTTCTCCTCAAAAACAGCAAAAACCAGTAACAAATGATCTGTGTGAACAGACATTAAATGAAGAGTCTATGTGAATATATGTGCAATAAAAACTAAGACATAACATTCAGTAATTTTGGTGAGTTTTTGTTCACACAACTATTCATTTGCACAGATGCATACATAGCACAAACTAGGTTAACACTGTTGAACAATACAATAAAGAAAATAGTTTCTTTCGATAATTCTAATAATTTGTGGATATACTCTATCAGTAAGTCACTGCGAATGAAAGAGAAACTAATGCCATAAATATGTCTGTAACTGTAAAATATACCAGTGAGGGAAAAAAATCTGAAACAAGCATATGGAACTGCTAATGGAAATGAATTCTAAATAAGAATTATAGAGTGCAGGTCTGTAGTAAGCTATAAGGTGTATGACACTGTACATACTGTTTCCACAGTATAATCCAGAAGTCATTTAAACACTTATAGCAGCTTTCATAAGAAGTTCAATGTATTTCTTCTGGACCACTTAACAATCATAAGCTGCTGCTTAATTTTCTTTCCCATCATTACTTACTGTCAATAAATGCGTGTGTGTTAAATTTAATTTTTCTCCTTTGTAATTAGTCTTGGTCTACCTGCCTGACATATTAACTGATTCAACAATCTCACATTTGTGACATCAAATGATTTCCATGGTGACAGATTGAGACATATTCCTGCATAACAGTGGTAAGTGGGTCATATTTGACTGGAAAGGGGAGAAAAAATCCAACCCTCCTTTATATTGGCCTGCTTTGATTAGGCTAATTGGTAACTATGGGAAGACAGTGTGGCATAGTGAATTTGCTGGAGAGCTGATAGCCACACAGGCTTGTGAAAAAGTTTTTAAGGTTATTGTAGGTAATGGAGATTTTCAGAATATGTCAATCACTTTTTTTTGAAGACTAACAAATTTGATGAATAACTTAGGACTGAATTCAGAGCACCACTTAGTTTAAGAGGGTTTTCATTTTTTTTTTTAGCAGACTGTTCTGTAGAATATGCCACTTTATAGCCATGTTGCAGCAGCTTTGAGCATTAAGTTCAGTCTAGATTTGACACTACAAAATCCCTGGTACCTGTCCCTTTGCACAAGGAATTTGGTCTCTTCTCAGATTTATTTCCATCTATGAACTTCAATTTGTACTGTGGACCATACTTGAGCAACGAAATTTGTCTCTGGGTCTGGATTAAAATTTCATGTGTTCTGCTGCATGGGCATGTGTGTCCTTGGATGATACCTGTCAAGGGTGCTCCAGTGAACACCACCACTGTCAAGTCCTTGAAAGTTGTCAGTGCTTCTGGCTTTGAAGAGCAGATGAATAAAATAACTTAACATGGTGGTCTTAGATGTCAGCAGTAGTACCTACTGTGATTCCTGATAAAGTGGATTTGGTGATGTGAGACCATGTAACAGGGAATGAAGACCCTCCATTTACACACATTGACTTGAAGGAGTCAATACTGAGACACAGCAAGCAGATATGATTTCTTTTATATCAAATGGAGCCATTCCAACTTGTAGCAGGTTAGAATTTGGCTCAGTAAATTTACACTACAGAAGAACGAAGAGCTTTTCATAAATTTTCTGGTTTTCGTACATTTACTCATAAAAACACTGACTGATGGCTTTGCTGCTGATTACCAACCTTCCACTTTCCCATTCTGGGCAAGTTGGTGAGGAAAGCTGTCAGATCAAGAACAGGTTTGCTGGCAAGCCATCCTCTGGCCAAGGCACACTCCATGGAGCACAGGGCTGTGTAGGAGAGGATTCGCCATTTGGGAAACTGGGCTTCATGAATTCTAATCCATAACAGCTGAAGTTTTGTTCCTTAGAAGAGCAAGCTAAATTAAAACTAAAAACTTTCCCAAGTGAAAAGGAATCCAGACACTATTTTTGAAATTATACCAGAATGGCATAGCAGGATGTGTAAATTGCTGCTTGATCACTGCAAGGGTACATCTAAGCTGATGTTTTCATAGGGAGAAACTCTGGAGGTAGAAAGCACCAGAATCATGTGTGGCCCTAGATGCTAAAATTCACAGAAAATGGCACTTGCCCTCTAAAGCGTATGACAGCTATGATTCAGGTATACAGACAATTGCATCTGAGAAAGCACAATGAGAACAGACAGCTACAACTTCAGGTATTCACAGTAAATCTTGCGCAATTATTCCTCTGAGACTAAATGTGAGATAAATCAGAGGGAACTGTGAATTCCCAGTGTAAAAAGGGCTCAGTGAAGAAAATATTTATTTATGTGGACAATTTATTTGTACAGGGGGAGCTTACCCAGCGTTAGGGGCTGTACAAACACACGACTTGTAATAACTAGGCAAGACAAAATGGGAAGGAGAAAGGAAACCACAAAGAGGACTCAGGACTGCAGAGGCAGTAAAGTGCTCGCGTATGTCTGCGGCAGAGCTAGGAAGCAGAGCTCAGATCCCTGCTGTTCCACTCGGTGGAACTGCTCTTCTCCTTCTCAATCCCGCTATGGATTTTTTAACAACTTATTTCATGAGCAACAAAGTTTGCCAATACACTGTGACAACATTAATTTGTATAAATCACTAACCTTTTTTCCCATTTCAACAGAAGAGTCTAAATAGTTGTTAGGATTTCAAATTAGTTCAACTCTGCTTAAAGGATTAATTTTTTAGATCTTTTGCAAATCAGTGAAATTGAAAGAAAAAAAAAGATACGTTTTCCCAGAGGGTCTAAAGTCACTCCCCCAGCAAAGCTGCTTTCAACTCCAAGTTCTGCTAAAAAAAAAGACAAAGCAAAAGCTCTCTACACCAACTTATTCATGTCAGACACAGCCTTGGGAAATGTTTTGTAATGTGTCAGAACACAAAGAATACAGAATTCAGTAATTAGCAAGCATGCAGAAAGATTATATTCGTGTTTAAATGTATTGGTGGGTAGAAAAACAAAGGAGGGACAGCAAACAGGAGTGCTGAAACCATAGCAGACTGGACAGTCAGGTTGATGAGAGCAGTTAAGAAGATTAATTATACTCTAAACTGAACTCCCCTAGTCGGCCAGTGCTCAATAATTTAAAAGACAATGCCAGAGCCTTCATTTCAAGGTGACAGAAAATTCTGATGATGAAAGATGCAGCTGAAAACTTACTTTTAATTAAAAAGTAAGCAGGCTGAAGCTCCCATGTGCCTAACAGGAAGTAATAGCATTTAGGAAACAGTGGGGAGGGATTTTTATTTAGATAGTTCATTTTATTAAATAAAAGAATTTAAAGAGAACCAGTAACGACTTTTCCATCCTAGTATCCTCAATAACACGAGATGATTATTCACCAACTTAATGAGAAAAAGTTTGAGGCTAAAGAGAAAGCAATTAAATTGACAGATTTGCTGCTACCAAGAATGGATACTCACAAAATGCAGAGCTAGGATGCATTAAATGACCAGAATAATTCATGAACATTCCCAGGAAGAAGAAGAAATGGATGACAAAACTCACACCTTCTATGCCACACAACAGCAAGGCCAGTGACAAGATAACTGATAGGTGCATGTTCAGATGGACACAGAGGTGATATATTCACAGAATCACATATTCCTGACATTCATAAAAAAGTCATCAAAATGATTAAACTAAGTGTATGACATGTGAGAGTTCAGAAACTGGAGCAAAAGAGGTCAGATTAAAACTCATTTTCTACAGAAGCTGGAGACTTCCAGTTAGCTTCCCTCACTTGCTACAAACACTTTTAACCTGCTGAAGTTTAATTACAAAACTATTTTAGTATTAGGAATTTATGAGTTGTGGGAAAGAGCTTTTATTTCTAGGGATCATTGAGCTCTGTAGCCTCAGGCATGCATCATCTGCCATAGCACGTGCCAGTGAGAAGCAGCAGCAGTTCATCATGGTCAACTGCGACATTTTGCTGACTGTTCCATCTTGTTCCCAATGCTAAACTCAATGATCTTAAACTTCAGCTTAAATTTCAGCATCAAAGGCCTACCAGGAAGTTAGTACATTACACATCCTCTGCACTTGGAAAGACCACATTTGGCAGATACTGTTCAATGAGGGGGATAATAGAGGATGCTGGTGGAGAGCAACACTTGGCCCTGAATCTATTAGCCAGGACAGGCTCTGATGTTATCAGCCCTAACTCAATGCTGTATCTCAGTGCATCATCATTTTCAATCTTGCTGAAGTCAATGAGACTACTCATGAGCTTTTACACTTCAGCCTATGATTAAGTACTTCACTAAATAAGGTCATTAAATTTAAATTGTAGATGCTTGCTAGGTACTCCTGAAGGTTGTTCTCTCACCTGCAACATAATCCCTTCAGGATCATGGCTGGCAAAACAAGTGGCTAAATAACATCCAAATCTGCATGTCAGCAATCCTCCCACTAAACTTAAGACATGGGAAATTGATTAATTCAGGAGGGAGCTGTGTTTACCCTACTGCTGATGTAGGGAAGAACGGTAGCATGTCACCGCTTTCAGAAAAGACACACAGAAAAGGAAAGGTGAATGAACCTGGCATACTGCAGTGTCTGGCAAAGGTATCTTTGTTTAAGTAGCGGAACCCTTATGACTGTGTTATTGCACCATTTTGCCACTATATATATTTTTGCCATTTCTCAGCAGGAATAATCAGCACAACACAGTACTTTGCCAGTGCAGTTAGCTAGCTCAGGTACATGTGCATGGGTTGGCCCTCACAGAGACATATCCTAAAGGATTCCTAAAGGATTAACACAGCACTTCCAGACTGGTACTAGCAAGCTACTTTCACTTCTCTCCGTTCAGTGCGTGCACTTCAAAGCAGCCCTACTTCTACCCTGCCTCCTACTCCCAAACAGGCTATCAATCATGATGAAGTGTATGCTAAAGCCATAATGCAGATAACAGACCATTAAAAGCTCAAATGAGACTACTAAACATGTTTCATTAATCACAGCACAATCTAGTCTTGAACCAAGAGCTACAGATTTGGCAGGTCAGTAATGGAAGGCTTCTTTCTACCCGTTCCTAGAGACTAGGAAAGGGAGAACAGCTCCTGGGCTGGTTGCCTTAAACCTTCTGCCCTTCCTCCTCTTCCTCTGGTGTACACAACCTATGAGGGTTACACTGCTGGGAAAAGAGTGAGATGATAAAGAATAAAAATAAGAGACCTGCTAAGAAGAAAGATTTTGAATGGTGTTCAGAGAGCTTGGATTCTCAAAGGAGCCAAAACACCCATAACTCACACAAATTTTAGTAACAGTGCTACAGAAAAACTGGCCAAACTGGCTCCCTCTTCCTGGCAAGGGGTCTTTATTTAGGGATTTCACAGGATATCAGAAAGAGGATTTTTCTTCTCAGGGGACCATAGCAATGCTGATTCTACCAGTACAAAATCATAGCAGGTAAATTTTAAAGGAAATACTGTAAAAAAGTATTTGCCCCCTTTGCACCACTTCTTATTGGTACATCTCTGGCTTTTCTCAGTAGCTTCCCAAGGCTTTTCCAGGGAAACTCAGTAGCTTATTCATTTCCTGCTAGGCAACTGCCAGGTCAACAAGAGCTACCTGCCAAGCACATCTGGCTGTTTAACCCCAGTGATGCCACATGCCTCTGTATACTAGCTTCAAGGTGGGACACTATCAATAAAAGACTTTAGTAATTAGTTGGGAAAACATGCCAGAACTAAAAGGACCTAATGTGGTTTAAGTTTAATCCTAGTGGAGGATTTGAATCAACCAACTTCATTAATCAACTTGCCTTGTGAGGAGGCAAGGTTCTTTACCTTAGTTTCACCTCATTGTGGTCATGCTAAACTCCATGGTTTAGCTTTAAAAAAGACTCTTTCAAATGAGTAGAGATAGTTGCTGACATTCTTGGATGGGTTTTTCTATGCAATGTTAAAAAATGGGAAAGAAGTGTTGAATGCAGAACAAGAGCTTTCAAAAAAACAGTAACAGGGGCTTGATTACACCAGATATCCATTACTCTGCTTTGGAACTCATTCTGTTTCAGAGGTATGTATTTGATATGGCATCACATAATTCCCATATACTACAATGACACAGTTCTTATTCCAATGATGTGGGTTTAGGGTATGATTCTGGATCACTAACAACTAAAAGACCGAAATACCTTCATATGTTAATAATCCACTGATTCCTGTTATTTTTTGGAGAAAGATTGGTATTATAATATTACTGCTTTCATTTAATCTTGCCTAATATTTTAAATCTGCAGTATCTACTGTTCCTACTTGTGCCCTGCTAAATGGAGATGGGTTTAGAGGATTCAAAACATCCCTGTAATATACGCCAAAGAATTTTGACCCTACTGTGAAATTTCTTGAACACAGTGTGCTTTATGGTAGGGGTTGCAAACATTCCTAAGCATTTGAAGAATTAAATTCCTGACAATTAATTATGTTTCTATAGTCCAGTATCTTCCTTCCTCTATGGGGCTAGGCAGCAGGAGTCCCACAGATATCCTGGGGGTTTTTATTAGTATTGCATATTCTAGAAGTATATAATAACAGGAAAAAGTTGTGGTTTTTTCTGCTCTTTTTAAAGAGTAAGCTTTTTGCTTTTATGATTGCTATGAAAAGCAAGGAAATGTAACATTAATGAGCCAGATAACAAACAAGAATGACACACTTCCTTTTTTTTTGACATCATCCTCTTTAAGTAGGTCTCCTGATCTTTGAGGATTTTACTATGGTCGCCTGTCCCCTTTAAGGCGGGTCTCAGGAACTAACCTCTCAAAGTCAGTAATTCAGGTCCATGTATTCCTTCTTATAAAGGATTTTTTCCTCCTGTGTGCAGGAAGAAGGCTATGATGATACCTTTAGTTTCATTGACACAGCTGTATGTATACTTTTCAATGCCAGGGTTTTGCGACAGAAGTGGTATTACCTTGGTAGCCATCAAACACTCATGCAGCCAACCAGGATACAACAGAGATGAAGAGATACTAGTCCTATACTGATTGTTAACTGTCAGCACTTCTTATACCTGTGTTGTGTGTTAACTCCAGTGGGCAGATAAGCACCCCATAGTCCGTCACTCACTTTCCCTCTCCCTCAGTGGGACTGAGGAAGAGGAAAGGAAGAATAAAAACAAGAAAACTTGGGGATCCAGATAAAAAAACCCAACCAAACAACCAAGCAATTGTTTAATAAGTGAAGTAGAAGAAGAGGGAAGGGAAGACAACAAAACCAACAAGTGATGTCAAGGCCACTCCTGTGGGTAGAGTGATGCCCAGCTGGTTCCCAGTCAAAAGATGGCCAGTCCCCTAAAGCTCCCTCTTTTGCCTTTTACTGCTGAGCATGATTCTATATGGCATGGAATAACTCTTTTGGTAGTGCAGGTCATCTGCCCGCTTGTGTCCCTTCCCAGCCTATCGTGCACCCACAGATCTATTCCCTGGAGGGCAGAGTGAGAAACAGGGAAGGCCGTGATGCTGTGCAACCACTGCTCAGCAAAAGCCAGAACATGAGTGTGCTATCAGTACTGCTTTGGTCACAAAATATGAACCCCAGCACCACATGAGCTGCTAGGAAGAAAATTATTCTGGTCAGGCCCAGTACAACCTGATACATAAAAAACCCCAGCACCACGCAACTCAAACCAATTCCTGCTACCTCCTGTCTAATAAAAAGTGGAAGTATCAAATGCTGCAAGAGTATATATAAGATAACTACCTGTAAATAGCATTTTTGTTTTCTCCATTAAAGGTACTTGCACGCTGTAAGGATTTCCCCAAATTCCAGCCACCAGTGTAGCTGTACCAATGAAAAATGCTCTGCTACACAAGGGTAACCTGGCATCATTTGAAACAGCTCTCTAGCTTCATGTGAATGCAAGTTGCAGTTCACCTTATTTTGACTACAGACAGGTATCAAGTATCGATGACCAGACTTTTCCTTAACTTCCCTGTTACTCACATACACAGATCAGAATAAGTGAGGCTGGTATACAAAAGGGTCCCAAACCATGCTAAACATTTTAGATAGGAGAGTATCCAAAGAGAAAACAGGTGAGAGCAGCAGAACTACCGTCTCCTGGACATCATGTCTCTATTTGAGTTTTGCTGCAGTATGACCTCTTCAGGAGACCTGCCAGTGTTACGTGGACACAACATCTCCTCGCAAGCAGCTGCCCTTCTTTGAAGCTCTGTCACCTTTCTCTGTCTGCAGAATCAACTAGAGAAAAGGAGAGATTACTGCCCTGTTCAGCCATCACAACCTACTGCACATGGGTTTCTTTCGCTATGGTCTTTTACCAGACACTTCACAGACCCTCGGGTAAACGTGAACCAGGTTTTGAGTGAGGTTCACTCCCTCACTCCAGTGAGGGAGTGAAAATGTTAAAGGGGGTGGGAAAATGCAGGAAAATATCTTACTAGTCTAAGACTGCATGAGTCACGTAAGGTGTATCAATAATTAAACACTAAAAAGAATGAAACTGAACAAGTGTGGATTAGAGGTGCATTCCAAATATGGGCTGGAACTAATATGGCTTTTCTTTTTACCATCAGAGAAAGTTTATTACATGTACTTCAAAGGCAGCTGACTTCGTGAGCAGTGGAGGTGGGTCAGATACATCCTTTCCACTGACACTCAGCATAAAAGGAGAAGCATTCATAATGGAATGGATGAACTGGTTATGAAAATAATAGACCATTACTTAGGAAAATTTTAAAGAGAGGATTAAACCCAAAAATAATAAGAGAGGGAAGGGGGGAATGGCATGTCAAATAAAAAGAGAATTCTGTAGTTATTTCACAGCTACAAAAAGTGTGTGCTGATGCCATACACACTCCTCATTTTGACCTCTGGCCGGGTCCATAAAACCTGACCTGTGATACACTAGGTTGCTAAAATGCCTCTACTCTCTTCAGCTGAGGTTACCCAATTAAATGTTAACAGTACTGAAAGTAGGGTAAAAGTCACTCTGATTTCCACTGTGTCATTAAATTGAGAGCTATGGCAGACACCACCAGACCAGAAATGTTACAGAGAGATCTAGAGGGATAACAGTGAGGATGAGGAAATAAAAAAAAAATCATCATCAAAAAGATACAAGTTGCTAAGCTTGAGAAATAGAAATCCAAGCAGAGAGAAACAGTGAATGGGGTGAAAATTGGTGAAAAGCAGTATATTAGACAATAAAGAGAGAGAGCTATGATCTGTTGTGCTTTTCAGAGGAACTGAAAGACAGGAACTGCTTGTTTCTTGTCTCACTTTTGAGGCTCCCTGGCACTCAGCCCCTGCTTCAGTTAGATCCTCCCGCCTCTAATGCTGAGTCTTGTCTGAACTTTAAGCAATGTGGAAATAAAAAGTGCTGGTCCTTGCTGACAGTAGATAGGCACAGCACAGCATCTATGTAGCACCAGCTTTCTAAAATGCCCTTTTAAGAGCACTGTACAGTCAGAAAAATTTAGCTGTTTCTCTTGCACCCCATTGCTAAATCTTCTTGTGATTCTTCACAAGAAATCACATCAGTTTGGCAAGTGAGTAATTATCAGCCTGCCACTGATACTACAATGGCATTTTAGGAACAGGACTTTGCCATCATAACATGGGCTATAATATATGGAATAAATCAAGGAGACCCTTAAACTACAGCTCATACATAAGGAGACAAATCCTGAGCTATTGCAAGCTAAGTCAAAGCTATTGCAACTTCTCTTTCATGATGACCAAATTTATCCACATTTCACAGTTTCCAAAATTTTGGTTCCTTAATTTTTTTTCTTGAATTTTAACAGTTTCACATATTTTTATTTTTTCAGAAAAAATAATCTGGATCAACTGTTTTCCTGGTTTTAAGTTGAGCATAGATGCTAAGACTACCTCTAAAAGACCTCTGCTGCTTACTGAAGTCTCCCATCTTAGGAAAAAAACCCTAAACATACATCTCACATATGCACTGTTTTCTAATTAAAAGCTGGATTGTCATCTAACTTTCACCAATATAAAGGACAGCTTAAATGAAAGTAATGAAATTGCTCTGATTCAGTCTATGGTAAATGACACAAGGATCTGGGCCTAATGTCATAAATGTCCCCTTTGAGATCTCCATTAGTAACACTGTTTTTTTCAGAGAAAAATGCACATTCTTGCATTCTAAGCCTATAAGGGAAAACCATGATTCAACCACACCTGTTTTCTTTCTTAAGTATCATTAGTACTAATTGCTCACAATTTCACTCATGGCATTCACTGGATATATTTGATTGCTTTCAATATATTGCTAAGAGATACTAATCCCACTTACAAGGCAGGTAATGGATACTGGAATTGGTAAAGGTGCTTCAAGCTTTCAGGCTAATAAAACAGTTGTGATAACACTTTATCTTGATTCATCCGGAAAAGTTTGCCTCCTTTTTGCCTGTTGACAATGGACCCACTGTGAACAAGACACAAGAGCTACAAAGTTCCTAGGAACAAGCTTATGTTTTGCCTGACAGCTGGGCCAGACAGAGGCAGTCTTTGGAGAGAACAAGAAGTACTAGCTATTTTGGATTTATTAAGAAGCATATCCTCAGTGCATTTTTGCAGAGGTGGACATGTAAGCATGACTTCCCCCCTCCTCCCCCCCAAAGCCCTCAGCCTTAAATTACAGCTCTCCTGTCTCTGCTTTCAACTCTAGTTGCAACTTCCTTCAGAGTTTATCATTGCTTTTTCAAGCACTGGTCACAAGCGGACAAATATAATGAAAGGTGCTCTCTAGGTCTCAACACACTTTCCAGAAATTACTAACCTAATCTTTAGTTCTCAATTTTGACAACCTGGAGAACTTACATATTGTCAGAGAAATTATTAAATGTCTTCCTCTTCTACCAAGGGATAAATTAGGACTAATCACAGCTTGGGAACATGGAAATCAAATTCCCTCTTTTTTAGATTCTGCTTTCCAAACTTCATTCTAAGAAATTAGCATTCCCATCTGCCTTCAATGTGAAAGTCAGAGTTACATAGCAAGGTACCCTAGAGCAATATATTTCAACCAAGTTAGTCCAAGCCTCACTCCAGCAATGGCTCTATGTTCATTAGTACACAGGAGCTGTTCATGACTGAACCACCCAGCGAAGCAAACCTGATACATAGTCAAATGTGGGCACAGAATGGCATTTCTATTGCATTAACCAGAACGCATGATTTGGAGTTTGTGCTGACTTTAAGCTTACTATGGAAAGACAGATGGTATCTGATCCAGGGTGAGGTTTCTCAGAATAGTTAATCCGTTAATATTTTAGAACAGAAATGAATCAGTGAATTTATACCAGATTACCATTTGGTGCTAGATGGCTATGACATTTCTATCTGTAGTTTTTTATTTACTGTATCACTAAACACTGGCCTTCATCAGTAAGTCTGCAGTTTTCTGCCTTTTAGGGGAAGATTAAGTACAGGACTGGTTATCTGGTGACAAGTGCCTCTCCATGTCAGAGCAAGAAACTGCAGATGGACCTCAGATGTAGGTCTATGTTTTCAGTGCTCTGTTGAAAACACATGGTGATGGGAAGATCACCAAAGGTTTGCTGTAAACGATGAGAAAGGTGAAAAACAAGGCAGCTCAAGCATTGGTATCACATCTTCAGTGACAAAATAGTTCTGAAGCACATGAAGAACAATTGTCACTGAAACACACTGATATTCAAGTGTCATTTCTGCTGCCCATGCTAACATGGTATTGTCTGCACTGTCTAGGTTATGGTAATGCTGATTATATGTTCTGTATTGCCAACATCCTGACACTCCCAGGGGAATATAGCGGGTCAGGGTAACTTCTGTTTTGTTACAGGGTTCTCAAAGAGTGTATTGCAACCTGCAGCTCTTCCTTACTTTTGCTTCACTTTAAAAGGAAATCTTCACAAACTCTCACTCTGCACAGGTACATATTCCAGATCTAGATCCTCCCCTGCCATGGTCCCTGGCACTAAAATCTTGCTTCTTTACCTGAGCTTATCTCATATAGCAAGGGGTAACAGCTGCCTTAGCATTAGCAGTGGGTAAGGTGGAAGCAGTTTTAAAAACCTTAATGTATGTCTATTATTTGGTTCTAATCCAGCCATGAACCCAAACTATGAACCACAGAGCTTACAGTATGATTGGCAAAAAGAAGAGGCTATGGCAGCCTGTTCTGCATTTGAGATGGAAGACTGTTCAGATAATGGGTTTGTACTGAATGTAGCTAGTTAGTAAGATTAATGAGTAGAAATCATATTGCATGGTAGTCAGTAACTCAATTGAAACAGGTACTAATTTCAAGGTGATATAAAAGTCCCTCTGAAGTTTGGCTACATTTTTTTCATGGAGTAGAAGTCAACATCAGTGTTATCAGGAGGTAAAGGAGAAGCAAGTATTAACAACATTTAACTTTAATCTTTGACTAACTAATTTGAAACTTGACTGGAAAGAAGAGCAAGGAGGAAATCATGTCCAGCAAATCCTGATTAGATTAGATGAAATAGGTGTCACTTGGAAACTTCAAGATCATGGAGGGGATTTCCAATACCATGATAATGAAGGATAAGGAACACCCTAGGATGTAATTTCTCTGAACATGTTAGAGGGAGACATTCAGAAAGCAGGAAGGACATCCTCTTTCCCACTAATCATGACTCCCAGGTAGGGCTGAGAAATCCAGAATGGAATCTGGAGAATTGAGGGCCAAATGAGAGAAAGTAATAGTAGACTTGTCTAGGCTTGCAAAGAGGTCAGTAACCATAAAGCATAACTATAAAGCATTTCTTGCTGCCTGCTTGACCTTGGCAAGGGAAACTCTTGCAAGATCCTAGCTGGAAGCTTTTATGTTTTTTAAAGCATGCATATCAGGAATGCAAAGTTTTTTCATCATTGATGCAACTGATTACAGGAAACTGATGGACCTGTGACTCTCCATAAAAAATACTGATCAGTAACAATCTCCACAACTGTCTGGCTATGCTTGTCTATCCTCTTTCCAAATAAATTGTGCGACTTGTCATATAATTATGAACCTGTAACAGTGTACTCTGTACTACAATGGTTTGCTGGGACAGAGTAAATGGTCTGTGACAGGTCATAACTTCAATTTGAAGTCTGATAGTGAAGATGCACAGTAATCTATCAGGCATTAGGAGAGCTGATATGCTCCAGTGGTCCACTGCTCCAGGACAGTTATATAATGAGTAGATGGAGATGCAGATTTGTGGAAGGAAAAGCTCTATTACCATTCTTTATGAAGCCAAAAGGCTTTGCAGAGCACAGCTTTTAAAGATATCACACAGGATGAGGGAAAGTCCTCAGTACAGACAGATCACAAACAATTTAGGGTTTGCCAGGTCGTGACCAACACCCTGAAGCTTGCAGGCTATCAATATGCAGCTGGAACCAGCTCTCAGCATGAAGCCCTCTCAGCTTTGTGAGAGGGCTGCCTCATTCCGCAATTCTCACTTCAGCCTGGGAACAGTCTCAAGGAGCAGCCCCATGCAGAGAACTTTAAAGTAGTCCCCTCTTTTGATAACTACACTATCATGACAAGTTGTTTTTATACTAACTCCCTGGTATATAGTCTAAGCCCTAACTCCTGTTTTGCTGTGGCTTTGTTTGAGTATTTGCTGACATGGACTGATTAGCCAGCCCTGCTTTAAGCTCAATACTTCTGACCTCCACATTAAGCAACAGGAGTTTATTTTTACTCTTTTCTGTTCTCAGTCAACCATGACACCAGATTTTCTTTCTGTATTTAAGTATATGCTTCATTTTTGTTGCTTATTATGTCATTCTGACACTTTATGGAACCCCTGTAGTGTATTGTGATATACCTGCAAAAAGCCCAGTGTTAAAGACACTATGAGAAGAGGAAAAAATAAAAAAGGATTCTCATAAAAACTGTCACCCACAACAGCACGTTTCTATGGTAATACAGGACTGCTTTGGGTTGTTATGGCAACTAAACCTTTAAAAGCAATAGCATAAAACCAAAGCAAAAAAAAAAGCACAAAAATGGAGCTTCATCACTGTTCTTCTCAATTTTATAAATAATTCTAGCCCTCCTAGCCCACACAAAGACTAGATTGGGTGTTACAGTGATCAAAACTCTTTAGGAAGAGAAAGAAAACCACCTGGCTTCACAGCAATGGGTGTGTAGAGCCTCGTACCACTCTCTTAGAAACAATGACTAGAAGTGCTTGGCCATAAGCAGAGCTCCTTCACCACAGAGCAAAACAAATAAGGTGATAACAGTGACAGTAGGACTAATTGCTGACTGCAACTAAGTGGGGATGGTATCTGTACCACCAACCTGTAGGATGGACAGGCCAAAATTCCATTAAATTAAATGTTGTGTTAGCTCCTTAATTCTACCATGTATTTAATTACTTCCTTGACAAGTTTTTCATGTAGTCAGATATCACTGCCAAGAAAGCGCAAAAATTTTCTAGATACATGCACTTGCCTCTATATAGCTTCACAGAAATTTACTGTGATTTATGGTGTTTTAAAATAATCTCAGGTTTCAAGATAAACCATCTCAACTGACTGGGGATGTGTTGTCACTTCTCTTTTTCTTTTCTTTCTTTCCTGCTCAGTATCCTATATGTTCACTCAAACGTTTCATCTCCAGATTGCTTTTTCATTTATCTAACAGTTATATCCACTTCCTATTATTATGTTTGAAAGAATTACATGATCATGAGAGTGCAACTGGCAGTGTGCGAACATTCTCTTCTAATTCTGCTGAGGTACCTCAAAACTCATACTCCACAAGTGCATACCTTTGCTGCCCTGCTTATGCATTTCAGCCTTTGTGCACGTCAGACTTGGCTGAGGTCACCCAACTCTTTTTACTCACGACCCCTAACAGGGGTCTAGAGCTGAAAGGAGAGTATATTTAAAGATTGCTCCTCCAACTATTCACATCTTTTTTTAGTTAGCCAAAAAGAGAAGATGTCAGTTCAAAGCAGGAATGTTTATGTAAATAAAGGAGTACAGGGGCCAGACTTCTTTACTGATGTAAGTCAGCACCATCCTGTTCACCCCAATGCTTTATAAAGATAGTTTATATCAGCTGAGAGGTACTCTTTCAGGATTTTAGGAAACCGGTGTAACAACATTTAGATCATCATTTCTTAGTATTGGAACCTTAAAAATTGGTGCCAATATGACTCTGAAGCAGCTTGGCAAAACCCTACAGAATGTCACTTCACACCTGCAATAATGATATCCTGAAGCACACAGAAATGAAATATTATTGCTGTCTATTAAGCATAACACGTGCAGGAAGACATGGCAATGCAATGAATTAATGAAGTTCAGGAGATCCTGTGCCAATTTCAGAGGTGATGTGCATTTCAGTAAGTTGCTGCGAGCATAAACTGGCAGACATTTAGTGTTGATGACAGAAGAGTAGTAGCATTGAGTCAGCCAAGGACAATTTTAAATAAGAAAAAGTATGATGGCTCACTTTGCTGTAGGACTTTGGTCCTGCCCAAAGCTACTTATCTCAAAAGGACAGAATAAGCATGTGCTAAGTCTTCAGATGGTTCATGGTTTGGCCTATTTGTCAAAAGCACCACTGAATGCTATAACACCTTCTTTGCTATACACCCCCACTTCTGTTCCAACCAGGCAAATTCTCTTGTTGTGTCACAACAGCACTTCCTTGAAAGCTCCCCCACTCCCTAAGCAGAAAGGTAAAAAACATCACATCCTCATATGCAGACATAAGTTTCTTCAGGATGTCACTTAGTTGTGCTAGTAGTCAACGGCTTTCAAGAATCTGTACTGCTGACATGTTCAGTCCCACCTCCAAAATGAATCCCAGAACCGCACAGACCGGAAGCAGCTGACACAGGGTTTGTGTTACACCAAAGCAAGAACACCACCAGCTTAGATCTTGAGACCCTTCTAAGTATTTAGGCAGTGCAGAGGAAACATAAATTGGCCTGGCTTTTCACCAGAAGATGTCTAATGTGCATCTTTCTACTGACATGAACTCACACACAACTTACTGCAGCTACGGATTTCGCACTTCAGGTCCAAATTCTTTTCAGGACTATGAATTTCACTGTGACTAAATGCAGGAAATAAAGTAAGAATACAGAAGAGTTGTGGACATATTTCATCGCTGAGTTGTACCATGTGTTCATCAGTCACCTTCTGTTATGTATCTAGAAGGACTAGGACAATATTCTTTTTGTTGTTAGCAGTGTCTCAAAGGACAAAAAACATTTACCTTGAGGAGTTAGAGGGAGAAATTCTTTGTTTAATTGAACTGCTTGGCCCATGCTGAATGCATCTAGATATTACTGCAAGGAAGATGGAGTCAGCTTGAAATTTAAGTCGAATAAAGTAAAATAAAATCACTTGGGAGATGCAGAGTGAAGTGGCCCGTTACAGACATAGTTAGTTCTTTCTTTTAGCTTGTTAGGGTTAAAATAAGGGGTTCGAACATCCGTGATTCTCTAGGTTAAGTGGAAATGGAAACCTGTGAGGGTTCTACTATTTCCACAAAATTGGACTGATTACTGATTTCACTTCAGTGTCTAACTTTTAGTTCATGTAACTGTCCCTGGGTTTTGCTCATGGTGCATTTGTACACAGTGTTAGTGCTGTTATGTAATAAATTGGTTTAATTTTGTAAACACATTTCCCTCTTACATGGTTGTATGGAGAGCAATACCATGCACTCACCCTGCTGATGGGATAATCATACCATTGACCTCTGGACCATATGTTCTACCTTGCAGCTTGAACCTGAGAGACAGATATTCCCTACACCACTTTACCCTATGCAAATCCATGTGCTGCCAAGGACAATATTACAGACATAATTTGCAGCATAAAACCAAAAAGGTAAAACCTCGAATGAGAGTTTTGTAATTGGAAATGGGGCCTTAGGTCCTTAAAAATATGGATTGTTAATGCAGAACAAGGTAGGTTCAGAGAATAAACCTGGCTCAGAGAAGGAGAAAACAGAATATCAAATTATTACAATGCATGTCACAGAGAACTGTGAGAAGTGTTTGTACTTGATAGATTGCATGTGATTAGTGTGATAAACTGAGAAAATAATTCGAGTTGATTAAGAGGAAACAGTGAAGGGTCAATATGACCTGGAGAGAAAAGAAAAACAAGTCGTAAAACTTAATTGGGCCCCTATAAAGAGATAAAACAAGTTACCTCCCTTTTACCTTGTGTAGGATTTATAGTGAGACAATTTTGTTTAGTTAGATAGATAATAGGACCTTTCTTGAAATTTATAACTTTGTAGCAAGCAAACATCTGCAGAGTGTCTGATTTGACAATATATTATGGGTGCTAGATAATAGGACCTTTCTTGAAAGTTATAACTTTGTAGCAAAAACATCTGTTGAATGTCTGACTCAACAATGTGTAATGTTTATGCTTATGTATAATGAATATTCATGAAGTAGCTGGAAATAAATGTAGGACAACTATCTTCTTTGGGTGTGACAGGCGTTGGGAGTTGTTGAACCCCTTCCCTGATCACCCAGCGCTGAATTTGCTTTTATCATATAATAAAATTCTGATTGGAAATTGCCCGATTGGGTTTCTATTTCTCACAAACTTGGTGACTTCGCCCGACGTGATACCCTTTGTGTTCTGGGAGATACTTAGTGCCTGAGATAGGAGCGCGCCCGCTGCTTTTCAGCGGCCTATTCACAGGCCTAATATTTCAACAAGGACCAAGGGTAACACATGTATATGATAAAAGCAAGGAATTAAAAAGCTCCTGGAGTGCTGCAGCAAAAAGCCCATAATTCTTGTGCACGAAGACCCGAGTGAGAACAACGGACTGTGAGTATCACTTCGGGGGGCGGATAAAGAGGTCGGAGTGAATGATGAATGAGACGCAGCGTAGCTGCGGAGCGATAGTGGAGTCCTTCTAACCTCGTTTCCGTTTTTCCGCGAGGAATGCGGCAGGTGAAGGGACGAAGCGGTTGAATTGATGAGTGGACCTCTGGGGTCGGTGGGAGTTTTTCAGAAGGGACCACTGAGTCGGTGAAAAATCTTAGAGGGGATCCCAGAGGATCGGTGGAAAGGTAGGAAAACTTTAGAAGGGACCTCGGGAATATGGGGCAGGGAATTAGTAAATTAAGTTGCCCCAGGAAGGAAAGGAGCAGGCAGGCATTGCCAGATATACCCTTAGACAGTCCGCTAGGGGTAAGGATTTTAAACTGGGAAAAGAGGGAGAGTACTAAAAATAAAGAAAAACCAAAAATGATTCAGTACTGCATGATTGGGTGGACTAAAGAAAAATAAGGAAACGGTACCTATCTGGTTAGTTAGCAGCTGCGGGAAAGTTTTGTGTCCCGGGATAGGGGGCACGGATTCCTGAAAATTTTGACTTGGGCCCTCGGAACAGTCTAGAGAGTCAATTTTCAGGGGAGGCGAACGGGGGTTCGCCAGTTACCCAGGTCAGAGCGGGTCAGCCTAGGGCTGTGTGGTTTGGAGGGGACGCCCTCCGGTGCTCTGACGCTGTGGGAGAGCCAGTGGGGCTCTGGAGTCGGTATGACTCGGTAAATAGCCGAGAGGTTGCGAAACAGCCTTGTAACCTAAAGGTAGCAAGTTTGAAACCCAGTGTGTGACTGTGGTTTGCTTTTGTTTTGCAAGCATGGGTGGTGTGGATTCAAAATTTAAGATCCCTAAAGAATCCCCCCTGAGTTTGGTTTTAAAACATTGAAAGACGTTAGCTGGTTCTGAGACATCTTTAAAGAAGGAAGAGCTGTGTAGGCTGTCTCTAAATGCTTGGCCGTTGTTTGGACAAATGAGAGGAGTAGCATGGCCGGAATTTAGTCCGTTTGAACTGAACACAGTGTTTCAATTAATCTTGCTTTTACATGTAGAACAGAGGTGGCGGGAAATTCGATACGCAGAGTTGTTTTTGTTCCTATTAACACGCCCTGGATTGGGGGTGGAAGGTTAAGAGAAATGGAAGCTCAGAAAGGGCAGAAAAATCGGAAATAGAGTTAGAAAAAGAGGGAAAAAGAAAGATCGAGTCAAAGCTGCTCCTATCCCGCAAATCCTATTTAAGAACACCAGAGAGGATGATTTAGATATGTTGATATCACCTGACAGGAGAGAGAGTAGCCCGGGAGTTCCACAAATCGGACTCCCTGCTGCAGCAGCGGTGGGGGGAGTTGGAGCTGCCGGGGTGGTGGTTGCTCCTCCTGGACCGGCTCTGGCTGAGCAGGAAGGAGCCATTGAAGGACCCCCTGGTGCGGATCTGGCTGCACCGGGAGGGATTAGGCAAATTAAAGCCTCTGGAGAAATTAGCTCGGGTCCAGCGGGAGTGAGTCCTGTCGATTTAGTTGGAGTACGCACAGAGGTGCAGGTGAAATCAACTTTTGTTGAAGCCGCTTTCAGCGCGGCAGAGCAGAGGGAGGCTTACGCGGACGCTGCGGGGCTGGCTAGCCCAGAAATAACATCTAGTTTGATTGCAACGGGAGTAACAGCAAGAGAAACTCCCGGCCCCACAGGGGCAAATGGCTGCGGGGTCTGCCCTGTCTGTTCCAGCGAGCAGGAAGCAGTCTGTAGCTCTGCAGCAGCTGGCAGCTTTGCCAGAGTAGATAAAGTTGCCATAACAACGGCAGAAGTGAGCTCAAAAGTAGAGAAACTAGTAACAGCTAAGGTTGATAGTTGTATCAGTAGCAGTGAAGAGAAGGCGTCGGCCCCAAGGGGGGGGCGACGGCCCCAAATGTAGAGGTGTTTCTGAGAACGAGTAGCCCAGCACCACTGATGGGTGCTCAGGCAGTTGATTCTGTTGGTGACGCTACTGATATGAGAGCTGTAAGAAAGTGCAAGAGAGTGTAAGAGAGTGCAAGACAGACCCCAAAGTTTGCTGCGGGCTGTACTGTTGTAGAGGAAACGACAAGAGAAATAAGTTGGGTCAAAATGTATGAAACCAGGCAAAAGCAAAAGCCCACAGACTTTTTGAGCAGATTGAAAGATGCTGTTAGAAAATATATTGATATTGATTTAGAATCAGACTTGGGAAAGAAACAGCTGGTATACCTGTTTGTGGGGCAGTCCACAAACGATATAAAGAAGAAATTATTAGAGATAGCTTGAGCAGTATATCAGAACAGAAAGCAGAAAGTTAGTACGGTGGGCGGTGAGGCGATTATAAGAACAGCCGTTACTGCGGCAACAGAACTCCCGGCTCAGAGAGCAGGGGAGGCTTCCGGAATGGCCGTTACCATGGCGACAGAACTGGCTGGCGCCGTGAAGAAAAAAGTGTTACCTGTGTGTGATACAGTGGGAATGCGTGTGACAGGAAAAGATCTGGGGACAGAGAGAGCGAAATTAGAGCAGAAAGCAATCCCGAGGTTTAAAACTGTGGCGAGCACAATAAAGCGAAGACAGGAAAAGCTAGTCCTAGTTGTTGCTCTGACTAGTGAAGAAGTTTTAGTTCCTGCTATTGTGGTCCAGGCAGAGACAGCAGATGCGAGTGCCGGGACAGCGTTAACCACGCGCACAGAAAGGATAAATCCAACGGTGGGACAGGCAAAATCTAAGTTTAGTACAGGAGCTGCTGCCACCTTCGCAGACACAGCGGGGGCCGTAGCAGGGGCAAAGGCAAATTATTTCCTGGCTGTGGCCAACACGAGCGGAGCAACTCATAACACCTTAACAGCTGCGAGCAAGAGATCGGCTGGGGGGCAGAGGCTGCAAGAGAACAAAAAGTGGTGTCAGTAGCTAGAGTCCCAGTCCAGTCTAACTCGGGACCCTCCGCTCCCCCATCAGACCGAAAGGGGAGGGAAGACAAAAGCAGTGTAAATTCCCGGCGAACACAAAAACTAAAACCCACCGGTGCAATATATATCATAAGGTAATAAGGTGATGCTTTGAAAACTGTGAGAACTATCTAAGAGAAAAGAAACTATTTACTAACCCTTGCATCCCCTGTCTTTTAAAACTGCCGCAGGCTCATAACTTGTGAAAGAATATTTTCTACCCTAATTCGGAAAGGAGTTTTGTCTTAAATGTAAACTAACAATGTGTCAGGAGTTAAATGTTCACAGGCAGTTTGTTCCAGCAAACAACCCTGGAAGCTGTACCACTAAAATTCAAACTGAGAAGCCATGAGAACAACTTTTATGCAGGAGTAGACACATGTCTCAACTGCAAATGCAAACACGCGACCAGAGTAAAGGGACTTGTTGCTCCATCACCCCTGAAAGAGTGGACTGTGTCGTCAGCGCCTGGGGACCTACGACTTAAACTCCAAAAAAGGACCTTTATGAATCCATCACCTGAATGGAGAAAACATATCGAAGGCTGGAATGAGTTATCCCCAGAACAAAGAGACTTAAAGACCTGAGAAGTATTTCCTGAAAGTTTCTGTATAAAACCTAGCCTGAGATCTTGGTTTCAATTAGTCCCAGGACAAATTCTTAGGAGACAGCGTTTTGTTTCCTGGAAAGAAGGAGCCATCCCCTGGCAGAGTGGAGGGGCAGGTGCATATTTTACTAATCGTTTAGTTAACCTAATCCTGGTGTTAGCTTGTAACCTTGAAAAAGAAGATCCCTTAACTCCTGGACCACCACCACCAGATCGCATACGCTGTATAAAACATCCGTGAGCTCAGCATGATGGTTGGGTAGAGTGTCAGTGTAGGCACTGTCACCGTAAATGGTCCTGTGTGGCCTTTAACCGACATATACATTGCCCTGTGTGTCGTGACACACGGGGAGGTCAACCCCAATTGGAGTCAGTACAGATAAATAAGCTGTTCTGTGGGTGGGAACTGTTATTACCAGTAAATTGGGAAATATTTGAAACTGACTGGTATGCAGCATTAAGATACAGTGTGAAGAAATTCTCTGAAGAAACAGCCCAAATTGACTGCCCGCTGGATGACTTTAACTTTATAGACCCCATGTAAAGAATGTCACAATGGCTAACAATTTATATATTGACTAATTAGTGGGAATAATAATTTTGTTGACAGAATCCGTTGTTGTGAGATAAAGCGAACCTTTACCTGGAAACGGAAAAACTGGGCCTTAATTAAATTAGAAAATCTAAAAGGGGCAAGACCAGGTTAACCTCTGAACCTGCCACTGACAGCCAGCCACGGGATGCAACCCCGTTTGGGCATGGGCCGTGGAGGCTTAAGTTATGCTGGACCCTTTTGGATACTCTGCTGCTTTTGGGCTCATGCCCTGTCTGACGAGTGTGCAAAATGCTACCAAATTACACGATACAAAGGTCGTATGATTCAAAGCTTAAGCTACCACTCATTTGTCAACAAAGTCTGCTATGACTCTAGAGAAATGAATACTTGCAACACGGATTCTTGGCAAATATGGGTGGCAAAAATTTAGGAAAAGGGGGAACCAGGCTGGGACTTAGCTGTCCTAAGGGAGAGGAATGGATTTGTTTCACTCAAGAAGGCCATTGGGACATTTCTGACGGTGATGGAATGCAGGAACTAATCTATATATTGATCTAGTGGAACATATTATTCAAACCCTGAATTTACCTAAGTGCTGGATTTGTAGTGGACCTTTGATGACAGAAGAGTGGCCCTAGAAAGGTACTGGTCTCACCCCATGGGAAATTTTTAAAATGGAATCACTCCCAGAGAGCATCAGAATCTAGGCCCCAAGGTTGGATTCTAGTTTCTGACGAAATTGGGCAAGAATGCATTGAACGAAGAGGTAGGGAAACATATAAAACTAAAGTAGGAGAGTCCCCATGCCTATCAGTGAAAATAATAAATACCACAGGAGAATACTGGTGGCCAAAGAAACCGTTAGGATATTGGACTAACAATAAGACTGCAGATTGTACTTGGCATGATGAAACTCAAAGCTGGTGGTGTAATGACACAGATGTGAAAAACCCTTTTGAGAGTATAAAAGAATTAAAAATATATTGGGACCGAGCAAGTAGTACTGATTTAGAATGGGCAGCTCCGGAAGGATTATTTTGGATATCTGGAAAGCGAGCATATACACAGCTCCCTAAAGACTGGAGAGGAGTCTGTACACTAGGTATAATCCAACCAGGGTTCTTCTTGCTGCCCCCTGAAAAAGGTATGAGTTTAGGTGTACCTTTGTATGATGATTATGGAACCATACGCCGAGAAAAAAGGGAAGACATTGGGGGAACGCAGAAGTGCTACGATGATGAATGGCCTCCTGAACGAATCATTGCTACTTACGGACCAGCTACTTGGGCCCAAGATGGGTCCTGGGGTTATCGAACCCCATATACATGCTAAATAGGATTATCCGCCTCCAAGCAGTCATGGAAATAGTAGCCAATAAGACAGTTCAAACTCTGGATCTAATCACAAGTCAGCAATCAAAAACCCGAGCAGCTGTGTACCTTAGATTATCTGTTAGCCGAGGAAGGGGGGGGTGTGGTAAATTTAACACTTCGGGTGTGTGGTAAATTTAACACTTCGAATTGTTGCTTACAAATTGATGATAATAGACAGGCAGTTATGGATATTGCAGAAGATATCAGAAAACTGACTCATGTACCTGTACAAAAATAGAACTCCATGCTTGACAGCAAATGGTGAGATAACTTGTTAAGAACAGCTTGGTGGAAGAAAGTAGGATTCTTTCTATTATGCGCGTTGGCCAGTATAATATTTTTACCATGTTTAATCCCTTGTTTCATTAGATTGATAGTTTCTGTAGTACAAGGAATGCGAATATCAACAATGCCGATAGATCCAAAGACGGCTCAAAGTGCCAAGGTACTGTTGGTCACCAGAACTCCACCTTCTCGGGACGAAGAAAATGTCAAATTAATATTGTCCAGATTAAAACAAAAAAACTCGAATTAATAATTTTATAGAAAGAGGGGAAGGATTGTGATAAACTGAGAAAATAATTCGAGTTGATTAAGAGGAAACAGTGAAGGGTCAATATGACCTGGAGAGAAAAGAAAAACAAGTCGTAAAACTTAATTGGGCCCCTATAAAGAGATAAAACAAGTTACCTCCCTTTTACCTTGTGTAGGATTTATAGTGAGACAATTTTGTTTAGTTAGATAGATAATAGGACCTTTCTTGAAATTTATAACTTTGTAGCAAGCAAACATCTGCAGAGTGTCTGATTTGACAATATATTATGGGTGCTAGATAATAGGACCTTTCTTGAAAGTTATAACTTTGTAGCAAAAACATCTGTTGAATGTCTGACTCAACAATGTGTAATGTTTATGCTTATGTATAATGAATATTCATGAAGTAGCTGGAAATAAATGTAGGACAACTATCTTCTTTGGGTGTGACAGGCGTTGGGAGTTGTTGAACCCCTTCCCTGATCACCCAGCGCTGAATTTGCTTTTATCATATAATAAAATTCTGATTGGAAATTGCCCGATTGGGTTTCTATTTCTCACATTAGAATGAGGGCCTTAGGCATGGAAATCTAGCTATTAAATATCATTCTTTCTTTAGTCCTACTAATATAACTATTAAACCTTAGAGTAAACTTCATTTATTAGGTGAATGACCCATGTGTCTCTTTTGCTTGGCTTTTTCACACATGCAGAGGTTACTTATCATTACACATTATTAATTGGTGAACAGGTTGCCACTCTCTCCATATTCACTGCCTGCTTATGCAGTTGCTCTACTTTACTGTCATCTAGGAAATGCAGAGTGACTGGCCAGAGGGATTAGTACATGGGCTTAATTTGTGTGCTCCACCCAAGAAGACTGGCAGACATTTGGGTTTGGGTTTTTTTTAACAGCCCTTTAAAAAAACATAATTAAACAAGTTGTAAGTTGACAGGGCAAGGGTACTGAATGTATCTGAGAGGAAGCATGTCTACAATTGCACAAGAAGATAAACACATTATAGGAGAAAATGATAAACCTAGAACATATATTGGTGGACAGCAACTCCTGACTGATTTCCCCTACTTTGTTTGGATTGGGGGGTGTTCTTATTATTTTTCTCCTTGGTTTCTTCCCACCCAGTTCTTATATGCTTTCACTTTAGCACAGCCTACTGGCATCTCATTCCCAGAAATACATTTTTCCACTGCCAATAACAAACATGCAAAGCAGAAATGCTTCTTCTCCTAGTCTGCACCCCATGGGAGCTGGATTTTCTAGCTTCTGAAAAAGCACAGCTTCTGCTAGTCAAGGGAGATAGGGATATGCACTTTGGTCCTTTGATGCCGTGCTCTGCCCAGATTTCTCTCACTAAATATTTGCAAGGCAATTCAAAAAGCTCTAGGTCCATTCTCCACGTCTGGAGTACTGGAGATTAATAGAATTAAAGCATCTTTAAATTCTGAAGAAAGAGCTCAGAGGAGAGACAAACTGTTTTTTTGCTTTATCGCTGTGTGAGTCATACAATGTTTAGTTTGGGTGTTGGATACATCATAGCATCTAAGCCAAAAAGACAGCTGCAGAATGAGTGGCAGTTTAACAAAGAGTGGAGAACAATAATGTTGAAAAAGCACTAGATTGACGTTGAGAGGGTAGAAAAAAGTCCTCAAAATTTCAGTGTTGCCAACAAGATTTTATTACAAATCTTGTAGTATGTTGTGGGTTTATATTCTAAAAACTCTGGTTGTGGTATCAAAAGATAACAAAAGAATATCAGCTTTCATTTATAATTAAAACACCCCTAGCCCCCAACAGGAAAAAGCTTGAAAACATGACCAAAGGGTATCCCTTGGAAATAAAAACGGAAAAATAAAGAACCCAAATCTTTTATTGTATTTTAGAATTTACCACACCATGAGTTATCCCCAATTTCTATGCAGTCTTGGCCTTTCACCTCTAAATATTTCTGCCTGATGGCAGAAACAGACAAAGGGCCATTCAGCTAAAATAGAACTACAGATGTTTCAGAAACTGCAGCCATTCTATTTTGGCAGCAATTCATAATCAGAATTTTCTGATTATGTCCCTTGTCACATTAAAATCCATAAACTAGAATGTGCACATGCTGATCCATATAATAAACTCCCTCCCTTGGAGCTCATTTACTGAGGTCAACCTTCTCACATACTGCCTTCTCAATAAAGGAATATCACAGCAAAGCAAACTGCAATTAGGAAAAAAAAAAAAAAGAACTTCTAGCCAGTCAGCTTATCCAACAAGCATGGAGAAACAGAAATGTTTTTCCCTAGACCCAGAGAATCAGCAGGTTCCATCTCTTTGTTTGATCCCCTTCTAATTAAAGTCAGCAAAATTAACCCCCAATCACAGTTAGAAACTTGTCTTTTTTTACCCCGAATATCCTAAACCCTGACTTTCTTTGGCTCTACACCAGTGTTCTCCTGTAGTTTCACACACAACAACAGCATCATGAGGTAAGGGAGCATGACACCCCCCAACATTTCTATCAGTTATAGCTAACAAATAGGATTCTTTATCAACGAAGCTTTAAAGGTTCTGTAGCAGAAAAGAAGAAAACACCATGATATAACAATCAGGAATAGAAAATCTTAAGCAGATAGAGTCTCCACAGGGACCTTTTCAAAGGGAAAATGTGTTTCATTTGTGTAATAACCCTAGGATGAGCTATGTACTGTAGTCTAACCATTAAACACTTACACAAATCTTTCAGAAACTAAAAGATGTTTCTTTTATGAGGAAAGACAAGTGCCATTCGGCCTTTTTAGACACTTATAAAAATTCAGATAATTTTAAGCTATTTTAATAGTTGCCTGACAATTTTATTAATGCACTCTGCTATAATGTGATCCTGTTGCCTTCACAAAAAGACTCATACCATGGATTTTTATACACACTAAGGTGCATGTTGCTAATGCCTTCCTCTTAATTAGTAAGAAAAGAAAGTCTATAGTACTGACCAGAAGAAACAGAAAGATCTCTGTAGGATTTAACACAAGCAGTGTATCAGCCTGCAGAGATCCTGTCTCAAAATCATCTGGCAGCTTTAATGATTTACTCAGTGTAAACTGACAGACTGAACTACAGAACCTACCCAGAATCAATTCTGTGGATCAAATCCTGGCCTGAGCCATAGATGACAATGAATTTTAAATTTTAATCTTGGCAACAACTGAATATTTTACATCATCACAAGGAGAGATACCTATAAAAAGCACAGTCTTTGCCGAAGGAGAGTCAAGGGCTATGACAGGTATAGTTTATTAAAACGGGGCTTCACTGATAGAGCCAAATTCAGGGAAATTTATACAGCACCTGCTGACTCTGCCTGACTCTCACCAGTGCCATCAGCATTTCACTTTCTGGCACACTAAATTCACACGCAAATGAAAAGTAATGCATGCATTTGACATTACAACCTTATGCATAATAGTTCTTGTAGGAATATAATTACTAAATCCCCTAAACAAAATGCTTCATTTTGTGATGGTTGCGACTTCCCCCCCCCCTTTTTTTCTTCCTCTTTTTCCTGAAGAAGCTGAAAAAATAGTACAAACCTAGGTTGTTACCTCAGGCGTTCTGCAGAGCAATATGCCAAAGCACCCACATACCGAGTGTTTGCAAATTTTAAGTTTGGGATTGACTACGTGCCAGTCCCTCTTCAGCTGTGGGCACTTGATCCTGCACCCAAATCTCTGTTGACCTTTTCTGGTATTTATGATGTCAGTATGGATTTTTATCATTGTTTGAGCTCCTGACACAAAGCAAACAGCTTCTATAGCATGTTTTTATTCATGCAAAGTATGAATCTGTGAATATCATTCTTCCTCTCAAGCTTGCCATTTCTCCTTCTTGCATGCTCTGTTAATGGAGGTAGGTGACTCTTCCTTATTACCTTGTTCTAGACAAGACTTACTTGAACACTAATTGTAGCTTATATTCTCTGGGTGTCCTAGCATACAAGTAGAGTTATTTGAAATGCACTAGTTATGTACTATTCAGTCTCTATTGTTTAAAAGTACTTAAAATATTCATCATATCATCTAGCTGGATTGTAAAACTAATGTAGTAGTAGTAGTAAGACATCACTGTTCAGTATAGCCTGTGAGTTTTGACATGTACTTAGAAATACCATAATGCCCTTTGATGTAACATTCAATTTAACACAGAGCTCCTCAACACTAATCTCTACTGGGATTATTCAGGTCTCATTTGTGAGTCTCAGCTGTGACTCATACATAGCAATGGCCTAAAGGGACCAGGCAGACACAAGAATTGTCACCTGACACAAGATAAAGCACCAAGACAGTCCCTTTATGTGTACAGCACCCAGCACAAAGAGGTTGTGATCCTGACTGAAACTGCAATCTGTAACACTGTTATAGTCAGGTGCCAAATAAATTCACAATACCATCTACGATGAATACTCTTGAGTATCCATATCTAACACAGAGTTAGATTGAAAATCAGATTTTTAGAAAAAAGAACACACATTTCAGTACTATGAGTTTGGGTGAGCAAGGATAATAAAACATTTAGCAGACGTGGCCTTTAAAAGAATTTTAAGATTGATAGCACAGAACATAGCTTTGGACCCATTGTTTTCTCAGAAGACTTTGCCCAATTTCTGCAATAAAAGCATATTGGTTACACTAATCCCTGCTGTCTGAAACCCTCTGCAGCACTTCATCCAAGAATGTACTATGATCTACAGTCCCCCTCTTTTGCCCTTAGGCTAGGTGGTTTCTCAAGTTTAGAACTGTCAAAATCCAGTGAAAGATGAATAGAAAACATAATCAGTGTCAGCTAAGTCAGAGAAAACATGCATGACAGGTTATCTTCACCAGACTGGCTGCACACTCAACCTTTGAAATCAATATTTTGGAGATATATATCAGTCCAAGAGAAACAGACTACCTATCTATAGTGCAATAGAGAATGATTCTAAAGCAGAAATGTCCAAATCCCAGCTGAAAAGCTGGATATGACTCTTGAAATTTAAGTTACTGGTTCCCAAAGACATATTTATGCATAGAGATTGAAGCTTGCATATAAAAGGAATAATAATTATACAATCCCAGTTCACTGCTAAGAGAAATTGTTAAATGTTATATTGTTTGAGACACTGTTTCAGACTACCAAAGAGAGGTGTGAATTTCTCCCAAAGCCTAAGGTTGCCACTTCAAAGAAGAGATTTTCAAATTTTTTCACTCAGCTACAGAACAGTTAGGTCATATATTGTAAGGATGTATGTAAGAGCGTATCAGAAAATGGCAGAAGAGCAATAATTTACAAAGAAATCCTACTTCCTTTTTTCCATCTACAGAGCAAAGGTAGTAGTACCTTTACCACCAAAAATATTATGTTGCTGTGTAAGGGTCTGATCTTTTCAGCAACCCTTAAGATGACTGGAAGAAGAATCTTTGCAAAACAAGGATTCTGGGCATTGCAGGTGCTCTTTAAAACATATTGTAGGGCTTTCTACACAGCAAATTGGACCTGGTTAAACTTCAAGACAGTCCTGAATCTGAGTTTCTTCCAAGTACAGTGTCCTAGAAAAAAGGAATCTGAGCTCTTGGTCTCCCTTTGTCACTATTTTTGTTGGGAAGAAAAGTCTTCCTGGGGACAGAAAGAATCACACACTCTAGGACCTTTTCTGTATGTGTGGCTGCAATTTGGAAAAGGCTGTGCTGGACTGCCTCATCAGTTATCCTGCAGCAACCCGCAGACAGAAGCTCTTGCCTTTTCTGCACTGATGTGAAAAATTCTTCTGTTTGCTCAAAAAGCATCCTGGTGTAAGCAGGTTTATAATGGCAGCTTCTAGCCATCAACTGGGTTTTTGAACATTTCTAGAAGGAGACCCAGTGAGTCTAAAGCTGCCCTCCAAGCTGGGGCTGGGCACAGTGTCAGGTTCCTTTGGAGAGTAGCCTTTCCCTTCATAGGAGTCTTATTACTCTTCTGTTTATGCAATGTTTCAACAAACATACTAGATTGTCCTAAAGAAATTTTCATAAACTTACCTAGGACTTCTGAGATAGAAACAAGGAAGAGATTAAAACATTAGTTTAGAAAAAAAATCCTTCAGAGGAATAATTGGGGCTAGTGACTTGAGACAACTTTTGCATCTTTTGTAATGCTGGAAGGAGAAATAAAGAGAACCTAGGAAAAATTGAGGATCACCATATAATTTACAACAAACTTTTACAAGCAGTAAAAGGGTATCAGCATCTCTCCAACTTACTTGTCCTTGCTTTCATTTCCATTGAATCATAGAATGATACAATCATTTAGACTGAAAAGGACCTTTATGTCCAACTTACACCACCAAGTATACCGCTATACCCAGGTGCCATATCTACATAACTTTCAAATAGCCCCAGGGATGTGACACCATCACTTCCTGGGCAGCCTCTTCCAATGCTTGACAACCCTTTCCATGAAGAAATTTTTCCTAATACTCAATCTAAACCTCCCCTGGTGAAAGTTGAGACCATTCTTATCCTATTGCTTGTTACTTGGGAGAACAGACTGACCCCTACCTGGCTACAGCCTCCTTTCAGGTAGTTGTAGACAATGATAAGGACTCCCCTGAGCTCCTTTTCTCCAGGTTAAACAACCCCAGCTTCCTCAGCTGCTCCTCATAGGACTTGGGCTCTAGACCCTTCGTCAGCTCTGTTGCCCTTTGTGGACACATTCCAGCACCTCAATGTCCTTCTTGTAGTGAGGGGTCCAAAACTGAACCAAGCACTTGAGTTGCAGCCTCACCAGTGCCACGTACAGTGGGAAAATCACTTCCCTAGTCTTGTTAGCCATGCTATTTCTGACACAGGTCAGGATGTCATTGGCCTTCTTGGCCACCTAGGCACACTGCTGGCTCATGTTCTGCTGCTGTCAACCAGCACCCCCAGGTCCTTTTACATTTGGCAGTTTTCCAACCACTCTGCCCCAAGCCTGTAGCACTGCAAAGAGTTGCTGTGACCCAAGTGAAGGACCCGGCACTTTGCCTTGTTGAAACTCACAGAACTGGTCTCTGCTCATCAATACAGCCTGTCCAGATCCTTCTGCAGAACTCTCCTGCTCTCCAGCAGATCAATACTCCCACTCATCTTGATGTCCTCTGCAAACTGAGTGCGCACTTGATCCTTTCATCCAGATAATTGTAAAGATATTAAACCAAATTGGCCCCAACACTGAGCCCTGAGAGACACCACTAGTCATTGGCTGCCAGATGTATTTAGCTCCACTCCCCACCACTCACTGGGCCTGGCCATCCAGCCTCTTTTTTACCCAGAGAACAGTGCATCTGTCCAAGCCATGAGAAGTCAGTTTCTCCAGGAGATTACTGTGGGAGACAGTGTCAAAGACTTTACTAAAGTTTAGGTAGACAACAATCACAGTCTTTCCCTCATCCACTAAGCAGGTCACCTTATCATAGAAGGAAATCAGGTTGGTCAAGCAGGACCTGCTTTTCACAAACTTATGCTGACGGGGCTAATCCCCTGGTTGTCCTGCATGTGCCACATGATAGCACTCAAGGTGAGCTGCTCCATGACCTTCCCTGGCACTGAGGTCAGGCTGAGAGGACTGTAATTCCTTGGATCCTCCTTCTAAGCCCTTCTTGTACACAGGCATCACATTTGTTAACCTCCAGTCCACTGGGACCTCCCTGCTTAGCCAGGACTGCTGACTCATTCAAAGGGGCACCTCCCCTGATTGCCTCCTTCACCAGCTGTGTCAGGAAATTATCTTCCACACACTCCAGGAACTTCCTGGACTGTTTCCTATCCCCTGTGTTGTATTTCCAGCAGACATCTGGTAAGTTCCAAGTCCCCCACAAGAACAAGAGCTAGTGATTGTGAGACTTTTCCCAGCTGCTTATAAAATATTTCTTCTGCCTCTTCATTCTGGTTGGGTGGTCTATAACAGACTCCTACCATGATATCTGCCTTGTTGGTTTTCCCTCTGATTCTTACCTACAAACACTCAACTCCACTGTCATTGTCATCAAGGTCATCTTTGGTAATAGAACTGCAGCCTATGACACAGGCTGGAGAACAAGACTGTGCTTGGACACTTTAATTTCTCTCTTCTCCCCAACATTTAGGATCCAAAGTCCTCTCCCACCCTGGCTCAACACTTAGTGCTATGGGATTGTCCCATCAATTCTTTCTTTGTGCCTGGGAGATGAGCAGATGTAGACACTGACCAATCTATTGCCAGGATTAGAAAATTGTGGAGGAGCAGGTAGTCAGCTGGAATTAAAAGGACATACTGGACAATTTACAAAATCATACATTTGGGAGTTGTGCTATGTATGTTATGAGGGCTGGCAGTAGCACAGGAATTCTGTCTCTGTGTGTAAGTTAGAGCTTTTCACAGCTCTAAACAGATGACCATTCTTGCCTAGCTCTATGGAGCCTGACTTCCACCTACTTTTTTGTTTCCATTAACTATTCTTCTCCATGTTTCAGTATTTTCTGTCTGTATTTTCTTTCAATCTTATGTCAGCTTCTGCTCCATGTTTCTTTCCTTACAAGTGGACTTTATACTTGGTTTCATTCACCCAGTAAAAAAGCAAGGGATCTTAACTGAAATTATGGCAGAAAACATAAGCAAGATGATTCCTCTCATAGTCTCAATTCAGATTTTGCTCTCTTTGACCATGCAGTCCTCTATGCCCAAGTTCAGCTTATATACATTTCTTTACATGGTGCATCATGCTTATACACTATATTCAGTAAAATATTGCTATTAATGGGACAGCAGCACACAGTGAGACAGTACAATAGCACAGCATTACTTCTTAAGCATAAATTGATGTTACTTATGGTTGTTAAGGTATATGTTTACATGAGACTCAAGGATCAGTGGAGGGAAAGGTTTGGTGAAGAGGTCTGAACAGTACCTGAAGAGGAGGAAAAACCTGATATTCCTTAATGAAGAAAGCTTGTGAATAATTCAGTTAAGTAAAAAGGTGATTGCTTCTGGCCTGCTGAAAGGACATCAGTGTATCCATAGAAGGGAAAGGAAACAAATGCATGGAGGAATAAGCACTAGAACCCTGTCCTTGAGTGTAGAGCCGAAGATAATAGGTCTTGCCCCTTAGCTGGGTACTGGGAAAGGTAAAGAGGCCTTGTGGATTTTAGGAGGGGATAAGTATAGTAAATGGCTTATGTAAATGAATTTGCTTAGGCTGACTTTTCTTGACATGGTTTTGAGAGAGCTGACAAAACGCATCAAGGTTAAAATTTTACTGCGTTGTAAACCCTCAAACCAGCATGCTGGAATGCCTCTGTGCGTACCATGCAGTACATATTTGGAGGGCAAGAAGAAACAGTAGAGTATCTCTCTGACTCTGAACAGCTTGCAACACTGGGACCTGTGAGAATTATATGGTTTTAGCAGTGTGCCACCTAGGAAAGTGCTTTGGTTTGTGACAGGGTAGTGGGGAACTTTTTTGTGATCATCTCCTTACAGAGTTACTCTGAAAGTCTCCTTTCTTGGTAAAAGTATGAGATGCATTTCCAAGGAGCTGTGGGACGTGGAGATAGGTGAAGAAAACTATTTTAGGTGGATACTTAGAATCCAGAGCCCTTTATCAACGCATTAAGAGGAGCAGGTAGGAACTCATTTCTATTCACATGTGTTACTCTGCTCCCTTCATCCTCCTCCCTGGTTCAAGAATGATCCGAACTTCATTCACTTTCAGAGGTAATATGGAAAAGTTCTACTGAAAGTAATAAATATTTTTTATTAATAAAAAAAATAATAAACCCCAAGCTCTTCCAAGTATAGAATACTTGGAAATTCAAATACCAAGAGGTATTTGAATAGCACATCACTAGAGCATGCTCATAATTCTTTATCACCTACTGTATTGTCAAGCTCTCACCTGTCCCAAATAATCAGACCAATAAAACCAACTACATAGATAATCAGTGTTGTCAATCATTCTATACTGAACATCATTGAGAAAAGAGCTCACAAAGAGAACAATTATATTGAAACACCAAAAATTAAAAGAGTGAAAACATTTAACAAATCTTAGCCCTTTCACCCCCACTGTATTGTTTGCTTTAACATTCTCCCTCCCCCTTCAAACAAGGACAGCAAAAAAATCATTAAAATACCTTTGAACTTGTGAAAGACGGCCCATAGCTCAGCAATGTCAGTGGCAAATGTAATGTCTGTGTCGAGGACAATGACTCGCTCAAGATTAGAAGGTAGAGTCTTAGTCAGAACCAACTTCATCAGCCCGTAAATCCCAGAGTAGTGTTTGTTGGGGATCCAAGACACTTCCGACTTGATAGGAAATGGGAAGTGGGAAAGAAGAAGAAAAAATAATCTTCATTAGAGAGAGAAACTTTTCCTGGA
This sequence comes from Pseudopipra pipra, assembly GCF_036250125.1. Classification (NCBI taxonomy): domain Eukaryota; kingdom Metazoa; phylum Chordata; class Aves; order Passeriformes; family Pipridae; genus Pseudopipra; species Pseudopipra pipra. Next base: position 22,187,033 of record NC_087553.1, read on the forward strand.
CACTAGTTTCTTGTAATAGTGGAAGATCTCTGAGGTGGAAAGTCATCTAAAATCCTGCTTTCAAATTTACTTCAGAAGCTCTGAAACACGCAAAAGTTTCTGAAACCTTGGGAAAAGAAAGGTTCTCTGAGGCAACTGCTTTACACAATAAAATTAAAATTAGTTGAGCCTTTCTGGTCCGGTACAACTTGTTCTGAGGCATTCATGTATCCTGATAAAATTGAAATATATTTTTAATCTAAAAACTGAAGGTATATTGTACCTTACTTTCATTTTCAACCAAAACAAAAAATTTTGTGTTTGCCATTCCCAGAATTTTCTGACTCTTGAGGTAGAAGTAACAAACATAATTTTTTTCCTTATATTTTTTATAGATTTGGAGGTCAAAATTTCAAAAGGGCAGTCGTTTGGTATAATAGGACAGAAAATTTTAAGAAAAATGTTTCTTACACACTCAAATGTTTCTTTAAGGCTTACATCTTTAACTTAAAAATACTGAGATCACAAAGACTTGCTCAAAAGTAGAGAAAGTGACAGAACATTTTTAGCCACATTATTTGTTTGTTACATATTGAAGTGGCAAACTCAAACATTTTCATTTCTTCAGTACAGGCTAAACAAAACATTTCTACAGCTTCTAAAATAAGTTGGGAAACCAAGCTCCATAGCTGGCATTAGGATGTTCCATGAGCTGTGTTTAATTTTCTTTCTGTGGGACTCAAGTTCTCAAGTATGAAAAGTCACTTCTGAAAGTGTAATATAGAAGGTTTTGAAAAGTTTCTATTTTCCTGTCTGAAACTCCTACTGTTTAATGTTTTAAAGGGCATGCATTATAATTCCCAGATTTTAAGTTTTCCCTTGAGTCATGCTCTCATTAATTTCAATTAGTATTTTGTCTAGAGAGGACCTGAGTGTTACAGATTTCACAATTTGTCCTAGCATATTTCGGAGAAAGCAGGCAGAAACTAAGTGCATTCATAAAACTGAGGAGATTTATTCTGTTATTTAACTATTTCATATCTATTCACTGGCACTGTAAAGTTTATTATATGAAACAGCATTTGCACAGAAAAACTCATTGCCTCCAAAATCCTTAAAGGAAACCTTCCTGTAAGAGAATGAGTTCCTAAAATTTATTTGAAGTTGGAAGCGTGGTTGAAGAAAGACTAATAATAGGTGCTTAGAGCACACTTCTTTTTGAATATAAAGTCAATATAAAGAACTCATTCTCTTACAGGCCTCTGATGATGTAAGCTGACCTGCTCTATTCCCCTTATAATGGCATGCAACTTTCCTCTGTATTCTCAGGATTCCTGTACCAGGGCAGAGCTTTTCCCCACTACTAAGTTCATTAAAAGGATTGAGGGAAGTAGAGCAAACCTTGAAGGAGAAAGAAAAAATTTTAAGGGGGAAGGCAGAAAAAGCAGGTTACCATAAAACAAAGCAAAACCAGAAAGTGCAAACTGAAGTGTGAAGTTTTGTTTGGTTTTTTGAAACCTCAGTGCTCCCCAGAAATGTCTTCTGTGTGTGTAAGAGAGATCATTTCAAATCCACATCTTCAAAACTCTAGTTATTTGTGGTCTTAGCTCTCCCACAGGAGGGCTTCAGGAATGGACCATCACATCAAGGTGTCAGAAAGCAGTATCTACCTTGCTTTCATAAACCATATTGCTTTGAATCTGCCACTTGACATCCTTGTGCTAGATCAGTCATACCTCACACATGAAAAGAGCTAGTCATTTTACAGACTCATGTTCGCTTTTACCCATCCCTATGTTATTAATTTTGGGTGGCATATCCTTCATTTTATTACTCCAAATACAATATTTCTCCAAAACAACACTTAATATGCTTATGCAAATAAGCCTAGTAAGGCAGGGGTTCAGATATTGCATGAATAGCCTGAGACAAGCAGGGAAGGTAAAAGGTGGCTGGAAAAGACAGTCACCTTCAAGGTGCAGTTCCCTTCTTTGCTCTCAGGATTCCCAATACCACTGCCATGTATCACTGAATGGAAGAGATCCTTGCCAGGCAGTTCCTTCCGATCTGGCACACAGAAGCCAAAAGCCTGCCATCCTGAAGCCTGATGTCTGAAAGGATCACTTTTAAAAATGAAGAAAGCAGTCCCTATTCCACATAGTCTAAAACAGCTGGATAGCACGTGCTTGATTTGAGCATATATTGAACCTTGGATTGTCAATTAGTTCAATTTATCTAAAGTTTTCTCTCCTGTGATGCCGAGTTGACTAAGACACAAACAGAAATTCTAATTAGTCCCCAGCATAATTTCTTCATGGCTTTGCTATTCATGAATAATGTAACAGTTCCCAATTCATGCTAGGGAAAACTCCTTACACTCCACAACAGCACTGTGAAGGCTCACTCTCTCTGGGTACTACATACAGTCTTCTGTACATACAGTAGAGAAGAAATACAAGAGTGCAGTGTTTGAACAGGTCATTGTCCTAGTTTAGGCCAGGACCTGGAGTGTATTCTATACCACCTCATGTCATTGCCAGGGGTGGGGGAAAAGGACTTTTCCCACTTCTGAGAAGAAGGGTGTGGCTTCCAGTTGAAAAACATGGAGGCTTTGTCAGCCATTGTTCATTGTCTCAGGGTCTGGGGTTTTTGCACATGAATCACTCTCTCTTTTGTATACTTTTGTTATTAGTATTGTTACTGTTATTATTAATTTTCTTATCTCATTGCTGTTTCTAGTAAACTGTTCTTACCTCAACCATGATCTTTACCTTTAGTTCCTCCAATTCTCAACTCCATCCCACCAGAGTGGGAAGAGAGAGGGGAAGAGGGGAGTGAGCAAGCGATGAGTGGTTTGGTAGAGTCTTGGTGGGGGTATTAAATAGGGGAGCACCATTCCTAAACCACAACAGTTGTTAAGAAGTGCCAGTTTAAGATAATTATGGTGGCCTAACTCTTAAAAAAATAATTGCAAAACTCTTGGAAAATTCTGCAACCTTTAAGCTGTCCACTCTGACATAATTGGTAACGTTTAGTCACTTTTCTCAATATTGTCTAAATACTTTCTGTAAGTCTTAATATATATTTTTTCTCTGGCATAGTTAAAATGGCCCATATATGCCATGTTTGTGAATCATCTGCTTTACAAGCTAGATCAGAGTTGCCTTCAGAGAACAAATATTCCTAGAAGATACATCAGGAAGAGAAAAAAAATAGAGTTAGTAAAAGAAGAAAGAGAAACAAAATAGTGTGACATACTTTGCCATAATTCTCAGTTCAGCAGAAACAGCACACCCTGGATCTCTAGCTCTCAAGGTCTGGATTTTTGTTCATGACAGAAGAGTAAAGAACGGCATTTAGCTGGTGCTGACAGTGATTCTTTTAAGTAAGTTAAGTGAAATAGCATCTACTTACTAAAGGTCTTTCATCAGAACCATCTTTATTCTTTCTCTAATTGAAGCCTGAAAATACACTAAATTATCTAAATTATTTTAATATAAAAATTACATGCCCATGAGTCTGCATGCAGTACATAACTGATCACTCTGGTAAACACCAGAAAAATGGAAGCAACAGCCTTGATGTTCAGGGATGCTTTACCAGCAAGTTGTCTTCCCTAACTGGGCTCTATCACTGGGAAAAGCTGACTAAAACACTGACTAAAACTTGTTGTACACAACCTAACTCAGCTTTCTCACAGTTGCTACCACTGTATACATTTTCATTAGAGTTAGCAGAAGTGCCATTTTTAAGAGAGAAGTCTGATATAGACATACAGCTTCAAATTGTTTCCCTGTTTCTGTGATTGAGAGAAGGGAAAATGGTGGCTCTTTCCCTGCTTGTGAACAAATTGTATAGTGACTATGTATTTAGGTATTTCTATTTTTAAAAACACTTGAGTTTGGCTGCCTCCACATTTGATCACAACGCACAACTCTTATAGTAAGTAATGACAAATATATTCAGCCAGACTTTAACTGTCATACTGTACTTCTTTAGGGAATTGTGTGATTATTCTTTTTTAAATTTTAATATGCTTTTTCCCCCCACAAATAAATGATGAGGAAACTTGCCCAGGCTTCCCAGGTGAGTACTGACTCTCCACAGTAAGTTAAATAACTATACAAGGGCAGGCCACTTGAGCCTCATTGGAAGGGATAGAGACTTGTAGACTTAGCAGAAAGCAAATTTGATAACAAATTTGTTATGTTGCTTCCAACATGAACAGAATGACAGTGACCAACATGGAAGGACAAACAACTTAAGGTGCCTGTATCCTGTCAGATCAAGAGTCCATTGAGCTCAGTAGCTGGCATCTGATAGTGGCTGGTGGTAGGTGCCTACTGAAGAATATAAACCCAGGGAAATTCTACAGCAATACTGCCCCCATATATACTCCCACCCTGCAGCAATTTGCAACAGATTTTGGAGCAATAGGTGGTATTTTTTTGATTAATAACTTTTGGTGGATTTCTCATTCATGAATTAGGTTGGTTTTTGAAGTCCTATAGGTTTTCAGCAACATCCTGCTGCAGAGTGTCACAGTTTCTTTATGACTTCTGTTTCTTTGGACCCGGCTATCTACCAGTTTAATTTGGGTCACATTTGCTCAGTGTGGTAAGATGGAATTTTGGCTGATGAAACGTTTTGCTTGGCAGCATGTCCTTAAACACTTTACTCTGGAAATATGCAACCTTCAAAAATATATTGGTTTTGTCACTACGTTCACTGCATCTTCCTAGATATGCTTGGAAAAAAAATCAATCAAAATAATCCACAGCTATGACATAGTATCCCCATCCCCACTCCAAATAAAATACAGCCTTGTTGCTCAGCTAACTTTACAAAAGCACCACTAAGGCCAGTATCTTGCAAGAGCCTGTAGGTCAGATGGCTGGGTTGAAGCACCAGGCTGGGAAACAGCAAGCCTGAAGGCAGAAGGTGCCACTTGCATGCACCCCCACCCCTCTCAGAGATGGGTTAATAAATGGGATCAAGTAGAACCAAACCCACCACCACCCAAACTGCAGATTCCCTGTGCTGGGGAAGGAAACAGCCAGCAGCAAATAGAAGCCAGAAAACAGAAGAGCCTGGAGGATGTTGAAAAGGCAGTCTGTAGATTTTGCCTCCTGAGAGCTGACATGCCAGGTTTTGCCATTAAAAGTATCTGGCATCTAGAATATACTGATTAAAATAGACAAAAATGTTAATTAGGCTTTGTAATGAATGACTTGATGGAAATGCGAGTATCCAAAAATATTCATCATCTATTTTCTTCAACACAGGCACTATCTTCCTGAAGATTATATTAGTCAGGTGATAAACTAACTTCAAAATCTTATAAAAAGGCAAACAAACCAAAACTTCCAGGCCACAGCAAAATCATGAAGAATGTTGTAAATCTGCACAAATCGTAGCTGAATTGTTCTGAATTGTATCTGACCCTGATCTGAAAACCAGTGCAATCTACATGATGAAAGAACATAGAGCAGGAGGGATCTCTGTGAAGGAAAACCAGCCAAATTCATGTCCCAGGCGTGGGAAACAACCCTGGAAATTCTGATGTGTGAATCAGATAACAATAAAGACTGTTATTTCCTCAGATTGGATAAATAACTTTCTAGACACAGCTGATAACTTGTTCTCACAGCTTTTTCATTACTTGCTTAGTGCTTTGCTGCTACTACAAACACCAGAAGTAGCAAGATATTGTTTTTTTAAATCATAAGACCTTTATTTAAGTCTTTCATTTTGTTTCTAAACTGGAGGAAAATACTGCCACCACTTTAATGGCTATCATATAACTAAGGGTTTTTTTGCAACACAAAGCCCAAAAAGAGGGGGTAAACAAACAACATCGATTTGCTGGTACAAGGCAGTTTTCTTGATGGACAGTTTTTCTCATCACTGTTTTTCACAGATTCATCTGTGTGAATCTTCATCTGCTGTAAATATTTGCCACACCTTTCCCCACATTCCTGAAACCTGAGTCACAATTCCAGCAGCACTAGCAGAGATCAGGATTAGTTCTAGGATAGTCCTCCCCATTTCACATTGACTATACCTCCCCCAGTGTTTAAACTCCAGGCAGGGACTTTCTCACTATCTTGCTTCCAGGAGAGCAATATCAATATATTGTTGCTGAGGCTGGGTTAACTGAATCATTGAGAAAAGAGGAAAATAGCAGGTTAAAAGGAGGGGAATAGCAGGTTAACTTTTAAATACGAGTATAACATTCATGCTTGTCTCTAGCTGTGTTTCTTTTTTAAAGATAATAATAATAAAAGAAAAATCTGAAGCGAGAGAGAGAGAAATTCCAAGTCACCAAAGAGAAGAAGAAGGTGACTGTCACCTGTAATAGTTTCCTCAGGAGGAGAGCCAAATGGAATCTTCTGGCATCTCACCTTGGGAAAATCATTACCTTTGCTCCATCCTAGCAGGTATCCAGCAAACATTAACAGAAGTGCTTTATTTAAATGAAAACAGTCTCTTCTGTTAATGTTTGCTGCATAACTTGTAACTTCAACTTTGAATTTAGCTTTTTCCCGGGTGATTCACAGGTTTCAATTATACTGATATTCCCCCCCATAACAAGTCCTTACTATTTATATGAATGGTTGTCAAGGAAACCAGAAATCCAGCAAAGCTGGTTAAGTTTTCTAGATTCAGAATTTCTGGTGCCTGAGTATTTTAGGAAATAATAATAATAACTCACAATAAGAAACAACTGTAAGGAGACGGGAATTTATACATTTTTGCTAAAATTATTTTTCTATTTCTGCTGGCCTTTGCTGCTGTTGTTCTTACTCATCACAGAAGCACTGGTGACTTTAATAGAATTCTGCCTCATCTTTCACTTTAAGAAACAGATGGTATCTTCCACACATACGTGCAACAAGTTTGGATACAAATACCAGTGAGCAAAAAGGTTGAGATAGAAATGGATGATTATCTGAACCTCTGGTTCCTCGATAATGTAGAGCAAATGCAGAAACCATGGAGCAAGCCACAACTGGAAAGGAAGATTAGATATTAAAAATGCAGAACAAACAAAACCTCCCAAATCAGCATCAGCATCAGCAAAGGAGAATAACTGCAAATTAATTCTCATCTCTGTAGCAAAGTCCATAACACAGTCTGACTGATGCTGAGTATTGTTTTTCTTCTTTTTTTGTTTCTTTCTTTCCAAGTCTCTCACTAATACACACATGCACAAAGAGGGCAGACAAGTGGGAAAAACCTGATTTAAGGATGCTTCTTCAAAACAACTTCCTTAACAACAAAATTAACTGAGGGTGCCAAGAGCTCATCCATGCTCCATGTTTGGAACCAACGTGCTTTATATGGATGAAACTGCAGACTGTTATATAAAGTAAAATTGATGTTTGTTTTTTTTTGTTTCTGCCATTTAGGTAACAAGACATTCAGCCAAACCTTTTTTTCGGAAAAGGAATAGCCAAAAGATAATTCACTTACTGGAATCTTTGAGGATTATCTCCCTCCCCTTAAGTATTTGGCTGGCTTTCCTCCCACCTTGCTTAGCCCCCTCAAACTCAAACAGCCAGTTCCCATTTGAGTCTTTTTCTTTACTCTCTGATTTGAGAAATTCTAAATTTTCTCCACTGTTTCTTGCTATCTCCAAAATCCTGAATGCCCTCTTTGTTTTTCTCTATTCATTTTTGCAAGACGAGACTGCAGAACACAAGAGTGTGGCCAGTCTCAGTTAGTGCTGTTTCTTGTTACTTTGGGGTCTTTGGCCTCAACTACACTGTTTCCAGTGCGGTGGTCAAGGGTGGAGGACCTACAAGAGTCAGACCATCCTAAGAGAGGTCAGTGATAACCAGGCAGACACCAGCCTCCCAGTCCTACCTCTCTAGAAGAGGCAAAAGCTCAAGCCTTCCCTAGAAGATAAGATAAAACCACCTTTTTTTTTTTTTCCTTCCTGTCAGTGAATGAGTGAAAACACACACACAGGCTGGTCTAGATAAAATGGCAGGAAGCCAGAGCTTTCTGCTAAAAGCTGACTGACAGGTAGATCCTGCCAGAATTTGCCCAGTGGTGAAAAGTAACTTGTGGCTGCCCTTCTCACTTCATCTGTTTGGAAAGATAAGAAAGATCAATTGCCCACTTTAATTGCTAGTGAACTCAATCAACAAGCTTTTTGTACTAATCCATCAGGGAAGATACAAATCCATGAAAATACTATCATTGTCAGCTTTTTAACTTTATTAACTATGCAAATACATGCACATTAGCTGCAGCCATTATATGTTCTAGCAAATTTCCATGCAGCTCTTGGGATCAAAGTCCAGAGGCATCCAATCTGTATTTTGCATGATGTCAGGATATTAAACAGGTGTCATCAAGACTCACTGTTCAGAATAAAAAGCAACACCATATCGTGCATAAACACATTATGCTGAACAGAAACAGCCTCAGCTCAGTGATGAAAATTTATCTGAAATGGGATTTTTTTCCCTACTGGAAAATTTGTGCAAGAGTCGTTTTTTAAGGATGACGAAAGAAGGCTGCAGAACAGTTATGGTGCCTGTTGCTAACTGAGTAAAGCCTGGCAGGAAACTGAAGGTCTAAAATATCAGTTATCATGTGCACGAAAATCCCCAACGAAACCCCAAAAATACTGACGGAATGACTTCTCACCTGTTTAAGACTGAAACATCTTGTCCTGTTTGTACCCATACAAAACCATATGTACTTCAGTGCAACAGCCACAGTTGCATTAGAAAGAACCATAGGATATCTCAATTTGGAATGACCCATAAGGATCATTGTCCAACTCCCTGCTCCATAGAGGACGATCTAAAACTAAACCATATGACTAAGAGGGTCATCCAAATGTTTCTTAAATTCTGTCAGGCTTGGTCTCATGACCTGAGTTCAAGATCTTGGTGGTGTGACCCTGGGGAGCCACCAAGTTGGTTCCAGTGACCAACTTCCCTCTCAGTGAAAAACCTTTTCCTGATGTCCTAGGATGATTTGTGGAAACTATGTGGGGAACGCAGCTTCCATTAGGTCTCTGACATAGTAACAGGAAGTCAAAACACAGCAAATATATATGAGAAAAAGGATTAATTCTTCTATTCCGAAGAAAATCTCTACCCACAATCCAGCACCTCACCAGTAAAATCAACTCTCTCCAGACCTAAGCTCTTACTTTTTCTGTCTTAAAAGTAAGAAAGAATGGTAAAACTTCAACAGCTGAAAATACTGTACCAAAAAAGAGGCCATTAGTGAGTGGAACACACATCCAGCTAGTGGAATAAATGCTATATCCCATAAAGAACTATTAGTTCTCTTATTTTCAGAAAAAGCAAAGAATTTGCAGGAAAATAAATCATCCTCCATCCTGCAGGGTTGGAGGCCAGGTGAATGGAATTTCTTATATCCCAATTATTTCTTCAACAGAACAAAAATTACGCGAAGCAGTGTTCTTTTCTCCAATGGTAAGTATTACAATAGATCAAAACTCCTGGGGACTAAAAAGCTCCAGGAACACATCTGGAATAAAAAGCATAATAAAGGATAAAATGTATTACAATTACGAACAAGCAAAACTAACAATAACCTAGTATAAGAAGCAGTGAATGTGACTGGTGGGGGGGAAGTGTTCTTTTTCTTTGTTATTAGAAAGCTAAGATGTCTCTCAAACAATGCAGCACTAACTAGAGAAACAATCAAAAGAAAATAAAGACATTATTTGGAAAGCTGGGCTCCTTCAAAGCAAGAAATACTGAACTTTAAGATCATGACATGTCTCTAGCTTATTGCCTAGGTTCTAGTTAAATATTGTCAAATACTCCAGAAAACGGTTAATTTGCATGAGCAGTGTTTAGAGGAAGTGTCCGTGTAGCAGGTGTGTATCTCTTACACTTCTTGAAACATCTGATGTAAGGGCTAAGACCATCAGTGTCACCATAATTCCAGGTGAATACAGATCCTAAATGCCTGATTAAAACAATACAGATGGAGCTATTTTATAGGCTTTCACCTGTATCAGCTAAAAACTGTGGAATCCACTCAGCTGTGAAAGCAGTCAAACCTGAAATAATGGAGGAGTATTTGGAAAAACTATCAGTGATCAAAACACTACTCAGTTTTCATCTTTGTTTCTGAAAGGGTGAGACCTAGACACCATCAACTTAAACTCAAAGAATGAAACTTTTGCAGGATTAAGTCAGTTTGATCTGCAAAGTGGTATCTCCACTGAGAGAAAGGAAATTTCCCAATTTAGAAATTTAAATGTTCTCACATCAAGTTGACTCAAGAAGAGGTACCACCAATGGCATCTCATTAATAATGTTATCAGATATCTCCCCTTTGAAGCAAGTACTCAAAGTCTGAATCAGCCTGAACACCCTTACCCAGACTGAGATGGTTTATGAAGACCTATCAGAAGACTGACTTCAATGTGTTCTTGTGCTATGTCAGGCACACAGCACGGCTTGTCATTTCCATCCAGTGCTAAGAAAAAGAGTCATACAAAAAGGTGTGCCTAGATAAGATGAACATCATTTTTCACCACAAGAATGACTATTTCAGCCCTAGTTCTTCAGAATACTTTGTGCCTACACTGCCTGCTGAACCGCTCCACGGGAAGTAGCTCACATCTGAACTTCTGTGCAACACTTCCCTGAATCTCACTTGTTTCTCAGAAACAAGACAACACCAAGTACTTTACAAATTATGAATTCTAACATTTTCAGCTCCCTGGTGGTGAATCAAGAATATTCTTGGAGTCCTTTTAGCCTGCTATCTTTTTTCAGCTTATCAATCAGACACAGAAATACATATAGGTCAGTTCTTCATAAATCTAAAAGCAAGAATCACTAAATGTTCTGGGAAGATTCTCACATCAATACTGAACCTGACTAGGAATGCCCTGAACAGTCACTGCTATTCTTCTATCAGTAATCGAATGCCCTTTGACAGGGAGGTGTCCTTGTGAGCAAGTGAAAAGCCATTAAGATCTAAGACCATCTAAGATCTAGTCATTATATATCTTCCCAGCTTTTTATCTCTAGTACCAAGAAAAAAAATTGCGGTGGAGCACAGGATGACCATAAACTCTCTCCAGCAAGTACAAGGGATATACAACCCACACCCCTCATGCAGATCAAAGTGTTAAAACAATTTTTGCATGTCCAAGGTTAGGACAGCAAAATTTTTTTATTTCTCATGGATGGATGATAACGTTCTAAGAAAACAGGGATATTCATGTAATGGGGATGCATAGGACAAATAATAGTTGCAGCAGTTGGTTCGAGACACTGTGCCTTTTTTTCTTTTTTTTCCAAGGCACCTTTTTTAATTTTTGTCAAATGAATAATTTTTGCAAAATCTCATGTGCAGTTATTCATGTTTTTCTCATTCTCTGCTAAAATTGCCTTCCCTGGAGGTGCAGCACATGTTACTGCAATGAGCAATGTTTAAGAAGCTGAATGCCAAACAGAAATCCTTGCTATTGAAATGTCACAGTCAGCTACTATGATACAAATGTGGGTGATGTAAGTGGAAGGGAGTTGGCTCCTTATTTGTCACTTCACATATGTTACAAAGAGCAGCTATGCTGGCTTCCTGGTGGAGGGAATACAGAACAACAGTACTGCCTTTCCCCAGAAGCGAGAAAAAGGTGGAGCTACAGAGAAGCCTACAACAATTAGAAATAAGTTATAAAACTAACCAAGAACTTCAATGTTTTTTCAAAGCACCAGCAACAGCAGGAAAATATAAGAGGTTTACAAAGGTAGGCATGAGGCTTTCTTTTGGAGTAGCAGAAGCACTGCACAACACAGTAGGCAGACTGGGACCCTTGAAAGAGGCCCAGAAGTACTGTGCCTTCTTGCATCACATCGGGCTTCATCCCAGTATACCAAACTCTTACAGTTCCAAATTTCAAATTAACTGATAACATTTGTAAATCCAAAGAGAAATGACATAAGAATCTGCAAAAAGCTACTCCACATTTGGTATCTTGCCTCCTTCCACAAAGTTAGAGGTGATGCTGCTCATGAAAGCTAGATGTCACTAAGCAGATGACAACTGCTAGAAGCCAGAAATGGCACTATGACCAATTTCTGACCAGCCCCACCGGTTTCCACAGCATTCTTTCATGACTACCTGTTCAGAATAGCCAGAATTCTAAGAACCAGTTTGATTTTATGTAAAATTGCTTTCTTCATATTCTAGGTCTGAATAATAACAGAAAACACATTTAAATAATAGTCTGTTAATGTTGCATGGCTTTTCTCTTTTTTTGTGCAGAAGAGGGACTGGGAGGGCAGAGGAAGTTCGGCTTAGGCTACTCACTCTGCATGGATAGATTCTGACCAGTTCACAAAGGTTCCACTGTGCTGGGGACTTTGAATTGCTATCTGTTTCTTGGTAGATACTCATTTCCTTCCAAACAGTCTAAAGGAAAATATCTTGGCTTACAAAACCTGGTCTGTTAATGTCCAGTTGTGTATTTAAAACTATGGATAAAAGACCCTGTTCTTAACATGGTATCATTGTGTCACAACCACAAGCATATTTTATCACCTGAAACTTCGTGTCTCTGGTATTCAGTATGTTCATTAGCAAATACACAAAGTCTCAATTATAATGTGGAAATTCAAATCTAAAACTAAGCCATGCAAGTTATAAAAATCTGTACAATGTTTTGATTATAGACTTTGGTTTTCAAAATCTTAAATTTGCATATTAAAAAAAAATTAAAGAGAAAGGGAAAAGGCAGGAAGAAACAGCAATGTATGCCTATTATTTCACTGATGTGCACTAGGCCAGTTTACAGAAAGACCAATGAAATACAGGAGCATTCCAAGCCCACTGTAACTTGTAACAGTATTTGATCAACACCTCAGTGCTGTAGAAACACTTTAATTGAATACTTACCACCGTGTAAATGAATGTAAACATTAACAGATGCTGTGTTTCTCATTCTGTATTGCATTAATAGCAATTAGATCTTGCATATGAAGTGGAAAAGAAAGGAAGGAAAGTAATGTACTTCTGCTTTATAACTTTGTATGTTTGCCTCTGAGGCATACAGTGAACTACTTAACAGATAAATAAACATGCACTGCCCTTAAGCAATATATAATCTGCAAGCGGTGCAACACAAATACAGTCTAACTGTTAAAACCTGTGATAGTTAGGGGTTAGTCGCCATTATCCTGAAATAAATTGTTATGGATGCCTACTTCTGCAATATCCAGTGCAACTGCTTGACCAGGAAGATGATGGAATGCAGGAGAATGCCGGTCAGTTCTGTTGTTCAAGGCTTTATCAACACTATTGTTGTCACCCTATGCAGCTAGTGTGAAAAACATCAAGCTAATAATCTGTTTATCAAATACTCTCACATCTTCCCAATTGCCAATGAGGTCCCTCTCTCCCATGTTCAGCAGGTGGTATCTGCCATTCTGTTGGAAGTATTTGCTTGACCATGGTTCCAAAATTGGTATATGGCAATGTACGATACATACAGCCCTATCTATGCCATCATTCATTGGAAAAGCTTCTACTGGTAGCCAAAGATTTCATGGCATTTGAGATGCATTTAGTTTTATTTGCTGCAAAGGCATTTACACATAGAGAATATTATAAAACAGCTAACAGGATACTGACTTAGAATAATTCTTGTATTGGCAAGACAATGTGCTAGAAAGGACACTTGGTTGCTGTCTGGATGGTAAAGAGAATCTCTGTAGTAAGGGTCCTTGCAGGGTCATCTCAGTTGGATTGAGTGAGACTCCCTAAAACATGTTTCTGTCTAAGTTTTGTAATCCAGCTGGCATGTGGTCCTACGTGACCACTGCAAGACATGCACAATGCATTGATATAGATTACCTTAACCTATATACAAAACATTTCCTATCTTAAGCATGTACAAAAGATTGTCCTACATGATCATTTCTACACATGCAAGAACTGTTTCTATTGATTGTCTTACCCTTATACAATTGATTACCTTTGCTGCAGGAACTGTCTGTGAGTATCCGGGACAACCAGAATCTTCACCCAGGATGTTAATCGACATGCTTAAGCATACAAATCGGTCTAGGCACAGCAGGGTCTGCCTGGGAAATCTCAAGAACTGTCTGAAATTCCCACTGGGATAGCTCTTGTAACAAGCTGTCAAATACTTCTTGTGCAGATGGCCAGCAGTCCAATCAATCACCTAGTTTCAACTTGGTCTGCTGTCTCAAACCAGCCCTTTATCTCAGCTATGCAGACGACAAGCCTGGGAGTTCCTGGACCACTCTGGGAATTTAAGCACATTGGGAGTGCACACAAGCACAGCTCTGAGACTCAGCTACACTATGATTATAAATAAAGAATTAAACTTTATTTTTCTGCTTAGATCTCACAGCCCTTGCCCATCTATCTATCCAAATGATGTCAACGACTGACCTAGTGAACTGCCTTCACAGTTCAGATGGAAGTGGCTAAGAAATGACTCATCTCATAATTAAATAAAGGCCTAAAGTTATGTGATCATTATGCTATGCATTGTCCCAGCTTGGTTTTGCTCTCTGGATCAGACCACTGTTTTTGACTGACTGTGCAGACTACAACATTTCTGAAATGAAATCACCTAATGTAGCACTGGTAGTCAGATTTGTGGACTTCTGTATCCAGGAACAGCAAAAGCTGGAATACTGTCCACATATGCAGCAAAGTATGGAGCTTTACACACATTTCATTTTAAGGTCAAATGCTCGTCTACTACAAAAACCCATTCACCATCCCCTTAAGTTCGTAAATCAAAAAATGCAGCACATTTGTGGGCTAAACTATTTAAAGGAGATGGCTTTTCTGCTTTATCAGTGATGAAGAGACTATGTTTATCTGGGCCATCAAGATTTACTCACAGCAGAGCAGGCAACTGCCCATTCTCCCTTCTGCTTTCTTCAGCCCACGTCATGTTGTCATCAGTCTGTCAGGCAACATCTGGGAAAGCAAACCTACCTCATCTGTATTCCACCCATCACACATGGGTACTGCTTTATCAGCTGTTCCTTCTGCTCTGGTACAATGCGGATCACAATGGGTTTAATGCTTATACCTCCTTGTGAGTGAACTGACATGAGATTTCATGTTAAATAATGAAGTGCAGAAGCCAGTTCTCATGCTGCACATCTTCAACAGTTTGTTTTAGAGTTTCTTCATGTAAGACTGAACTGAAAAAATCACAATATCCTGCAGCCTGATATGTGCAAGTCACAGCTGTAATGTGCCTTTTAGACAAATGTTTCACAGGTGTGTTTTTCTCTTTTAATGTTCAAAGAAGACAATTTTAGGTTTCCAGTTATTTTTTGGGATGCATTGCTGTAATAGATACATCTACTGCATTAGGATCCAAGCTGAATAACATGACTAAAGTGATCACCATAAAGTGAATCTACATTGCCAAGTAACCATCTAGTTTGTAGTCACAGCCGTATGTGACCACATAAATTTGGAAGAGTTATTTAACTACACAAACCCACTACAGTGGGCCATACTGAGTAGAACAAGAATGAAGTCTGTAGCCATGGAATAGCTCAATTACTGCCACCATTATTAGCTGCCCATACTTCAAGGATGCTTACTGCTGACTACTAACTGCATGTTGCAAGATTAGTTAATGGGAGAGACTTCACTATCTGAACAGCTTGCAAGTTGAGGGAGAGCTTTTAAGCACCAACCTATCTCCCTTGTGGTTATTGGCAAGGAGACAGGCCAAGTTATGTTGGGGGAGGTGAACGATCATCTTGGTAGAACTGGCTGCTAAAATCCTCAAACTAATTGGTTTAAAGAAATATATCCAGCAAGCTCCCATCTCAGTTGTGTCTGACCCTTTTCCTGGAAATGTTATCTTGGCTCAGCTCCAAAGTCAAGTCTCTCCCCCTTCTACCCCATCTCTTATCACGTGCCTCAAACAAAGATACACCTTTCCTTGGCCATTCTTTTCTGTGCTCCATCCCTCTTCCAAGCAGGCTGCTGTTAGTTCAGCAGCACCTGCTTTTAGGGAGAGAATGAACAAAGGCTCTTCCTGGTGCAACATGAACATGAACAGCTGTGTCACCTTGCAAAAGGAAAAAAAAGTCTTCCCTAAATTTTAAAAGGAACATCTGACATGCTTAATTCACAGCAGCAAAGTAGATATCTTGGTTTGCTGGCCCTAGAAATTATGATATAATCAGAGGTACCTTGTCTTCCCTTTCTTGCAGTGAAGCCTCCAGTTTTCCTCTATAACTTGAGAGAAAACAACAGCCACAGCTGAGCCTAATTTTCTACACCTCCTTTCAGGACACTGGTTGCTCTAACTCTAAGCTAAACAGCATGCATTTTTAAGAACTGCAGGATATTTTAAGAAACATTGCCAAACATTTTAGTCTCCAAATTCTGCCTTTTAAAAAACTAATACACTAGTGGAAACTGTAGCCCCAATTCTAAATAGCTACTTGAAAACAAAAAAGCATCCATACTATTTATGGAGGATCTAATATTAGGTGCTCCCTTCCACTGTTTGAGTGGAAACAGGAGTAGAAGCAGGATTTTTCCCAGGACTTAAGGGCTTAAGCTAACATGCCAGCTCCTGGTGCATTAGAAGGAAGAGGCTGGAAGCTCATACATATTCAATGAGAAAAAAACAAATATGAAATAAAATGTTTTTTGTAGCAACTAAAATGTGTTCCAAAACAATTGAACATTGGTGAACAAAAGCTAAGCAGAAAATTCTCATGCTATTGTTCAGTCTAAATCCTTTCAAATGTCAGGAAATGGTATTGATTACATGTTTAAAAAAGAACTATGGAGGGTCATTTAAAGTGAAACATAATATATACTGTAACAGTGGATTCATAGATGACTTCAGAGAAAGACAGACTTCCTAGTAAACATTCTAGCCTCAGCTCTATGTTTTCTTAACACCAGCCAGCATAATATAGCTCCCAAGAGTACAGGTGAAATACATGAACCCAAACCAATCATTAAATCCTCTCTAGAGGCTATGTAGGAAACAAATGAGATGAGCTCCTACAGCTGTCTGTAAACAGCTCCTCTGTCTTCTTTGCTAAAACTTGCAGAATGATCTGGATATGAGCCAGCATCATACCTGGCTTTTTAAAACTCCATTTATATTTACAGCTCTTTGCTCTCCTCTGGCAGTGTCTATCACATTCACCTATGCTGAGCACTACATATTGTGTTTTTTGGCTACTGAAATAAGGGAAATTGCTTGGTATGCAGTATGAGCCCTGAACAAGAGTGGCAAACCTGGAAAGATGTATATATGCATCAGTACTTCCATCCAGTGTGAAAGCTGTCCTCAACCTAAATCCTATGGGTTACATGCAAAACAGCCAAGTGTTAATTTAGGTCACCGATTGTATAAAAATTAAGGTTGTGTGAAGACAGAGGGACAAAACAAGAGTTTGCTCTTTAGCCTCCTATTTGCACAGTGCTTTGCCTGTAAATCAGCAAGTTGGGGATAACTGAAGTAAGCTCTCTTGGTTATTATTTACTGAACTAGATTGGACGGTACCCAAATGACAAGAAGGAAAACACTGAGAGGTCTGTCTTCCCCAGCTGAGAGGCTAATTAAAAGCCCTACAATTTGCAGAAAAGCACATGTAACATAGACATGTACAAGATTTATAAGAACAAACCTCCCCCTTGCTATGAAGCTATAAAGAACAGAAGGGAGATCTCTGGCTAATTAGGTTAATATCAGCTTATGGCTTCATGTAGAAGAACCACAAAAAAATGAAACCAGTTAGAAACAAAGTATTTTTCTCAAGGATCATTTTTTCCCTTTTCCATCTCTTCTGAAACCTTTTTGTATTCAAGATTCTACAATATGGAGCTTACCCCTTAATTAGTACAGCAATTTGCTAAATCTTGTTTTTTCCTTGTTTCAGGGTGCTGTTCAGAACAGTCTGATAAGTCATACTTATTGCCACCAACTCCAAATGCTAAAATCTGAATACTTCATTCTACCTCCACAGCTCAAAAACATGCAGCTCAAAATCAGTGCTGTGCCTTCATGTTCTAATTTAAACTTTG
Organism: Pseudopipra pipra; assembly: GCF_036250125.1. NCBI lineage: Eukaryota > Metazoa > Chordata > Aves > Passeriformes > Pipridae > Pseudopipra > Pseudopipra pipra. The sequence goes on from NC_087553.1 coordinate 22,205,084, forward strand.
TAACTATGAAAAGATAATTACTTTATGTTTTGAGTAAGTAAATTTTTCCCCTTCTTGGAACTCTTTTCATATTTGTTCCTTTTGAAAGGGCATCCAGATAAAAAAAGGTAGCTGTTTCAAACTATAGTACTGATACCTTGTATACGAGTGTACATACGAGTATATGTACTTATGGTGTTACAGATCCATGCTTAAGGAATGCAAGGCAGTTGAGTGTTTTCACTAAAGACTTGGGCTTATTGAATAAGATACTTACGATTCCACCATTGCTACTAGCAAGAAGTCTCCTTAGCAAAACAGAATGTGATTAGATGGACAGCCAGAATCCTCTTAACAGCAGGTAAAATTCTAAGCTGCTAAACAACATATTCTATTAGCAGAGAAACTGCCTTGAATTTAGCCATTTAGCATCTTTTAGTTAAGTGTAACTGAAGTTCCAGTCATGTGAGTTGGAATTAGTCTCAGTCAGGGAGAATGTTTTAGCCAACTTCTCCCCTGCAAGTCACCAGGCAAAAGAGATTAATAAAAAAGGGATGACATGAAATCAGAAGTATATGATTAATGCCTGTGTATGTCTGTCTTTACCTTGAGCTCATCTGCATCATAGAAGTCTATGCGCACAGCAGGGACCATCCATGTCTGGAACAGAGTTGCCAGGATCTGTTTGGCAATTGCATCTGCGATGAGGTGGAAGTGGAGTGGGTTTCGCCTAGTATGAGAAAGGAGAGAAAACCATTAGTTCAAGGGTTCCTAATTCCTCTTGTTAAACAACAACATCAGAACGTACAAAACTTTATCTATGTCTAAGATGTCAAGTTTAAAGTGTACAGCATGTTCAGTGGAGTCCTGCTTTGTGGCCAAAATGCTGAGCCACAATTGAACATGTATGACAATAACAGAAATACTCATTCAGTTTCTGGGTGGTTGTAAACAAATAGAGATCCTTTGACTTCAGTGGAATGCAACAATTTATAACAGCTAAGGATCTTGTTCCTTCTACTGGTTCCTTAAAAGAAGGCTAAGTTAATCTCCCTTTGGGGACTTGAGCTATGAATGTGCTGGCTTTCAGTTTCTAGGTCAATCTGGCAACTTATCTTTGTGGTAAGAAGTCTGTGGAGAAGTGGAGGTACAAGGGAAGGTTAAAAAATAATCATTTGAATTAGGTGATATTCTGGGACCATTGAGTTTACATAGTTCTTTTCTACAAGGCAAACTTGGGGAATCAACAGCTGTCCTACAGAAACCCAAAGCTAGATGTTTCAAGCAAGTGCCTTCTCGCTATTCACTAGCATAGTGAATAGAATGGAGATTGCACATCTTCCCACATCCTTTTCCTAAGAGGGAGGGATAGTTAAAGGCAGGAAGAAAGAAAACATTTTACTTCAAAACACCAGAATTGGGTTCACCTTGGTAGTTACAGAACTTGGGCTAACTGAAAAGCTTCAAAACAAGATGAGTGAAGCCAGTATCAGCAAGACTGGCACCATTTGCAGACTGTATGGATTTTTCTATAGTAACGTGAACTTGGACATTACAAATACCTTGTTTAAACCCCTTAACCTCACTCCCTCTTTGAGGGACCGTAAACAGTAAAATTTGATCTTAACTTCTGTGGTAGGAGTACAAAAACCCGTCAGTGGAAGTTAGTCATGAATTTGTAGTCTTCTGTGTTTATCCCTAGCTTAGCAACTTTTCCTGTTAGCAGAGAAGGACAGAGTTTGCAAAAGCCACTAAGAAGACAGATGGTTTGTTTAGGCTTAAGCATTGGCTCAATCTTTCTTTGACCTCTAGGCTGGAATAGTGGTCTCTCATTTCTATGAAATTTATAAAACTAAATGGGTGTACTTCTTAATTGATATTTTTCATCTAAAAAGATGTTTCAGATGTTGATTAAAGTGAAAGATGACTGCTGCTACTATATTCTTCAGTGTGAACAAGAAGTGAGGAAATCTATGTTAGTTCAGGCCAATGTACTTCCATTACACTTTTGGGCTTAACCCAAAAGATGAACATTATTTTTTCTCCATTTCCTACAATAATGAACAATATGTGCCTTCCTTTTTAATGTTTCTCTTCTTTCTTTGATAAGTAATACTGCTTCCCACTGAACAAAGTCCACAAGAAAATGTAAAAATACATATAATGCTTCATAGAATCATAACAGACCTCTCAGCAAAAACAGGAGATTGTTGTGAGAAGCAATGTATGGTTGGATTTGGCAGTGTTAGAAATGCTGCACCTAAGATCCAACCCAACACCCAGGGTTGCCAGTGAAGCTGCTGTATTGGCTTCAAGGACACTGTGTATCACATCATGAGCTTACAGGAAAAGCAGAAAAGGGGTGGGTAGAAGCCTTATATATGAGATAATCATGATGGAAGAATAAACCCACAGCTGATCTGCATTTAACAATATCCAAAACAATAAGTCACAACATGCTCTCCAAAAAGACAAGGTCTTTCAATCTCCAACTTGCCCTGGAGGGAGGAGGGGAGAGGGAAAGGCGCAAGCTGCCAGCTGCACTGTCCCATTACCAAGCTAAAGGGATCACAGCAATTACATCTGCTTCACTAGCCCAGCAGGAGAGCAGAAGAGGACATCCTGGCTCATGCAGATTCCGCAGTAACCAGGCACCTTGCCAAGAAAAAAAATTGGGAAATAGCAGTGATCAGGAAATACATCTCATTAGCAGAGACAAGGCCAAGAGAAACAAAGTACAACACCAGCGGCCTTGCATACAGGCAAAGCAGTATCTCAAGACAAATAGATGCTGAATGTCAACATACATATCCCACATAGGTCCCTCTGCTTAGCAAGGGCTGAGTCTGGATTCTGGTAAGACTATTTCCCAGCTGGTGTTCTTCAGTAACTTCTTTTCCTTTTTTTTTCCCCAGGGTTATTTATCCATATATTGCAAAGTAGAATAAGAAGAGTAAAAAATCAGTTCAAACCAAGATAGCTCTGTTTTCCTTCAAACCCTCATTTAGTTAAATGGAATTGATATAAAATATCAAGATGAAACACGCTAGTTGAAAAGAAAAAATCTGACTCAAAGACACTCAGATGTTCAGTAGCAGTTTATACTTATCTGAATGACCCAGAGTGTATGAAACTTAAATGGGAACAAGTGGGTGACATTTTCTTTAGTTCGTCTCCTACTGGGAAAAAGAAAAAAGGAGTAGCTGAACTCCCACACAGAAATCTCTTTCAAGTTGTTAGCCTCGTGGTAAAGATTCAGCTGCAAGGAAAGTGTATGTCAGAGGCAAGGCAGAAGATTATCACTTACAAAAATATATCCCCAAAACAGTATAGTGACCTGATGACATCTACAACTAAATGTGCATCAGCCACAGAAAATTTTACTCCAGATGATCTTTTAGTTCTGTGAAATGTGAGGTTTAGCATGGTGCTAGAAGCCAACAGAGCACAGACTCAAAGCTGGAAGACCTTCTGAAGATAACAGTACTAGCATACACACAGATGACATCTTTTACCTCTTCTGGTGTCTGCAATATGCAAAGCCTAAAAGATATGGATTGCTTCAAAGGATTTATGAAACAAGTTTAAAAGCTTAAAGATTAACCAACGTTGTAAAAGATACAGAAGATTCTGTAAGATGAAAAATCTTTCTCAAGAGATATGTGAAAGGGATGCCATAGTTATTTGCCAACATGATTGAATCACTGGCTCTAAGAATCATGGGTGACGATCAGGATATTGTGAGGGATTCCACTGAAAGCTGTACTTCATCAGACTTGCACATTTTGCTGTACCATTTGGTATCAGTGAGAGCTATTCCTTTCTTCAGACTGGTCTTCTTCCAGGACAGAGACATTTTGGGATATGAGCTTTACAAAACTGAAATGAAACTGTATTGCCCCTATGATCAGTTACGGGATAGGCATGTAGACAGCTATCCTTCACAGGCATTTAGCAGCTACAGTTAAAAAAGATTGGGTATGGCAGAGGGAGATACTCGAGTCTTCTGAGATAGGCTTGAGAGTACCTCACCTGTATAATTGGGTAATTGACCCAAGGAAGGGTGACATGGCCTTTGAAGTTCAGTGAGCAGCTGAAGACACAGAAGTTTGCTACTGGAAATTGAGTGGCATGCAACTGAAAAAATATGATGCTGTGGTTAAAGAAAAACTCAACTCCCTTCTGCTGGGAAGGCAGATCAAGTTATGAAAAGGATTTTAATTCTGTGGTTTCCTGCAAAAGCAGTGACAAATCTATGGTTAATGAGACGGCCCAACAGGTTCTTTCCAATACCCTGAGCCTAAAGACTCCAGTGCAACCCACTTGTTGGGTTGAAGGGAACCTGGAATCAAGTCTTGGGAGAAAGTGATGACCAGCATAAACCTCTTCTCTCACTCCAAATGGAAGGTGGTCTTTCTTCAACTTCTCCAACTAACTCAAAGCACACGTGTTTGGTTTGCTTATTTTTAACATATATACATCACTTTCCACTGGGCACATCAAGAAAGCTAAAACAGCACACATGGTAGAGGCTAATTATATCTTGCACAGCTAGAAATCACTATACTGTAAATGGTGACAATATATGCAACTACGGAGTAATATGGGTCAATATATATGGCAGTTGTGATAAACTTCTCCTACAAAACTAAAAGGTTTTTGAAAATTTCCAGTATTCATGTGAATTAGCATGTTTGGAAATCAAGGTTTCTAGTGTTCTGGGTGTCACAACAGGTGGCTCTTGAACTCTGAGCCCCAGGTCTTCCACTTTTCTCACTACAGAAACAGGTATTGAAATGGCCACGGAATTTCTCACAAGGTCCATAAATACTTAATCTCATTTACCTCAACGATTTTGAACATATGAATTTTTACCAACTACAACTTTTCACAGTTTCTGCTTCATGGAAAATGATGATCCACTAATGCCTTAATGTGGTAAAATGTAATTTCACAATATGGGTATTTCCCATCAAGTGGAAACCCTAGGTTTTAAGCACTCTATTTAGAAAACTGCAAATCTTCATAAATTAAATTATTTCCACTTGTCTTAAGATCAGAACACTATCTGACAAAGTAAACCACGTGTAAACAGCACACATTTATTTTCCTAAATTACTTTCCTCAAAAGTGAATGAATAGAGATTCTGGCCAAGATTTTCAAGCATGGATGCTTAAATGTAGGCTCTTAGACTTAAATATAGGAGCTTGAATGAATGCTCTCATTTTCAGAATCGCTGAGGTCCTACAAAGTTAGTAAAATGAAAAGATGTCAGTAATTTTAAAAGTCAGGCCATGAATTAAGGATCCTACTCCACGGCGCCCATTCCTCTCTACTTTTTTTAGCATGATATCTTATTTTTGCATTTCAAAACTTATTCCTAATCAGAGTTATGATCTGCTTGCTCAAGCATTTGTGGCCCTTTCTTTTCAAATAGCCACAGCCACTGAGTTAAATACAAAAATCTACAATCAAAAAAGAGAGTAGGGAACCAAGACTAACTCCTCCCTTCTGTATTATTCCATAGCTCAGTTGTTAGTAATTCGAAAAGCAGCTGCTTGGCTGCTTGGTTGCACAGTTCTCTCTGCAACAGAAGAATTTTATTTTCTAAGAATATAAAAAGGTCAGTAGCCCAGGGGGTTTATTTCCAAAACCTATACTTTATTAAGGGAAGCACAACAAGCTAATACCTTTTATATCTGTAACAAATGGTTACAAGAACTTCAAACAGAAATTATAAAAGGCAGCTTGGGAAATTTTTTTTCCTCATGCCCATACGACAATCCCTCTCTCATACATGGAGAATTTTAATGTGAAAATCATTAACATTTTTCATACCCCTTCACATCCAGCATTGATTAAAATGCTCCCCAAACTATTGGAGAGATCTTAAATATGCACTTGCTACATCACTTATGGATCTTCTTGTTTAAAGAAGTTCTCTGGGAAGTAAAAAGAGATTTCACGGGCAGATTTTTTTAAACATTGCTTTCTCCATTTTGCCTCTATTGTTAGGACAGCTAGAAAACACAAAAAGAAGTGTGCATATTGATGCATTAATATGGATCAGAGAAACCAGGTCATGCTTTATAGTTTTTGCCAGAAGAATCTCCCACAAAATAGACTGACATGTTAGAAAAGTTGGAAACAATGACAGAGGTTTTAAATTCTCAAATTAATTCCATCAAGGCAAAGTGGTCTCCATGGAATATAGCCATTAGATTACATAAGCTTTAATTACCAGCCAGAGTTGACTTGTGACTCTTACTTGGAAATTACATGTTATCCATTTTATTTAATTTAGATTTCCACTTGGTTTGCCTTATTCTACTTGTTCTAAGAAAAAAAAAAGTTCATTATTCATACAGCAATTTGTAACATAGTATTACATTCTGATCTTAAAAATGTTTAGACATATGTTTAACTTTGAGGTTATAAACAGCCTTCTTAAAGGAAAGAGGCTACTTCATATTAAAAAGCTTTTGTCTAGTTGACTGGTTTTGTTTACATATCTTACAAAACCACCCCCCAGCCCCATTACTATGCCACTAGTGCTGTAGCATCGATGGAGGCACTGCTAAAGAAATAAGTGCACTGACTTCTCTGAAGAAGAGGGACTAAGATAGCAGGGAAAAAACAAACAAAAAGGCACAAAAAACCAAGCCAGTATTAGCTGGCACAAAAGAGAAGTTAATTTTTCACAGATTGTCAGGTTGACCCAACAGCCAGCAACATGTTGTAACTGTGTAATTTTGGTCTTTCTTTGTTCCCAAATGAAACATAGTGTTTAGCATGTCCTTGGAAAGTAAAAGAGTGCATTAAAAACCATTTTACCTCTCACTCAAGTTAAGATTTACCTGAGCAGGGAAAGAAATGATCTTTGCAATATGAAACATAATTGGGGGCTGTTTCTGTGGCCCTCTAAGCTTTACAATTTTCAGAAATGGAGTAAAACACTGAAAGTCACCAATTAACTTGGATCAATAGTTGCAAAAGATTCAAGGATAGTAATCAGCCACAGGAAACTGCTTCAGTTTTTAAAAAGAAATGCAGGTACCTTTTGCATACTACTATAAGCACTGTTTACAAAACTACTTGTATTTGATTTTGCCCATTTGACCCAATATATTTAGTTTTTAGTGTTTAGTCTTTTGGTTTGGGAAAACTAAAATTACGTTGTACTTAGCACGCAGTGGTACGAGCTTGGCTTGTGTTAAGCTGGCTCAGAGATAATTTTTTTTAGCCTGCAATGGATTTATAAAATCTGTCATAATTGGGAACTAGATGTGCAAGAAAGGAAAGCAGGAAAGTTGCAGACTAGGACTGAGTGCTCATTCTACAAGCCTCCCTCTGTGCAGTGTTGCCAATGCATATTTATCAGACTGCAAACCCTCCACTATCCCAGCTCAGCTGAGTCTCCTCCCGAGAACAAACTGTCAGTTATGTCAAACTGGGTGTTAAAAGCTGCTGGGATTTTGTGGCTGGAGCATACGTTTTCTAAAGACAAAACTGGAATCAAGCTGCTTTACCACTGGGAATGAAAAGCATTTCTGAACTCTGGTGTCCTTATGTGGAATCAACCCCACTACCCCTTTCCCCTCCTCTTCCCACTCTGTGGAACCTGAAGGCAGATATAGTTTCTCAAATGGTCTGAACAAGTAGCTTGCCTAACTCTCGTGATATATGCTATGACTACAATCAGAAACTTGCTTTTTTAGACCTGTGGGAAGCTGAAATGTTCAATATGCAGAATTTGCTGTACATTCATGCAAGAGAGAAGAGACAGCACACTCCATCTATAGAAACTCCTGTGGCTTTTATCCTTAATGACCCAGCACTCCTGCTGTTTTGTGTCTCTATCTAGCACTCTAGCTCAAAGTTGGGGGTATAACAAATATGTTAATACACCCTGGGAGTAGAATGACATGGCCTCCTTTTCTCAGAGCTTTCCTGATAGCAAAGTAAGAATTTCGTACAGAAGTAGGGTCTCATTTTGTATCAAAATGCACTGCTAAAACATGCTTTAATTACTAAACAAGACAGAAATGCTAAAAACATCACATGACATCACATGAATTCCAGATAGATTCACTGAAATCAGTGCTCTCACAACAAACACCAAGTGAGGTGCAGGAGGACAGGTGAGGATATTAAGCCTGGTCTGAGGGGTCACTTGTTTAACCAGTAGATTGTATTCAGGATATATTCAAGGAAAAACCAAATCTCTTTGACAATGTTTGGAGGCATGTTTGTTCTGTTCTTGCAAAACTATATTTGAGATTGAATGTGGTGATCCTACAAATGCAGGACCAGTAGCCTAACTTTAGAGATTAGGATAGCAAACTTCCTGTTAAGCAAACTTCTCCATTGGAAACATACAGTTCTTTCAAATGTCTGCTTTGCTTGGCTTATTGGACAATGCCAGCTAGGATGCACTCCCTGGTGCACATTTAGGGGTTAGAAGAAGAGACATCTCCATGCCTGTTTTCACTGATGACCTTAAGTCAGATGGTAAACCTGCGGCTGACATCACAAAGCATTTACTATCCGCACCAACCACTTCCAACTCTCCTAACTCAATTCTCCTAATGCAGTAACCTGTCTCCATCTTTCATCTGTACAATTAAATAGATCCTAGCAACTACAAGAAGCCTTCTTTCCAATCATCATCATTTCTGAAGTGCATACAAGTCTCCAAGATAACACTGTTTGCACGTGGCAACCAACGCAAGGAAACTTGGTTCTAAATCAATGTTCAGCTGAGTTTGTTGCTTCTTTGTTGTTTATTCTCCATCCTTCCTCACAATTGCCACTCCAAAGATAAAGATCCAAGAAAGAACTGCTACTGAAGCATGGCCATGTAGACATAGCATTAACTGATGCTTAAGAAGCCTGTGTTTTCTAGAAGATAAGAAGAATTGCCTGTAAGAAGCTCTGTCTCTTTTTTGAGAAAGTATTCTTTTTCCAGCAAACAATTTAATCCTAGTGAGAAAAGCTAGTTCTAGGCAGATTTGTCTAGTTCTAGACTTAGATTTGTCTTTAAGTATGTCTTGAGCAAACAAGGGAGATAGGTTATCTTGAATGTAACTAACTGTCATGGCTGGGCTTCGCGAACGAAGATTTGGGAAGGCTCTATCCACGTTTGTTACAGGCACACTGGTGGCTTATGAGGCCAATATGAGACAGACATATCCGATTGCAAAAGGCACAGCAGAAAGACTCCTTAGATGGTGTATTCTGCAAGACACGGTTCTTTCTGCGTTGCCTTTTCTCCTTGGGAGTGATCCTGCGTGTGTTCTCAAAGGAGACAGCAGCGTTATAGATGGTGTGTCTCCAGGCCTCCCGATTTGAGGCCAGAGTAGACCAGTTATGTTGATCAATATGGCCAAGGCTGAGATGTTGTTTCAGGGAGTCCTCGTATCTTTTCTTCAGGGCTCCTCTCATGCGGCAGCCAGTGGCAAGTTTACCATAAAGCAAGATCTTAGGGAGGTAACTAACTGTACTAAAGCTTCATTAGCTACATTGGACTTTATCTTGATCACCTCTGCCGAGCTAGACAAATCCTTTGAGATGAGTAGTAGCACTAGCCAGACAACAAATATGCTCTTGATAAGAGCAGAATCCAGACTTAGAAATACCAATGCTAATTCCCTTTCTTTTGGTTTCATATTTTAATTTATTATTATTTAATAATTTAATTATATAGCAGAATTTTTTATAAATTTGATAATTGCTCAGATGAGTTGCTTAAGTAAAAGAGGAACATTTTCTTTAAGTAGCACAGAGAGAAGCAGTTTAAACCTTTGAGCTGTGAGATTCCTATTATTTACAGAACATTTGGAAACATACTGATTAAAGTCTTCCCAAAATGGATGCAAGTACTAGGAGAGAAAAACAAGCAGAAACTAACCACTGGGATAACTTGTGTCACCACAAAAATACGATTTTCCATGAAATCGCTTAGAAACAACAATCAAAATAGACAAAACCTCCCCACATCCTTGCAATGTAAAGTCAGTTTACACTGAATAATTCAAACCTCTAATTGGAAATAGATATAGTTTTAAAATATAACAGAATTTTAACATTCAGAAAAATTCTCCACAGAAAACTACACAGATTTTTACTGTTGTTTTGCTTTTGTTATGTCTATCTTAGCACAGATTTTCTGCTTCTAGCCCTCATCTAACATGAATATGCTACTTCTCAAAAGACTTGCAAAGGCTATGAAGGCTATGTGTTGATAGTGGAAGTTGCTGTCATATTTTGGAGATTAAATGGTATTTACCAAGTCTTCTTCCGTATTGGATAAGGTGAAAATTTATATTATTTTATGAAACTTACCACAAATGGTATAAAACAGTGTACTAAAACCATTGTAAAGGAGTGATTACTAAGACTTCCAGCAGAAGACTGGAGGCAAATATAAGGAGCAAAATGTGGGGTTGGAATGCCCCACTCATACTAGCTGTAAGATATCAGCACATGGCATGAACAAGAGTCATCCCCCTGGCATAAAATTATCTTTCAAATAAAGCAGCATATTGAAACTACCTCCTGTTCATACTGTAAGCATATTTTATTAGTCTAGTTGTCCCGTTTGAGTCAAACAGTCTGATCACTTCCCTGTTTTAATCCACTTTCTGCAACATTACTGGAAAACATCTCTGAGAGACATTTCTAAACTGGACAAGGGATATACACAGTTTAATGGGAATTCTCTTTTTCTAGGGCTGTTGTCTATTAAGGGTTATTTTGTCTTCATTGTGCATTTATGCCCCTCAATTTTGGGATCTAACTGTGCTCCATGTGCTAAAACCAGGTTGCAAAACCTTCTGAGCGGCTGCAAGTAGCTGTTCTAAAGCCAGAATAACCAATCTGACTTTAATGAAATAGTACATACTGACTGTAATAACAGGTTTACTTCAAAAACAAATGTCTAAATTGGAAGCTGGGATAGTCAAGTAACCAATGTGAATTTATCACTTACACCTGTGCCATAAACCGATGCCAGAAATAGGCTAAATGAATACAATGCTGTTATAACTATTATTATTATGTTACAGCATTCAGGACTGTGCAGATGCTTTACAGTAAAGATAGATACTGTCTCTAAACACACAATGCAACAGGAGTAGCAGGTGGATCTCTGATCACTCTAATTCACTGCAGAAATCTTCACATAGGTGAATATTATTTGTGGTGATCACAAATTTCATGCTTCATTCCTTCCAGAGAAAAAGCAATCAGGGAAGGGAATCCAAACAAAAAGAGCTTACTTAGCCGTAATCAGATACACAATATACAAGAAAAGAAAACTACCTTTACCTGTGAAATAAGACAGACTTGACAAGTGTGACAACATCCCGACTGGCATTGTACCCTGCACAAACAATGGCAACGTGGATAGTCTGTGGGAGAAAAAGAACAAAAAGAACAAAAATGAAAGTCTGCTCCTGTGTTCTGTCATTTACTAAGGAGAGCACATACATGACAGTGCTATTATTTAGTGCAGCGATTGTTAAAGATGTGAGTGGGTGTTTTGCAGCTGTTTGCAGCCCACTTGAGGCAGTTTGTTAAAAACATCTTAATTGATTTTAACACCATCATCATTCCAAAGTCATTACTACCCCTAAATTACATCATATGTTTGAACAGAATTGCATTTGTTAGCTAAGAGCATCTGTGTGTAAGTATGTACATGCCCTCCCCAAGTAAGCAGCACACACAATTCTGAGTATGCAAACACGCAGACATTTTTAATCTTCTCAACTAAAGTTTAAAATTATGACTGATAATTAGAAGCAGATATGCTCTTAGAAATTTTGTACAATTTCTTCCTTATGCACAGCCACTAAGGACAGGGTGAGCAAGCTCTCGTGGATGAGCATGACTAGGACAATTGGCTTGCCAGGGCTGGATGCATCCCAGTGATACGATGGGACACAAGCTGTGAAGATGGGTAGCCACCTCCTTGACTGTGACTACCAGTATGGGCTGCACTGGCAGTGTTAATACGATGTTAAATACAACCCCCACAAACACATTCTCTCCACCTCATGACACTGGTAAATTATCACTTATTCTGTGCCTTCTTACCTCCCTTTTAGGATGAGGCAGAGGTTTCCTCATCTCTTCAGGAGGAAAGGGAAAATTGAAAAGGGGCTACGAATCATTATTATTTATGCAGTAAGTACTAATCTGAAAAATGTGTTACATTACTCTGCTCTGGTTTTAAAATCAGCCATTTTTATTCCCTAAGGACAAAAGAAAATTAACCCTAGCAACTTCTGACTCCAAGTTCTGTAATACTCAGTTTCTTAGTGGTCACAGAAATGAAGGAGAGTTCACCACGCTGGCAGCACAAAGCTGCCATTGGGGACACAGCTGTGAAACTGCAGGGAAGCCTCATTTGGCTTCCATTTGAAGCTTGGTTAGCTGGTTTCTCACGCACACATCTCTCATTTTCCACAGAATGCTCACTATGCTGAGAACAAATGAGGAATTCTGTCTCTTCACACAGCCATAGGTTCCCAAAGCCTGGCTTATAACAGAAGCAGATTTACACAAGAGGTGGCATGTGTTGGGCAAATCTAAAGAGTCCACAGCCCCATCCATTAACATTACCTGGTATAGGGCACAATTTAAATCATAAAACTGCCTAGTGGCTGTGCCATTGTGGAACATCCACATGAACATTGCAGCTGCCTCCAGCCCTAGAGTGTGTTTCACAAGCTGTGGCACATTTAGGATCTGAGATTTTAAGAGGACTTGCATTAATAAGACAACTGTCTGTCCAGAGAGGCGTGAGAAAGAAAATATATTACAGTATATTTTGGCAACAGCTCTGTGAGGTACTGCCACTTTAAATTTATGTTAAAGTCAATGGGAGTTGAGCACGCTCAACACTTTGCAAAAACTGTGTTTCTCTCTTGTGATAAGAGGGGAGAACAGAGGCTGCTTATTAATGACTTTTATTGCAGCGGGAGTTTGTACTGTACTCATGAGCATGGGTTCCCATGGCTGTACTCATTCCTGATACTGCACACACTGCCTCCTCTCTGCCACCTGGTCCTTCTCAGGCTTTTGGAAGACCTAAGGCCCTTCCCTTCAATGCCAGTTAAAATCAAATTAATTGAGAATCATGCCTGCTTTAAACATTTCACCTGAAGACACTGGACCAACACAAACATTTTAGGGGGTTTGACAGAACAGCACTGTCATATCACTGTCAACATCATTTTATACTACCTCTACTTGCCAGAAACACTCTCCTTACATCTCTCTCTCCACCTTACAACTCCCCTAAAAATCAGTTTATTCTGTCAAGGACTTTCCCACATCTGTACTCCTTTTACTAAATCAGTTTGTTTCAGAATTGAAAGCATTCTTTCCTCACTGTCGTCTAGTAGTTGCTGTTGCCTTGGATGCTGTTTCAGCCAGGGCACAGTACATGCTACTCTTCTGAATGTTCTTTTCCAGTTCAGAGACACAGGCATCCATGTACCTTCTGCTCAGCCTCTCTGCAGTGTTCGATATTATATATCACTTCTACTCCTGCCTGCAATCAGTTATACAAAAGAGCCATAATCCTCAAACAGAACAGAAATCTAGACCTTTTTTCCCAAGTTTCTGCCTGCAGCATGCTGCAAGACTCAGTCTGTTCCTTTCCTTTTCCTGATTCACTTTCCTCTCCTTCATTGTCTAACTGTTAAACAAAGTCAGTGGGAAAACAGATAAGCCAAAATGAAGTCATCAACCTGAACTGTCTGCAGATGTTTGTATCCTAAGGGAAAAAAAAATATTTCCAGTTTTCTCCACGTTTGTTCCAAACGCACATTTGGATAGTGAGCAGCTGGCTGTATCCAAATTCTAGCAAGATAGGACAACAGTAGCTGGAAGAAGAAAGCACCTCAAAGAATTTGCATCCTCCTGAGTATACTACTGTAAGCATCAGCTCCCAGACTTCAAAAAAGTTCTCTCTCAAAGTCCTCTTTTCCATCTGCAGATGGCTAGAAGATTGTATCTCCCATCCCACCAGAACTGGCCACTGTGATTTACACAACCTCTGGACTCAATACTGCAGCCAACACCTAGGAGTGAAGCCACATAAGCAAAGAATGCTCCAACTGCCACAAAGTGCATCAGCCTGCCTGACTGGCTCAACATGGCCCATCAAACCTCTCACACCAAGGCTCTGCATGCTCCTTACTGATGACAACATTAAATGATAATTCTAGATAATTCTAGTCACATTCTAGCTGGGATATTCAGAAGTTACTGTGGGTCTAAAGTGAGCTCCTTTGAAATGTTCATCCTCCTACAATGCCCACTTTAGAGTGAATGATAGACATGTTCACCACTTGTTTCAAGAAGTCTAGATTCAGGCCATTCACTGGAGATGGTTTTGGACAATGTAACTCACTGCAGCAACAGATGAAATGATGATACATCTTGCTTTCCAGACTCGATCAATTCTTACTCTGTTTATATATAGATATGAGTAGGTAATCAAAACACTGTGGAAGTTCTTCACACAATTCTCCCTGCATGTTGAGGATCAGGGACACAAACAGAACTATTTTTAATTGTAAACAGTTTAGGGAGCACTGAGGTCCAAGTACTTAAGAAAGTACTTGGCACTTAAAGAAGTTAAGCTTTTTTAGGAAAGGGAGTTTAAGTCATACCAAGGTGCATGCTAACATAGTTTAGAAATCCTTCAGCCACTACAGACTAGGAAAATCTGCTTCTGAATGCAGTATTTCATGTAAAGCTATTCTGGGATAACATTAATGGGAAGAAGATACCCAAAACCACATGAAGAACTGGGCCTTAGATCCCATATTGATGAGGAGTACATGATGCCTACATAAACAGATGGTATTTTTTTCCTCCTTGGGCTACTTTTGGAATTATGAAATAATGAGTTTTACAAACTCTAATTAGTTCCTATAGTTAAAAATAATCTTTGGTAAAACATTTCATACTTCAATAACTTTCCAGTAGTGACAGCTAGGCCTTCCATAGTAGATATTTAATCCTTCATAAATAATTGTTGAATGTGATTAAGAGACATTAAAAGTATGTTACAAAATGCTTGTATTTGTAGCATATTTGTAAATACACTACAAAGAGTTTTCAGAAGCAGGTAACATCTGCTTTTCCTGTGTTACACTGTTTAAGTTGGTGAGGGCCTGTTTTTGGTGGCTGTGGAGTACTACACACTTAACCCTATTGAACAACGCTGCTGAGAACAGTAACAACAAAAATTTGCCTGTAAAAATGCTTCAAATGTGAAGTATTTTGCTAATCCACTAAATGCTATACTACTAATTACCAATTTCCTAATATAAAATCACTTTTTAAAATATTTATAATTGCACACTTAATTCCAAGTACATGCCCCATAATGGGGGCACAAGCTGGAAAGATACTGTGATAACATAGTAAGAAAAAGGCATATAACTGTGTTAGCTTCTGTTGGCATTATGCTTTCCTTCTGAAGCCTGTTGTGTGTGCTGACATCTGTGTAAAGGCTACTTGTAATTTTATTTTCAAGGTTTGTGTTTAAATTGTCTACTACTGGGAAGGCATGACAAGCTTCTGCTCCCTCCAGGGAGAAGTCCCTTGGTTGGGACTCTGATCTTTTCTTGTAGTGTAATGATAGTCCGTTTTACAATATCAGAAGAGCTCTCCTGTGATGCAACAGAGTAGGAAGCTGTGGCTGGAATGCAACAAACCCACAGCTATTTGATATAGATCACAATTATTATCATACAGATTATGCTTTATCAGAGATTTAATGTTCATTCATTGTAATTGCATTTTCAAATGTTTTAATCATCATTAAAGACCATCTCAAATTAGATTCTGAAATGTTATCTTTAGTAAATCTCTAAGAGCAGACTCAATGAAATGAGTCTTAGCTCTCTTAGTCTCCCACAGAGCCCCAGTCTTCTTCTCGAGAACCCTGGTTCTTTACTACCCAACTTGCTGACTCTTGCTGTGATATATTCCAGGGTCAGAAACTAAAAAAGATTTAGTTTGTACATCTGGAACACTGAAAACAGAGAGTGATTGGAGTCAAGAAACCCCTCACACAAACACAGAACAATATCATCTACAATAATAGGACAAATGATGAGACCCTTGGCAAATCTGATAATAAGGAAGTTTAATTTTAACTTCCATTGCTGTTACTGAATTACTGAGTGAATTCCCTGAGAAAAAGAGTAAAAAGCTATTTTGCTATCAAAATAGTGTGCAGTGAGATAGGGGGATGGCAAATAATGTCAGATTTTGTATTTTATATAACCATTGCCTCCAGCACAATGCTAAACCCCACTGAGCAAGTAAACTTATTGGCAAAACACATTATGAACTGCAAGGCCATTTAAACTATTCCTACTTTAAGCTGCTATTTTGTGTTCCAAATTGGTTGGTACATTGAACAACTGAACTGAGATTCAACTCATCACTCCTTGGCATAATAATAGGGGAGAAGTGAGGTTTGCTTATTGATGGCCTGAGCCTTCCCTGATTAAAAGAATTGCCAAAATGCTCTCAGTGAGGAAAATCAGACCCTCATTATCTGGAGGAGGGAAAATGAAAAACAAACCCCTCTTTTTCCCTCTCCTTACAATAATGTTGCTTCCTTTTTTCCACACTGAAGGACGAAGATAACCAACTGGGAAGCGGTAACTAATTCGTAAGCTGTATTTGATATTTTCCCATTGAATAGAATTTATCTCAAAAGATAATTAGGACTTCTTTTTCCTCTCCCATTAATTGTCTTTCAGCTTTTATCTTTGAGTGGCAAAAAGCAAGATAAAAGGTGATAAGGTATTACCTTCTTTGTAGAAATAAATGGAGGAAGCTACTTTTGATACCTTCATCAGCTGAGATTGGCACAAGGCCTTTAAGCAAGACTTTCTGTTTGGTATCTATCCATATTTGGACCTGTCACCATTCAGACATCTGACAACTAAATATCTGGATGACATCCACAAAACTACTGGCATAAAATGGGGAAAACCAAACCAAAAAAAAGCCCACTCCAAAACCTCCTTAGGAGATCTCCTGTTTCCTGCAGCCAATCACACTGTGCACAGCTCATGCAAAGCAGGTGGTCCCACAGTAACACCCAGATACACTTCTGAAAGTGAGTCCAAAGCACAGGCTGGCTCCATAAGCCACAATTTAATTAATTGTAAACCCTGAACTGTTCCAGTACAGAGACACAAACAAAGGAATAAGACTTTTCTAAACACCATGGAGCTTTCATTTAACTTAAAAACACATGGGGTCAGTTTGCCACAGGTCTTTATCAGCACAACTTTACAGATTGGAACAAGGCTTTGATTTTTATACCAGGTTTGGGGACACAAGAATGAAAACGACAAAAAACTGTGATGAAATAATAACTCAGAAGATATTCCGATGATTAAATGTTTTAAAGTTTAAAAGAAAAAGAATAATTAAAAATTATCTAAAACATTGCAGTCAGTAAATCTTTAAGAGGCTGTTTTCCGAGAATAAAGTTTCAGGGTGAAGGAGATGGAGGTCTGCAGTGTCCTTAACAGATCATATCTATCAAGCTTTGTTTCTGGCAAGTTCCTTCTGTTTATTTACCTCGCACTTTTCCACTGCTGGTTGCTGCCCACACTCGGAGCTGTTCCCTGCCACAATGCCAGCCCGCAGGCTCTCGCTGTCACCTGTCCCCTCTTCCATGGAGTAGGTTTTGGAGTGATTGCCATGGTGGTGAGAGGGGCTGCGACTCTGTGCCAGGCTGAGCTGCTTGCGCAGCACGCGGTTCTCCTCCTCCACCTCCCGCATGCGGACTTCCAAGCTCTCGCGCTCCCGCTGGCTCGACGCTGTGTACCGAGGACTGTGGGGCTGGGATTCAAGTGGAGACAGCGACACTGGCTTCCCATCTGCAAGAGAAGGAAACAAACCCCTTCTGTCAGAATATACTTGAAGTTGCGTTTTCCTTTTATGCCGGCATCGTGAGGCAGGGATGTCACTTGTCACTTCAAGGCAATGCTTAAGTGAGTGGTAAACTTGGACAAATGCTAAAGTTCTATGAGCTACAGGTCCTACTAATTTTAAAACCACAGTAAAAGATAAGCATGTGTTTCATTTGTTCTGCATAGGGCTGCCTGCCAGTCTCTAGTCTGGGAAGACAGTCAAGAACATGAGGATTTAATTCAAAGACAATTAATATACAGTTAAATATATTTTAGAAATGTATGCAAGATGAAATAATTTTCCTATTCCCCATTTCCTCCACAGTCAAATGACAGCATTTTGGCAAACATTTTCTGCCAAACAGCAGCCCCAGCTGATTCACATGTGAGGAGCAGATGGGTTTTATTCAGCAACATGGTATTATGTGCTTGTTGAGAAATAAGAGGTTCAGAAGGACAGAAATGTTGAATACACATGTGGGTCAAATTCTGGAAAGAATTTTGGCTGAAAAAGACACAAGGGAATTTTGAAAAAAGTAAAATGGTTCAATTCAACACCTTCAATTAAAAAGCTGTAATCCAGAAATATGAAATTGGTGTTTTCTTTATTTAAATAAGCATTGAAAATGAGCTAAAGTATAATAAAGAGAAGGTATCTGAAACTAGGGTCCACAAATAAAGTAATACATTCTACCATCACTTCTCAGTACATTTTTGCTACTAAATTTCAAAAGAGCAAATAGGGATGCAGCTGATGTGTTCTCATATAACTTTAATAAAGATATAACTACCTACACAGAGAGTACAAATGTTTGAAAACGTGTAGAAAACCCTCACGCTAAATCACTGTTCAGAAATGTTCAATTGAAATAAAATTGAAACAAAAGACAATGAGAGTTATCCACAGTGTCATAATTAGCAAGATGTTCCTTTTCAGTGAAGATATGTGAGTATCTTATAATAAGGTATTTCTCTGACACAACTTTCTACTTGCACATATTAAATAATAGAATAGTGGAACTGTTAAGGTTGGAACAGCTTTCTAAGAATATCGAGTCCAACTGTCAACCCAGCATCATGTGCCACATCCACATGGTTTTTGCATGCTTCCAGGGATTGTGATTTCACCACTCCCTGGACTGCCTATTGCAACACCTGACCACCTTTTCCACTAAGTCATTTTTCCAAGTATCCAATCTAAATCTCCCATGGCACAACTTAAGCCATTTCATTTCATCCTGTCACTTGTTACCTGAGAGAAAAGACTGACCCCCACCTGGCTACAACCTCCTTTTAGGTTGTTATAGAGAACAATAAGGTCCCCCCTGAGCCTCCATTTCTCCAGGCTAAACAACTCCAGTTCCCTCAGCTGCTCCTCCTAGGACTTGTGCTCTAGACCCTTCACCAGCTCTGTTGTCCCCCTCTGGACTCTCTCCAACACCTCAGTGCCCAGAAATGAACATAGGATTCAAGGTGTGGCCTCACCAGGGCCGAGTACAGGGGAGTGTTTGCTATTTAATGATTTTTCCAATGCAGAATCTCTTTGGTTTTATCAAGTGAACACCAGCTTGAGCGGTTTACAAGATGGAAATCATGCAGTTATTGTTTAGAAGTTCCTCCTAACAAGTACATTTCTCACCTGCCAACTCCAAACTATCTCCCTGCTATAAAGACCTGTTCTCTTCTATTATTTCACATTTACCTGAACAGTGAGCAGTCCTCTAAACTGAGTTCATGAAAAGAAAAATGGCTATAGAAGTCAAAATCTCAATTCTAATTTACATTGCAGAGTTATACAGGTATACATGCTTCCTCTTATGTATATAAATCACTATCCTGGTTTTTATACATAATTTGGATAGAATATCTTGCATTTTCTAGCAGACAGTCTCCTGCAAAATTTTTCTAATTTATTATTTTTACCATTAGCAAAGCTTATAGATAAATCTGAGCTTGAAAAGTGTCTCAAGACAGATTCTGAAGTTTGACCACTGTTTTTGAAATTTGAATGCTCCAGCAAATAATTATTAAAAATTAAATGAGAGATTTGAAAAAGCCTGAAAATAATAGGTGCAACAAGAGAGAAATGTCAACATAAAGGACAGAGCCATGCTACAATTAGACATGCAATAGAATACTGAGTTATCTTTCTCCATCCAGCTTGGAAGGCATGGAACTGAAGTTGGAAGACTGAAACTCATTTGGGTGTGATTACATTGCATTCCTATTAGTGGACAGCAAGAGCGTATTGTGTAGACACTCTCAGATAAAAACACCACCTCTACTCACCTATACAACAACTAATGTGTTATCATCAGATACACTATTATAATGCAAATGTAGCCAAAGACCTCACTGGCAATCATAACTCCCCCTCAGTGAATATCCAGAGTGACACAGATGTTCCTTATCGCTTCCTATCCTTGCCACTGAATTCTGCTTCCTTCTCAAATAATTACCAGAGAAGGTAGCAAGGTATGAAAGTAAATCTCAGGACAACATTCATCAAGTTTTCAAAGCATGGAAAAAATTTAAATGCCTCTTTAGCTATTCTACGGACATAAATCAATAGGTCATAAATGTTACTTTGCCAAAATTAAAACTTTATAAGTTTTCTGTCTTTTAAAAAGGATACCATTTTGTTAATCTGAACAACTGCAGGTATATTCATAGGAAAGCTGAACTGTTTATACACAATATTTAGAAGAAACAGCATAGTCTGAGAAAGGAACTGAAAGAATGTATCACCTCACTACCTCAGACTGGAAGTTGCAGCAATTAATGAGACCAGCTCAGTGTTTATGCAGCCTTAGCTTTAAATGCCAGTAAACTCCAGTACTGTTTTCTCAGTAGTAAATATTTCTGCCAGTATGTAAAAGGCAGTAAGGAAATCCTGTCAGGAATTGAACAACTAGCTAACTTCTTGATTTGAAATATACAACTAGTTGAAATGTATTGATTTGTTATAGAAATTATCCATGTTAGAAGGTGCTAAATCCAAGATATTTTCTGGAATGATCTCTTCAGGCTTTATACAGTTGGACAAGTAATGTTTTGTTAGCAACATTGTTCACTATTCTCACGTGTATCTTGATGTATTTGGTATATTCATACATCCCAATTCTGTGCTGCAAATAATAATGTGACAGTTCCAGGACCCATCTGAAACAACATTATAAAACCAAAGGTAAACAGAGTTTGATCTTAAGACTCAGAAATACAATTTTTTTTTCATAAGTTCTGAGATTGTGTAACTCAAAATTTTTGCACATCTGAGGCTGGCAAGGCTGGGGGCAAGGTACTATTTGATTTAGTTCTCTTACCATACTGGACATGTGAAGATATTTTTACTTCAGTGAATATACAGACAGGGTAAAATGCCTCTTGGGAGCTATTGTCTAGTAGGTAAACAGCAACACATGCTACCCTGGTTTTCTTCCTACCAGTTTCCAAGGTAATGCAAGGACTGTTGTGTTTCATCCCATCTTTGAAGAAGGAGTAAGTGGGCTAATGTTAGGGACCACTCATATTTGATGGACTCTGGTAGAAGAGTTAAACTGATTACACTGTACTTGAATTTTATAGTTTATAGTAACTGGCAGACTGTTCTGAGCTGATGTCTAGACACTTTTTATCTCATCTAAATCAAAATAAAATAAAATAGCACAACACATAATGAGGTCTTTGCAACTTTGGGACTCAAGATTTCCCATGGAACACTATAAGGAACATTGCTCTGCTCTGAAGCAAGTAGTTCACTTTTGAATGGTGTAATAAATAATAATAAAGCTATTATTTTTCATTCTTTATTTGGGTTACTGCTCTATTTTTGGACCTTGGCAGTTTCAGATTTTTTTTCTGTGTCAAGCCTTTTACTTCAGACTTTTTGTGCTAATACAACTGTACCTAAAAAGACCTACAAAATTCCACTGTCCACAGAACAAAACCCAAACACAAACCTGGACAATTATTTCATGGTTGACAGCAATCAGTAACTTATCATCACACTAGGTTCAACAATTCAGAAAACTTGACAATATATAAATTATGAATTATATGGATTATTGAATGCTTCTGTATATAAGGAGTCACGTGCATTTCAGGCAACAGATTGCATTAACACCTACTTAAGCAGCGTGTCTTAGGACACTGGATGAATTAAAGCCTCCAGAAAGCAATCCAGCATAGTTTATTTGAAAGGATAGGGACTGAAGCAATAGAATTTTCTTTCTTGCATACAAAACCTAAAGGATAAGCATTATAAGCAAGTTCCTTGTTTTCTAGTTATCAAACTGGAGAGGTGATAGTCCTGAAAAGGACCCACTGGCATTGGAAGCTTGCTGGGGGAAAAAGCCACAGAGAAAACAGAGCTTATCCAAAGGTTAACTGGATAAGGAGGAAAGAAGCAGAGCGTAGGAAAGAAAAAGTTGCTCTGATTCAGAGGAGAAGAATAGTGCAGAAGAAAGAATCCTGAGTTTCTCACATGAATCTGAACTAAAATGCTTACAATTGTGCTAGGAAATATTTGAGGCACGTAGATTTATGTAGCATACTTTGGGTGGGGTTTTTTTAAATTTTTTACATTTCTTATGCTATCAAGCCAAACTATTTTTTTTGCCATCTTTACAAGGTCTAGAGGTTTCTCTGTGTTTTAGCTATTATTCATCCCCTGCTTAATAGCGTGTAATGCCTTTATAATGAATTAAGTCATGGCAATGAACTCTAGGCTGCCTCTTAGACAAGAGGAAGTTATGCTGCCCACCGACAGTGTTTCAGTCTGTCTGATTAGAGATACAAGAAAATGCCATTCCTTCATTTCACATTTGTTCACATTTGAGAATTCACATTATCTGTGCACACTTTGAGGACTAGCAGTGTAACAATTTTAACCAAAAGTCAGTATTTTACAGAAAGAAGTGAGGTAGCAGGCAACCACTCTCATGATTTCCCCCCGTTAAGGCCATGAGCCTGGTGTAAGCAGATAAATTATCCCTTTTATTTTGGAGATCTAGCTCAGCTTTAATCATCTAACACCTTGCACTTCTGCTCAGCTGGATGCTCTGGTAGGTAGTTGCTATACTGGTAGCTATGAATGAAGTCTTTGGCTAACAGTTTGATACTTTTAGATATATGGCTCCACAAGTAGGTGCTAAGGCATCCCAAAGTCCCTATTCTCACACTCACCAAGACATTATTTTCTCCAACAACTTCTTGTGAAACACTGCAGTGTAATCTCAGCCAGAAGTAGAAAACCTTGCCCAAACAACCATCTTAACAGTGGAATACAGTCCAAGAAATTTACTTCAGGTCTGTGAACATGGAACTTCTTCATTCTAACACGACATAAGGTAATTATTTGCTTATTCTTTTCAAGTGTCAGAGGTAGAAAGTTATAACAGTGAAAGAACATTGAAGGCTGATGTTCACTAGACAGAGACAGCACAAAAATAAAAGCCAAGCCTTTCCATGCAGCCCAAACAAGTTTCCTCAGCTCTGACAGAAAAGCTGCTCTCATCAGTATCAAGCACAAACCCTTCTCATATATGGACAACATATGTGTTAAATTACATGTTATTTGGTAAGGAGAGACTGTTTTCACAGGACATGCCAATCAACTGCCAGCCTTGGACTTAGGCAATAGTAATTGTACTTAGGAACTTCAGCATGTCCTTTAAGTACTAAATTTGCCTTCACTTCCACTGCTGTTAATGGTACTTAAGAACACATTAACATGTTTTATTGAACCCAAACCTGAACCATTCAATTCCACTGCAGGACAGCCTTACTTAAAGAATCACATTATTGCCTGCTGCTCATATGCAGAAATAACCTTCTCACTGTCCTTTCCTTGAACAAAATAGCCCTCTACAATCAGCGGATTCAGAAATTAAACCAATCATACACAAAAAACCTACAACCACAGAACACCAGGACTGCAAAATGCATCGGGTTTGTGTGGCCAGCTTTTGGCCACGGAGGGGCTCCAGGGGTGTCTTCTGTGTGAGGCTGCTGTAAGCTTTTTCCTTGGGCTAGAGAGCCAATGCCAGATGGCTCCAAGACGGATTCTGGCCAAGGCTGAGCCCATCAGCAATGGTGGACACTTTTGGGATAACAGAATAAAGAAGGGGAAAGAAGTTACTACATAGCAGCCATTGTAGCCAGAGAGGAGAGGGGTGAGAATACATGAGAGGAACAATTTTGCAGACACCAAGGTCAGTGGAGAAGGAAGGGGAGGAGGTGCTCCAGGCGCCAGAGCTGAGATTCCCCTACAGCCTACGGTGAAGAACATGGTGAGGCAGCTGTGCCCCTGCAGCCCATAGGACACCATGGTGGAGTAGAGCTCCCCTTGCAGCCCCTGGAGGACTTTACACCACAGCAGGTGTTTGCCCAAGGGAGGCTGTGACCCGGTGGGGACGCCCACACTGGAGTTGGTTTCCTGGTAGGATTTGTGATCCCTGTGTAGGGGTCCCACAGTGGAGCAGTCTCTTCCCGAAGGACTGCACCCCATAGGAGGGACACATGCTGGAGCAATCTGTGAAGAACTGTAGCCATGGAGAAGCTCGTGGAGGACAGTCTCCTGTGGGAGGGACACCATGCTGGAGCAGGAGAAGAGTGAGAGGAAGAAGGAGCCGCAGAGGCAATGTATGATAAACTGACCAGAACCCCCATTCCCCATCCCCCTGCACCATTATGAGGGAGAAGGGAGAGAAAATTGGGAGTGAAGTTCAGCTGGGAAGAAGTGAGGGGTGGGAAATACAGTGTTTTTTCTGGATTTGGTTTTATTTCCCATACGCCCACTCTGTGATTTGATTTGTAATAAATTAAATTAATTTTCCTGAGTCTGTTTTGCCTGTGACAGTAATTGGTGAATGACCTCCTTCTGTTCTTGTCTTGACCCATGAGCTTTTCATTATATTTTCTCTCCCCTGTGCAGCTGAGGAGGGAAAATGATAGAGCAGCTTCAGCGGGCACTTGATGTCCAGGCAGGGTCAACTGGCCACTGAAGTCTAACACTTAGAAGTTTAGAAATGTGAGAATGATGATCTCCTGTTCAATCTTTGCTGTCATTCCCTTGTGCCTGATGACAGGATCATTAATTGCATGATCACCACTTTATTTCCAAAGAATATTGGCATCACTGTGCAGAGGATGGATGGTGCTCACAGCTATCCAGCAGATTGTTTCAGCTCATCATTCTGCTTATGACCACACATACATACCCTGCAATGAAAACAAGACTTATTTATTCCCTCACTGGCCTATGATATTCATAGCTGTAATACTTCAATACAGCACAGGGATGACTGACTTATTTTTTGAAATTATTTAAGGGAAAGGTGGTACTATCAGTCCCTCTTTACAGTCGGACAAAGAAGTTTTGGCGTCGTTAACAGTCACAGAATATACCAGGTTTGGATGTACAATTGAGATGGTTCTGATACAGTTTTTCAAGAAATAATCACCTTTTCTTCCACTACATTTGTTCAGAGGACAGACCTCATTATCTGCATATGCAACAGTAATGCAAGAGCCTGCAAGTTGGAAATCCAGAAGATGTGAGGAAAAGTAGTTAGCAGTCACTTGCAATAGCTTTGTCTTATGAACATCATGTAATGAACTCAGTAGTAGAGACAGAAACAATTTTTCAGGGCAAATTCGACTTTATAAACTACTGTCCATTTTCTTTGTACACTTCCCTGCCTTGTTCATGACATGATTTCTAGTCTCTTGAATTAAGTAAATGGAGTGGTTCAAGAACCACTCTCACTGAATTGCTGCATTTGCTCTTCACACAAAATAAGGAAGGGGCTGTGTCTCAGAAAGGGTCATCACACTGCATAGCTGCAGAGAGCTGTTTATGTGTTGGTTGAGTGAATACAATACTTCTAATAGGGATAATAAGGATGGTAAGCAGTGAAACACTCTAAGTAAAGAGAAAGCATGTAGCAACAGAATGCAGGAAGAAACAGGGAAAGAAAATCTAAACATATATCTTTCTTGAATTTGGATGTGGCTCTTCTTAACAGCTTGCTTTTCCAAAAGAAATATTATCTCATTAGCCAGTTATGAATGTTAGCTTATTAGCATACTTAAAACAAAAGCCCGTAAGTCTTAAATTATTTGCTCATTTCCTTGTCTCGAATACAATGACTTTTTTTTGTTCTTTTTTTTCATTCTTCCTTTCCCTGTTTTGCATTGCCTTGGCAATATATATGCCTCTCCAAGAAAAGGACTAAAAATAACATTTCTCTCCTTTCCACTGGGAGTGGAGATGTAAGAAAATAATATCTTATCAGTAAGCACTGAGGGAAAATAAGATTTTATCAGGGACTTGGCTTGACGAAGATAACATGTTATCAAGAGGGGAACTTGGCAAAGATAACACGTTATCAATATCAGGAGTAAAGCTTGGGGAAAATAATGTCTTAATACCTATTAGATTCTAAATAAGCCATCTGTGCTCTTGACGAATTGTTATTTTCTCCAAGTCCCATTCCTGTAAAGATGTTGATTTTTTGGCAAACCACTTCTTTAGCAGTTGGGAAGCGGGGGAGAACGAGGAGAAAAGGAAGCTCCTTCTCCACAAAGCTAGAGGGATATTCTCTTTCTTTTCAAAAGCTTTGCATGCAGGTGAAGATTGCCAATGTGACAGCTTGGAAGACTCACATGTTTAGATACTGAGTGGGTATTGCAGGGAAAACTCCTACAATGCTTGGCAAGTACACTGCAGAGAATCCTGTAACAGGAGAAGAGGGTCAATGTCCCTTCTGTCCTTTGACCACACTACACAGGCTCTGAGGTGCTGCCTATAGGATTTTTGGCGAAAACACTTATCTACAGAAGCGATGACTAGCCATCACTTAGCAATGACTTTTTGCCATTAACAACCTCATCACAATTAGCAGTATTCATTTGGGGCACAAATAAATGACCGCTTTTAGATCGACTGCAGACATAATCACCATTCAGTTAGAGGTTACCATTCCCACAGCTTAAGCTGACCCAAAGGGTCACACAATGCTTATCTCCTGCAGTGCAAAGCATCCATTGCCTCTGCCCTGAAACATTCCCCTCTACCACCTCCACTAAGGGGGTAGAGACAAACCACTGTCTAGTGGGTGCCTGTGCCCTGAAGCTGAAACCTGCAACTCAATTATAAATCTTCACAGTTTCAATCTGGATGAATTTAAATAAATTGTGGCACCTCCTGGAAAATAAGAAATCCAATTCATAGTAGGATGGACTACTAACTGCCTTAAATGGCAGAATGTGGGTGAATGCCACTGGTTATTCATAGGAATGGGCAAGTAGGGAATAATTAGAAGGGAAGCTATGGAGGGCCTGTAGGAGTGTGATGTGAATAATAAAGCACACTTAGGAAAAGGCATATGAATGATATCTGCAGGGTAAGTATTTGTAGCCAGCTGAATTTCCCTGGTGTACAGTAGGAGTGGGAGGGAAAACAATGGGATTTGTTAATCTAAACATTTCCTATGAAGAAGCAGATCTCTTTTTTATTTTTTCATTAACCATTTGGACACCTTACACCCAGATATTTCTCTCTGTTTAGATGTGAGTTTTGTGTTAAGATAACTTCTGAGGCCCTGATATAGCAGAATACATAATGAGCAGCAGGCAGCCATTACAGCTCTCTAAGGTAAAGCATGTGCCCAAATGTGTCCCTGCAGCTGTACACAGTACTGTGACTATCATTCATGTCAGTGGGATGTAAAAGACTAGAACTATTCTGTGCTGGCTCCTGCTCAGTAATAAAATGTGGAAGAGATAGGAAGGTAAAAAGTCTAAAACACAGCATTTTACAGTGATTTTTTAAAAGTACAGAAAGTACAAGAAGTAAATATCTATAAGCTTAGAAAAGATTATAAAAATACCTCCAGGTTTCTACAATTGCCACAGTAACCACAAGCAAGAGACAAGCATGCTCAATCAAAGCCTAGTAGTAGTTAATTCAGAGTCTGTTGCTGATGATTAGCCTCAGCTGCTCATCAATAGAGACTCCAGCTGATAATTATTAAGTTAAACTTCTGAGCAGTATTTGCATATGTAAAGCACGCTTTCCCTGCTGAAGCAACAATGGATGCTATAATGCATTTCCTGATTGTACAGCTCTTGGATTTGGGGAACCTGGGCAAGAGAGTCTGCTTTGCATATCCTTCCTTAGCCTCATCAGACCAACCATTCAGAAGATATGCACTTGCACATACTGACATCTACAAGCTACAGCAAAAAACATTCTTAACCCTGCATAAGAGGAAAAATGCTACCACTCATTTTAACCAGAATATCTCTAATAGGAATAATATAAGACACACTTTTGCATATTCCTCTAAGTATTTACCTAAGCTTCCTTACAACCTAAAAACTGAGCAACAACTAGTCTGTGACAAGGCAGCCTGGTCACCTTAAAAAACCTGCAGAAATTCTAGTGGACAGATTTGGTCCATCAGTTCCTAGTGACCTCCAGATCTGGAGGAAAATTGAATTTGATTCTTGGTTTAGCTTTTTTTCATCTCACTTTCTCCAGATCAGATTTTCATTTCCTGAATGCTATTCTTGGTCATCAGTAATAGCCATGCCTCCTTGGTTAACTGTAGGGTCAAGAACACAGGTAAACACACACAATGTATACGTTTATCTATTAAGTTTTCCACACTTCCTTAATTACATGACAGACAAGGCACGCTCAGATCTGCTTAATACCCAAGGAGTTCAGAGGCACAGTCGCTTTAGGGATAAGGGAACATGAGAAAGAATTGGGAAGACCTTTATGTAATCCGTAACACAACTACCTGCCTCCTTGTACCTATCATATCACTTTGGTTTAAGAGTCCATCATAGGCTTAGTATTAATGGACCTGAATTTTTTTTTATCAGACAGTAAAGAATAGTAAAGCAAAAGATCTATTCATTCAATCATTATAAAAAAAGTAAAGCAAAAAAAAAGCAAAAGTATGGCTTTAGTTAAACATGGGAGACAGGTTAAAAGAGGAAGGTCTAAGGGAATGCAGGTGGTCAGCCTCCACAAAAGCCAGCATTTGGACTCTTAAAGGAGAGTTTAAAATTTAGCTATGGCAAAATTTATGTGCGTTACTGGAAGTCACCTGGTAGCACTGTTACATAGAATCTCAAAAGTTGATTTTCAACACATCTACAGAAATGCTGCAGTATTAGTTCAGGCTGGTTGCTGATGCTGAAACCTGCTCAAAAGCTTGTTATATCCCTTAATCTCCCTTGGCACAGAGATGCCATCAGAGAACCATGCACTGGTATTTTGACTGAGGCTGCTGGAAAAGAAGGTTGTCTGAATACTGACTGAGCATCACAGATTGTTCAAGGATAAATAAGTAAGTCAATAAAAAAAAATCCAAATTCTGCACCACACCATTTCTTCCTCAGCAGGAACCAGATCTCTAAAAACATTCAAATCTTACAGAGCTCAAGCCAACAACAACAGATATGAGCACACATATATAAAGGCAAGTGGCAAAGAACAAATTTTCAAATCAATTATTTTTCTTCTTTCTAAATGTATCTGAAGATTACATATGCAGACAGAAATATTACAAGTTTTAATTTCCAGTTTAATGTTATGAAATAACATCAGTGTTATTTCTCTGATGACATGGCAGCGCAAAAGTTATTAATATCTTTCAGTATTGAGTCTTCTTTTCTCCCCACACATTCTCAGCGCTTTTCATTTGCTGCACCTGTCATTTCATCCACTTCAGTCCCAAAGAAAAGTGAAGGGAAAATGCAAATAACTGCATATTCAGAACACATGACGGCTGATCAGTGTTATGACATTTATCTTCACTTATGACAAGAGATAAAATAACTCAGAAGTTAGTTTCCTGTCCTCCTCATGAAGAAAAGTGTCATACCAGATCGTCATGTACTATATACAGCAGAATTTCTAAAACACTTTGCAGAGGAAAAAAAATCTCAGCAGTGATACAGATGGTAGGTTACATGTCATGGCTATGACATCAGAAATGAAACACACATCATTTTAAAATAGGACGTATAAAAATAAGTCATGATAAAAAAAATAGCCCTAAACCAGTGCACAAATTAGCTAAAGGCAATTAGTTAGACTATTTACAAAAGTTATAATTATATTAAACATGAGATGCTCATACAGTTCAGTGGAATTCTAAATTCTCATTTCCCCACATTTTCCAAATAGAAAGCCACAGCTGGCCAACATATTGTGTTTGACAAAATAATACTTTTCTACTTAAAATCTCCAAACCCCACTGTATACACAAGAGGGAGCAACAAAATTAAAACAAACAAACAAACTAGAAAATGTACACTTAATTCTCTTGAAATCCCATGGAAATCAACAGTGGTTTCAGCATTAGCTTCAGTGTGGCCAGATACTTACCCCAGGGCTAGTCTATTTTTGGTGACTAGACTCCAATGATATGTAATATGGAATCTCTTTTTTGCATTAACTTAACACTTACTTTTTAAAAAATATTTAGCTTTAATATATTAGAGATGCTCCTTCTACAAAGATAAAATCAGTTTATACAGAACTGATATTATATCAGATATATTTGATAAATATATCAGGAAGACTGAGAGATTTAATTTCTATTCGTGACCTAGGTTTCCTAAAAAGCATGAGGAAATTACTTTTCTTTATGATACTCTTGATTTGTTACAAAAGTAAAGACAGCATATCAGAAACATAATCTTGTTTCAAGTAAGCCAAAGGCAAAACTCAGCGACTGATGAAAACAAGCATAGGTCTAATATTTCATATGTCCATGCAAACAGCATGGTGGTGTTAGTAATTTTTAGGTTGTTCCTTAAATGTACACAGTGCTGCATTGCTTTAGGTCAGAATGTGGGCCATGTCCCCTGTGCCCCATCACAAACCTGCTGAGCTTCCTGTGAAGCAAGCAAATGAAAATTTTCATTTTTGAGCAGCCAAGTTTATTAAGGTTAAAAATCACAAAGTAGGAGCAAGATTTAGATGTTCTACTTACTAAGGTTTTGTCTTGTAAGAGATGAGGGGTATCTTTGAGACTAATTGACATTTCTGATGTGACACTCAGAAACATCTTAATGTACGTGTAGGATCCTAAATATGAATTCTAAAGAATGTGCCTACTCTTGTGTATGACAAAACTGAGGCTAAGCCTCACTGCCATCCTCACTTACTATTCTAAAACAAAGTTGCTTTACTCAGAGCAGCAGTGCTCAATATTCACAGGATCTGCATGTATTTAAGTAAAGACTTTCTCTTTTTCTTTCCTCAAATAGATCTCTTGTTTTCTAAGTTCTCCTTATCTCCAGGAATTTCTATCAAAAGGACATACTGTGTGAGACCTCTTTAATAAATACAGGCAATGTGAAGTTTGTAAGGATGTTTCTGTTAGGTAGACTGGGTGCAGGGCCAATGGCTGTAGGCTTTCTACAGTGATGTGAAGTATGAACCAATCCATGTCTATGACAAGTTTTTGTGTTGGAGTAAAAGGAAGATGGAGGCACTTACAAAAATTACTGTATTATGTTGTGTGTAGAGATCAATTACAGTCTTACAATTGATCTGTATTTCTATTGATAGATTTTCATTAAAAATATCTATCCAGCTTCCTTTGCTAGTGTAATTATAGATTTATTAATTTCTACCATTTGAAATATCTTTTGTTATCTTAACATCTAAGCAGAATAGATGGAGACTTGGCCAAAATTGTTTCATAGTAAAAAAATCCAAATCAACCTACCTTATGCCTAAAGAACTACAAAATACGGAAAAAACCAGTAGATCGACTACATAAAAAAAATAATGCTGTAATTGTAGAAGTCCTTTGAAAGGTCAAGCAAAAGAAGAAACAACAATGGTGGGGCAGGGGGGAAAGAAGAGAGAAAAAAGTGGCTTCCATTCTCACCTGCTCCCACCTTGTTCTAGGAAAAGGGAAGGATCTTAATGATTATTTTTAGTTACCTATTCCATATTAATTTGAACTAATCTAGACACAGGAATCAGCTGTTAAGACCTGACATAGTATAAAGCTGAGGAGTGAATGTTTAAGGACATTGCTAACATCAACCTTCTTTTCCCTGTAAGAACAGGCTACTGCAATATATACCCTTACAGGAAATAAGGAATCATGGACTTCTCCCTTTTAAATTATGACCTTCTAACCAGGACAAACTGAGGCAACCAACAGAATAAGAACATTTTATCATACTATTACTATCATGTGTACTTTTTAAATTATGCCGCCTTCTGCCCTTAACTATGATTAAAACAGTACATATATCGAGTTACACCAGCTCTGACTTCATGCACTCCTCTGAAGAAAATTCTGTGTTTCTAACAGTGTATAATATGTATCTTGTCCCTAAGGTAAAATTCCAATTGATAGGATATTTGAATGTGATTTTTCATGTTTTTGAGAGACACTCTGTCCTCTTTTGAACAACTGTAACTTCAGGATCATATTTAAATTTCATACTAGCACCTTATACTAGCAACTTCTACAGAAATGATTTAGTTTCTTATTTGATGAGCACAAACATTTATTGTGAATTCCATCACAGACAATGCTTTTCTTTCTTTTCCTGAATAATCTGACTGAGTCCAATCAACAGGAAAAGTAAAATTCCAGATTTGCCTAAAGACCACACAGATCTATTATGTGACAGTCATTAAAATCCTGGGACATTAAGAAGAACATGGGATGTAAGAGTGAGTGAAAAATTTGCTGTCTGTGTTCAGTATTTTCAGTTCTTCAAATTGTATTTAAAGTCTTGCAATAATTTAGATTTACTGGAAAGTCAAATCTTGAAGTTACATGAGAAAATATCATTCCTTTTTCTCAATTCCTTTGCGGTAAAATCTCATTTTCATCCCTGCAGGAGAAAGCTGCAGAAAACCATCACCTGTCGCGATGAAAAGATCAGAAGACAAAGCCCTTAAAAGCTTATAATTTTAGATATAGTAAATTATGCCTTTTGAACACTTTGAACTAGCAACACAAATTTTTTTATTCGAACTGTTCAAATGACTCGTGCTTAACTGTGATGGGTACATTCTGTAACAGCAGACACGTCAGCCAGGGTGGGCAAATGGAAGGACCAGCACCTGTGACAAGTTTGTGATAGCTATGGTGCAGGCACTAATTCAGCCTAAGGACAGGCCAAAATGGTCAGGCATTTAAAGGAGCCTAAATATCCTGTGCTAATCTTCAGCAGAACTTTCAAGATAACATAATTACACCAGATAAATAAATACACAAAATTAACAAGTATTTCTCATCAATCATTTGAATTATTGAGGTTTTGTTTGTTTTTGTTGGAATTATACTTGAGAGAGCTCTGCAAGCAAAGTTTTGTACTGAAAAACACATTATTTTCACTGATATCTCCCCAGTACACATAATAGGGTTCTCTCCTTCTCCATACTGGGCACTCAAAAGGTGTCCAGATCTCAGGAAAAAATGTCCAAATAAAGGTAAAGTGGTATCATTTCTACTGTCACAGTATAGTGTTTAGAAAGCAGAAGTTTTACTCTGCCAAGCATATAAACCTCCAAATCTGTTAGATATCAGTTACTATGTATTTAATTTCACAGCTGTGCCTTTTCCCTTTTTGATTCACTACCACCATCTTTTTCTGCTTCTCTTGTTCAAGCTATTTGGATCTGGTTCATAATCAGGTCCTGATGATCCTTAATGCTTTAATTTCAGAGCCCAGCATTTCCCAGTTCTCTTCTTCATTTTGAAATTTGTGCAAATTCAATCTTCATCCTCTGTGTGGCTGTGCAGACTGTAATCCCTCATAATAGGCTGATGCTGATCCTGCTCTATGGATTAACCAGTGTAAAATGCCTGTGTAAGGATTTCATACCTTCCAAACTCAGCCCCGAGCAGCCCAGGTATGTCTAATCTAACCAACTGGCTTTTATCAGCTGCACACAAGAGATGTGAAAATAAGCTTCATTTCAAGCCTCAATCACATAACTACAACCATGTTATTATTTATTGTATTTAACACAAGGAGCATATGTGAGGAATTCTAAGGTACACTCTGCAGTCATACATCACTGGATTTCGCATGGTGCAAGTTTCTTTGAAAATTGTGAAATGTCAATATTTTCATGCCTGTTTCTGATTATTTCTGTTAAAAAGAGAGAGGGAAGAAATACTGCTGAACTTCAAGTGCAATTTTCCTGCTTTCTTCTTGTGAAATCTATATTCCCATGCCAGATGGTGTCTGAGTTATCAAAGTTATTACCCTAAACTCAATTAGAGAAGAATGAAAGTAATTAAGTAGGGGATGAAGTGACAGAAGTATTCAAGATATAAAGGACCTAATGTAGGTGAGGACTCTCTAAATTAGATAAAAATTCATCTATAAATGCAGCCTAGAACATAACAGCTTGAACCTTTACTTTCAGATATTCTAAGTCATTGTGCAAAATTCAGTACTTGCTCAAGTCATTGTGCAAAATTCAGTACTTGCTCAAGTGGGCACAATTCCCAGTGACACAGTGGTCTGTAGAAGGTAGGAGTAATTTTTTTGTTCTGCAGAGTCTATTACTAGACATCACCAAACACACTCTGAGATAGTTATTGCTCAAAATGTTCCTGTACTTGTTGTAGGATGGCTTTTTAGGCTGTTGTGTCACCTCAGGAATGTTTGTTTCCTTTCTTAATCGTGGCTGTTTTGTATTCACCACAGCAAAAATCAATTACAGTAAATACTTTTTACTATAAAACCTGTAAAGTAGACACCACATAGGTGCTGTTTACATTTAGTTTCTTTCACATTTCTTTTTTCTTTCTCTATTTGCTTTTCCTTTGGTGAAGTAAATCTAAACAAGTTGACACTGAGTTACAGGTATAACCAAGAACTACAGCTACAGGTTTTAAGGTGAAGCAGCCAAGAATTACTTTTTAATCTACTAATGACAGTCTACTTATAGGAAAAATATATAAGAAAAGCTAGTGAAAACAAATCTCTTTGGCTTATCAACACTCATTTCTGCATAGCTTCTACTGACAAGAATCATGTTTATGGATAAAACTTATCAGGATAATTTGTTAGCATTCTGCAGGTTGTTCATTCACTTTCTCTTTAACAGGGAGATATACCCAAATTCTCAAGGTATGCATAGGTGAAGGACAGTAAGGAAAATACTAATATGTTCTGAAATGCTCAGAATTGATGCTGGATGGCTGAAAGAAAAGACATATGTACCACTTTAGAGAACAGGGATGTAGCTTGTGCAAAATCTCTGGCCAGAAAGAGAACAAATTGAATCTTAATAATGCATGCATCTCTTGCACCCCCACATAACATAACATAACATACCAATACCATACCATGCCATACCATACCTAAAAGTACAGTGTGGAAAGAATACAAGATTTTCAAGTATAAGCACTGAGAATTTAGGAAGTAGCAGAAGTACTTCTGCCTTTGTTTGCCTCACGTGTGTACAGGACAAGACAAAGCACTACTGCAAATACTAACATGTCAGATGCAAACACTAGCAATAGTTCCAGTTTGCAGGGGTGTGCCCTGACAATCTGCAGTGTCATGATACACATAGTTAAGAAAATCCCAAGCTCTTTTCCCCACCGCCCTAAGGAAAGGATTATTGTCAATGCAGACCACTTAAATTTTGGGTTTAGTACACTCTTGCAAAGGTTTCAAACTTATGCAGGAAGGAAATGCAGTAGCTGCTTAGAAGAAAGAGTAGGAACACAACCAGTGACTATGAACTGCCTAAACCAGATGGGCCAGGGCCCCAGAGAAATCTGCCTTCAGTTACATCCTTTCAACATCAGTGGCACACACCTTTCCTGAGCAGGGCTGGTCTCAAAGGCTACGCTGAGACCAAAAGCAGATATATTCCAAAACCTCAAATTTCTGCAGCTGAAGAAAAAAAAAGGAAGGGGTTTAAAGTGGAGTACAGTCACAGCAGAGCCACGACTCAGAAGACTTAAAAAATATGCCACTGAGAACCACAAATAAATGGATAATGAGAAAATGGAGAAAAATTCCCTACTGGAGACTTATATATCTCTGGGGAATTGATCCACTACATTCACATATGGGATGCTAGGGTGCATATGAGACTGGAGCATGCACATATATGCATGTCTATTAAAGGCTTTGGAGGAGGGCGGGGGAAGTCCCATATGGAATTGCTACTGGTTTAGTTGCAACATTTCTGAAAATACAGTAACAACCCATGATATTTTCATGACCATTGCAGGTCAGGACAGCTGAGGCAACGGCACTTTCAAGTGGTATATGAACATTTTCAAGCTATGTCAGATGGTAGCATAAAGGGCAGATTGCAAATGGTTCCCTTTTTGACCACTCTTAACATATCAATTAAAGCTACCAATAAATCACAGTGAATGTATGGTCCTGATTGAATTTCAGTGTTTGGAAAATTTTGAACCCAGGGCACAGTACAATTCTGGGCTTATATATATGTCTTCAGGAAAAAGAGCTTAAACTATTAGTGCAATGGAGTATGCAGAGAGCAGTGAAGCACTGCTCCAAGAAACAGGAAAATCAGTAACTTGAGGTCACATTTCATATCTCGCTTTGTAAAATGGAAATAGCAAAAAAGAGAGAGGCATAAAGCTAATTTAGAATAGAGAATATATGAGCAAGAAAAAAAAAAGTATAATGAAACCCCATAAATGGAGCCGTTAAGACAAAGATGTTAAAAATACCTACTGAATTTAAGATAAGCATAGCAGACACTGACCTTAATTTAAATGTTATTGAGGAAAAACATCTGGTAGACTTCTGGTTAATTTGTTGAGAAAAGAATGAGATCACACATATTCTTCAGACTACTCAATTTTAAGGAAATCTAAAGAGCATATATATTACTAAACTCACCTATCCTAGTTTCAGGGCACAATGAAATACTAGAGAACCAGTAAACTACTTCCTAGTACCCGAAGTTTTAGTAATGTTGACTTGCTCACAGGTATGTGGAATAAATCTAAACCAATGGATATATCTATAGAAAGCACTTCTCCATAAGCAGTGACACATCCATCAGCACTCTCTTTGAAAGAAAAAGAAAATTACTAACTTCAGTGAAAGAAGCAGTGGTGATTCCCTTTATAATTCAGATGAGGGGGAATCCTACCACGCATCTAGTAGGCCAAAATTATTAAGACAGTGATTGAGAACTCTTTTCCAGAACAGCTTGCTCTGCCAAACCTATATTTTTATCTTAATTTGCAATTAATTTATTCCCCAGCTGTCAAGAAAAGTCTAGCAATCAAAAACTTTTTGATTTTCTTTTTTTTTTTGTTTCTCATTCCTAATTCCAGTGTAGACTGGGGGACGGAAGAATAATGAGACAGAAAATCACCCATAATTATTGTTTTCATTTAGGTGATGGAGAAGATGAGCATTATTTAATTTTAAAATTTTCTATATTGGTACTTTACAATGAAATTCTATTATCCAGATTTCTTTTCTATGTCTTTCTACCATTTTGTAAAAAGATAAGGTCTTAAAGATTACTTAGATGGTTCAGAAGCATATTCCATTAAAAGAAATAATCACTGAGGAGCCTGAGAGGAGCAGACTTTCAAAGAAAAGCACGTGTCTACAAGGCAGGTTAGGTGCACCTTTAGGCATCTATCCTTATTCAAATTGCTTAAGTGGCTTTAAAAAGAAAGTCCTAACTGACTCAGTTTGCTTTTGAAAGTGAGATTTAATATTCTTTTGAAGATGCTATCCCAAGACTTATTATAAATCCATTCTGACAGGCAGGAACCTGCCAATGCTCTGTACGCAGACAAGCCTCTGGAAATGCAAGGACTGTTTAAAGGAAGGGAGAGAAAACCCACAAATCTCAAACATGCTCTTTATGTCTGTGGCTGCTACTGAGGGGTTTGACCATAACCACTTTTTCTTTTGATGCCTACTGCAACAATTTGGCTTGGAAGACGTTAACTTCTGCTTTACATTTATTATATTGATAATGAAAATGCTGCCAAAATTGAAATTTGAACACTCTTTCCCGTTTAAATAAATGAAAGAGGGTCCTGTCCTACATCATGATGATTTGCTTTGTGCAGGTAACAGACCAAAGAATTTCAGTCAGCTCTTAAGTATGAGTTTTGATAAATGTAGCCTAGTTTTAGGCTGCTCCCTTCATCACAGTGACTCTGAAGCTGTTTGTGCTCAGAAATTTCAGAATCAGAACAGAACTTCTTGTGCTACTGATTCGAAACCACCATGCAGCATTTAAGTCATATTTGAGAGAATAAGAAGAATAAGCCTTAGTAAAACATCTTTATGTGGTTGTGTACTGTGGATATGAAATAGTAACAAAGAGATTTTGGGAAGAACAGCTCATTAGTTTCTTCTTAAGTAAGAATATTAATTAAAGTGAAAATATTCCCTGTTTGCTTTGCTAGCTCCAAATACAATAGGAGGTCCTTAGAGTACCTTTTTTCCCAGCAGAGATCAGGAAAATTAAAAACAAAACAAAATAACAATCTGTAATCATTTTATATTATTATATTAAAAGCCCTCTTCCTTTGGTAACAAGCTAACAACAAAATCCTTGTTCAGAGGATTTTTCAGGCTTTCAGGCAGTACACCTAAGCTTCTGAAGAGACTTCTTGAGCCATGAAATGGGGTACAAAAATGTTTAATCCCTGACTGAACTGCTATCCTTGTGGAAGCACTCTGAATATATACAATTACACCAGAAAAAAATTCATGTTCACCAGCAGTACATTTCATTGTGAGGAAGCAGCTTTTTATTTCAATACAGAGGGTATTTTTTAACTGGTACAGTTGCCTCCATGCTAGAAATGCTTTACCAGTAAAATCTACAAATGATTGTGTACTGGTGAGGTGCTCCGAGAAAACACACTGGTTAGGCCAATGCTATAATTCACACTTTCCTTCCTTTAGATTTCTATAAATAGCATTTTTAATCATCAGCAATTCAACATATGAATAAAGTTCGGAAGATGGAGTGGGATTTTAGAATGGCATTCATTAGTTACAAGAAAAAATAGGCTGTGCTCATCTTTCTAAATCTCTCAGATACTTTTGAGCCTGTCATGTAGGCCTATTTCCCTAGCTCCTGAATCACTTAGGTGCAATTGAAAAGCACATTCCTAGGCAAAATACATTGTCTCCAAGACTTTCAAAATGGCATGGCCAAGATTTTGCTTTTTACTTAGATACTTAAAATTTTGACACAAATTAAAAAGATATTCCAAATTGAGCAGCTGGTCTAGCTTTTCTAAACATTTTAAAAAATAGTAAATTTACTTTTGGTATTAACACACTTAGCCTAAGCACTTACAAAAACTAGTGGATACCCAAAATCATTGATTTGTTTTTGGTTCTTCCAACTATAAATTTTTCAAAATATTTTGTTGTGTTTTTATAAATTTTTCAAGCTTTTGGAAGCATAAGGACAATTTTTTACCTATGTTAAAAAGAATTTGGCCACCAATCATATTAATTTGTGAAGGTGTGTTTAAAGAAGAAATGGGTACAGCCTGAGAGTCTATCTAGCTTTAGGCAGTGGCATGACTGGTAGGGACAAAGTTCATTCTTGCCAGAAAAATAGCATGGTTTTCTGGAATTTATTGCTATTACTTGAATGAAACTATTTCAATAAACAAAACTACAAACACTGTAGAGATATCACATTCTGTAAGACTCAGATTAGCATAAAAGAGTATAAATTGGATGTCTTCCATACTGTCCTTCTTTTATTGTTTTTTCTCAAGAAATTCTGTGAAGACCAGCAGTTCAAACTGATATGAAAATACTGGTTATTGGTATAGAAAAAAAGCTGGAGGAGGGACTACATTAAGCACTTGTTATTTTGCAGCAAAAATAACTTTAAAAAGTCATCTCAGATGGCTTATACTACTGCAATGTAGTATTGTTTTGATTATGGAGTCAGCTGCTGAAATAAAGATTTGGACAAGTAATTATACAAAAAAAAAAAAAAACCCAGATCAAGAACTGTGGGTCCAAAATTTCCTCTGCTATAATTCACTTAAAAAGTTATCTTAGCAGCTATAAATAAATATAGCAGTAAATATAGAAAATCTTCCTTTGATATCACTGAAAAATACCACTGACCTTTTCTCACTTGTGCATGGCCATGGTGGTGGGCTGCAGAGGAGGGGGCTACATAGTACCTGGATTCTCACCAGTTCTTGTGAAGTTCACTACTCATAAAATCACAGTGCAAGGAATCTCATTTTCATGTAATGAATCAGCTACAAGTACAATACTCTATCTTTTTAGTTTAAATGAATTTCATGGCAGAATTGGACAAAGCCATCTGCTGCCAATTTTCTTGGCAACTAATAGCATTGCTGCTGGCTGCTGCCAAAGAAGAGCACATTGCCATACATCTGTTACAGTTGCTATAAAACAGCAAGCTTCATCACTCCTCTCCATTGCTTCTTCCTCCCAAATCCCTGAAGGCTAGATCGTGGCCAAAGTACCACCAGCATGTCAAAGGCAGGAGACCTCATCCAGAATTCTGGCTATACTGGCAAGAGTGCAGCATCTCTCTCCTGGCTTTGTCCATCCTTCTTGGCCACTGTGAAGGTAGAGAAAAAACCGTGTGGGTATGTCCAGTAGATACAACCTCCCTTCTGATACTTAACCATTTGTGATGTGCTAAAAAGGCTGCTGGTAGCTGTGGGCTATTTCAGACTGCCAAAGACAGTATGCTGAATTTAGGTAGCGTGTCCTCCTCTTCCTAGAAGCTGTATAGGAATTGAAGTCAGGCTACCCAGACAGAAGATGATCTGAGTTGTTCAGATTCTAACTTAGAGGTTGCAAATTAGGCAGCTAGGCAGCTCATGTGAACTTATGTCATGGTTTTAAGGAGGATTTTGATTACATCTTTCGAAGCATGCTGAGAAGAACCTTGAAAGCTTCTTTAAGAACAAATCCATGAAATTTTAATTTGCAGTGCAGTTGAGAGTGCAAAGACACATCCCCAGCCCTTGTGTCAACCGCTGCCAATCATTCAGGAGAACCAGATATTAATTAACTGTTGTAACAGGAAAAAATGGTGAAGCATCTAGACATTTTAAACACTGACATGAAACTCGTATCGTAAGTTTCAAAATACTTGGGGATGCTCTCCAGTCTCTCGCAACTGCCAGAGTGGACTTACATAGGATCTCAGGTTCTAAATGAGAGCAAAAATACATTTAGCCCTGTTAATGGTAGAGAAAAACTGAAAAGTAGTTCCCTAAAGGTTTGAAAATGAAAGAGTAAATAAACCTTCCACCTCACCACCCATCAAGATTTTCTGAAAGAAGTCCTAACCCACTGATACCAATGGTGAAACTTCCAGTTTTCTGATATGGTCCCTTTTGGTCTTTGCTAAATCACAAAAACAGATACTAAAAAAACCCCAAAATGCAACATGCAGTCACAGCTGCTTCTTAAATCACCATGTTTAGCAAATATAGACAAAAAGTTCCCTATATTTTGCTGGTGTGTTTTTAGAGGTTTCAGATCAAGAAGAAAAAAGGTCAGAAAATACACAATGAAATTCTGATACGTCATCAGAACAAACTTGTTTTAAAAAAGAGAAATTATTTCTTACTGGTTAGGCTGATGTGATGGATTAGAAGAAAATGGAAGTCAGTGTATTTATAAACTGGCACACTAAACATGTCAGAAATGAACATGAGAATATGTAGACCAGATGTTTAACAGAGAATAAATCAATCAAGTGGAAACATTTTATAATACACTCTGAGCAACAAAGGGATGAATGGTGGGTTAGGGAGAGAGTAAAAAGCACAAAGCCTATTACCTTTTATTACAAACTACTATGACTACAGCCAATAACCACTTACTAGTAGAGACACCAGCACTAGATGATTTACAGGCCATAAAGACTCTTAGACAGATTAAGAGAATTAAGTTGATTCTTAGCCAGTATTAACTACTACCTAAAAGCAAAAATATCCAGTCAAAGAGAATTCTTGATCTCGTCTGTTCCTCAAGACTGGGAGTTCAGGAAGCTGAAGCCAAACTGACAAACTAGCAAGAATCTTCATCTAGCTGCCCCGAATCGGAAAATGCACTTTGCATAACGTGTTCATTTCTTGGTTTATCTTGTTTATAGGATGCCAGTAACTAAGCCCAGGAAAAACTTACATGCATGTTAACTGTGTGAGGAAGAAGTTATAGCAGGCAGTGTGGTTACTTAGATGGCTCAATTTATGCAAGCACTTAAGTTTATGCAGAATCAGAGTCCTGTATTTTAGAGAAGGACATAACTCATTCTGTACTTTACATATTCAGTGGGAAAAGAGCTGTGAGTGAGTGTAGTCTTGGGGTTCTGTATTTAAAGTCCAGAAATTCAAAGTCATACATGGATCCCACAGCATCCATTACTCTCTCCACTGGCACACATGTAGTGTTTCGCATAGCTGTTTATGCTAAGAAATTTATGCCCTGAAGTGCGTGTAAAACATTACCAACTTATGTTCCCCACAGCTGCTGTAACTCTAAAGTCCCTGGCTTCCGTGCATTTAAATTAACAGTCATAACAATACACCAAAGCCTTTTCTCGCTTTGAAATTCGATTCTAGGTAATTTTTTTACAGTATGTAATCAAAACTCTCATATTGATCTCCTGCTGAAATAGCTCTCCTTCTCAGAACGTTCTGGAATAACAGGGGCAGGTCACTTACTGCTGCTCCTGCACAGCATCTGATCTTCATACCTAACATTTTCTCAAATGCACAGGGTTTTGGTTTTTTTCAATGTCATGGTCATCTGCCCTTGTGAAAGGTCCTATTCATGGCATATGTGATGTTTTCAAGCCAAGTCTTTTTGAAATCACCCACTCACAGAAAAAAATATAAGAACAAGAACGATGACATATTGTTTTATTCCCTATGCTTCGTCAATCTGCACAGCATTTAAGCCAATGCCTTTGTGCCTGTCCCCTCCTCACCATGAAATAAACTTCTAAGCAAAGAAGTACTAGAAACCTCATTCAATGGGTAACTTTATTAAACTGGCAAAAATGGGGACAAAGAATGAAAATATTTCCTGCTCCAGTTAAACAGTGACTGAATCATATTTGCAAGGTAAATTATTTTTTCCTGGAAAATAAGCAATTTTCTCAAATAATTTAAAAAATCTTGCATAGGGCCTGCATCAAAAATGCAAAATTTTATCCTGAGCAGTCACAGTCTGAAAAACTGTACGCCTCTTAGAAAGGACATGTAGAATGGAAACATTTTGTCAACCTCAATTCTTTATAAAGACACTTCAATATTTTGCTATGTGTATTTATACAACTAAAATAAATGAAGAATATGGAATCCTGTTGTGTTCTGGTGATCCTTATTAAACAAACAACTTGATAAAATGAAATATGTGAAGACCTACAGAATGGCCCAAGTGCCGGAAAACCTATTTTAGAATGAACTGCTGAAGGACACAAAATCTATTCAGATAAACAAAAATATGGCTAATAAGCAATTTGCTCGTATCCTTTAGTATCTGTGAGAAATACTACAATTCATTTCAAAAAGACACTTCCAATTTTAAGAAAATGTTAGAGGAACAAGTGATTGATAATTGAATTTTCAAAAATGAAAGACAGAAAAAAGGTACAAATTTGCGCAGAGAAAGTAATTAAGCATTGAAACAACCTGCAATAATCACCAATCATTTTCTGTCTCTCCAAGTGTGTCTTTTTGCTTGGTATACTAGAAATGTCCTTTATGTCAGCGATTTTGGTGAAGGACTGAGAGCACTATCAGAGCTAAAGAGTGTGCACCCCAGACTCAATGATCTCCACTGCACCTTAGCCTCTTCCTGGAGAACCACATTTCTGAAATTTCAAAGAGGAATTTGGAAATGTAGGAATCCAGTTCTCCAATTTAGGGCATGTGAACTAATGAAGTTCTACCACACTTACATTGTGAAGCCAGCCAAAGCCAAACTCTGCATTACTCTGCTGCCATATCTCATGGAACCAAAATCTATGAAATCACACAAACCTCACACTTTAATATTATCATCTGCAACCAAAGTAAGAAAGAAGCAATATAAATGGTAATGAGAAGATGTCTGTTTCACTTTATTTAAAAGCCAAACTAATCCTATAATCCTAAC
Organism: Pseudopipra pipra; assembly: GCF_036250125.1. Taxonomy (NCBI): domain Eukaryota; kingdom Metazoa; phylum Chordata; class Aves; order Passeriformes; family Pipridae; genus Pseudopipra; species Pseudopipra pipra. The sequence goes on from NC_087553.1 coordinate 22,249,208, forward strand.
AAACAAAAATATTAGGCTCTCCATAATTACAACATAACAATGTCCATATGGCGTTTGTCTGTGGGGAACAAGAACAAGAGGCTTTACAAGTTAAATTCCAGGGAAAAAGTCCAAGGAAAACTAAGACCTATTATTGGAGATGTTGAAAGAGTGACTTGACTGCAGTAAGTAGCGGCTATTGCTTATAAAGGTATTTCATTTATAAAGAGGAGTCAGGTGTTTATACACCAATCTTGTAGAAGGAAGAACAGTTTGTATAAGGCAGCTTGAAGATTTTTCAGTTTTCCTTTCTATATTTGTGTGGTTTATTTAAGAGCTATGAAAATTACAAATCAGCCATTGAGTTCTCAATGATAGCTGCGAAAGTACACATTAACAAAACAGACAAATAGAGAACTGGAAAGAAAGAGAGAAGATTAAAAAGAGTTCATAATTTTTCCCTTGTGATGCCTCATTGTGGTGCATAGTTGAAGTGTAGTAACACTAAGGTAGAATTATTGTGCAAGGATATATCCATTCAGTTCTTTGTACTGCAATGCGTAAACTCAGCCCATGATGCTCTAACACAGCCATAAAATGAGGCTTAGAAAAAATTTCAAAAGGTGTCTTGGAGCCAGATGATTCAAGCTAGAGGGATAGTCCCTCAAGAAAAGCTTTTGATACTTAACTGTAAAAAAATTAAGGAAGCTAACATGCTGATGGGAAAAGATGAGAAATATGTTTACTCATCACACATTGAAGTCTTGGAAAGCAGTGCATGTTTGGCAAACTAAATGTGCTTGAAGACAAACTGAATGTGACCTTTTTCCTTTTTTAGAAATTTTAGAGAACCTGTAATTTTTGAACACACTAAGCATTGTGACTTTATGTAATATAAATAGTTGCATTGCAGACAATACTAACACTTGACTTTTGTTAACAGGAACATAAACCTTCTATCCAGTGGCTCATTCTAATTAACAGGGAAAGACAGTGTGCTCAAGAATAAAGGAGGGAATTTGTGCAGGGAACTGTCAAGAACACTACATAATACCTACCAGAAAGGACAGGCTGTTTTATTGACTTGAGCATCTATTCTGTGTTAGTACTCAAAAAGGGGAAGCAAAATGATGACTCTTGGGTCTGTTGCACTGATGCCAAATGCAGTAAGTGCACTTAAAGTAATGAAAAAGTTAATCCAGAAGTCAGTAGATACATGGAAAATTAATTGATAGGAATATAATTTTTTTTAATTGATTGGAATTGATAGGAATAGTTTGGGGTTTTTTTACTATCAATCTGATAAATCTGATTTTATCTTTTCATCCTATTTAAAGTTGGCAAGATTATGCACAGATGTAACATATTAAGGCATTGCAAGATGTCTGATTTAGTAACAAATTTTCATGTTGGAAAGATACAATACCAGGACATTCCATTTTAAGAACTAAAAACTGGCCAGATAGATTGCAAGCAACAACTGTAAGTTACTGAAACAGGAATATCTGCAAGGACCTCAAAGGACTCAATACTCTGGTGGTTCCTATTTAACATTTAATGATGCTCTGGAAATAAAAAAAAACCAACTTCACATACAACACAAAGTTAATAGCATAAATTATGCTAAAGACAGAACAATCTTTTCCCACTCAAACAAAATGCGGTTCATTATGTCCAATTGCAAAGGGATATTTTTGAGAACAAACAGTGAAGACCATATCTATAAAATAGAATCATTTATTTTGGAAAACAGTGATCATGGAAGGGACTTAAAACCAGCATAGATAAGCAAAGAATTGAAAAAGAGTTTCAAGAACTAGGAGTGTAAGTCACTCATTATTTGGAAGTATAACTGGGGGAGTAAGGAGCAGGAGGTGATAAATATATATAGTACCTCTGTATATAGTACTCATGAGAATGATATTTCATACCACTATGACTTCTGTCACATGCATTTTTAAAAGTGTGTTGAAAATCTGGACAGGGTTCAGAGGACAGCCAGAAAATAACTTAAGAATAGAGATAACGCCCCACAATTGAAAGAGATCAAACTGTTCAGCCTGAAAAAAGAAAACTGAGAAGTGAGTTGAATAAACTGTGTAAGTTCCCCCATAGGAAGAAAATAGCAGGTATGAAAGAGCTCTTTAATCTACTGGAGAATGATAAAGCAAGAACCAGAAACTGGAAGCTAAATTTCAAATGAGAAATAGTGTACCCATTTTTGTCATTGAAAATGACTAGTCATTGCACAAGCTTCCCATAAATGATGTGACACAAACACCAGCTCAGACAACTGGAATGTCCCTGATGGCCTTTAACTCAATGAACATGTGACTTCCATCAAGGTTTATAGTTGGTCCTGAGAACTGCACACTGACAAACCTCACTGAAGTTTTTGCAGCTGACAAGATCAGGCCCAACACTACCCACTCCACCACTGCATACAAGGACTAAACTATTATATTCCCTGCTGTTCATCCCCAAGTTTTCCTCTTGCCACATTTTAGTTGGAAGGCATCCTATCAAAGAGGAAGCAGATATTTCACAACCCTTTCCTAAGTAAACAAGCAGGCAATTGCCACAAGCATCTGTGGCCAAGTCCCATAAAGCCTGCTGAGCTGCCAGATGTCAGCGTGACCATTGGTAGCTGCACATTGCAGTGCTAATTGCTGTGGATTATCACAGAATTTCCCAAAAGCTGTCATTTCCTGGACCATTCATTTGAAAACTAATGATTCCTATGTCTCTTTTGAAGTTTGAGAGAGAGAGAGAGAGATGCAGCACTTGGTACTCTCACGCTGTAAGTAGTAAAGATAGAGAACAAGAAAATAAGATGTACTTCACAAGTACTGCTTAGGATGTCATAATTCTTCAACAAATCTTCCTTAGAACTTTAAGACAGACAAAAGAAAAAAAATCAGTATTAATTTAGATGACAATCCCATGTACCTGCCTTACAAGTACAGCTTAAATTTTACAGTCTCAATTAATGTGTATGTACATGAGAACTGTTACTCAAAGAGTCTTGGTTTTCTTTTCTATAGCAAGTAGATTTTTTGTTCTTTGTAATGTCAAAGCAAAGCTTGAAATTGTTATCTAGTTATAAATTCTGATCTAATAATTCATAACCCAAATGGTAACTAATGAGGAGTTTTATTTTTAGGAGAACAGATGCAGAGATGCTTTAGAAAAAACCCTATAAATTCAATGTCATGATTTTTGTGATCCAGAACTCAGGATATTAGGACATCTGGGATTGACAAAACTGTAACTAATATTTCTTCTAGCCAAAGAGAAACCATCAGTCAAATTAAATTCTATTAAACCTATAGAAGTTTACAGTGTTTAAAATATTTTAAAGTTTGAGGAATTACATCCATTCTTTTCTCTTTCCATCTATTTCTGTGAGTTTACTATGACATTTTCTTATTTTACAGACTAAGAAAAGAGAAGGAATTTCTGTTCCCACAGAGATAGCCATATACAATCTTTTTTTTATTATTCTGATATTGAAAATAAGTATGCAATGCTTTCCTGTGGGTGAGTTTAGTTCATTCCTGACAGTTATATATTATGTCATCTTGCAATTTTTTTAACATATCCGCATTTAAAAAAAAAAAACTCAATTAAAAGAAAAAACCCTTTAAATTGCCAGATATAACATTTATCAGCTTCAGGCTAGGACTCACCAAGAAGCCTGAAGCTTAGTTAAGTATCCATCTTCTTATAATTAATCCGTTTTTTCTTTTTTTTAAAGGAAGAAAAATATCTACAAAATGGAAAGAATGGATAAGACTTAGAGAATAATTACTCTTGAAGGTTAAAGATTTTCAAATACTCATTTAAGAAATGAATGGAACTGTTAAAAAAAAAAACAACTGAATTTTCTTTTCTGATAAATTTCAAGAAAATTGAGAGGTCCACTTTGATTTATGTGCTAAGATGTATCTCAGTGTTCTCCCTTCCTTGCCCTCATTGAGCTGGTAACTCATTCCCTTCTGTAAGTTTTACACTCATTTGATGGTACAGACTTGGAAATAAACAACAAACTAAGCTCCATTTTGACAGACATGACTTGTGAAAACCTTAGTTGCAAATACAGATATTGGTCACCTCTGTCTACAACCAGGACAATTACACTTAGGGTTGTTTCCTACCTGCACGTAGTATCTCCCTATTTGCAGTTGTGGCTAAACATGAGCACAGTTTAGCTTGACATTTGTCAAGCCCAAATTGCACTTTATTCTTCAGGTAACATGTACTTCTGCTCTACACATACTTTTGCCACACAGGTCTTATTGGCAATTCAAACAACCCAAGAGTCAAAGGAAAGCATTAGAGACAGGGAATAACATTTCTTCCCCTTTCAACCCATGCTCCCAAAGTAAAATGCACTTCAAACTTTAATGATCTATTTAAACCTCCATCATTCAAAAATATGTCCTGTCGTCACTGTAGAAAAATGGACATACCCGTAGTTTTGCCACTGATAACAGTTCTTTAAGTATCTTCTAAATCAAACTGCCTTGCAGACAGTGAAAGTTTTACTTGGACTACAAATAGATACCAAAATAATGCCCCATAATTACTAACAGTAATTACCCCAGTAATAACTAATTAATAACTTGGGAGTTCTGTTGATTCTTTTGACCCAAGGCTTTGAAAATTTCTGACAGTGGGAACTAGCAGGTAGGGAATAAATTGCCCTCTCTGCGCTTACCGGTAGCAGATACAAACCTTCCCAGGAAGCAAGCAGCTGCTGGCTGAGAGACAGGATATAACTGGATGGATCAGCTGCTCAGATCACTTGGAAAGGTCTCTGGTCATCTCCACTGGTTTTCCAGCCCCTCTACTCTTAGGTTCCCTTCTTCCTGCTACTCTCATCAGACTAACCATTATCTCTGTATTTTCGGTGGTGGGTCATGGCAGCTTTGAAGTTCAGACACATCAGAGATGTTTTCATTAACTAGTTCAGACACGGACACCAGTAAGGCTGGATCAGCTCAGGCTGCATACAGAATCCCAAAATATCCACATTCCACCTTACCAACAGAAGCAGAGATACTGGATATGCAACAGCAGTGCTTCAACTGTACTTTTAAATGCAATATAGAGGTACTGAACATCTCCTTCCCAGCACCCCTTCCCCACCAGCCCTCTTATCATAAATGACTGAAAAACAGACAGAGCTTTTCCTCTTGTAAAGGAAAATAATGTCCTACCTCTTATTTATTCTTAGTTGCAGTGAAGTAACACTAAAACCACCTAGCAACTAGCTAACTCTAGGTACAAACACCCTCCACAACACCACCAACAGTTCAAGACAGAATTACAGAATTATATCATTATTTGAGTTAGAAAAGACCTTTAAAGGTCATCTAGTCCAATGCCCCTGCAATGGGACATCATGCACTAGGTCAGGTTGCTTCAAAGCCCTGTCCAACCTGACCTTGAATGCTTCTGATAATGTGGCATACACAACTTCTCTGGGCAACCTGTTCCAGTATCCCACCAGCCTCATTGTAAACATGCTAAAAAATGATCAACAGTAAGCAGAGAGAAGCAGTGCATGGATCTGGGGAGAAATTTTTAACTATCTGAAAATGTTTCCTAGTTTATTTTGGCTGGCCGTATGACTTCTCATCACATTGTCTTCAGTGGAAGCCCTAAATACAAATGCTCCTAACCAGCATATAAGTTTGTGCAAATAAAACAGATGCAAAAAACCCATACAGCTGAAGAGTATGTTAGAAAAAAAAGAACAGAAAGCTATGTTGGTTAGGAGAAGTTTACTCATAAAGGGGGATAACTAATTATCATATAAAAAGGAGTCCTAGCACAGTAACATAAACTGCTGGTTGGGATTTTTTATGTCAAGTATAGCTAAGCAAGTATTTAGAGAGCAGAATACAAAGCATAGGAAAGCAATAGACAGATGAACTGTGCCCAACTGATCTGCATGACTTCAATTCTGAAATGTCATTTTTGTATAGAAATGAACATCTGAGCCATATTAAATCTTATCTGTTATAACTGGGAGGATGCAACACTCTTCTCTTTTAGCTCCATTTCTAGGCTCCTTGGGTCTTCCACACAGAACACATTATAACTTTGCTGAACAATGTTGCTTGGTCTTATATCTCCAAAATAAGCCTGTTCTTTTCGAGTGAAAATCAATTTTTAAAAAAGGAAGCAAATGGGAATATGTTTTTAAAGAGAAAGAAAGAAAATAAATGATGTACATGTGAAGGGAAACTAGCAGTGGTTGAAATTTTCTGATCACATCATCATTGGTGCTGAACAAGGAACATAAACACTATTAGAGAAATACTAGAATAGCAGCCCTTATTCCCACTAGGCAGTATGGCAAATATGTCCCTGGGAATTCAGTAATAAAACAGAGAAAATTGAACATGTGTGACAGAGAGACAGAGTGAAATGAACCACGAAAAAGAAGTACAACATAAAAGGCTTAAAAGGGTTCAAGGTGTGAAAACACTGAGGAAAGAGGGATGTGTGAACCAGTGCAAGTACAAGAGGAAAACAGTTGCAGGATTTTGAATGAGTGAGGCTGAAGATGATAGAGGGTAAGCAAGCATAAATGTGAAGGGAAAAACAGGGGTATGGATGAACATGCAAGTGAGCAATAGAGCATGGCAGTGACAGGCTGTAGTGCAGTAAGAAATGGCAAAAGTAGGAAAATCAGAGAGAAAAGAGTTTCAGTGGTGAATTTCTTTTTTGTTGTTGTTGCTTTTACCTTCATCATTGATCAGAAGAGAAAGTGTTACATGAAACCAGACCAGCAAACAATGTAAGAAAGACACAAAAGCCACAGTAATCACTAAGAATTCTCAATAAACAAGACATTGGGAAATTACCTTCAATTTTGTCCCCAAAGCTGAGATGGTCAGAATGACCGAGCAGCGTGTTGTTCGGAAAATGGCAAAGTGGAACAAAGGGGAACCAGTAACTTCAACAGTGCAACAAAGTACTTGAATGTTTTCTCCCTTCTGTGATGAACTGTTCTTGTCACAGTCTACCAGTAACTTCAACCCGTGCAACAAAGTACTTGAATGTTTTCTCCCTTCTGTGATGAACTGTTCTTGTCACAGTCTACTGTGAACTCAAACATAAGTAGAGTATCACAATAAAAAGTAAGGAATTAGGTGTAGAGAAATTAGGGACTACAGACATTAGGCACAACTATCTGTAAGAGACTCTTGTAGAAATGTTCTTCTGCTGTATTGGGTTTGCATGACAAGAATTTGGTAGCAGGGATCTACAGGGGTGGCTTCTCTGAGAAACTGCTGGACACTTCCTCCATATCTTAGAGAGCCAATGTCAGATGGCTCCAAGATGGACCTGTTGCTGGTAGCACATCTGAGATAACAGAGTTAAGAAGGGAAAATAAGTTACTGCACAGGAGAAACTGCAGCCAGTTTGAAGAGTGAGAATACATGAGAGAAACAGCTTTGCAGGCATCCAGGTCAGTGAAGAAGGAGGGGGGGAAGATGCTCCAGGTGCCAGAGCAGAGGTTCCACCACAGCCTGTGGTGAAGACCATGGTGAGGCAGGATGTCCCTCATGGAGGTTCATGGTAGAGCAGTCTGTTCCTGAAGGACTGCACCCTGTGGAAGGGACCCACACTAAAGAAATTCATGGAGGACTGTCTCCCACGGGAGGGAGAAACAACGTATAATGAACTGACCACAACTCCATTCCCTGTGCTGCTCGACAGGAGCAGGTAGAGAATCAGGGATAAAGTTACGCCCCAGAAGAAGGAAGGGACGGGGAAGGTGTTCTTAAGATTTGGTTATATTTCTCATTACCCTACTCTGATTGCAAGCCAAGTCTGTTTTGCCTGTGATGGTAACTGCTGAGTGATATCTCCTTGTCCTTATCTCGACCCATGAGCATTTTGTTATATTTTCTCTCCCCTTTTTAGCTGAGGAGAAGAGTGAGAGAGTGACTTTGGTGTGCACCTGGTATTCAATCAAGGTCAACCCACCACAATCACACAGTTGTAGTTGCATAAAAATATGAAACCAGGAAATATTTCTCCATTCACATAAAAGAAACTTGAAAGAAACAGAAGTATTCAAATACTTCTCTGGATAATAAATAGTTATGGTGCTCAAATTACGCTGCTTTTCCTAGTAACAGGAAACTGATGGATCACCTCTTTCTTTCTTTTCTTTCTTTGCTCTGAGAACAACTAGCCTTACTACTAAAGACTGAGACATAGATGGCATTAAGTACCTCTGCCTTTTCCTCATCCTTTGTCACCATGTTTCCTTCTGCATGCACAAAGGATGGAGATACTCCTTAGCCCTCCTTTGTTGCAGATGTATTTGTACTAACACCTTTTGTTGTCATCTTGATGGATGGGATTCACACAAGGGTACTGAGGGAGCTGGCCAAAGGGCTTGCCAAGCCACTTTCAATCATTTACCAGCCATCTTGGCTCACCAGCGAGGTCCCAGAGGACTGGAGGTTAGTAAATGTAACACCCATCCACAAGAAGGGTCAGAAGGAGGATCCAGGGAACTACAGGACTGTCAACCTGACTGTGGTGCTGGGGAAGGTCATGGAACAGATCATCTGGGTGCCGAGCCCAGAGAGTGGTGGTGAACAGTTGCATCCACCTGGCAGCTGATTATAAGTAGTGTTTCCCAGGGCTCAGAATTGGGGTCAGTCCTGTTTAATATTTTCATCGACACCCTGGATGAGAGGATCAAGGGCACCCTCAGCCCATTTGCAGATAGCACCAAGTTGGGTGGGAGTGTTGATCTTCTGGAATGTAGGACCTCCATGGGCTGCAGGGGGACAGCCTGCCTCACCATAGCTGCAGAGGAATCTCTGCTCTGGCACCTGGATCACCTCCACCCCCTTCTTCTCCATTGACCTGTATCTGCAGAGTTGTTCCTCTCACATATTCTCTGTCATCTCTCCAGCTGCTGTTTCTATTGCAATTTTTTCCCCCTTCTTAACTCTATTATCCCAGAGGTGCTACCACTGTCCCTGATGGACTTGGCCTTGGCCAGCGACAGGTTCATCTTGGAGCCGGCTGGCATTGGCTCTGTTGGACATAACGGAAGTTTCTAGCAGCTTCTCACAGAAGCCACCCCTGTAGCCCCCCTGCTACCAAAACATGACCACACACACCAAATAAACCCTGAACCACTTTGAAAGAAATCCACTTTCCCACACAAGAGCACACAAGTGCTTTGAGTAGTTCATGTTACACAGTGAGGCTGTCACTCAAAATAAGCATTCCTAAAGCTTAACAGCATTCCTTTTTCTCCATCAACACTTCTTTTCCTTTGCCAAAGAAGGCTTGTGTGACTAATTAGTCCCCAACACTCCATTATTGTTAACAATAATATTACCTAGCCTATAGAGGGTTTTTCATCAGTAGATCAAAAAGTACTCAGGAAATAAGGCAAGTGTCATTACCTCATCAAGTAATAACTACTAAATAATCAGCTCTGCTGCTGCTTTAAGCCTTAAAAATGGTGTTTTAAAACCACCAAGAATCTAAATCATAATCTCCAAGTAACACACCTTCTCTAGCAAAGGAGATTTTTTGTTGACTGTTCAGTGGAACCCAAGAAAGCTCCATGAAGCAAATAGGGAATATATTTGCAAAGATACGACATAGGATTAGAAGGGACCTTTTCAGTTATTGAGCTAAGGCCCAGTTGCCCCACGCTGAAATATCATATAAGCCCTTTCTTAAACAGCTTGAGTTTTGCATTAAAACTAGTGAGAGCTTTTTGCATTTCATTAATCCCACTGAGAGACAGCGCCAGAAGTATACGGATCTGATGATCAGATATTTTCCTCTCATTTCCATCCTAAATGTACTGTTGATCTGATAAAAACCATTTGTCTTGGTATTAACAGTATCTGCTCATGTGAAAAGCTCTGTCCAGTCTTGTGTATTTAGAAAGCTCTCAATTTGGTAAAGGAAACGAAAAATACAAGTAAGTTTTCCATTCTAATAACTAGCAAGGTCTATAATGTTTTGCCCACAGCTATAGACATATATACATTACCTACTATCCTCCAGTATCAAATTCAGCTTTCCTAAAAACATCTATTGGAAGTCCAAGATTTAGTTCCAGACCAGTGATGGTCACCTAGGAGTCCACTATAGTATATTAAGATTATTCTTTCCCAAGGTGCCTTACTTTACACTTAACAACACTGAACTAAGTTGCCCTTGTACTGCCCAGTTTTAAAAAAAATCTATGGTGGAGATTCCACAACACCTGTTCACAATCTATCAGGACACTTCATGCTTATTCTGTTTAGAGCTGCTTTTCCTCCAGTCAAACTCTACCTAAATCTCCCACTGCTGCAATTTCAGGCTGTAACTTGTTATATTCTGATCAAATTCACTTCTGTATGCAATGAAAAGTCGAGTCAGCTTGAAGTATTGAATACAAATGTGCAGTGCTCGTCTTCCTGAGAATTACACTATCAACCTTTCTCTCTTGAACCATCTAGGGAAGAGGTTTGACCTTCCTCCATATGCTTTAGGACACTACTAAGATACACGTCTTTCTCAACAAACATCTTCAGAAATAATAGTTCAAACATGTTGCGTTACTGCTTATGTGAAGTTCTGATCTGTTTTACCCTATTTTTGCTACCTAAAGAAGTAAAGACCTCCTTGTTTATTTTTATCTAACATATCTTTAGCTGACATCAACATCAACTTGGTAACAACATTCTGCTGTTCTCTTTGGAGAAAAGTAATCAAAAGTGTTAAGTAGGAATATATTTTTTCCATATTCTGGAATCTCACAGCCATTATCTCATGTTCTTTTTCAACCAGCCATCTTGAAACAATATTGACTCTTTCAGTTCAGCCTCTTAACTTTTCTTCCTTTTCTTCTGTTTCAGTATTCAGAAGTGTACTTGTCCTTTTATATTTGCATAGAAAACAAATAACCAAAACTTAAGTGTTGTGATTGTTTCTTAAGGTTTTTGTGATACACTGAAACTGTTAATTAGAGTACACAGACAGAATACAACTTCCTTATCAAGTTGTAGTCATTGCCTTTCAGTTATTCTATTATTCATATTATTTTTAACCACATAACCACCAGTTGTCTTGCTAGAGGGTTGATGATGTAAAGCCTCTGCTCTTCAGCTAGATTGATAATAAAAAGTGTTAGGAGGTCTAGAGAGACTAAAAACAACCTTAAATAATCCTTGCGCCATCAGCCATCACCAAAAATGGCTCACTTACAGGGTCACTTTCCTCTTTCTCTTCAATATATTGCTCATTTTATGTTATATTTACTTTTGAGATGACCAAATAAGTAGGTTTTTCTACAACTTTAAAACACTGATTGAGTTACATCCACAAATACTTCATGACTACCAATATTGATCATTAGTTTGCAAGTTTGATTGGTAGCTTTCATGTCTGGAATAAATTTCACATAAGAATTCCCTATAATTTCAAAAGATTGAAATCCAAAAGGATAATTTGGAAAAGATAATAACATGTCCATTTTCATGATGCTGAATCCTTTCACACATTCTTGATGCTCATATACAACGCGGTTAGTGTGCATCACAGTGAGGCTTCTTTTAGTAATATTGCAAATGAACTAACAGAACTCAGTGCCTTCCTGACTCCTCAAGATAATACCCTCTCTTTTCCACACGAATCCACTTTTTTTTACTACATCCCACTACTTGCAATGCATGCATATCTTTTCCTTTGTCTTTTCTCCCTGCCTGGATTATTACAAAAAAGCCAACTCACAAGTACTCCATTCAGCTTCCTACCAAGAAATTGTTTATGACAAGTGACAATAACACCTGAGCACTGTTCTTTCCTCACTCTCATTTAGTAGCTTCTCCATCCCTAATTAAACTCTCATATTCTCAGTTTTCACCACACCATTAGAACATCTCTTCTGTGAAATGCACTAAAAACAGTTTCCAACCCTCACCAATTCTTTTTGCAATTCCTGCTCCCAGTTGCTGAAAATCTGGTTCTTCAAACAAGCACCACATAAAATTACCATGGGTAATCCTTATGTCAGTTGAAGCTTTCCATTACCTGTATACCTCTAAGCAGAGTCTCTATTCCACCATAGCTCCTAAAACAAGTATGTTACTTTTGTGCAATCAAACAATAATCAGTACAACAACATCCCCTCTTTGGAAATGGCTCAGATTTTTCCATTATTTATGTGCAGTCAAACTATGACGTGCCAGGACCTTAGTGAAATATTTATAAAGAATATTAAAATATTGTTTAGATCTTCCTAATCCTTGTAATGTACTGCTGGATATGTAAGGTAAACAACCATTTAGTTATTAGAAATACAAGCCTATTTAAATATGCAAATGTTTTTCCAAACAATTTGTTTCCATGGGCAATACCTTACCCCTAATAAAAAAATACAGGAAATTACATGTCTCATCCTCCTCTGCACATCAGATACATTCACAGACTGCAGTATGGTGTAAACAGGGTTTTTTTACACAAAAATTACCACTCTGCTTTGCTTCAAGTTGACAATATTATTCTAGATCTGGATTCCCTGAATCAACCTGCAAAATAAATTATTGTGCCAACTGAAGAAAACCAACGCTATTTGCTGTAGATTTGTTGGCACAAAAGGTTCTGCCCTTTCTTGAGCACTAGCAATTGCACTTTTGAACTTTTTCTAATGTCTGGATTTACTGGCCTATTGTGGCTTTAGATGCCAAGGTGGAAAAATGGCTACTGATAGCAAAAAATAGTTATTTTTAAAGGGCCACTTCTAATATAGCTCAGGAAGTTTCTGCACCTAGAAAACTTGGAGGTGTGCTGCAGTTCCAAGACTCATCCCGAGTGAGCAATGTAGATAAAGGCCTTTTTGGAAGCTAAAGAAAATACAATTATATATGAGTCTTCCTGGTAGGATGGAATAACAGTACAGAGAAGTACCAGGCTGAGCAGCCATCTTTTCTACAGAGACTTTAAAAGGTAATGAGAGATTCTGGAGTAAAGTTCTTGGGTGCTCAACTGGACCCTCTTCAAATTTGAAGGGGCCTGTTTTTCAAATGGGAGAAATGCTGAGAGAAACCCAGGAACTCAGGGCCAGTAATGCAAGAATGGCAGCATTGACAATTATGAACCTCTTAAAATGTTACTTAACTGCTTTCACAGCATATGCTGTTCAAATTAATCAACAACCTCACTGTTCAACCAACAAATCCACTATCTATTACATGAAGTCTATCTGACACAGAGAAGACTAACCATTTTTCTTTTGAGCTCCATGTGTTGCTTTGTCTTAGTCTGATCTGTTCTTCTCTTAGAAAATTGTAACTTCCTGCTGCTCCTAATGGAGAGCTTCTGCTTTTAAAACCACTTAGAAGCCAATGAACCCCCTGAAATAGGTGATATATACAGATTGCACATTAACACCTATATAGACAGTACTTCACTGTCTGACTGTAGCTAACAGGTGACAGTAGCAGCATAACCTCAGAAAAGAAGTCTAGGGCTTCTCTGTAAGGTAAGTTTGTACCAGTCTAAGATACATGTTATTTTAAACAGCTATTACTATGTCAACCAGTACAATATCTCACATGACTGCTTTTATTGGTACATATGTCATTTTGGAAGGTGTTTTAACTGAGCTGGCAAAAGCCATTCCCGTGCTGCTGCAATGATGTTATCTATGACAATGACCAGTATAACTGCATGGGTGTAATTTATGAAGTTTTCAGTGTGGATTCTTTCTTGTCCTCCCCTGCTCCAGTGTGCTCCACATCCATATTGCACTGCAAATCTAACCACACTTCTGAGGCAAAATAAATAAATGTGTACATACAGGAGCTGGGGACAGGGAGGATATGGAATTTTTCATGGGAACAGGTAGTGAGCCACATACCAAAAGAACAATTCCCATAGTTTACAGTATCTTGATTTAACCCATCTCCCTCCTGAATACAATAAAAACCATGAGCCCCTGAAGTAGCTTTGTTCAAGAAATAATGTTCTTCTCTCCATCTCCTGACAGTGGTCTTCAATTAAAGCCTGCAATGATGAAACTCACTGAGACTGACGGAGGAAATAAAAGGAGAGAAACCACTGAAATGCATCTTCGGAAGCAGATTATTAAATGTCCCGCAGACATCGGTGCGACTGACAGCCACCAGAGCTTAGTGAAAAAAGAGAAGCGGTAAATTAAACTTCTCATTGGGTCTGATGGTGATTAATATCTCTTCTCTGATGAGCTGAAACTGCTTAATCTTTGCTATTAATATCAAATCACAGAGGTGCAAGTATGGTAGCTGAAGAGAAAGGGGGCATATGTGAATGTTTAAAATTTGTGGGAGGAAAAAAAGGACAAAAATAATTGAGGTACATTTTGCTCTTAAATCTCCTAAAGCAAAAAACTGAGAATGAAGCTGAGAGTCACCATCAGCAACTCTGCAGTCAGGTTACTATGAGGCAGTTCTTGGGCAAACAAAGTTGTACAACTTAAAGGAGATAAACAGTAGGTTTTAGTTGTTTGGTTAAAGTCATTTGCATTCTACAGGAAAGACCACTTAATTCATCACATCTCCATTCAAGTGTACATGAACAAGCAACTAATACCTTCATCCAACTCAAATAAGTTAGATAATTGTTATTTTCAGACTTACTTACCTCTGTGTATATTGGCAAAGCTTTGAAGAGAGTTAGCTGGGGTTCCTTGGAAACCAATAATTATGTGTAGCTGTGCAGATGGATTTTTAAACTTGGTTCCTATAAGAATATTCTACAAAATGAAACCTCTCTGTTGAGATTTTTACCATCAACCCTTGGGTTGTAATGCAACGAAGCAAGAGGTGAAATAGCTAAATCCACTGTAGTTAATACTCCTAGAAAACACTCTATGTATTACATTCTCAGACCAAAAGAATTTACTGTTAAAGTCAGTGTAGATCCCTTGAGATACACATTATAATAGTTTGATTAGTAGAGAATGAAAAGCATACTTTTATAGCACCCATTCATCCAAAAACATTATTCCTGCTAAAGTTAACAAGCAAAATCAGAGAGTTAGGTTAAATCAAATCCAATGGCAGGCAGAAAATTTACTGACTGTGAATATTAAAACAGTGTGTGAGAGACTGAAATGTTAATGGTTAATGACTCAAAGAATGGATCATTTGCAAAAGCAGCAGGGTGCTTTGCTGAGGCCAGGTTTGCATCCCCTGCCCCTCAACACAAGGGGAAAAGGACAGTTTTTTGTGTATGGTGGTGAAACTTCTGATCCATATAAGACAGAGGGGGTGCACACCCACCACCAGAGGCTACAAGCTGGGTTTTGAGTGAGATAAGGGAGAAGGCCAGTAAGAAGCAGACCCAGGGGAGGCAGGATAGTGCTTTTTATCACACTGACGTCCTCCCCTACAGAACCAGCTCAAGTGTGAAAACTCCACCCTCCCCCCCAGGGGAGATATCAAGACATTCAAACATAGGCCCCTTCTGATGGGGCATAGCTGGCTCAACCACACTGATGTGAGAGGCAGCTGCCATGTCTCAGAAGGTGTCATAAACCGTGAAAGACCACCAAAGTGCACCCAGACTCATTTCTGGGGCCTTCCACCAGAGGACTGCACATGATCCAGTGTTGCAAGAGATCCAGAGTGTTGCGTCACACAGTGTAAAACACCCCTGTCAGGGGAGGTGCCTGGGTATTTATTCCATCTCAACCGAAGGGTATATTGACCCACTGGACTTTGTATTTCATGAGCTTCCCCTACCCCTGACAGATCAAGACTGTGACCATCACTTCGACCAATGGGCACCAAAACTGCAACAATCAAGTCTCATCGCTGGATCCACAGGTGGTGATATCTTTCTTCTCCACTGTCTACTCTTATCCTTTCTATCTTCGTTCTTTTCCTTACATATTTTCTTAAGTGATATCGCCATACTTTTATATTGTTATATTACTATGGATAATAATAACAAAAATGGCTACATGTTTCCTTTCCATTGCAACCAAATTGTTCTAAAATAAACCCTACATATTTATATCTATAAACACCGATCAGTCAGTATTGTTTCACTCTAATCCACCCCAAGGCATCTATTAACAAGAACCTGAGTTACCCTCACCTTTAGGGGCAGGTCGTAACATGGCACTATGATTTCAATACAATTCTAGAATGCTGAATGTCTTAATGATATGAAAAAAATGCATGAGAAATCTTCCATTTGTTAATGCTGTGAAGGTAACTTGTAAACACTGTACACTGATTTTATGTTTCATCTGCAGAATCAAGATAACAATATTGATAAAATATAAGTCTGTAAGTATTGATCTCATGAATAACTGGTTGCCAAATTAGTGCTCAAATAAGTCTTTCTTCTTAAATTTAATAAACATTCTTAACCTGCAGCTGAAACGGTAATTTGATCCTTTCTGAAGGGTTATTTTTCACAACTGAAAAGGTACAGTAACCTGGAGCCAAAACCAAATATTTTGCTTGGGAAATTAGTTTTTCTGGACTAGGATGGCAACTGATCATTCTGATAACTAGCTTCTATTAGCTATGGGAAGGTTAGAAATTATCCTATAAATTTATCTATTTTTTTAAACAGCTATATGTCATCATAACTGTAGCACTGTAGCACTCTCATCTACGGTTCTCAAGGTGATATTTCTTGCAGTGCACTTTATGTACTGCAATATCTCATAATCATGGCCACTTATTTTACATGAAACTGAAACTGTTAAAATGACCCTTTTTTATTATTTTTTTCCTCATCTACTTCTCATCTTTCACTTCCTACCTTGATGCTAGAAATATCCGAACAAGGATTAAAGCATGTATTTTTTAACAAGGTGGAATAATTTATTCAGAGATGTGCTAGAATCCTCCACCAGCTTTAAAATCAAATTCAGAAATCTGGCAGGAAGAAAAGCTTTGGTGTATCTAGAATGCATAGGTCAGATGCAAGAATTACCAGCCAGCATTATTCTATCAACTCTACAATAAAATACAGCCTGCACTACGCAAGATGTTAGAGACATTGATTGTTAACAGTCAATCTGATGGTAAAAATCTACAAATCTGCAGAAGCCGATAAAAAATCAGTAACTGTTCTGTGTGATTTTGAGATCAATCAACAAATTTGTCTGCAAGGTCCATTTTGAAACACAAATTAAACAAAAGACTGCTGCAACTACTCTAGGAGAGAATTACTGACATTAAACAATGAAAGATGAATAATAAAATAGGAAAAATTGGAAAGGAAGAAAATAGTGGAGAGAAACTCAACTACTTAATCACATAATAAACAGATATCTCTTTCATATTTTTTATTCCAGCAATTTCTTCAAGAGCTTTCCAGCATATAAGAATAATTCTATCTTATTAGCTATGGCTTTATTTCAGCTCCAGAAATAATCCTCTATATATTACATGAATGGTATGTAATATCCTTTGATATTAAACTACACCATGACAACCTCAATCCTGTGTTTAGAGAGCCAAATGAAGATGCTATTGTAGCACCACTGCTTTTAATCTGCTTAGGAAGAACAATAATCACTCTGAAGAAGTAGGGGCCCAAGTTTCACTGACTAGAAAACAGCACACAAACTGCCCACGTTTCTTCTACCCCTAATAGTACCTGTCCTTGCTCAATTACAGCCAACACATGCAGGTCTGACGGTACTACAATCACATCTTCAGTTTATTTTGTAGATACACACTTTTGTTTTTCAATTCAATATGAATAAATCCAAGCTGGTAAGTTACTCCAGGTGTTTGAAAGCATCCACTGGTGATGGTGATTTCACTGGGCATCTAGAGAATTTGGAAAGCAGTATGCAGAGAGCAGATCACACACCTTTTCTTTAAGTTAGGTATAGACCCATTATTACAAGTTTAGTGGAAAAAGTATCTCATTAGGAAACACTTTACTGAGACAGTAAAATATTTTAACTAGGCCTATAATTTTTTTTAAAGTAAATATACCAAACAGAAGCAAATTCTCCTTTGGACTATGAATTTAACTTAGGAAAATGTGATGATTCTATAATTTTTTTTGTAATTTTAACTTCACTACTTTCAGTTCTTCCCTCCTATTTACTGATCTCTGAAAACTCTGGCATTTAGCAATTTCAAAGGTAAACAGAATTATAAGGGAAAAAAAAGGAGATTTAAAACCTTGATGTTTACATCCTAAGCTTTGCCAGTTTCACAGAACTATAGAGAAGGACAGTCATGCCACAGGTTAAGAAAAAATTATTACAGCAAAATAGCTCAAATGGCTTGAACATGGTTAAACTGAAAGAGAATCTCAGGCTAAAAACATATCAGACTCCAGGTCATCAAGTTTTCCACTTATTGTTGGTATTTACAAAGTTGAGTGAACGAGGATGACTGCTGTCAGCTCACGTTTTTGAAGTAAGCTGTGCATTTCAATCAATTGTCCAAGGATATCCAGATACTTTAAAAAAACCCTCTTTCAAGTCTAAAAACAAGAATAACAAAGCAACACAAGAGAGGTAAAACCTCAAGGGGAGGAAATAATTACTCAGCTGAACAATTTAATGGCTATCATGTCTGAAAAAATGTTTGAAAAGCCTAATGAGGGAATAAAAGAGATATGTTGAAGATAGTGGTATTCTTAAGGCAAGCGTACCTAAATCATGTCCATCCAATAACAGGAAATTAACTTTCCAATCAGTTGCTTTTCCTAATCCATGCCAGAGCATTATCTGCAGGACATAAGAATGACCATACATGATGAATTTGAATTACTTCTTTGAATCTATTTTTAACTTGACTCCTTCTCCTGCTGGTATTATACACATTTAAATAAATGTCCCAAATGTAAGTTTAAAAAGTACTGGAAAGCACTAGAGATTCAATTTGCTGTCTAACAGGAAAGATTTTGATTTTAAACTTTTTCCTGATCTGAAAAAACCCCCACACATTTAAAAAACAAAAACTCCACAAAAATCAAACAGCCTAAGTCAATTGCTCTGAGAATCAAAAACTAAATTTTCATTTTGGTCTTTTAAAATATCTCTATTTTGGGTACTTTCTCATCCTATGCATATACATTTGTTGACCAGCTTGTCTGTTTGCCCCCAAAGCTCATTGATTAATTTCAAATTACTTTGTTAGAGGGAAAGAAGTTAGTGGTAATGAAGCTTCTACAGTTGCCAGGAACACAGAGAGAGAGAGAAATGAGAGATGCTATACATTCTACCATTGAGAAATATACTGCAGCATGAGCTCAAGATTTATTTAGGTACCAGGAGATCCATATGGGAGCTACATTTTATAAATGCCCTAATTGTAGGAAAAGCAACTTCAACATCAATCAGCTGCATGACATCAATCACATCAAGTCAGGCTACATTAGTTTCAGCACTCAAAGGAGTTCTGGTCTACTTATACTGCACATTTTGTTTCAAAAAGCCAAGCAGTACTTCTTGTTTTTTTTAAGAAAAAGACATTTAAGCTTATCTTGCTTTTCTGTTTTTCTACAGAAAAATATGTTTTGACTATGAAGTCAGTAAGTACCTATCTTTGTAACAAAGAAGGAGGAATAATCAGGAAATAGCTCTCCTACTGTTAGTCTTCCACACAGCCCTAACAGAATTTGGGCATCCAATGTCCCTTCTTCTTGGCAGAATTTTTTTTCACCTTTGTGTAAAGCAACTTTTATAGACAGCATTTTTCCAAAAAGTTTGTTCAAAGATTGAGGAAGACAAAGATGAAACCAAAACCTCAAGAAATCCCACAGATTATATTCAGAGTAAGCTGCTGTTCCAATGAAGCTGGCCCCTTATTCCTGCTCAAAGAATTCCTTTTCATTCTGACCTTTATGTTTCTGCCAGAAATGAAAAATTAAGAGCTGACTAGAAAAAGAAAGCCAAGAGAAAACTGGTGTTTAGAAACAAAGAAATATTCCATCCAATATACAGCCAAGAGGCTGTATAGAGAGGCAAGCAGGTAACCCTACAGCTTCCTTTACTTTTATGAAAGGATAACCATGTACTTAAAAAGATGAGTGTCAAAAGAGAACGTGTGTCCCCTGTACTGGAATGCAAAAAAACCAATGTGGACTTGCTTTTATTTGGCACAGCACACTGACTAAAGAAGTGTCCATTGCAAGATTCATGGCTTTTCCTGAGATGATAGCATCTTGGTTTAAGGATATAAACTCCTGACAAGCTGAAGAAGAAACAGCACTGACTTCAGCATTTAAGTGCTGAGCTATAGTGGACCTTATTAGTTAAGGACAAAAGTGTATTGCAGCATTGTAAGTATTTAGTTTAATTGAAAGAGTGGTTGAGGGGAAAAAAAGAATACATGCTACTCATTAACTCCACAATTTGACCTCCATAAGCTTCTCATGAACAAGTTGTATTTTGGCTGAGATTCTTGGCTTAAGGCCATTCTGGTTTTGCTACAGAAACTACTTCAAATTTCCTGTCACTGCTCACAGGCAGACTGTCTATTTATATAATGGGGAGAAAAAGTATTTTTCATATTCACTTATTAATTTTATTTTGTTAGATGATGGACAGATAAGGCTTCTCAAGTCTGTAAAACAAAATAAATGTGGGAACACCGAATTGCAAGTTAAAGATAATGAGCAGAGAACAAGATTCAGCTTTCATAGCATGGACCTTCTGGTCAACGGCATCCTTCAACCAAACTTCAGCAGTATTCTGTATAACCAAATCACAAGGGTTTCATAGGACAAGTTTTCCAAGATAAAGCAAACAAAACTTCACATGCGTCTGAGGTCTTTACTATCATGATTGATTTTATTCTTGTAAGATCTCCAAATGTATTTAAGAAGGTATAGTGATTGCAGTAGACATAGAGGTGCTTAAGTGACAATTTTCTATGTCCTTAAAAAAAAAAAAAAACCCAAGACAAGAGTAGACCACTATGATTTACTCCAGAATGGATATGAAGGGGTTTCTATCTTAACTAGAGATAGCCAGTCTTAACTAAAATACACCGCCTGTAAACCTGCCTAGGCACCCATCACAGTAACAACCTAACTATATACAGAGGCACCCTTTTTGGGCTTTGTTCTCAGAACTTTATTAAAAAGACAGGATCAACACAGAAGTTGAAACTTCTATTTTAAATAAACACTGGATTAAGTTTTCTTCTTTAATCCTGTTGAGACACATACCAGATAAATTCAGGCCCACTGAAGGAAACGTAATAAAAAAAAGCAATTCTAGTATTTGCTCCTTTCTGATTACATTATCTGTAAAAGGATTATTTTCTGATGTTTGTTCATCAGTTGCAAGTGTCTGATAGACATTTTAGTAATTAATTATTTGTTTGCCTCTTCCTATGACTAACTTATTGCAAGCATTAAAAATTCAGGCAGTTTTCATCATGCACATAGACCATGTGATAAACTTTTGGCACTTAACTGGATAAAGCTGAACTCCCAGAATCAGTTTTCTGATTCAAGTATTCACAAATATGATTTCAAAATCTACTTCCCATGAATATTAAAATTGGATATTCATTGTTTCTGTAGACAGTCTTCCCAATTAACATATTCACTAGAATATTTATGGAAACATACTCAAAAAGAGTGTGAACAGCATCAAAGTGAATCCATTTAAATACTAAGATGAGTATTTGCAGCCTTCCTTCAATTTATTTTATTGTATTTGATGAGGTGTTTGCCCAACTCTGGCTTCAATCGTGTCTCTACAGATGACTTTGACTAAAAGGAATTGCCAGAGAATCACAGTCACTCAACACGGGAGTGAAAAGAGGACAATCAAGGAAAGCAAGTCCCAGGATAGAAGTCAGGCTCTATTTTTTAAAGTGTTACCCTGGGCAGTTAAAGAAAAAGAGTCAACTGCTCTCTCACAGATTCCCTGCATGATCTCACACAACTTTTCAATTTTTCATCTTAAAACTACATTACTGGCTCTTCCTTTCCTGTGAAATACATTCTACACAGGAGCCCCACACACATAGTCTAGGATTTTTAACCTCAAGTGGATCCACCACACAGATACTGGTAACTCGAGTGTATTTTCATCCTGTCAAAACGGAGGTGACTGGAAATCTGCTGAGGGCACAAAGGCACAGTGGACTCTTTTTTTTTAGGAATCAGTAATCTAGAAAGCATAGTCAAATTACAGTTCCAAATCTCCATTTTACATGACATTCATGATGAAGGGGATAGGAAAGTGCTGCATATATAGCTTGGAAAATGAAGCTATTTATGAAGCTACCACTGGTTAGTGAAATTGCTATTTTCTTTCTAATAAAAATTCATCATGTATTATTTGATTATTTCTTCTCCCTGTTTTAAATGCGCTTCACCCTTCCTACTCTATTACTTTGTCTTTTGAATGTAATCTAAGACTGTTGGAACAATTAGCTTTTCCATTCAAAGTAACTGATAACTAAAATTATGCCGTCCTTGTGCATTATTAAAAACAATAACAGTAACCAGGTATGTTCAAAGGCTATACAATATTCAATACCATGTTTAATATTCTAGTTCATAACCTTAATAGACATTTATACATGATTAATGAGGCTTTTAGTAGCTGTTGCTGTCACAGCTTGGGTAATACCACCTCCAATGAATATTCTAAGGGAATGGTCTTACTGGCAGTGCCTGAGTGACAACTGTGAAGTAGCAGGCTGACCTGTACTTGCTGACAAGAGAAGAAAACACAAAATAAAACAAAATTCTGTCTTAAGGAATTGCAAACTATTTCAAAAGCAGAACATGGAAATTGACTGCACTAAGGCATATTTTATATTACAGATTCACTAACAAAGCTTTTAAAGGGTTTCTAAATGTGATCCCACTACCATGCTATGACAAATGAATAACTGAAGTTCTTAGGCATAAACCCATGGATGAGTAATGTAATTCCTAATTACATCAAGAACATCTAATTGGCAGACACAGCACTGCAGATATCATACCAAAGAGAGGCATTTGAGTCTAGAGCCCTGAAACATACAAACAAAGAAAAAACCTGCACAGGAATGAAAAAAAAAACCCACTAAAACTTTTGCTATGACAACTCAGCTAGGTCAACCTTTTTCCTTAGACCGAGAGGTGATTTGACTACTATATGTATCTTCAAACAGAACCATAGCCAGGCCTGGCAGGGCAATAATTAGCATGGATTCACCAAAGGTAAATCATGCCTGACCAACTCGACTGCCTTCTGTGATGTAACGACTATGAAGAGGAGATGACTAGTTGATGTGATCTCCCTTCAATGTAAGCACAGTATCCCTGTATGCAGTTTGGGATTTTACAGTCTGAATGGGTGTCTACCAGATGGGTGAAAAACTATCTGGAATGCTAGGGTCAAAGGGTGATGGTTACTTGTTCACGCTCTGTTTGGAAGTTAGTTACATGTGGAGTTCCTCCATGTCTATTCTGTGACTAGACCTTTTCAGTCTTTTCATCAATGACATGCAGAATTCACCCATATCAAGATTGCAAATGGTATCAAGTCTGGGGGTTGTAGTCAATAAGCTCACAGGCAAGAGTGACACCCAGGGGACCTAGACAGACTGAAGGAGTGAACAATGCAAAGCCCTGTGCCTAGGAAAGACTAACTCTCTCATAATGGCACAGGCTGTGGACTAGTCCTCCTGGGAAACATCTGCAGTCCTGGTGTAGAGAACATTAAAAATCATCAACAGGAACATAGCAAGTAGGTTGAGGAAAGAGACCATTTCCCATTACTTTATATGCATTAGACCACATCTGGAACATTGTGTCCAGTTTGGGGTCCCAAATAGAAAAACATTGACGAAGTTCAGAATAGAGCTATGAAGTTGTACAAAGGCTGAAGTTCTTGCCCTGGGCTTGTTCAGCTTGAAAAAGAGAAGGCTCTGTGGGTCTTATCAGCAGCCCGCTAGTACCTACAAGCAAGTTGCAAAAAGACAGAACCAGACTCTTCACATTGATACGTGGCAAGGGGATGTGTGACATCAGACATAAATTGAAGCAAGGGAGGTTCAAACTACATATAGAAGGAGAAACTCTTCCACCTGAGGGCAGTCAAGCAGTGGCCCAAGTTGCTCAGGGAGGCCATGAAGTCTTTCTCCTTGGAGATTTTGAAGACACAACTGAATAAAGGCCTAAGAAATCTTGCCTGACCCCAAAACCCACACTGATTTGAGCAGTTTAATGAGAGGACTCCTGAGGCCTCTTACACACTGAATAACTAAGTGAGTCTATGAAGTAACCAGGTATTGATGATTTCTTTAATTTAGTGGAGAAAAGTCTAAAAAGAACCATTTACTCAAACCTAAAACCAGATGATTGGAAAAGAAAAATTCTAGCACTGTGATTAACCAAAGAAACTAATGCCAGAAGACAGAGAGAACTCTCCACTTCTGTTGGTTTCAAATCAAGGAATAATGATGTTGAGAGGCAATTTTTTTCTCAACTATATAGAATCACAGAATGATACAACTGGAAAAGACCTCTAAGATCATCGAGTCCAACCATTCACCTAGCACTGCCAAGTCCACTACTAAACCATGTCCCTAAGTGCCACATCTACACCTCTTTTAAATACCTCCAGGGACAGTGACTCAACCACTTCCCTGGGCAGAGTGTTCCAGTGCTCATCAAGCCTTTCCACGAAGAAATTTTTCCTAATATCCAATCTAAACTCCATCAGGTCTGACTTGAGGCCATTTCCTCTTGTTCTGTTGCTTGTCACCTGGGAGAATAAAACCACCCCCACCTCACTACAACCTCCATGGAGAGCTCAAAATACGAGTAAATTGTGTGAACCATTGTGGAGAACAAAACAAGGAATTACATAAAATAACAAAATGGGTTTAACTCGTTGCCCATAATATCTACAAGTTAAGGAAAATGCTAGCTATTAGGAGGTTAAATAAATATCTAAGTGACCTTAGTTCTCAACCAATGAAGATTAAATAATGCCCCATCCAAAAAGAAAAAGAAAACAGATGCAGAAAAGTAATTGAAAGAGTTACTAACTATATAATTTTCAGCCCTTTTCCAGGCAAGGCTTTGTAATAGGTAATAGGTTTTGCTCCCTGGTTTGCATTTAAGATTAATTCACACTGAGAGCTTTAAGTCACTTCAAATACCATGTAGCAGCAAATTTCAAGATTTGTATTGAGTTCTCTGTAAAAACAAAGGATTCTGCACACAGAGGAATTTAAAACACCATGGCATTATCAACTGTGGACACAATTAAAATAGTCATTACCACAAGGCAGCATAATATTCTTCTAAAAGCAAAAAGGTGAGGCCTACATTTGCTCAGCTTTTAAAAATCAAACAAAGTCAGTACTGTTCTGCCTCCCAGATCATTAGTTTTCAAGTATGCATCCAGGACTCCTTATATTTCCAATTTAACATGAATTCCATAAGTGTTTCATTCTAGAATAAGCTCATAGTGTTACTGCACATTAAAGTAGAATTTTAATAATCAAATAAATTTGCATAAACCAACATTTGTACCTGGCATGTAACTAATTCAGAAGTGTATGTAATATACACTCAAAATCTTTACATGTTCTTACTTGTAATTTAACTTGGAAACCCATTTTGTTTCGAAACAAAGCACACATTTGTCAGCCAAGGTTACATGAAAGAAGCTTGACATTTTAAACAATGCCTTTTTAAAATTATCTGACTGTAAAATAGCATCTGAACAGTTTTTGAAAGGTTGAAACACCTTTCCTCGTGCTAAGATAACTACAAGGGCTGAACTGGTTTTTTTTACTCTTGCCAAAATAACACAGTTACTGTTGCCAAACATAAAATGCTCCATCTCCACAACAAACAAAACAAATAAACAAAGAAAGCTACAAAGTACCAAAAACCAGGAAAGCCAGAATCTTCAATCCTCACCTAACTGAAATATTACTGCTGAACTTCAGTAAGGCCAGAAAAAAAACTTCATCAGATAGGAAATTTAAAAGGCGAAGTAGTGATTATTCCAAGTCTCATTATAAAAAGTGCTCATTATATAGCTGCAAGTCAATACACCTATAAACTGAAGGATTTCCACCTCAAGAAAGAGAGGGACAGAAAGATATTCCATCTATAGAAACCCACTGCCACTCACATGGATGCAGATTCAAACTAATTTTATATAAAGAAATTTCATATAGGTATTTATTGATTTTCTGTGTTTGGCACATCTGAAATGAGATGTTAACTTTTAATTATTAATTAAAGTAAAAACTTACAGGGCATAGGATAGATCAACTTTTAAAAATTAGAAAATACGGAAAAGAAACGATTAAAGTGTGGGAGGGGTTTTGTCGTACTTTTTCAAGGTTCAGAGATGAGTGGAAAATGAAATAATTGTGGCCAGTAATTTACTCAACCTCAGCAGTGAGAACATGGTAAGGAAGGCCCTTTGTTGAGACCTGCACCTTGGGAACTATTTCATACACAAGCCTAACGAGATTTGTTTAAATAAAATCAGTGATGACTGATCTGCATTTGTCTGCCCAGATGCAAATCATTCAACAGCCCACCACCCCTCCCCAGCCATTATTCCTCTCCTACCTTCAAAACTCCCAGCAAACAGATAAATCCATGTAATGGCTGGGACAAAAAGGACGGTCAGAGAGGCAGCCAGGAATTTCCGTCGCCCTCTGCAGATTCCCAGCATTCTCTCAGGAGTGCAGATTCCAAGCCCAGTGCTGTTCCTATGTCGGAAGCAAATAGTCCACAGCCTCCCACATATTACTCCCTGAAAAGGAAAGGAAAAATATTTCAACAGTTTATCTCTCTACAGAAAGTTATAGACTATGCCAGTGTTCCAAAAGAGTTTAAAGAACAAGGCTAAAAATAGGGTTACTGCAATTGCAAGGTAGTACCCTTCTCAAAATTATCCACAACTACTTAATAATAAAGCAAGTTTTAGAAGCCAGACTAAGCCAGTAAGTCAATGAAACACATCATCTCACCTAAATACACACTAAGCTCCATCTTACCAAGAGACATCACCCTTATTTGTGGTTTTGCCCTCATTTTACTCTATAAGAAAATGATGGCTTCTTTGATGCCCATGTGTGCTGGGGTTCCAGGGCAGATAAGAGAAAGGCACCCATATTTCTTCACCTGCTCCCAAAGAGCAAAAGTCACACCACTGAATCAATGAGCTGGCTAGCACACAGCTGGTCATGAACTCAAGAGAGTGAACCAAAAAAGGAAAGACAAAGTTTGAGGGTCGAGGGGCGTTATTAAAATGACCCACTTTGCTCATCAAAAAACAAGGCTGATGAACTGCTGTATTAAAGGGGAGAAGAGAAAGTGCAAAATGGGCAAGGAAACTTCATTGTTCACAAAGGGGATATCAGGAGCTTTAGACTGTATGCCATTAGAAAAAAAAGTGGATTCTAGTGAGTAACACTGTTTTTATTAGGGAAAAAATAATTCTGATCTTAATTTGAAATAATTGTTCTGCATTTCAGAAAGGCCAAAATGACAAAATAATATGATGACTTTTATTCACAGGAAAATGAATATTCCCACATCAGTGCAGGCATGCAGGGCATAAAAATAATGTTTAATATTGATTGCAGTTTTGTTTGAAAGGGAAGGAAAAGGAAGTAGACAAGTGGGAGAGGGAAACAGAGATATTAAATCCATGAAAATCTAGTTCAGGTTTTGTGTGAAAGGGCTTAAGTTTTTCAATTCTAAAAACAGAACTGGTCGACAAAAAGTATAGGGAAAAAACCACAGATTCTGGCAGTACAAGGTGTTTAATAACAGTGCCCTTTGACTTACGCTTACACTAGCACCAGAGTCAAAACAAGCAATGAAAGCATTTCTACAGTGACATATTAACAATGGTTGCTGTGTGTCTTGAAAGTATGTCTGAGCTCTACAGCTCCAAATACATTGCAGTGAAAGTCAATTCTGAGATTAAATTACAGCAAAAATGAGAATTGGAGACAAGAGAAACAGGTTCAGACAAAACCCTCTGATACTAGAGATACCTGGCCGCAGTAACCAGGCAAACTTACAGATGTTCCTTGAACATTCAATAGAGCCCACTTTACTACTCTACAGTTAAAGAGGCATGATAGTGCTCTGACCTTGGAACTGATAAAATGGACTATAATTTGTCCAGAGCCAGCACAAAAAGCATTCCATTGTGTCAGCTTTTCAATGCAATGAATGCCTCACCACAGAGATTTTGCGCAAAATATGTGGACAGACTTAATATTAACAACTGTGGTAATAGAGTTACTCTGTGTTAGACAGAGACACACATTTGGTAGATAAATTGTGGAGAACTCTTATCTTTATTCACTGTATTTGGATAATGATTACATTTCATTTCTTTTCCTTACATCACATATCTTGTACAACTACTCTGAAGAGAGTCCTTTACATGCCTACTTGAAAACCACTGATAATTTCCCTGGCTTCTGTGTTTCTAAGCATGTCTATTATAAAGTGCATAGAATCACTTACGTTAGGTAGGAATTCTTTTATTTATTTTTTTTTTCCTTTAGTGACATGGTATGCACCACTGACATCAGTCCTTGCATGGAAAAATAAACCTTTGAAAATACCAACCAATGTTGGTCATTGGC
The DNA here is from genome assembly GCF_036250125.1 of Pseudopipra pipra. Classification (NCBI taxonomy): domain Eukaryota; kingdom Metazoa; phylum Chordata; class Aves; order Passeriformes; family Pipridae; genus Pseudopipra; species Pseudopipra pipra. Next base: position 22,277,806 of record NC_087553.1, read on the forward strand.
CAGATCTTGTAATGCAACATACTCTGGCTGCATACTGCTCCTATCAATGATACTGCAAAACTCACAGCTAACAAAGTAAGAGTCAACACTACATGTTTCTGAAATCATGCTGCTACGAGTACACTGATACAAGCTTTTGGTGTAATGACAACCAGACTCTGAAGCCTGGGGTTATAGTGCTGGTAGTGGATTAATTCATCCTGGGGTGGCATATTTAAGAAATAATTTGATTTTTCCTATATATTCTTTTAAATATCCATGCAAATTAAGTTTCTGAAAAGGTTGATGCGGAGGATGGAATCCAGCTTTTCTGCCCTATGAATGTAAAGTACCCTAACAAATCAGAAAGGTATAAGGAACAACATTTAACACCCAATTCAGCTATGAAGGAAAGCTAGGAATGTGGCAAATTCAGTTTTCTACAAACTGTCATCATTCAGACAAAACAGACAAATCATTTTGCACATTCATGTGCATCTTTTATCTAACTAGAAAGACATTTGGGAAAATCCTAAACAGATAAGTCAGCTTGTGATGAATCACCCTAGGAAATGTTGAGATACTTCTTTTAATAGTGCTTTAAAAGAGCCATAAACTATTTTAAATGAAGCTTCTACTATCTCCCCACCTCCCCAAAGTTGTGAATAGCTTCCCTTGGGTCTTAAATATTCATTTTTAGTGTATAAAATCACCACACCTGCTGAGTACTTTTTTCCAAATTAGATGATGCATCATCCGCAGCCCCTACACAAGCAATTATATAAAAGGTCCATGAATGGTAATGAAGATTCTTAGCTTAAAGGAAGAGCTGGACTCAATCATGTATTCACTATGGGTTTTACTCAGAAAGAATTTCACCTAATATGCCATGGTAAACTGAAAGAAGACATTGCAGTTCTTTGACTTGGTTTTCCTTTCAATTCAACAGGTGCCAGACTGACATCTGGCACAAAAAGAAAGTAATTGACAACCATTGGCTGGAGCCAGGGCTGAGCACAAAACAGGGTAACACATTTCTGACATAAGAGGTTGTCGTTGCCTTTTAGACTGCGCCTACAGTATCCACTGTTTATCAAGCCACAATCCTACTGAATCAGACTGTCACCTGCCTAAAAGGCTTTAGAAAGCAGTTTCATGGTACAGGGTAAAAATGAAGCTCCTTTGGGTGTGACATTGCTAGGCATATTCATTTTTTCAGTTATAGCAAACACTGCAAAATGGTTCACTTCATTTACACAAACCCATGCAGTGTTCCTCCTGATAGTTTTCGGTCTCAACAGCTGTGCTAACTGAGCGCTTATACTCAGAAATAGAGCATGAAATATGTCAGAAAGAAAAAAAAGTATGAAAGAGTGACTGGCCCATTTAAGCACAGGACTTGGGTGTGATACTCTGATCAAAAAATAGTCCATGCTTCCCCTATATCTGTTGGCCAGTGTTAGCATTTTCAGATACATCTCACTGAGCCCCAATGAGCATCTGCAACTTTATCCACCTTTACTGGGTTTACCTAAAAGCAAGGGAGATCAAAATTAGTCCCAGAGTGAAAGGGAAGGGTTGTGTTTGCAGTTTAAAACATGGTCTCAGTTACACTCCTCAAGATACAATCAGATTTTCTGTCCATGCGACAGATACAGAAAAGTACATGCATTGCAGGACATTGTTCTACCTTGGCCTTCAACTGTGCTCCAAGTGCATCATATAATTTTATTTTAGAAATCTGATTCAGTAGTACCCATAAAAGCTGAATGTACATCGTGCATGTATGTCTTGCTGTCAGTATGTCAGATGCTCTACACTTCTACAATACACCAGTTCAAGATTTATAAAACCTACTGCACAGCAGCAGTTCAACAGACATTTATGCTGCAACCTCAAGCCAGCTCATCCCTGACTACTGCCCACAGTGCTACAAAAGGCTACTAGCTTGGACAATACCTACGTGCAGGTCATAGTGGGAATTAAAATAATTTGGATTTCTCATTGTAAAGACTTACTCTTCAACTTCTTATGACATGTGACCTTGCTCATGACCTCCTTATATGAACAGAATGACCTTTGTTACCTTCACATACAGTCAAATGCTTCCATTAACTACACTAACTTATCAGAGTTGTTTCTTTGTTTTAAATCGTGGATTATCTCCTCAGCTAAGCGTGAAGCAGCTCTCAACCAGTATGAGCAGCACATATATTAAAGCATGTAACACAACACTAATCACATTAGTATTCAGTTTCTATATGTTTATTTTTTTAATTATGGCACAACAGCTAAACTATGTCAGACATTCAGCAGGAGTTCAGTAAAACAATGGAAGTAATTATGAAAACAAAAATCAAACACAATTAACTAGATTTAACCGCTCTACTATAAAAAGCTTTTCCAACCACTTCATGCATTTCCTTGCATTTGTTACAGTTAATCTTATCCCAGTAATCTTCCATTTGTTTTCAGAGCCACTGGAAATGAATATATACAGTTAAAGCTGTTTATACACCAATCCTGTGCCTTGGCTTTGTTGTTGTTGTTTCTTAAATTAATGTTATCTAATTCTTTCTGCTCTTCCATACTTGCAGTCACAGAGTTAATGAACAATTTCTACTGTAAAGCTTCTCCCTTGGCTCTGTGTCAATGTAGCATTCGTCCCTTATGAGAGATTTTTCACAGGTTTTTGCCAGACTCAAAATATAAATAATATAAAGTACAAAAAGCAGTATCTTAGTCAGTATTTTTCTGGTTTTCTTTAAATGTTGCTAATGAGGGGTTATAATGAGCTTACTCCTTGACAGTCAGATTTTATCTTGCAGCTTTGCAGTCTTCCCGTTATGGAAGTTGGTTGTCATGTGACAGATCACTTTTTGTCATATTAAAGAAAAGTCTGGTACCATAAAGGAAGGGTGTAGAATAAACCCAAGATGGTGAAATAAAATATGAAACAATTAAATGAAACAATTAAATGGTACATCTCTCTTTTAATTTCCATGGTTTAACCCCAGCCACCAATTAAGTACAACACAGCCACTTGATCCCTCTCCCTACCTCCTTCCAGTGGGATGGGGAGGAGACTGGAAAAAGGTAAAATTCGTGGGTTGAGAGAAGAATAATAAATAACTTAATAGTTTAATTAATTGTTAATTAAACAGTAATCAATTAATTAAACCAATAATTAATTTGATCATTGAAATTAGATAAAATGTTATTATTATCATCATCATTATTAAAACAACAGTAACTGCATGGAAAGGAGACAGAAAGAGGATTAAAACCCAAGAAAAAACAATGATGCACAATACAGCTGCTCACCCCCTGCTGACCAATGCCCAGCCCATTCCCAAGTAGCAGTCAGCCCTTTCCAGGTAACTGTCCTAGTTTATATACTGGGCATGATGCCATGAGGTATGGAATATCTCCTTGGCCTTTGGGTCAGCTGTCCTGGCCATGCTCCCTCCCAGCTTCTCGTGCAGCTCCTCATTGGCAGAGCATGAAGCTTAAAAGCTCTTGATTCTGAGTAAGAACAACTTAGCAACAACCAAAACATCAGTGTGTTATCAATATTATTCTCATGCTAAATCCAAAACACAGTACTGTTCCAGATACTAGAAAGAAAATTAACTCTATTTCACCCAAAACCAGGATAGTTAATATATTTCACCTCACAAAATAGCAATTTGAAGGAAAATTACATCTCTTCTCTCATCAACCTCTTTTTTTTCTCCCACATAGAAGAATATGCTACAGAAACAAATCTAATGCTCCTCTTGCTCCCAAACTCTGAATTTTCTTGTAATTGGAAGATGTCCCCACAAAGTTATACTTCTTAATCCCATAGTATCATGACTTTAAAGAAAGATTTGGAGTAAACTCAAACTCAGCATCTACCTCAGAAGTTCTGTGAAGCCACTTTAAAGGAAAAGGTTACAGCAGAGTTTCCAAATGCTACCAAATTTACTCTTTCTCAACTAGTTACAAGAAAATAGTCCTATCTAAAAGAGAGAAAATAGCCAGTAAGTTGACAGCACAAATGAGTTCTGCCTTGGAACTGTGCTAACTGCTCTGAGGGCACACAGGGCTGACACATTCTTTTATATCTTTACTCAGTACATGCTGTGGCTCAAGGAAAATTCTATTAGTATCCTCCTGTTAATCAAAGTTTTCTAGAAGGTTCCAGCTGTAAGCACCACCACCGCCACGGGATTGGAATCTATCTTGATGGTACAGTAGTCACAGACAGAGAGAAGTAAATAAATTATATGCTTTCACATTTTCTTGCTTCCACGTATTCCTTTATGAATGTACATATATATATTTATATATACACTTCTAAAGGCATTCCCTTTTCCTTTCAAGCCTAGGCTATTCAAAAGAATGAAGGCCCACAATTTCACAAATTATTATTAAGGAATAAGACAATTTAAGATTAATAGGACAAGAATCTTTTCCTAAGCCTCCACTAAAATGTCACTGTTAATATGAAGGGGGAAAAAATCCATTAGTTGAGAAAAGAGAGCAGCAGCAAAACACAATCATGACAGAAAGATCAATCTTGCCTGTTAGTCACATTTCATTTGAAACCAAAAAATGATACTTATTTTCAAAGCAGCTACTGACCTGTTTTCTCTAGTTCTCCAAACTCTACTTTCACTCTACTTTCTCAGCTATATGGGCATATAGCATCAGTATTTCCTGACTCCTCAACTCATCTAAGGACTCTGCACTATTCGAAGATAGAGAAACAGATCCTGACTTGGTTTGTGTATGGCAGAAGTCTAACAAGACACTATATATACATACTAAGAATACCTTAGAATTTGAGATCCCAGCGGCATTGAATTATGAACATACTGGAGAACATGGCCAACCATCAGTATCCCATACCTGTGACACAGAATCTGTCAATAGAAAAGCAGCTCTCCTTCAGAATCACAGTTTATGCTCAGATCACAGCACTATATTACACATATGAAATTCAGACTTATTACATATATGAATTTCAGACTTATAAAAAGAACAAACCTCCATATCTTTCCAAGTCCAGGCCTCTTCACCTGAACTAACGGCAGGAGGAAAAAAGAAAAAGTAACATGCTATCCATTCTCAGCTGGAAGAAAACATCAGTATGTTGGTACATCACTGCTCTCCCCGCCTTATTCCCTTTCTTAAGTATTGTGCACATGCAACCACATAGAAAACAAAATGGTCTTTAAATCAGAAGTAGGGCACTATTTGCAACACATATAACCCCTCTCCAGAATTTCGATGCTAATACTTTGCTTCTCAGCTAAAGTTCTTGGATGATTACTCAAAAGCAGTGTTTACCTTCATTAGAATTCTCTATGTATAAAGCTGCTCTAACGATGAAATTGATTAAAGATTCATTAGAAAGTTTTGCTCAGGAGAAAACAATTATTGCATGAAATGTTCCTCCCTGACAAAAGAATCCACATCTCTCTATGAAGCAAAGTCCTAGTATAAAAAATAAAAAAAGCACAACAAAAAACCCTCACAATTTTTATTTTACTGCATAGATCTCAAATTACAAATTAGTTTTACATGGGCATTTATAACATGTTTCCAGCAGCTACTTGCTTGTCAGATGGAAACAGATGCTTGCATTTTACTTACAAAATGTCCATTAAGAAATATTTTTATTAAATTGAACAAATTTAAAAATAAAAAAATAAATAATTAAAAATATACATAAATGGGCCAAGGTGGGTCTCTCCTCAACTCTAAAAGTAAGAAGGAAGAAGCTGAGGAGTGCACAGATCCTGCTGGTCAAAAATCAGTTGCACAGCTGGTATTGGCAAGAGATACTTTGATTTTACAATCATGGGACCCTCTCTGAGAATGGAGGTCTGTCACCAAGAGACAGGATCCATTTGACCACATGGGGCAACAGTTTCTTTTTTAATAGGCTGAGGCCAAACTGTTGAGGAACTAAATTGTGAGCAATGAGGAGGGAGAAGAAAACACACGAGCAAGTGAGAAAGTACTGGAATGGGCTGGCAAGCAAATAATGTTGAGCGACGTGGACAGGAGATACCTGTCTGCTGCAGTCAGGTAATGGAGGGATACAGGTTTTTTAGGAAGGACTAGGCAAGAAGACAAGGAAGAGGAATTAATCTGTACGTGAGAGCAGCAGAAATACATGGGGGTCTCCTTAGGATCTTTTCCCTCTATTTATCAGTAGTGAGAAACGCCTGGAGTGCTGTGTCCAGGTCTGCGCTCCGCAGTGAAAGGACACAGCCAGAGAGATTACAGAGCCTTCATCCTTGGAGACATTCAAACCCCAACTGGACATGGCCTCGAGCAACCTCCTTTAGTTGACCTTGTTTTGAGCAAGGTGTTGTACTAGACAATCTCCAAAGGTCCCTTCCAAATGCAATTCCATGATTCCTGATTCTACAGTTTTGTGCCCAGTCATAAAATATACAGTGGTTATCCAATTTAAATCCTCAAAAGTTCAAAACTAACATTTATTCCGCTATGCATGAATGATAATGAAACACACAGAGAATCCCAGGTTAAACTTTTTAGCTAGTAAAAATCAATATAGCTTCTCCAAGATCAATTCAACCTGCAGCAATTCGCAAAAAATACAGACTGTCTCTCATACTTAATGAAAAGAAGTTGAATTTTTTATATAAGCACTGAAGTTCTCACCTCATTACTACATATTGCCTCAATATTATTAAAGCTACAAATATTTACATCAGATTTATATAAAAATAAAACAAATGTTGCAATGAAAATTCCCAGAATTGCAAGTAATTTCCTATTTGAATAATCAAGGAATCAGCAAATAAAGTGTAATGCTATATATGTGATCATGATCAAAAGCAGAAGACAAATCCTTCGCTACGATTACAGTGCCACTTTACTAAGCACACTATACATTCTCAATAGTTCCTTGATGCCACTACAGAACATCAAATAGCAAACATCAAATAGCTGTGAGCAACTCTTTTTTTAGTAAGTGTCCTGCTGAAATCCCTGTGTTTCAAAGTTCAGTATTTACTTGTTCTTAAATATTATACCACCGAAGCAGGCTACAAGGACTATTCATTTTTGTAGGCTTTCCCAATACAAATTGATGGAAAAGGTGCTTACACCCCACACTCCATTTTACTTGACACAAGCAAAGCTCTTGCAGAATAATTTGGTGCCAGACACTTTTTTAAGTAGGAAAGGCAGCTGTCAATTTAGGTTATTTCACATAGGACATATTCTTGAACACTGGAACACTGGAAAAGGGCTTGATAAACTGGAATTTATAAACACAGATTTCTCATGGCTTCTTATACTACACAGATTAGTGCTGGTATGACAAGAATGGCATACAGTTTTAAGGTAATTACAAAAGCAGTACGAAAGGTGTTATTAAAGATCAGCAAAGCTGTAGAAACCAGCCTCAAGAGGAGACACCAGCAAAAAACACTTGTTAAAGAATCTGAATTTTCCATGTGTGGAGTTAGCATTTTAATAGAATCATAGACTAGTTCAGGTTGGAAGGGACCTCTGGAGGTCATCTAGTCCAACCCTCTGCTCAATGCAGGTTGAATATTGCTCTTTCAAACCAACCTATAATTTGGATAGCTCTTTACTCTTCATTTAAAAACTATCATCTGAGGGAGTGTGGTTTGCCTGGAGAAAAAGGGCAGGGGGCTATGTGTTCCTATGTTCTCTCCATTTCCTCAAATTGCAGTGATTTTCACTGAGCATTTCATTGTATCTCTGCATGAGAACTTCAGTCTTTGTAATCTCTTACTGATCTCATTATCATCTCATCATTGTTCTCGGAAGTTCCTATAATTTCACAATTAGATGAAGGTGCAGAAATAACAAATATAAAATATTTAGTAAGTCTCTTGTAAAGAAAATGAATATACTGAAAAGAATGACCTTATTCAAATGCACATAATTAACATTTCCACTTTAAATTTGATTATAATTCATAATTTTCAGGGCAGAGGGGAGGCTGCCAGATTTTTTCTAACAAAAGGAAAAGAGGATAATGATGATGCTGAGGATCATCAAAGGATGTAGAGGACCGTGCAGTCATGGTCATGTTATATAAGACAAGACCATGCTTTTGCACTGGCTGGCAGAGATGAGGGGAGAGAAAGAAAGCGGATGAAGAGCTCTTATCCTAACTGCTTCTATATTCTAGTATCTTTTAAGACAGTTTGACTCTTTCTGTGTCTGGCAATCATTAATAAAAATCCAGAGCAGAAGTAAAGCTACCCTCTAATAACTTCAACAACGAGTCTTATGAGAGCAGGACAAAGACTGGGTAAGGGTCTCAGAGAAGAATTAAGGTGAAGGAGATCCTCACTCTCAAGTCTTGAGATGGTTGTTTACTGGATGAAAGTATTTTGCCAGAGTGAGACAATCAAGCAGGAATGACTGAAAGTTTTATTATGAATATTCATACCTTCAAAGGAAATTGTGAAAGACATCTGAGCTTTGTATACTGAAGACCGATTTTTGAAACATTCTGCATATTAGATCTTAAGAGTTTAAAACAAAAAAATCCTTAAATATGTCTTTATACAAAAAATTTACAAACACACATATATAAATGTAACTTCCACTGATACTAAAATCAAAATAATACATTTGAACTATATTTTTTTTAAAAGGTAGTCTAAGCAAGGGAGCTGCAGTTAAAATAACCCCATGTGTACCAATACTTTAATAACTTTGCTCCCTTGCTTGTCCCAGATCTGTGATTTGCTATGGTTCTCCATGCATCTCTTAGCTCCTGGGCTTTCTTTCAGGGTGAGACAGGTAGGTCCTTCTGACACAGAATCAGGGGAAGTTTTGAAGAAGATTTCCTGCAGGGACCATTCCCTACAGACAGCATGGATGAGATTGCTCCCTGCGCAATCTCCCAGTACTGCCTCAGCAGGTTTGCTGCCTTCAGGCCCTGCCGTCATGCAGTGCCTCGAGAAATACAACATATACCCCTCTGCATCATGTTAAGACTTGGGTGAACTGTGACAGTTTTGTTGATTCATACAAAGAAAGCAAAATATCAATGTCTTGGGATATAAGCAGAGCATATTATGCAACACAGACGCAGGCAGTCTGCTCCGCAGGGGCCAAGCGCTGTCAATGACAGCCATTCTCCGCCTTTTGGCCTGCAGATCAGGATGTGTTCTCTGGAGGCAATGCCTTTGGCAGTATAAATGTCATTGTTATAATGTCTGTTTTGTTATCTACAAATGGTCTACCCTGTTCTTGTATCATGAGCCCTATGGGACACAATATTTAGAATCCATGGGCCATGTAAACTGCAGATTACACAGTAGATATAATGATCATAAACTAAATGAGGTCAATTCAGTTATAACTGTACAGAGACTGGGATCATGATACTGACCCCAAGGCCAATGTTTCACCAGCAAGATGAGATATACCTCAATATGTATTGCAACAGATAGCAATAATCACTAAAGATCACTGCCCTTTATGCAGGAGAGTTTTCTCAGTTGCTCATGGGGAACTGTCAGTGAGACAGCATGAAAATATAAGGACTGTAAAAACAATTCTAGCACACTTCTAAAAATAAAACTTTTTGAAACTTTTTGTTGTTGCTAGGAGATATAAAAATATAGGACACAACAATGTAGTTATTTGAAGGGCAAAAAAGTAGTCCATAGTATTATGAAAAATGCACCACATTATTATTATTATTAGCTATAGTGATTCACACAGACAGGTTGATTTTGACAACAAATTACATAATATTGTTTTTCCGAGATTCACCCAGAGCTATGAGGATACAGCTTGGTAGGACAACTTCTGTTTATTGCCAAGCTTATTATGTTAACTACTCTTTCAATTGATAAAAAAGATTTTTTAAAAAAGACTGCAAAGGGCTTGGGTGTCTTTGCGGGTTTTTGGCTGATGTGGATTAGAACTATGGACATACAAAATAAATGCAGTGATTATATATTATTGCACAGCTGAAAGAAAAGTTAAATCCTTATTTCCAATATAACAAAGAAACTCCTTCAAGAATATTTGAAAATTTAGAGAACATGCACAAATCAAACGGTTTGAACTTTGATAATATGTCACCATTTGCGGAACACAGTACTAATGTCAACTTTGGGATACACAAGTTAACAGAAAATTAGAGTATTTTTTCACCAGTAATTGCTGGGAAAATATATGCTACATGTATTTTACAGGCAACTTAGAATCTTATCTTGAAAGTTCTGAAGTTAAGCTTTCAATTACTTTTCCTTATTTGTCACTAAAGTTTCAAAATTGTCTGCTTATTTTGTCTGCCTTGTTTTATAGAAATGTCTGGTAGTGACAATATTTTTTATACTGTGCTATTAAAAGAAACTTAAAGGTGTTCTGTTATTAGAAGGTGCTCTGGTACATCAGGTGAAGACAGTTCAAATGCATGTTTTGAGTGTGTTAAGAATGACAAAGATGGAGATGAGGAACAGACTTATATAGAGATGTATGGCTATTTCTATAATATGCTAAAAATGTGTTGTACTCAAGAATAGCATGATCTTACATTTGCTGATATTTAGACATAATTCTGTAGTTATGGGGTAAATTATTACCTAAGTGGCTGATTCTTTGACCATGATGCTTTTTATTATCTAACATAAAAAATATCCTTTGAAAGCAGAAAAAAAAATATGAAGGGACTTCTGTCAGTAATATGCATTAGCTCTAAAATGCATACCATGGACTTTGTATTTCAATGCCATCAAGCAAAATTATCTTTACAGAATTCAATTTCTCTAAAATGAGATATCCTTTTAAAAAGAAAATACATTTACTCCTGAAAGATTTCAACTTGATTAAATGCTAATATGGATGTGAACTGTTTGTATTTTGGAAAGTTTAGGTACTCTTCTGGCATCGTGTAAGAACATGAAGTAATGTTTCACATTCGAAAACTTGTGAAATGTATTAGTTTCTAGCTCATACACAGCAGTTAGAAGAATATTTTACTTTTGAAACAGACTTCAATAGGTTAAAGAAATCCGTTAATATTGTTACAGCTGACCTTAAAATTATGTCATCTCTACAGGTAAAGACTTTCACAAACTGATTTTAAATCAGAGAGACAGTGAATTATACTGAAAGTGACAAAAAGTACCATTTTAAACAAGAAACTGAAGTTTTGGATAATTGGATAGCAGGGCTAAAGACTATTAAAAAGTATAGTACCGTGAAAAATCTGCTAGAGAAAACGGTGTTCCTGTAAAATATCCCTTAAACTATGGTAATATGTCTTATTTCTGCCTAAGTGGCCACTTTAACAACATCTATTATCAGCCTGACAACCTCAGGCATCTCAGAATCGAAGAGAGGTCCCACCATCAGAGGAGGGTAAGAAGGGGCTCCTCTTCTCATTTGCTTAAATAGCACCTTCAGGTTGGAAAGCCTTTGAAAGTTTCTATCTCAAATTACACTTGCAACTATGAAAACCTAGAACTTTTCCTCTTTTAAAATGAAAGCTGAAGTTATATTAAAACTTCAGGAACTGGACTTGACATAAAATGTCACCTTCTCATGGCTTCTGAGAAAATCGTAGGGGTTAACACTACGTTTGTAGGCACTGTTGGAAATGCACGTATCTGTTGTAAGAGAGTGCAAACCATGACTGGATACTCATCACAATTCAGGCTGTTATCACGCAACTTCTGCAATTTCTGAGTTTCAGCCTGAGATTCAGGCAGACTGTCTGCTATATCTCACTGTCTTCCAAACACACTCTGCGGTGACAAACCATTTATAAACTTTAATAAACTGAAGTAGTTTGTAACTGATCCAAGTAGAGAATCCTTTGAGAAGACCTTACCAAGTATTCACATGGAAGTAAGAATACACATTAGGATTTTTTCAGATGAATATTATAAACCAGTACTATAAACCAAAGCAAAACTTTAAGGGTTGAATCATGTTTTCTTAGCATCTAAAAACAGTTCAGAAGACATAATGTTGAATGTGCAATACATCTTTAGGTATTTTTTGTCATCTTCAAAGTTATGTTCAATGATATGATCAAATACTGATTAAATATCATAATATTTACATGTCTTTGGGAGTCCTTTCTAAGTTAAAAAATTTAAGAATTTAAGGAAACTTGGTTGCACAGCAGGTCAGTGGTAAAGTTACAAGAAGCAACCAAAATCCTAACTGCAATGAAAATCTCATCTAAGCAATCCTCATTAATATTTTACCACAGTAGCTCAATAATATTGTCTAAGTGCCAATAACAAAGATTAATGAATCAGATCTACACATTTTGTGTATGTTCTTTCAGGTTGTTTGTTTGTTTTTTTCATAATGACGTGCTGGATTTTCTGTTTAGGTTTTATTGCCATCTGTGAGGTTAAGAGATTTTGGATAAGAACATCTAAAATTGTTTTGCTGTGTGAGTAATATGAACAACTTGGAGAAATAAAAATTCTAAAGTTTATGGGGAAAAAAGTTCAATCAGCATGCTAATAGCAGTAACATTATCAACTGAAACCCTACAGCTACCATGACATATGTCTCAGAAATTCAATCTCTATTCCTTTTGGTGAATCAATGCAGACAAAAGCAGGGAAACAGGCAGTTTCAGCTACAACTGAGTGAGTTTACATCAGCATTTTAATTCAGAAGAGGAATTTTGACACAATCTCCCCAAGCATTCCTTCTTATTCTACAGTGAGCTACACGATTGAGGAGTCTGAGAGGGGACAAACTGGATACCCTTAGGATGAAACAAAACCAGAAGATGCATTCCAGAGTGTATGCCAAAGGATGCTATGGATGCTCAGCTGCTGGGACAAGACTGCAACTACACTACTGTAAAAACCTTGAATGAATGCAGCCTGTGTATCTGGTCCTCTGTACTGCCTATTTCACTCTACAAATTCACTCCTGCTGGGCCTCAGTATCTGTTAGCATGGACAAAGCTGTACCACATCAAGCTGCAGAAAAAGCTGAAGCCACAAAAAATATGAGGTGAAGTGAAAAAAAACCCATCCAGTTTCGTATAGCTGTATTAATGAGGAACAAGGCTGAGAACAGGCTGTGGTGCTGTCAGGAAAATCAACAGCTGTGATCAAATGGAAGTTTTTTCTTCATCTAAAAATTAGGCTATAAAAGAATTCCCTTTTTTATCATCCCATTCATAACCTGTCTTATGTTGAAGCATAACAGCTCAGCTAATTAGGTACTTGATAAGGGTAGCTTATTTGGGGCATTTTCCTGTGTTTGCATTTACAGTAGGCAAAGGAGGTAAAGAAAAATTACTTGCTTAACATCAACGCTTTTTTCCTTCAAATCTAAAATTCTAAGCAGTTAATTCCTCAAAGGTAGCGATGAATCAGATGCATTCTGACTTTCAGCGTTTCAGAGAAATTTTTTAACTCAGACAGACCGAAATTACACATCCTGATGTTGCAGCCCTAAACGCTTTCAAGAAAATAAATGAGTTTCAACTAAAAGGGTGCTCCATTTGAAAGTCAGCCGTGTAATTCCATAAAGTGCTGGCATTTGTCAGCGGCGCGCAGCGAGGCGCTGCAATGCCGCAGAGGGACAGCAGGTGTCGCAGCGCTTTAGCACGTCCCTGGTGCCTCAAGGAAAAGGAGGCGAGGGAAAACGAAGTAATCCCTGACGACGGCAGGCAATAAAATGTAATGACAAACATTTGCCAGTTGCAGAAAAACATACAGTAGCCAGGCAGTGAAAAAAAATGTCCCACCGAATCCTACAAGCGAGTGGCTGGCACGTAGTGCAAATAACAGTAATACTATGCAAACAAAAACTTACTTGCTGTCAAAATGGCCAGATTTCTACTTTTTTAACTCTTCACAGCGCAGGAACTTCTTTTTCTTGTGCACTATGCCTATGGGCCTTGGCATGGGAGGGTCATATCTGATAAATGGTGTGCAAACAGAGGAAGTTCTTGTGCCTATGGACCCTCGATCTCAAAGTATCCAGAAAGGAAAACCTCTGTATTTCCATAGCACAGAGTAACAAGGCAGACTGATATGCCTTGTCTATAATCTAGCTAAGTCTGAAATGTGACCTTAAAAATGGATTCTGAAGACCAACTCCACCACCTTAACTGCAAGTTATTCCTCTTTAAAAGCATTATTACCACAGAACCCTTCATGCCATGATCAGATGCTTCCTCCGATCTCAACACTTTAAGAGAACCTACAGGCTCAGGCTCTCTCACCTACCCACACTATGAGCAGCAAAACTGGAAACCACATAGACTGAAAAATTAACAATTGAGGAGACACATCTTCAGGGGGTTTTTGCATGTCACTATTTTGAACAAATGATAATGTTTGGATGATTTTTTTAGGAAGTTCTCAGCATCAGAATGAAAGAGGCACTACAGTTTTTTTTCCTCTCGAACATTTTAAAACATAGGAAGGTCTAAGGCTTTTTTCAGAAGTCTATTTTACAGCCCTGTAATCTGGCACGTGCCCAGTATTTAGTGCTGAATTACAGCTCTGGCAAATAAATGAAACATCATTTCCAAAAGAAATGACAATTTTCACAATGGTTTACAGATGTATTGAGGGATAAACTTAATTTTTAACGAACTGCTCAAAATCCATCCCACACAGAAAACTCCAAAGCTATCCTAAAAAAAAAAAAAATACAGAAAACACTTGCAAAACAGCCCTGCATGACGCCATTCACAAAGCAAAAGAGATATGTTCTTCCTGTGCTGGGGGACAGACAGCTAAGGGCTACTGGGTGGAAAGCCTCTACCCTAAGGAACCTTCAGGTCTGATCTTTTCTTGTCCATCCCTACTCAGTGTTACATAGAAGCCAATGAAGACCTTGGTTTTGCCTGCCTACTCTACTCATATCCTTTCCACTGACAATGAACATTCTTGCAGTATTTTAAAACTGATATTACAATAATAATCTTGTTCTTTCCTTCCAGTTCAATCTGGCTGCATTTAACAGTGGTCACCTTATGTGAATGAACAGGAACACAAACAGGTGTCCCATGTTTATGTGCATGAAGAATTTAGAGAACTAACACAAAACAATTTGGATTTACATTTTTGCTTTACAGACATGGAAGAGAATGATCCTTTTTATGAGTTACGGAGCTGATTTTCACAATCTAGGTCTTAGAAAAATACACACATAGATTATCTTACTTGGTTAAAAGTCTCATGTGTTTAGGACACAGCAACAGAGCTGTGACACCTGATTGTGGTCACAGAGGGAAAAAACAGTCTCATACAGGAGCTGTGTACAATCATAAACACTCAAGCTAACATCGCTTTTCCTGAGACAGTATTTGACTTTGCTCTGCAGAAAATTAGAAAAGGGGAGATTACAGCCTGAATAGGTGTTTTGCAAATAAAACGCTAGAAAAAGGTTAGCACTATCTTTCAATACCCAAATAGGATGATGGCAAAAGGAAAAAGCACACTAACAAAGCTGATATGAATGACCTTATGAGCTGCTGCCAAGTCAAAAAATAATTTCTGTAATGCCTTCACATTGTTAAAAATCATTGCTTTCCTTGTTACCTGGTGACTTTTTACAAATCGGAGAGGCATCCTTACACGCTAACTTAGTTCATACTTTTCACAGACTTAAGTCTGACACTACAATTATTAGTTTAGACCCTCATAATTCTCACATTTAGGCAGCATGAAATTATCATCTGAATCTATGGGAGCATCATTCACTTCCAAATCCTCCACAGATACAACACAGTGGCTGAGAGATACCCTATTGCTTTTTAGGAAGGCAGCAGGAAAATCAAAATGCAAAATAAAGAAACAGAAGACGGAAACCTAGATTCAAATTATGTAAAACAGACTACTAGTTATTTATTGAAGACAGTGTTCTCATTATCCTTTATCAAATACCTAAAATACAATACCTTAAAAAAGGCCTATTCTTTTTTTGTCATTCTTTGGCTTTGCAGAAACAAATTATAGTTTAGGTGCAAAATAAACTATTTTTACAAAGGGTTTTTTTTGCCTCTAGGTTGCAATCTAGAGGCAAATACTGTCTGAAGTCCAAAATCAAATATTTCTTTTTAAAAACCTGAGTTACCATTCTGGGATGTCTACCTTTTAATAAACCCACTTTTGTGAAGACTTCACAAGACACAACTGGACACAGTACTAGATAATCTCATCTAGGTACCTTTTCCACAAAAGATTGGGCCAAATGACCTTTTAAGCCCCTTCTAACCTGGGCTATTCTCTGATTTTATGAATAAAAATGCCCATTTTATATTAAAGGTCACAAGTTCCAGATTTAGAACTTCACAGAAGTTATATGCACTCAAGACTTCTGTAAAACAAGGTCTTACAATGTCTCGAATTCAGAATTAAAATTAATACAGATAGAATTAGCAACTAGCTTCAAATATGTAGGTTTTAAGAAGTTATGACCTACATTATAATGCAAAAATAGGCCCCAGAAGGGAAAGGTCAAGTCACCCCTTTTCTCTGTAAAAAGAAGACAGGGCTTGTAGAAGCATTAAAAATATCTTTTACCATTTTATTTTAATTTTAGTGGCTTTTTTTACACACCACTTTGAATCATCTCCATATTGTTTGGCAAATACGAAGACTTTGGGAAAGGAAATGAAAGACCTTTTTCCCTATCTAAGCTCAAATAAAAGAAAGGTTGCTTCATCACTCACTAGCTGTGATCTTAGCCCTCGAAAAGCAAAAGCTAATCATAGTATACAAGATTCTGTAAACAGAACAGAAACTAAATCTGCTATCACTCCCATATATTACCAAGAAACAAAAATCCTCTATAAAAGATTAGCTGTTATTGCAGAATAGGTATTCCAACTCACATATCTAGCACTGATAATGACTCTTAGGAAAATAAACATTCTCCAACCTCTTCACAAGAAAAAGTCATTTTTCCCATATAAAACATTATCTATTCTGCTTATTAGGTATGTAATATACACACACTCTTCCTCTGTCTCTCAGACCACTTATTTACAATGTAAGCTAATGAAGTCAGTATCTTCTGTTTTTTTTCTTAGTTCAGGATACTTTCATAAGGAGCATAGAAGTCCCATTTTTCAGGCAAAGATTTCAATTAATAAAGGGCCAGAAAAAGCCCAGAAAGCCAATTGTATCCTGGGCTGCATCAAAAGCAGTGTGGACAGCAGGGCAAGAAGGGTGATTCTGCACCTCTGATCTGCTCTGATGAGACCCCACCTGCAGTGCTGCATCCAGCTCTGGAGTCCCCAGCACAGGAAGGACATCGACCTGTTGGAGCGAGTCCAGAGAAGGGCCACCATACTGATTAGAGGGATGGAGCACCTCTCCAGTGAGGAAAGGCTGAGAGAACTGGAACTATTCAGCCTGGAAAAGAGAAGGCTTCAGGGTGACCTAATTGCAGCCTTCCAGTACCTGAAGGGAGCCTACAAGGAAGGTGGAGAGAGACTATTTACAAAGGCATGGAGTGACAGGACAAGGGGGAATGGCTTCAAACTGAAAGAGAGTAAGTTTAGATTAAATATGAGGACATTTTCTTTTTCTGTGAGGGTGGTGAGGCACTGAAAAAGGTTGCCCAGAGAAGTTGTGGCTGCCCCATCCCTGGAAGTGTTCAAGGCCAGGTTGGATGGGGCTTTGAGTAACCTGGTTTAGTGAAAGGTATTGCTGCCCATGGCAGGGGGGTTTGAAACAGATCATCTTTAGGGTCCCTTCCAAACCAGACCATTCTGTAATTCTAAGATAAACTCAGAAAGCACAATACAGGAATTTCTTCAAGTGCAGTGCTTACTATAAGGCACCACGGACTTGTCAGTTCATTGGATGCTCCACACTATTAATGCAGCGTTTTCTAACCAGAGGAAAGATGGGGGAGAAGGGGAAGATAGGGAAGACCAGTGATTTCTTAGGCTGTGATAGAACAAAACAGAGCATATACCTTCAGCTTTTACAATATATTTCTTCTTCTGAAGACTAGAGAGATTAAACGGATTTTAGAGCTCGCTTGTACTTCAGCAAAGGATGTTTTTTCATCCTATCAATCAACTAAATGTGTAGAGATCTATAACAGGACTATGAAGAATAGTTTGAATGAAGTATGAATGCAAATGTATGTGTTCTGAAAGGACTAAAATAAACAGTCAAAGAACCAGTTAAGAGATATCACATGTTGATGGGCACTCCCAAATACACCAGTTATCAACTGCACTTCTGCATGTGGTTTCTCAAGAGGTCTGGTTCTGTAAAATAAAGAACAAAATTAAATAGCTAAGAGAAGGTGACAGGGAGATAAAGAACAGGATTAGATCTTATAAACCAACCAGTCAAGGTGGCAGAAGTAGAGAGAAGAATCAGTAATGTTGCCTGTTCACTTACAGTGATCATATGGAAAGAAAAGGCTAAGATTGCAATCACTGTCAACTCCTAAAGAGTACAAAAGGTACAGTCAAAAAAACCCATGTGATCACCACTCAAGAAAAAACCCAGCAGATATGATGAGGACTTAATTGCTGGCATCTTTTACCTTCCTGTCACTGTAAGTAGTCCTAGCACCATCACTTGACAACACGTCTTGGTGCTTCTGGATATGTAAGAAAGTGAAATCAGCGAAAGAGCACATGTGAGAAAGAAAAATGTGTTTTGTTAAAGTAAAATCACCTTCCCCTTCTCCAGACCTTCCACACTACATTTTGTTACACTAGTGGTTAACCTGTGGTCACTTGTGCTCCCAGGACAGTCACTGAAAAAAGCCATACGATGCTTAGTTCACAGCAATAAGCTTACTACTGTCCCTTGCTGCACAAGCCAACATGCTTGGGAATGCTGAATCCTATGATCCCATTCACAGATGCATGCTTACTGCACAGTCTCATGTGAAAACATATGCCACACAATCAAATAACTATCCCTAAGCATCTTACATGCTGGGATTTTATTAATTACAGAAATCTGTTGATAAACAGGAAAAATGAACTATGTGTCACTCAAGTATAAACACCCCTGTCAAGTGAGCCTTTTCTTGATGTCTTTTATAAAATCAATGACTGGGAAAGGATACAGCAACTAAAAGTTGTACAGTCAACAAAGGCCAATAAAAGGTATTGTTATTGGTAGTAATGCAGTAATCAATTCTCTTTTCTCACACATGGTAGTTTCCACTAGTGGAGCCCCATACATGAATACCAAAAGCAGGCAGAGTCCTTTCTCCAGTTCCAACAGGCTGGAGATCTGTGATGCATGTAGATCCAAGTCCTACCCCTGCTGTCACTGTGAAATTCCATACAGTCATGGTAAATGACAGCGACAACCATGAAGCAGCCACTCACTTGTTACAGTTCAGACACTGGTTAACAGTCATCCAAGAAACATTTTTGCTCGCCCTTCCAGTTCATACACTCCACGCTTACAAACATGGCATTGCATACGTACTCAATGATATTCTTTAACTTTTTCCTGCTGTAAGCACCTACAGTGACTGGATGAATTCTCCATTGCATTTCATGGAGCAGTAACAACTTTTGAGCAAACAATAACACTGGCCTCAAAGAGCTTGAAAGCTGAAAGGCAAAACAAAGGGAGTCAATTTTCCACACAGCTCTAGCATGCAAAGTCGTGGAAGCATTGATAAATAAAGCATGTTACTACATAAGTAGACTTATATGCTGTAAACACTCAATGCACAGTTAGTGCTTTAACAACACGCACATTAAGCATTACTATTTGAAGTTTTAACTCAGTAAATTACAGCCTCACTACTCTGCCTCTTTAAAGAGGTTTTTTTTCCTTTGAAAAGTATTATGATGTAGAATAAGGCAATATTTCATCAACATGCAAGTGTTGACAATAATAATAATGAGCCAACACAGTCACAGTTTGCAATACAGGCAGACATTTTTATTTTATTTAAACAAAAAAAAAGTTGGACAGGGAAAAAAAAGTCTTAAGAGAAAAGCAGCAGACTATGTTTGCTCTAATGGGAGGTACAGAAAGAACAAAAGAACTTCTGACCTCAGGCACAGCCAAAAATAAAAGGAGTAATGTGGTTTCTTTCCTCACACAATTGCTGACTCTGTATTCACTTATTCCCATTACATACCATCCAGATATGCAAAGGAGCTGTTAATTTCTTCGGGGGAAGATTTTTGCCATGTTATTTATTAGCTAGGAAATATTTCCTGACACATGCTGAATTTTTGACACACTTGCTCAGTTTTGACTCAGCCTTTTGATAATTACACAGCAACAGTGCCTATGAATACAAGTAATTTCTTTTTGCTTCTTATGCTGTGATTATTCCAGAGTTCTCCTGATAGCACTTACTGAGCCATTTCAAATACTCTTCATTTTTTAAAACTTCTACCTATTCATGCTACTTGTGGTTTTAAGCCTGTTTATTTTGTCTTCATCTCAAATAATGGTTAGATTTTTAACATCCGTGAAAATGGCTGTGTAGTGATGAATGGCATGGCACAGACCCTCTGTAAGCAGGAATTGTACGTGTTTCTTCAAGCGTTATACCTCAACTAGCATACCTCTGTTTAACCTTCAATATTCTCTGCTACTTCATTCCATAATAGAGTGATACACAGTTCCTAAGGTGACAAAGCTTTTTGAATCATTGCTTGTGAGCATCTAATTTGAGACATCCCAGTGGGAGGCCCCACTTTCATAAAGTAGAATTCAATATTCCATGAAAATCAGGCCCCTTTTAGATCAACTCACATGCCTGACAGGTTAAAAACAAGTGCAAGAAATCAGAGCTTTCTGCAAAGGAAAACTCATGCATCAATGATGACAGAAGAAAACTGGCACCTGTAAAATGCTATGCCAGCACACCTGAACTGTCATCATGAAATGTTGAGCCTGACCCCTATCCATGATCACTTTGAGTTTGTATTTCTTTGACCTCCGCATACTTTCTTTTGAATCAAAATTTAATTTATTGGAGAGAATCATATACATGTTTATTATTTACAAAGCATCACTGAGAAATCAGCACGAAAACTCAAAGGAAAACTGGGTACCTTAGCAAGCAGTTAGGTAATTTAAAGGTTAGAAAATTACTGAAAAAGCTTGAGAACAACTTTATACCCAACCTTTTTTTTTTCTTCCTTCTCCTTTTTCAACATAATCAAACATTCTTAGTCTCCTAACTCCTGTGGTGCAAGGAAAGGAAAGACAAGTGAGAGAGCAATAAGGGAAAATGAAGAAGGAACTGAACAGGAGTAGGATACTGAAAGAGGCTTGATAGATACTCAAGCCCTTTGCCAGGACTTCCACTTAGGTACAGAGACTGAGGGGCAAGGACATCCTAGACATGACACATAAGCATTGCAGCTAGATAGAGCAGTGACAGAGGGATTTTTCAAACAGTCAGTCTTCTGTGATCTCCCAGCAAATAAGAGACTGTTATCAAAGGCAGCTCAGCTCTCTGGGAACGGAGAAGCACTGACAGACCAGAGCCATAATGATCCCATTCTAGCTGCCTTCACTGTGATAAGACATAGTTGCACTGCACAGTGGAAGAATACACTGGAACAGACCAGTGTATTTGTTATTCTTACACATTGAATTAAAGGATTAACTATTCCTCATATCACTGGTGAAATCTTTGGCAACAGTGGCACATAGAAGACTCTTTTAATGTTATAGAAATTGTATAACAATATCTCTGTGTGTTCTGCCATCCACATATAGCTCCTGCATTTCTTATTCAAACTTCAGTTCTTTCTAGCCTAAGGAAAGGAAGGAATATCATACTCTTTCACAGCGCTCATAGTGATGTTCAGCCTTTGTATGATATTTATGCAAGATGGTTGTATGATAACAATCTCAAAGAGCAGACTTAAAACTGTGTTATGGCGGTGGCAAGAGTCAACATTAAATTTTGGAAATTCACATCTAATAGTCTCTATTGCAGTTATACATTATGGGGATAACTTGCAAGATCTGTATTTCTAGAAAGCTGGCTGCATCATGTTTACCATGGACATTAAAACAGTCCCAGCTAGTATCACAGAATTCCAGACAGTTATTTTTAATTCATTCCAAACTATTTTTTAAGTGATGGGAAGAGAAATGTGTACTACAGGCAGTTGTTTGCACTTGCAGTACCATGTCTCCCATTATGCCGAGTGCAGTGGGATCACCAGGCAGCTTCCTGCATTGAGCAGAAAAGACCTGATGTCCCTCTTCTCTACACCAGCTCTGTGTGCTAAGAAGATGGTGCATTTTGCCACTGGCAGCTTCAGGGAGATATTGTCTGTTTCTTTGTGTGAGATGGCTGAAACAGTACAACCATCGTGGAAATACCAAAGCACTGATGCCACTTCCTTGGCTACTGAAGTCAGACCCCTGTGATTAAAAAAAGGTTGGTAACTGCATACAAATATTTTTAGCTCAACTTTTTGGCTCATTTCCAGCCCAGTTCAGTAACTGCTGGAAAGACATAATTCCAACAGCTGTTAAGACTTTTTTTTTTCCCCTTTCTTTTTAACAAAACTTTCAAATGGCATAATTCCTCACATGAGCATTTTGACTATGATATGCCTATACACTCTGGGCAGCATCTTCTGCTAACACAAAATCAGTGGCTGCAGCTACAGCAGTGTGTGTCAGAAGAACACGTCCATCATTATTGCATGTTTCCTGTGCTTTATCTCTTTGCTCTCGCAAGTAGCAGTAATAAAAGTTGTAGCCATAACTCTCCTTGACAGCACCGTATTTAAGGCTGCACCCTTTCAAAATGTGTCTTGGAGAGACGATATATTAAACAAAGTACTTCAGGCATGGATGGAGCTGTCTGTCCTTCTTTGTCAAGGGAATAGATGAGCACTTGAAACAAACCGGAAAACCCTGTTTCTGTATTCCACAATGAGACAAGGAGTATGAACCATGAAGTGCATACTGTGGGGCATATTGTTACATCACTGGTGTGTGCTGAATGGGGGTGATATTACAACATGCAAGAACATAGGCACTGTAACATTTGTACTTGGAGTCTTTGCCCTGGAGAAATACCACCCCACTTTACTAAATAGTGCACGAGATCCATAACCCTACATTTTCAAATTGATGCAGTTTGTCTGCTATGGCCATTTCTACCTTTCAGTGGGAAAAAGCGACTACCTCACAGACCTTGTCCACACATTGGCCTTGAACCTGTAAATAAAACTGTGTATGTGTTTTCTCCATCTCCTACTTAAATAAAAGGCTCAGTATTTCCTATCTTTAGTGAAGTCCTTTATGTATTTCTGAAATAAGAGGAGAGTAGAACTTCCCAAGGATCAGCAAGACAAGACTGCAAATACACTAGATCTGGCTTTATACAGCTGTACTTTCCAACAGTTCAACTACATATTGAGATCAGTCCTTGAGAAAATGCTTTGTTACCATTGAGAAAATTCCACTCCTGTAGTAAAGCCAAGTTAAAGAGGGGGAGGAAAAAAAATGAGGTGTGGGGAAGGAAAGTGTGAGAACAGCTTGGGGGAGAAGACATTGCTAAACACAAATCATGTAGTGGTTTACCCCAAAACCACTTCGACATTATACATGTCTTTTTACAACCATGTTATAGAAGAGTTTGAAATTTGCATTTTTTTTTTCTTATGGATTGCAAACCTCAACCTCAGTCTTGCTTACACAGTTGTCAATTCTAGAACAGCAGTTAGAAGCAGGTACACTCAACCCAATATCTCTAAGTGTTAGGTAGAGATAATGAGCTGGGTCCTTCCTTCAGAATCTTGGATTTGCAGAGGGTACCAGAATTTTATTTTCTTCATTTTCTACAGTGTCTTATCAGTTCTGAAACTAAGAAACAACTTTTAGAATAAAATTACAATTCAAATCCCAGTTTTGATCCACTGAAACTAAAGAGGCAAACTGCTGATGCCTTGATCATGTTATCAGCATTTACATAATCCACCTAGAGTTCATGAGATGTTTCAGTCTTCAAGAAAGTAGAAAGAAGTATCATGCACTCTCCAAGACCAAAATGATTTACTGAATAGAAATTATGTGTCATAATTATGGTAAGATTGGCCAAGAGTCTATTCATATGAATAAATGCTGCAGTCATTTCCCTGTCTAAAGAACATATCAAACAGGATAAAAGGTATTGTCAATTATTTTGTAAAAATGTTTATATGGGAATTCAGTCTGGAAAGACTGAAAACCACAACTTGCTTGGCACCAGTTTTCATAAGGTCCCAAAACTACGAAGTTAGTAAGGCACAATTGCCAGAGGTGGAAAAATGGAAGCCCACTCCGACAATAAGATCATTTTTCAGGTTTACTTTTCATGAATTCTTTTTTCCAGTCAGAAAATATAGATTTATATTAATAAAATTCTTTGCATGACAAAAAAAAAAAATCATTCAGGACTGTGATCTACCTGATTAAAGTTATTTCTACAAAACTTTCTAAAAATAAATATGTATAATGTATACATGGAAATTTACTAATCTTAATTTACAGTTAATACATGTATTTTTGTTCATAATAAAACAGTTATTCCTTATATCCAAATGCCAGGACAATACTAGGAGGCGAGGAGCAACCTCCTTCAAAAGGGTAACATCCAGGACAGGGGAGGAAAAAAACCCAACTTTCCTGACTCAAATGATATTCTACTCTTAACAGAAGAAGAGGTGTAAAACAGCAATCTTCAGCTCACTCCTATGCTTGTCCCTTCTGTACCTTTTCCTAATTACAGAGAGCTTTAATTTTCACACGTTCTACACAGCAGTCAGATTTGGGGCATGAAAATACAAAGACAGAATTAACATAGAGTGCCTTTGGCCTAGCAGGAGGTACCTGGTGCTGCGGATTAGAGAAACATTCCCTGAAAGTCCCAGGACTTCTCTTGTAGCAGCTAAATGAACAGCTGAAAGAGCAGCAGCTGCCCAAGAGTTATTTTGGGGGTTAACAGAGATTGTTTACCATATGTGGAGACCAGATAAATGATCATCCAACTGCCCTTTCAGTCACCTGGTTTCAAACCTGTCAGTATTACTATGCTTCCTACAAATTGCTCATTACAGCACTTACTAGTTGCTACCACAGTAGTTTGAATACTGTTAACTTAAAAAGCCGTAATAAAGTAAGGTTCAGCCAAATTGATGCATGCATAAAGAGCACCAGGATTCCTTTGAGATGCTGCTGTACTTCAAAGATGACACTGAAAGGTTTAGAAGTCAGTCTGTGTAGTTACTCTCTTCCCAGCCAAGTCCTCTGCCCTTGTGACTCAAATATTAAGGCCTATGAGGAGAATGAAAGGGCTGCATACTTAACTCCTAATCCTTCTTTCCAGGTATTTCAAACAATGGAGAAACAAATAAATGAGGTAAAATCATCTAAATTCAACAGTATAATAATTCCCACTGTAGGAGCTGGGAGAATGCAATCTATATTCTTATTACCTTTCTCAAAAAAAAAAAAAAAAGAGGGAATCAAGTTGGCTATTTGCATTTATCTGATCATTACTGAATCATGTACATGTGCCTACGAAGTCTGAAGTTGATGGGAAATCCAATAATACTATTTACATCTCATCAAAGTGAAACAATCAATGCCAACTTAAAATCTCATATTTCACAGCAACACTACTCAAGATTTTGAAAAACAATCAGAAAACTAAAAAAATCATATACCGTTTTGCAAGAAAATTGATATACGCAGTTTAATGAGAGAATAGGTCTCTGCTGACAATTTCTGAGGCAAAATAATTTCATATCCACTGGATTTCTTCTTTATGCTTCTAGTCTATCAGCAGATAAAAATTTTAACCAGTTTAAGAGCCCAAAAGAATAAGCATCAATTTAAGTAGGAGAAAAATCCTTTATATACATAATTACACATATATAATTTTTGTATTTATCACCTCTCACATTACAATGTGAGCATAAGCTTGCCTCTGGCATCAGACCATATATGGTGTGTATTTTTAAATATTCACTCCAACTGAGTGTCATGATGAAAAAGTCTGATTGCATAAACAATTAGGTCTCTGTGTAATCCAAAGGGTTTACAAGCTCAACACACATTCCAGTCTACAAGGAATGTAAAAGATGAACTAGCACAAACGCAGCCAATTTTAGCTATTTACAAAAACGGTAAAGAATTTAAAGGAATCCTCAGGAAAAAAATAGGGGTTTTTTTTGGTGGAGTAAGGTTCAATAAACAAACAGACAAAAAATACTTCCAGAAAACAAAAGAGAACTAGAAAAGCACTGTTACAATGTTGTTACAATGTTCTCATTCTTCTTAGAAAAAAAATGCCATGAGCAAAATACACAATACTACCTTGTTAAAACTGAATTTCACCTGTGTTTTTAATTAAGTTTCCTAAAGAAACAAGGCTTGTGCAATTATTCTTTGTTGTCCCTAATAACTTCTGTATGTGTTGGGAAATTTCTACCAAATTGAAATCTTTCATTCATTCTTGTATCATTTGAAATCAAGAACTATCAAGAGGGAGGAACACCTTATGCATGTCCCTACAGAGGAGGTCTTACTCGCTTCTGAAACTGTCTGTTGAAAGGCTTCTGTTGGCCACTTCTTTTCTAATTTTTGGACCATCTACCCTATGATTTTAAAAAGATGATACAAGGAAAGGTTTTGTGTTTTATCTCTGTGATTTGCATGCACTTCTCAGGGTACACAGATTAAACAGTAGTGGAGGTTAAATTAAAAGGAGGTAGTGGAGAACACTGAAAACAAAACATGGATGTGGCCAATACACACTTTGTACAAAACCTCGCCTACAGTGCACAAAATCTACAGCAACTTTTCTGATTTTTGACATCTGCAATCTTACAAAAATTCATGTGAGGCTTTGTAAACCCATTCCTTGAAGAATTGCTATCCAAAACAAGGTCCACAGGATCAGCTAAGAGGGATGTGAGAAGCTGGCAGCATTGCACTTACAGAGTAAAGGTTATCCAAGTAACCTTCATTGTATTTGGCCAGTTTCCCAAACATACGAAGAGAGGGTTTGTTTGTTTTGCCCTTCTGTGAAAATCTTCCATTTCCACCCTAATATTTCTTTAGACAACATATTAAAGTGCAACCTCCAGAAATGCCCAGTACAAGCCTAGTTTTCCTCTCACTGAGAAGGATGGCAGTTTTGCTACTGGCCTAGAGGAAAACACAGCAATAATGAGCACCCTTAAAAATTATTGTTCTGAAAACAGAATTTTGCTCTCAGTTTTATTCTAAGTGGTATTTGAATTCCAACCTTAATTTTCAAGTTAAAGTTTTTCATCAGAAGCATGAAGTAGAATCATAGTTCAATTACTATTTTAAGCATTCCTACAGAGAAAAGCACCTTTACCATTTCACTGTCCTTCTTCCTAGAATCATTCATACAGAGCTGTCTATGAAATCAGAGAAAAGGGAAAGTATGAAAAATCTTGTAAGATTCACAGTGCAATGTGTGTGTATACATTCTTTATATTTATATAGTTTAATTTAAGCCCTTCATGAAAATGAAGCCTTCCAAATGAAAAGTGGCCTGAGTCAGTCTATGTCTGCTCCCTTCTCAATGTATCAGCAAAGTCAACAGAAGAAAAATCTAAGTCTAGATTTTACACAATGGTTCTGTATTAGAGCTGCCCATATTCAAGACTGACAATAGCTCCTTCAGAGCAAGTGAATTTTTGAAGATATTTTCTGCAAGAGCTGTTCTATACTTACCTAAGACTACAGAACATGGATTCCTTCCCCTTGCAACATACACATTGTTTCAAAAATTAAGCTTCAATTCCCCTGCTTACCCCCAAATCCACCTCGCCTACCCTCCCCTGACTGCTGCTCATTGCATTTTCAAAGCAATGTCATCCACCATACAGAAGGGAAACCCAAGGAGAGATCACTTAGGATCATCAGTAAATCTATAGAGGAGGTGGAATGAGAATTTAGGAGGAGAACAAGAATTATATCCTACAAATAGTGTACTAAACCACATCTATTCTCTTTATAGCCAAAAAGATGGTCAATACCAGCAACATTAGCTACATGAACTCTATAGGAAAGTGTAGGAAGACTACCAGGAATTCTTCTGCTTGTTCAACTGTTTCACATCCAGCTCCCACCCAATCAAAAGGATGAAAGGATTCATATTCTCATTGTCCCACCTCCTGCCTTCCTGATTTTTGCTGCAAAAAACATTTGAGGAAAAAAAAATACCCAAACTCTCTAAATCAGTACAAGTCACTTGGTAATTTCAGTAGATTCAAAACAAGTAGGAAAAGAAGGATATAGTTGCAGTTATAACTGGATTCTTACTAACATGGGAAATATATCCAATCTGCAAAAATCAAGTAACCAAAATTTATCTTAAATATTTTCATTTTCAAATAATCCAGAATTTCAAAAAATAGGAACATTGTAAACAGCCTCCCTTTATTTGGAAGCATAAGGCAAATTAAAATTTTGTTTGTGTATCAGTGCCTCCAAAGCCATCCATCCCACCTGTGGAATCATGGAAATATGCACAGAGGTGATACAGAAAAACATACACACTTCATATTCTGTATATACTGTTTACTCATATTCTGTATATTCTGTTTGCATTCAAATAAAATAGAACATACACAACCTGTTTAAGTCTACTGTGTTCACACTTCTGTCAATAAATGGCTTGACATTTTAAAATATACACACTATACATGTAGTATTTTTAGGAGCAAGAAATGTAATTCCAAAAGACATTAAATATTTCATGTATCATAAGAACCTTTAAGAGAACATCAACAGCTTGTCCACTCAGGGGGTAAAAAAGAGAAAGCAAGTCTCCTGATCCCAATTATGTCAAAATGTGTCCTCTTTCATTCAGTGTTATCATTCAATTAGCTTACAAAAAGATGGATCAGTTGGTTGAGAGTCTGTTGATCAGAATGGTAAAATGGTACCTGATTCTTATCTTAATTTTCACCAAATACAGAGTAGATCCAGTGGAATCAGTCAATTCAGTGTTATACAGCTACAGTGTAAGTAAGCAAAGATCCAGATCCTGGCTATTTAATTCAGACTCTGAGAAAAAAAAACAAATCCTTTATAAATCCTCATAGTTTTTCTCAGTTTTTTTCCAGTTGTCTAGAAATACCTACAAGTCTGTCAGTCATTTACTCCTATTGTCTGAAATAAGATGGATACTTGAATGTCTCCAAAGAAATGCTTTTGTTGCCTGCAAGAATCTAGCACAGAGGATCGAGATGGAGAGACATAATAAGAACTCGTCTCTCCTGCACCACGCAGCTTTCTGCATCACCTTCTCTCCTCATGAGACTTTTCAGAGCTGTATTTTTTAAATTATTTGTGATGGAAGACACACAGAGGCTTTCACCTTTTCTATTAGGTATGATTGAGATCTGAAGTGACTGCAGATTTGTTTCCTCTGAAGGTCTTTAACTTCATTTCTTGCGAAAAGGAATGTTTGCCTCTCTAGGTATTTCCCATTCATGACTTCTGGCTAATTTCATCTAAATTTGACAGAGTGTCAGCAGTTTCAACAGATGAAATTCTTGCCAGTTTTATGAAAATCGGCAACTAAGGAAGCATAGGAAGAAGAACAAAGTGAGTGTTCCCACTGAAGGAAGGTAATTACACCTCAGACTTTACCCAAGACTTTAGCATGTGAATGGGTTTGCACTAGCCACTCTGTCTGTTGTTAATTCTCCAACTAAGTAAGTGATATAAGTATCTGTGAATGTTTTGTAGAGAGGTAGATGAGGATAACAGGATACATTTCAGTAGACAATCAGTCCTCATTAGTTCAGCTGTTTATGAAGCAAACTGTTTTACATTTAAATTCCATGCTCAGTGTACTATTGAGCACTGTGGTTAGCAGAACAAATAGTGTTTTCACTTTAGAAGAGATTGAAAACTGAACCATTGAAAAAAGCGGGAGAAATTTAGTCAGAGTTATGACAACTCTTTACTGATCAAAACCCAGAATATCTGTAAAGAGGTATCAGACAGCAGTCTGAAAAGCAACTAGTTCAGGGTTGTCATCATGAAAGTGGAGATCTGAGCTTTCTCGCCATCCTGAATAAATGCCAAATTAGAATGTCAGGAAGAAGGCATTCAAGAACTCTCTCAGTACTGTTTATAGTTCAGAGTTTAAAAGATATTCCCTCAATTAAATAACCCAACTAACCAGATAATGCCCTAAACATCTGCTTTGCACATCTCTAGCCAAGTAACATCCTACATTTGTAACTGTAATTTTTCCTGCTAACAGGTCAAATGGGAAAGAGTAGAAACATCCTATTGTCCAAGAGCAGCAAGGCTCACCCATTCTAGGAAAACAGGTAAATGTACCAGGGCATCCCCTAATACAACAGTCTTCGTAACAGACCTGAAAAATAAGATCTTGAATCTTTTAAAGATTCATTTATTCATTTTTTTAAATAGATCCAATATTTAAATGTCTCATAATCCAGAAAAGAATTTTGGGCAACATGTTATAGACCGCAAGAATGGCACTGTACTTCCTTTCAGCATACATAGCTCTTCCCAGTGCTGTGGTGTTCTCTCCACAATGCATTCATAGTAAGCAGCATTCCACTCCTCTGCTGCTACTTCAATAACCTGACAAGCCAAAGCAATTCCTCCCCTCTGCTTATTTTCCAAATTACAATCACCTATTCTAAAGAGATCATTTAGCGTTCTGGATGTGTAGCATTGCAGGTAAGAACTGCACTACAGAAGTATAATGGTTTCAGTATTTCCCAGTTTGGTAGAAACACCTTTCCTGCCTGAACCTTTTTATGATCACATTTGCTCTCCTTTAGGATTGCCTCACAGACACAGTTCATAACCACCTTGCAGCTGACAGCCATATTCCATTCTTTCTCTTTTAGTCATTTTCAAACAACAGCATTTCCAACATATTAAAAGAACTGTTACAATTGCATGCTATCCATATTATGCATCTTCTTTTTCTGTCCAGCACTTCTGACCACTATTCCAGCAACTTTCAGCCTTCCTATTTTTCATGCCAACTTCCTTAAAAAGAAAGCATTAAAATATTCTGAAATATCATCTTTGAGGTACTCCAGCATTATTTTCTCTATCTAGCACTCTTCAGCTTTACTAACTGATTTATTACAATTGCATTGATTCTCTTGCCCACCCTTTCACTCCTTATTCTAAACTTCATTTTGTTTTAACTAGTATTTCCCCATGTAATAATGCATCAGATATTTTGCTGAAATTCAGATAAATAAGCACTCCAACCCCTTTTTAAAAATTAGTTATAATGTTAGATAGTAGATTAGTGTAGTAGTAGCACCTCTCTTGGTAAACTGGGCACATTTCATCTCATTTGCTGTTCACCTCCATGCCTGTAAGCATTCCCTTCCTCAAAATGTGTTCTAAGATAATGCACTGAGATCAAACTAACAAGTTTGTAGTCAGGTAGATGTCTCTGCTCTGTTTTTAAAGACAGACACCACAGCTACCCTTTTCCAGCCATATAAAACAACCTGCTATCTATAAATTCTAAAAAAATCCTAACCAGTAGATTTACAATTTCATGGGCTGGTTACTTCAATATTCTGAGGTAGGGATTATCCGGTCTGTTCAGTTTCAATACATTAAATTCTTTGCAGTTTGCTTTCACCTCAGAAATGGTAATTTCCATTTCTATATATACCCCTTCCCAAGAGCTAGCCTGCCTTCCCTACACACCCTACATTATCATCTTGACTGAAAACAACAGCAGAGCATTCATTTAGCTTTCAGGCCAGATGCAGATTACCTTTATCCACAACCCAATCATTTCTGTATGTTTTCTCATGTTTCCTTTCTCATCCTCTCGTTACGTTTAGTTACAGAGTTGTTTACTATGTGTTTTGACTTTCTTTAAAGAAAGATCTACTTTTCTGCATTGGTGACAAACTTCAGCACTGAATGTGTGTTGAAGGCTATTCTATAAATAGGAACAATCTCGTTCACCTGTGGGAATCACTGAATTAATCCCAAAAAGAGATGGAAGTTTAAGAACTTGTGAAACTGGCACACACTTCAACTTGAAAACTGGGCTGTGGAGATCTAGCAAAAATATGTGTAAAGAAGTAACAGAGGATGTCCATGCAGCAGCTGTGGAGCTTTTAAATATATTGTATATTTTCATACATAAGACTGTATCTTCACATCACTGGCTTTTAAGGGATTTTGGTCATTCTTTCATGACAGTGAGTATATAAGGAAAACAATAATGTGAAGTTGAATGATTCAGAAAGCAGCTGTGCTGCTGTAAGGTACAAATAAAAAGGTTAATTCTCAACTGTGATGTATGCACAGGTTACCATGAGGCAAGTAGTTAACTTGTACCAACTGCTGAGAAACAACCAGAATACACGTTTGTATCCTATGCTAAAACAGAGTTACTTCAGTTCTCAGCTGAAAAGGAAGTAAGCTGCCACACAGACGTTGTTGTGGAGTCGGGGCAAGTGTGTGGACAATCAACACAGGCAGCTGACATACAGAATCTTGCTACTCAAATTAACCTGCCTAAGTCCTCTAAATCTACCAGAAGGTTATTGGTAGTCTACCACTACACATATGCAAGCATGGCTTTTCTGTGCTTTTTTGTGTTGTGGAGCACAGTATTACACGCCTGGTCTCACAAACATCAAATAGAGGGAATAATCATCTACCTCACCCTGCTGGCTAAACTTTTGCTAATACAACCCAGTATGTAATTGGCCTTCTTTGCTTCAAGGACAAACTGTTTTCTGATGTTCAATTTGTCATCAAGCAGAGTCCCCAGGCCTTTTTCTGCAGACCTTTCTACCCAGTCTGTCCCCATCCGGTTGTTACTGCATGGGCTAATTCCATCCCAGGTGCAGGACTTCATACTTACCTTCCATTCCCTTCTTCATTTCTTTTTTGGTTTGGGTTCTTTCTTATTGCCCCTATGCATCCAGGTTGTGAGATAGGTAAATATGGTAGGAATCCAGAATTTCCAGGAGAGAGGTATGACTCTCTCCTTTCTCAACTTTGTAATCAAGGAATTCTTAGTCACAACATGACTGTTCTATATTAAAAAAAAAAATGCATACAGCATAACAAAACTTCTTTCAAACTCTTCAACTATCAGCACACTGCTGATATTTTTACCAATCTTACTTTTTCCCTTTCAGAAACTCTCAGACTTTATTGCAAGATCTTGAAATACTGTTCTGAAAGAGAGAAAGAAAAAAAGAAAACCCTCTGTCCATCTCCTATCAATCGTCTTGGCCACCCTCATTTATTTTCTCTTTATCTAATAGACAGTAGCTAGACGATAACTAGTAATCTGTCCTATTGACAGGAAGTGCAAGTAAATTTTTCCCTTGTCTAGATTGCAATTCTAGATTGCCACTAGTGCTGAAATTCGCTCCTGCTTTTTGTTTTAAAATCAAATAGCTACATTACCTTCATATCATAGCTAATGGGGGTGGGAGATGTCCTATTTCTGAACATGTGCTATTTACAGAAGTCTCATGTCAGTTCTAAAACACAGAAGGAGTGAGTCATCTGTATCCTATACATGAAAAACTAAAGTAATTTCTTCACTACTTACAAACCCCTTGACCAGCTCTCCTATTCTAACAACACACCAAGAGCAGCACTGCCAGGCATTGCTTGGGTAAAGGGGAACATGAATTTTCACCCTACCAGGCATGCCATATGTAGAGCATTAACTTAAACTGGGGCAAAGAGGATTTACATAATAGCTTTATACACTAATCGTATAGTCTTCAGACCTCTACAGTTGGCAAATAAAAAAAATGGTGCCCTATTTATCAGGATAATTACTCAGGGGATCCCACAACACAAGAGAAAACCTATATAAAATCAGTATAACATAACTTTTTTCCCCATTGCCTAAATATCTTTCAGAGTCTAGAAAGTATATTATGCAATATTCTTGTGTCTTTCACACTGTCATCCAAAAAATTGTGGCAGACACCCCAGGAACATGTGGACTAATTTGAAGCAGTTCAAAGAAGGTAGCTGGTAAGAATGGATGCACTGTCTACAGGCCTAAGTTTGCTTGTTTCAGATTACTCATTTAGGAAGGAAAAGTTGTCAGTGAGGAACACAGCAGTGCTAATATACCACATATTTAGTAAACCAGGCTGAAAACAGTACAAAATCCCCAGTAAATACTCATAAAAATTATTCTAAGAACAATGCTATAATTGCCAAGACTTAACGATTTTATTTATTTATTTATCCTTAAATTGATTTGCAAGTGACGCAAAATGAGGAAACTGCAGCATTGGCTGAAGAAAAAAGCCTGCAGTATGCTAATCTCATCCAGCTTTGCCAAGCCACCTCTGTCCTGATCTGCAGTAACTCTTCATTTTAGTTACAGATCTCCCCTGAAAAGGGGTCCTCAGTTATGCCAGAGAGCACAACAGATTAGAGTTGAGAAAAGTTGTCCAACAGGACAAGAACAAGTAACTCTTTCACTTGGAGCCTCTCTTGGAGTTGAATATTGCTGTATTGGATCCCAGAGACAGTTATAACATCAAAGGCAAAAGCTAAAATTTAACATGACCCTATTGCTATTTACTAAGCACAATTAACTTACATGGCACTTGGCAAACCACTGAAAGAGGGGACCTCTGTCCAAATAAACTTAAAATATGCAATAAAAAGAGAGAACGTGAATTAGTTATTCAGTACAGAACAGGCAGTGAAATGGATACATTTTAGTTTAATATACATAACACTATTCTTTTCTTTTATGCACATAGTGATGTGTGCATAAAACACACAGGATGTGTGTTTTAAAGAGGAATTCAGTCAAGAAAAACAGGTTACTGTTTGCAAACACATATAAAGTAAGAACAGCTTTCTGATGCAATCAGAGAGAAATTCTAAGCATAAGGGTCAGCATGAGAAAAGATGGTAATAAGCAAGAAGAACCTACAATAAGGCTGTAATGCAGGAAGAGAGAGAAGACAGGAGAATAATGGTACAGGCAGAGGCTTGCCAGCATTCTGGCATACTGCTGTCAAATGTCTTAATAACTCTTGGGCAGCTCTGAGCATGGAGGAAAAATGAGTTCAATAGTCAAGGTACTTCAGCACACAACAGCTGTTCTCTTTACCTCAGAGGGACTATTCATGGGTGTAGAGTTAAGCATAAAATAAATTATATATGAATGAGGTGGAAACCAATCAGAAGACATCACAAGTAATTCTTCAATTGTTGCCCACCCAAAGACAAAGCAGGAAGCTGCCAAAAGTCTTGCACAAACTGTCTCCAGTGTAAAGCCAGATGGTTATTCTTTATTCAGGTAAAGGTCTTCCTTCCCTTATCTATACCACTATTGCTTTCAGATTAGAGGACAAGTCACGCTTTACAGAATCATAACTTAAATCTGCCTGACTCCATTTCTGTAGCTATACTTCCAGATCACAACTATGAGACTCCTATGCTCTAGTTGTCAGCTGTGCCAGTGGGGAAACTGACTGCAACACAGAAGATATGGATAATGAGAGGCATGCCACTGTTTAATTCCCATCACTTTTTATACAGTATTGCTGTGGTAGCAGGTCTTGCTCCAAGTAGCTGCCCACATATAAAGAGAGTCATTTGACTTTCAAGTCCAAAAGAGTCACTGTCCATCTTCTCTGAGGAAAAGGTGGGAGGACGAATGGAATCATGGTATAGGCCAGGCTGGCCCATGAGCTGCCACTTGGGTCAAGCTGCTACAAATCATATAGAATAGACTCATAGATGAGATGGAAATTTCACCACTGAGCATATTTAACATATTTCTCCTGCCTAATGTTGGAAACAGCTCTAGACTACCAAAACTCTGCTTATTCTAAAGAGCACTTAACCACACACGAGAGGTTGCATATGCAGGATGTTCACGCTTAAGGGGATTTCTTTCTCATCCCTTGGGATTTTTTTTCCTGTTTTCCCAGATCTCATGGTTCAACATTTGCTGGAAAGCTTACTTTTGTTCTAAAATTCTTGGTGTACAACCCAGAGAGCAGACACTTCTTAGCTAAATTGGGCTCTTAAACCCAATACCTTGACAATTTTGAGCTGGAGGAAGCTACTGACTTGATTTGGATGGCCTGTAGTTATGCTTCATGGAATTTAAAAAAAAAAAAAAAAAGACATTAAACCCCAAATTGATACTTCTGAAATATTATGTATTTATTTTTTATTTGAAAATTCATTCCATTTTTTCATGCAAACTGTCCAGGTAATGAAGTGTTACGTACTAGGAGGCACAGAAGTGAAGTCCTTCAAACTACAAAAACAGAAACTAGAGCCTACAAACATGTAAAAACTTCTTAAATCTTTTTTCATTATACTCCATCTTTCCAAATTTGGTTATACAGACAACTCCACAAGGACTAACTTCATGCCTATGTCTGCCATCTCTTTGTTACCCACATAAAAAAGACGAGATTATCTAGGATCCTCTGCAGTCCCAACACTTAACTGAAAGAGTCATATAACTGTAACATTTTAAGAACCAAATAAAAGCAATGAAGAACAAAACATGTTTTCCTGAAAATGTATGAGTAAATTACTCTTGTTATCTTATGCAATATTGTGCTATAATGGATTCAATAGTACTTGCAAACCAAATTATAAACTAGTACAACATAAACTTAAATATCACAATGTAGTACTAGATAAATCGGCAGTAACAAGAAATCCCTGTGACTAGCTTTTTGGTTAAAAATCAATCCCCATTATAAAAGAATTTGGATAATATGCTAAATGTGGATAATGTGCTATATTGACTATCCTCATTAAAAACACAAACAGCAGATCTAAAAAACAGCAACGGTAGTAATTGGTTGGATGGTTTCAAACAAATTAAGAGCATACCAGAAAATCCTCCTGAAAGGAAAGTAGGACTTCTAGATCCAGAATCTGGCAGGGAAACTCAATCCACAAGAGAATGTCAAATTGCTTTCTCCTGCTAAATACAGTATGACAGAATTGGTGATAAATAAGTAAGCTCTGTTTTGCAAATTATCAAATGCAAAGCAAAGTACTGCGGGCATGTCCTGCAGTGCTTTACACTGCACTTCACTGACTATGTTGATTACCATTTTATGAGCAGAGACAAGTCCTTTGCTTGTCCACAATTTTTTTTCCAGAATAATTCTGCTTCTCACTTCAAGTTGTGCATAACAGTATCTTTCAATAGCCCTGTACTATTTAGTTTTGCAGCAGGACTTTCTAGAGATTGCTACTTCTCCCGAGGTTAAAATACAAATGATACCTGCATTAGGAGAAATGACAAATTTCCCCAGGAATCCTGGATGGACAGAATGGGCCAAGCTGTATTATACCCAAATATCAAGTTAAGTAATGAAGACCTTACATAGCTCATCCAATTATCTTCCCACCTTGCTATCCAGAATCATGCAGTTTCCCAGAAACAACCTCTATCCTGAAATATAACTTTCCGAATGGAAAATCATCCAGGCACAAGATAAAACTTAGATTTTTGCCCATTTGTCCAGCTTCTCCAGAAAGCCTTTGGTGAACAAATATTCATTTTGTTATCCATCCCTCTCACTCTCAACATTACATTTTTCTTGTATGTGTAAAAAATGAACAAGTTGAAGTATTCTCTTCCTTTTTTTCCCCCATCAAAAAAAAATAAAAATAAGGAATAGCTACCATGGGAGAATCAGACTGCTGCCTGACTAACCAAGGGCACTCCCAAGCACACAAAACATTCTCATGCTGAATGAAGAATAATATGCACTCCTCAGGAGGAGATGCAAATGTTGCTGTTTAACTTCTTCAAAGGCAAGGATACTAGAAGCTGGCATGAAGCTGCCCTGCTACCATACGCTCCTGGGCATAATTAGTCAACCAGAAACTTTCCCTTGAGAATGACAGGCAATAAGAGAATGTGATCGCTGCATAAAATAGGAATGAACAGGTCATGTCAGTGAAGTAAGGAAATAACTTCCAGGCAGTTTTGTTCTGCAAGAACCAACACATAGTGATGCACCTGTTTTCTATCACAACTATAAAATCGTAACTACGGAAGTTCCTTCGGGTTGGAATACAGGAACAGTTTTAGGTAATTAAATAATCCCCCTAAGTTGTATTTTCACAATGCTTTTGCATATTTTGAAGTTCTGAGTCACAGAATCATAGAATCAACCCGGTTGGAAAAGACCTCCGAGATCATCAAGTCCAACCCTTGATCCAACACTGCCATCAGTTCCTTCTTAGTGTCACGAATCATACAGGGTTAGAATATGGAAAACAAAACACATTTCTGATAAAGGTTATTAGAGCTTGGACACCCCATGAGCTGGACTACTTGCCACACCTCCAGCTGCCCCAAATTTTTGAGCATATTCAATCATAGACCCCTATAATAGACAAACACTAATACACTGCCATTCAGTATTGTTTCCTTATGTTCAAAAGTGAACAGTTGCAGCCAACAGAAACTTTCAAGGATTTTTTTTTTTTTTTAAGAGCAAGTGGCTCTGGTATAGCCTGCAAGGTCCAGCAGGCCTAATAGTTTTGTCAGTGGCACTTGTGTGCTAGCAATCACTGAATTCAATACCATCCCTTACTGATACGCCCTTTCAAGGTGTATCAGACAGAAAGATGAGAACATTAGGGCTACAATTTGGGACTAGAATGAGAATTTTTAATCTAAGGAACAAGACACATGTAGTCATGACTGATGTTGGGGAAATCTGATACCTTTAACATTCCTTATGTTCCTGTTGAACTTCTTTGTAGGTTCACTTGGGCTCTTCAATCCTACCCTACAGAAAGTTTTCCACCTCTGGTCCTGCAGAATAAAGTACATTGTTACTGACTTGCTAACTCTCATTTCCCTCTGGGATTGCTGATAATTCTCCCAGCTTTGTACACAGGATGGCTGACAACTGTTTTATCATGTATCCTGTCCTCTTTTACTGTAAACTCTTATCGCTATCTGCAAGGGCACTTGGATCTCCAAGATGGGAGTTAACTCTTGTAGCTGGGAGTTTCTTTGGCACAGTGCACCTCAAAAGGAAGTGGCATGGCAGAGAAAAATAGCACTACTCGATTGACAAAGCTGTACCCAAACTTGCTGCCACCAACTGCCAACATACTGCTGTCTCAGTCACCAACTGTGCAAGTTGACCCTCAGTCAACTGAGTATGAAGGCAAATAGGTCAAAACTCCTTTCCATACTTACCCATCATCTACTAGGATACTATGACAAACTTAAAGAATAGAAGAGTCCAGATTTTCAGAAATACTATTCATGTATCAGGCTTAAAGGCTCAAACAGAAGTGGTTATTTCCCTTACCTCTTTTATTCTTTTATTTTTGACAAAGTTATTTTTCTCCCCAGTAGCTGTAATAAAAACTGAAATTAACACAGCTCCATTTTATATCATTCCTCATTCATGTTTTATCAAAATCATCCTATGAAACACAGAACAATAAATTTCTACCGCTTTCCATAAATGATACTGCTCTAAAATTTACATTTGTTAAATATGCCAGCAGAAAAAGCATAAATTTTGTGGGGATACTACAGCGATCTTTATTTTCCGTGATTCAATAATAATATTTTGCAACAACTGATCTGTAATAAAAACATATACAAATTATATATATATCCACACATGCACACAAACATGCACCTGAACGTACTATATGGAATCCAAAGAACATTCTGCTTCAGTTTATAACAATTAGTTAGTGTAGCTACTGACAATATTTAACAGCCTTTCTAAAAATTGACAAATATTTCTTATTCTGCTTATACTTTCAAAATAGATTCCATGACATTCCATGTCACATTTCATTCTATTAGAATGATGCTGTTTGAATTCAGCAATTTCTTAAGATACAAATGGTTACTTTATTTATATTCATGCAATTTAATTTCTGTGTAATATTTTATTATGATCAGCATTTATACACTACCGAGCACCTACAACTGGACAACCCTTTAGTGCTCAGAACAAGGAGATTCACAAATCTATTCCATTCCAGTATCATGTTGTATTTACCTCCTTAAAGCAACACCAGAAACTCACAAGTTGTGTTAGTGGAGAAATTTTCTTAAAACAATTTGAATATGCCAGTCTTCAACTCACCAGGTTCTTTACCAATTCCACCCTTACAATTTAGTGATGTAGGATCCTGCATAAAGAACAGCTGATGAGAAATTCACGTACCCTAGCAAAATCTAACACTTTTTCCTCTATCCTAGCTGAAGGTAGGAAAAATATACGAAAGCTGCACCAAGTGCCAAAGGAATAAAGAACAAGAGAGGTCTGCAGATCACACATTTTTCTCAAAAATAATTTATAGATGGCAGAAAGAAGCATGGTGATTTTCTAACTTAAAAGTGCCTTATCTTTGCCTCTCTCTATCCTTCTCCCTTCCTGTTTTCATTTGCTGCCCAATCTAGTCACTTTTTCATCCACTTCTTTCCTGCTCCCATCTTTTTTTTTTTTTACTTATGATCTACCCCAGTACTTCCAAAATCACATCCACAAGCCTGCTAGAAGTGTTCAATAAGCAACAGTGCTTTCTCATTCCTGAGAAGTGTCAAAACTTATTTCTAGGGTTTGAACCAGCTCAGAAACATCCAGAATCCAGATGAGTCTTTGTTCCCTTCCTCCCTATCTTCAACCTTTCTTGAGCTCAAACATGGGCCCTGAATCAGAGGCCTCCTTCCTGGTATCATAAGGATGATCTACAATAGAAACAAGGAAGTACCTATACTTCAAAGATCACATTGTTGCTTGACATCACCAGTGTTACACTTAGAGAAGCATTTCTATTATTCCTAAGTCTCCTAGGTGGTGGTGATTTTTAACCCTGGCCCTCAGTTTCTAGCAATCATACGACACTGCACAAAACCCCTGAATGAAGATCTATACTTTTATTGAGAATTAACTTCTAGTTTCAATACAGCACAGAAAAATAGAATCTCAAAAGATTAAGAAGGCAAATAATAAAGGCCTAGTACTTATTTCCATGGGTTTGAATCCTATATTTGTTTTCTGAAGACAAAGCAGGGATGTGATTCTGATCTGCAATTCTGGAATTGACAGTAACACTGTAAAGAGAAACAATCTCAAGATTACTGGGGCCTTGCAGTAAGAATTATGTCTGCAGACTTAGGTGATGGGGAAAATTATTCTGTAGCAAACTGCATTCTTGTTCAACTCAAGGCAGAGAGAAACAGGTAAATTTAATTCCATTCCTGCAATGTGAAATTGCCCACTCAGAGTTTATAGTAGGATGGAAGCTTTGTTTCCAACTGATGACTTTAGGAACCTGAAAAGAATTCCTAGTTACACATGAACCAGGAAGAACATAACCTGAGCTTTGAGATCCCACCTGGTGATTTTCTGTATTTTACACTGGCTAACTTCCAAGCTAAAAAAATTTAGAATTCTAGAATATCCTAAGCTGGATCTACAAAGATTCCCAAGTCCAACTCCTGACCCTGCCTAGGACAGCCCCAAGAATCACACCATGTGCCCGAGAGTGTTGTCCAAATGTTTCTTGAACTCTGGAAGGTTTGGTGCTGTGACCACTTCCCTGGGGAGCCTCTTCCAGTGTCCAACCACCCTCTCGGTGAAGAACATTTTCTTAATGCCTAACCTAAACCTACCCTGACACAG
This sequence comes from Pseudopipra pipra, assembly GCF_036250125.1. Taxonomy (NCBI): domain Eukaryota; kingdom Metazoa; phylum Chordata; class Aves; order Passeriformes; family Pipridae; genus Pseudopipra; species Pseudopipra pipra. The sequence goes on from NC_087553.1 coordinate 22,319,453, forward strand.
CTTCATGCAGTTCCCTCGGGTCCTGTCACTGGTCACCAGAAAAAAGAGATCAGTGCTTGCCCCTCTGCTTCCGCCTGTGAGGAATCTATAAACCACTATGAGGTCTCCCCTCAACCTCCTCTTATTTAGGCTGAGCAAATCAAGTGACCTCAGCTGCTCCTCATACAGCTTCCCCTCTGGACCCTTCACCATCTTTGATGCCCTCCTTTGGATGCTCTCTAACAACTTTGGATCCCTCTTATGCTGCGGTGCCCCAAACTGCACACAATATTCAAGGTGAGGCCACACCAGTGCAGAGCAGAACGGGAAAATCACATCCCTCATGGGCTGGCGATGCTTTTTCTGATGCAATCTAGGGCACAGCTGGCCCTTTTTCTAGAACTCATTGGGGAAAAAGTATTGCTTTCTCAGTCATTTTCTGGACTTCTCTGCACTTTGCAACATTTATCCTTCACATTTCTTGCTCTAGATTCGCACACTCTTTAATGAGATTATTGTTTAACAGTTCTCCTGGAAACAACCCAAATATCAGACTTTCCACATTTCCTATGTTACAATAAGTCTTCTATCAGTTCAGAGTATATTAAATTGTCAGTATCTTAAAGAAACACCCACAAGCCCTTGAAACCAATGGTAGATAGCTACAGCTTTGATCCTAGCAACACATTTACAAATGCTTAGTCATCATCAAGAGTTGACCACTCTCTACAAGATTGCTTGCTTTACTAAAGTGAATGCATGGTTTATGTATTTGCAGAACTATGATCTAAGTGAAGAGGAACTGCATTCTGAATATTTTGTTATCTCAGTGTTGCAGCTCTTGCAGTTACTACAAGTTGCCTGGTATTTGTTTTTCTTCTTCCAAATCACAAGAGCTTTAAGAGCTTGAAGAATTGAACCATAACAGCTCAAAAACCCAGATGTAAATAAGAAGAATCTATTTAAAAATTCTATGTTTTTTTTAGCAACCTTCTGATTTTAAAAATTACATGAGTGTGCTGCAAGGACTGATCTAATTTCTCAGTTTGCACTGGATTCTGATAGCAGCTGGGGAACTTCCACGAAGTGTAGCATTTAATATTTTCCCCAACTCCCGTTACCCTTTAAATAAACAAAACATTGCAAAATCTTAAATAGAATTTTCTAGCACAATAGGAACTTGTGTTTCTTTTTCCAATTAAAAAAAAGAAAATAGATACAGTGCTGGAACAGGAGCAAAGCAAGTGCGGTTTACAGCAGTATTTGTTTAAACTTTATGTCTTTCAATTAAAAAGAAAAAAAAGAAAACATACATATTACACTATTTTACACTTCTGTAATCAATTGATACAGACAAAATATTGAACTTGCACTCCTACAGCTCTTTGGACATGTAGAAACAACAGCTGCTCTTGAGACCACATGAAATTCAAACAAGCTCTTTTAGATTCCAAGAGGTGGAACCCTCCATAGAAGAAATAAAAACACTGAGATGTCATTGTAAATTACCACACTTGTTAAATTAATTATTAAATAACAAAATATGAAGTATCACACAGAGTTAATCAAGACTTTTTTTGTTCAGTGTTCTATGATCAGCCAAGTCAAGTCAGCAAAAGAGTGTGAACACACTCAAGACAAACTTTTCCAAGGCCTTCTACTAGTCTTGAAACTGGGAAGAGAACTCAGATTAAACTTAATCAGAGCTATTCAAAATTTAGCATTATGTGGGATTTCAGTTGTTTAATAAGGTTGCAATTGCTGATGCTCCAACAAAAATTTAAATATTGACAAGGGACTACTCAAAACAGATTTCTGAGGACAGCTGATGAGATATTAGGAATGAATGACAATTTCAGAGCCTAGTTTTCCCCCAGTCTACATTCACAAAGCACAGAAGAATGGCACCGTTTCAAGTTCTTGCAGTTCAAAGGAAGAAATACAAATGTACATCATAGTTTAGGTGGGAAAACAAGAACAGACAAAGAACACTGATTTCTTCTATAGGCACTTCTTTTCCGTATCAGTTTTAGCTTTAAGACAAGGTCCCTTGAAACACAAATACAGGATACAACCAAAAGCCATAAGCATTCCCATCACTGTAGATCCTGTCAGTGCTCCAGACATTGATTTAAACTCTGGACTGTTTTTTTCCATTTCCTTTCTCCCCACAATCTCCCAAGCACACAGCCCTGCTGAATCCCCTGTATTTGAGATAGATTTAGAATCTCCTTTGTGAATTCCCCTATGGTGGGAAGAAAATAAAAAAACATTCTATGAATCTTTAACTGAGTATTGCTATGGCAACAAACATAATTCAGAACTTTTAAAGCCATTTCTAATGGGAAGTATTTATACAGACAAGTTAGTACATGGCTTTAAAACAGTCAGAAATGTGTAATCAATCAGGAGGGATTACTCATGAAATTCATCTTGTCTTTCTTCAAATATAACATTAAAAGGTTTAAAGTGCTACTGTTTGACCTGGTACTTAGAGAGGACAATGATGATTATAGGAAATGCTTGCTTGACCAGGTGATTTAACAAGCACAGCTTTGGGCACCGAAGTATAGAAATTTCTATGATGATCAAGCAATGAATTCAAATAAAAGAGCTGTAAAATAGCACTTCCTCCTCTGGTTTGATCTTCCATAGTGTTTACAATTATACTTCAGTGCAATTTTCAGTGGCACAGAAACTCCTTGTCAACGTCCTTAACTGACAGATTAAGATTAAAAACAACGATAGTTTTCTAGAAAAAAGCCATGGGCTGTAAGTCAAGAGATAAGTTCTATCTATAACTCTGGGTCAAGACCTATACAATTTGGTCATACCACAGTTGTTTCCACTTCCCATCTACATAATGAGATAATGCTACCTTTCCCCTAATCCTCTGTTCAACTTTCCTTTTTATTAGGTCATGAACTCTTCCAGGCAAGAACGGTTTTTACGACATGGTTGTAGAGGGACAGTGCACAGATTTTTGGCTGGGATTTCTGACTGTTATCATCAGCAGGTCTCAAAATGTGCTATAATTTGTTAAAATTGCAGTTAAAAGACAGGTAGTAAACTTCAGCATTTACTGTGGCCCTAATGAGCCAAAATAGTCTGTGACTGCAGTAATCTAAATCTATTTAGAAGTGGAACTGAGAGGAAAAAGTGACAACACATATAGTCACAATTGCTTTTGACTGGTAAGTTTCCTGTGTTACAGAGAACACAGTGACCACCTGTCCACAAACTGCTTATAATCGGGGAGCTGAGAAGCAACCTGTGCTATTACCTTTTTTTTTTTGTTCACCCCCTCCTTCCTGTTCTATTTTCAGAAGAGCTGAGTCTAAAAATAAGGTGATCGGCACATAGCATGGCACTACTTATATGGGATTTTGTTAGAGAGCCCTTGCCTCAACAAAAAGGTTCAGAGAAACTCCTTATTACAGTTTCCACAAGCTGACTTGAGATCACCATGGTTTCATACTATATATTGTATGTATTACTATATATATTACTGTTTCTGATTCAACTATATACTTAAAAGACCTAAGAGTTGATGTATTCTATTACACTTTCAAGAGTAGTTCTAACCTTCCAAAGGATGTTTCAAATTCTTCAATAAAGCCAGATATCAACATCTACCTGTGATGAAATAAACTCCACAGCAAAGCAATTCCAATACTACATCAGCAGGATAAAGGGAATGCAGTCCTTTAAAGAATGCAAATCACAGAGACTCCAAGTTCAATTAGTGGTATATAGAGGATAGGACTTTTATCAATGCATCCAGTTGCCTTGCTGTAGCACCCTCTACTAACCTAGCCTAGAATTCACACCGTGAAATAGCCCAAAGAACAGTATCTGCCACAGCAAACCACTGTATAATCAACATGTATTTTCTTAAAGAAACAAGATAATTATATTTCCATCACTAATCTAACCAAGATGAACACTAAAGCATGCCCAATGCTGCAACCACAGCAAGTCTGTAAATCATTCTGCTCCAAATCTGCAGCACTGGGAACTTGCTCAGGTACATTTATCTAACAGCACTGCTTGTTATGGCGGTCATTGATAAAGTTTTCCCTTTCACAATTAATATAGCAAGCACTGGCTAAAAGAGCACATTTTAAATGACACAAAGCATAGCTGTAAAGAAGTCGCAGTAGGAAAAATTTTCCATACTTGAGAAAACTCCTTTTAAGATAATTCTCTTATGTTATAACAGATGCTGAGAAATGGATTTTTTAAAGAAGGCTGTTTACATAGGACACACGCAAATACGTTTATTTTTTTACTTCCTCTGCAGCTGCAACTAAGAAACTATTCCCAGATCTTTGCTGAGATAGTTGGTGATTATCACGTGCAAATAGAAGAAACAAACATCAACACATTGTATGCCACATTAAGTTCTATTCCTGATAAAACCTCTAGGGTACAGAAACACAGTCAAATGAATGGGGAAAAGACAAAAAGGAACTGAAAAAAAGTGGGGAAATTTTACACTATTGAAAAGACATTACAGATGAAGCCCAGTAAGGACAGTTTCAATTACATGTTACTGCCACTGTTCATGGTTCTCTTGTCAATTCTACACAATCAACATTCATTGCTGCACAGTTCTGACTTTCAAGATCTCATCACTGTTATTTTAGAAAACTTTGTATAAATGGGTGCACATTCTATAATTTCATGCAATTCTGATTCTAACTTTCTATTTTGACCTCACTGTATGAAGAGAAATAATATTCTATATTTTTTTATTTAAAAATAAGACCAACTGCCAGATTAGGAACACAACTGCAAAGATGCCTTGACGAAGTATAGAATGAAGCATGAAGTTTAGAATTACTGCAGAAGAAAAAGCCTATCCTGGGAATAAAAGAAACGTAATTTAATAAAAAACCACAAATGAAGCATTTCCAAAAAATAGTCTGGGCTGGTTTTCCTCCTCTTTTTCCATATGGGATGTCTTCAGTCCCAGAGCAATCAAGTATTGAGTGGGCTGCAATTCGTACTTCCATAAATATATGAACATGATCTTGTTTCTCTTTCTGTTTCAAAGATTCTCTCATACTCATGTTTATTTTTTAAAGCACATGTCTGCATTTAAATGAAGTTCATTAAGAAGATAGGTACCTGATAGGTACATTTACTTTGGAGTTATTTTTACTTTGCATCTTCCATCTAGCCTTTCACCTCCCATTTTTATCCTGGTAAACTGATGAGGAAAGGTCAGTAAGCATGGGAGCAAATTTGGTATTCTCAGCTGAGCACCACATCAAAGACAAAATTGACAGCTGTAAGAAGATAAAGAGCAACTCATTTTCACTTGGTTAACTTCTATGGACAAGCCTTGGTACAGAGTACAGAAGAAACACTAATTCTTCTCACTACATGTTGGCCAGGCATTAAAGAATCAGTGTGAGAAGTCAGTGAGATGAGAGTCAGTGAGACTGGTTTGCCTACCTGGGGACATTCAGAAAAATTAATCCATGTTAACTACACATGTGGAATTTAAGTATATTAACTAGAGGCTGTGTGAACACACTTAGAATCATGAAATCTCTGCTTGTTTTGACGCAATTCAACGGGCCAAAGAAAGTATCCCACAGAATAGATTTAATCAAGTTAAACTAACTTCTTTCAAATTGACGTTTAATAATACAGCTCAGTTTTCCAGTGTCTCCATGTATGTAATCCTTGACTTCACACACGAAATTTTTATAGAAGCCTCGGCTCAAGGATTACCTATCCATTATTGCTCTCTGCTCTAGGACATGGAATTGGAAATCCTGGAATGGGAGCAAAATTCACATCCCACTAGTGACCAGCCACCAACTGGATGTGGTACCATTCACCACCACTCTCGAGACCTGGTCATCTAGTTTTTAACCCAGCAAAGAGCGCACCTGTCCAAGCCATGGGATGGCAGCTTCTCCAGGAGAATGCTGTGGGAGACAGTATCAAACTCCAGGTAGTTAAAATCCACAGCGTTTCGCTCATCCACTAGGTGGGCCACCTGCTCATACAAGTGGCATCCAGGACTGTGCTTAGCTAGAATATACCAACAAGACTTGTAGCTCCAGAAGAAAAAAAAAAAGCACCAAAAAATCTCCATGAGAGCTGCAACAGTGCTTAACTGTCCTGTGGACACATGCAACATGCTTGTAGAAAGTGACTGATGTGCACTGGGTACATGTACATTCAGGTTTTAGTGGCCAAGTGCACAAGTATCAGGCACCCTGGACTAGTCAGTGCCATCATTGCTGAAACCCACGGACTACACTCTGCTCGTTCCTACTCTTGCTAAATCTAGGTTTTGTTTATTCATGGAAGCTGTGATCACACCTCCTAACTGTAGCTTTTATCTGCCTTAGCTTTGCATATTTTCACTCATGCAATTACTTATACGGGTTTCAGATTCTCTTAAGGCTCTGCCCAGCAATTTCCATACGCAGTCAGAAGACACAAATTATGTTCTCACATGTTGGTTTGGATGTGAAAGACTGGAAAGCATGTACAGAGTTCAGTTTTATCTATTTATATATGTATGTAAGCTTGTGAGCATATGCACATAATTAAAGGCATAGTGTCACAGTGGCATCTTCAGTTGTATCTTTTTTTCTCCCAGAGAGAATTCAAGCTTCACAATATGGCATCTAGATGACAAATGAACCCTGTATTTCTCTCAAATATAATTATGGCTTCAAGACTCATATACAATGCCCAGTATTGGAGCAGAGAGCAAGAAAGTGGATTTAAATTTGCCTTCCAACAACTTTGATTTTTTCTTCCTCTATGGTAATACAAAGGACAAGGAATATCTTTCAAATGTACTTTATTTCCAACTACCAGATTGACAGTTGCTTATGTAATTCTTAATTATCCTCTTTCCTTATCTTAAAGAACTTCTATTTTAGTGATTTTTCCTGTTTTTCAATTAAATTTAGTAGTTTAAAAAAACTTCATCCATGAAACACTGCACTTTTAAACCTGAAGAGGGGGAATTTTCAAATGCACAGACATAAATCGGGAATTAAATTCCTACTGAAAGTCACTGGAAATAAGTCTACTGTCTAGGGCCTCTATCTTCAGTGAAGATGTTTAAGCAAGAACTTAGGACAACATTAGTCTGAGCACTACTCTAGTTCAGATAGCATTAGTCTAAGCACTAAGGGTCATATCTGGATCACTGACTGCACTTGGTGACTTAGTTGTCATTACTGCCACAGCATCTCCCCTGAAGAAAGCAGTTAGGGTTCAGGCAGTCACTATCCAGTGCTTAAGCAATTAGTGAGAGAAGCAAGCGTATCTCCTGAGTTTAAACACAGATATTCCATGTATGGAAGGTAGGCTGACTACTATGTCTACTCATATGACTAAATAATAAAACTCACCAAGATGTAACAAAGCTGTCACAGATCAGAAGATCAAATACCCCTTTGCTTTTGACGCCTATGGCATAGTAAAATGGCATACTAAAATAATTCCTAACCATTTCTGTCTGTACAAGGGAGAGTTAAGTTTTATCACTGCAGATACTCTGATGCTCTCCTGCAGCAGGGAATAAACCCAAAATCTTCACACTAACGAAAAAGAATTGCAATATGTGAGTGTCTGATCATCGGCAGACAATCATATTTGATAGGTATAAAATATAGGATATTCTGTTTTCTGAGACAATTCATTGTATTATAAAACCATCTGTGTAAATAATTTCCCATGACAGAAGTTATGGCAAACAGCTTCTGCAGCACATGCACACTGCAGCTACATACATATGCACAGGACGAAGCAAAGATAAGGTTGCCAGCTCCAAAGAAGAGAGGGCAGAAATGGAAGCTTACTCACAAGTCATACATACTGGAGGTGTGAGGTAGGAGGGAAGAATAACAGCTCATCCTGAAAAACAAGGATCACTGCACATTCCCAAAATTAATTTGACAATGAATAGAAAAATAATAATAAATACATATATACAAAAATATCTAAAAAGAAAAGATCCAGAAACTTGTCTTTGATCTGAATAAAAAGGTTACATTATGTACTCCTAAGACAGGCAGATCAAAATTTTGCACATAAAGAGATCAGGATAAATAGTTTCAGTGACTGAAAGAACAGCGTATTGCACCATCAATATAATGAATATCTAATAACAGCTATAACTGTGCCAACTCCCAGACAGGGAAACCAATCTTGGCAAAATCTCCAGTATAAGCTAAGTGCATTTCTTTTAAAACTTTTAGTACTGGGAAACATTCTAGAAAGTTGGATTACAATATCACTTTCTTTAAAACAATTGTGTATTATAGATTTGACAGGCTCTGCCAGTAACAAATACACTCTCCCACTCACCAACTGTGGATAAGAAACTGCAAGGCAAATGGACACAAGATTTATTGCCTTCTGCAAATCTTAAATTTCCATTTACATACATATCTATATACATCATAAGGGTGCAAAGATACTCAAAGCCCTGCTGTAAGACTGTCACTCCCAGAAGCTTGAAAGGCGGCCTGAGACAACAAAAAAGAGGTGTGAGGGATGATTTTTGCTTTTTGAAGCAGCCTGGCTTTGCCTTTGCAGAATCAGATACAGGCCTACAATTTTCACAGAGCTTCAGCTCCCCTTTTTATCTCCTGAATTAGAGTATTCAACTGAATGGTCACCAGTACTTGATGAAGTTTTCACTTCCTAAGGGAACTCAGCTTGGCTGGCTGAAGAATAAAACTTCAGAACCCACATCATACATAAAAGGAATGAAAGGACCTACCCCACGGTACTCTGTCAAAGATGCTACAGAAGTATTTCCCACTGTATCAATATTTCATGTCTCCTGGCCCCAGAGAGAAGGGAGGTTGCATAGCATGCCCAAAAGAGGAAAAACCCCATTTTTTCTTTTTTTGTTTAAACAGATGGAACACTACTTTAAGAATCCATATATATCAGGAAGCTTCCCAGAATTACTGCCTTAGTTTCCCATCTTTTGCCACTGTTATGAATCGTACAGTACCAGTACCACTTAAATCCTCCCTTTAGGTGTCATATATTGCTCCAAGACTAGCAATTATTTCTGTTCTGTTTGCTTCATAGAATAAAGCTTCATAGAATGCTACATATACACAGTTAATGCTTTTCCCTTCACCTTAGCTGATCAAATTCTGAAAATCTTAAAACTATTTTACTGACAAACATCACTTCAGTGGCACATATGATCTACCAAGTTCCTTATTTTTACTTTTAAGCTTCTGTGGAAGCAGTTTCTTGTCAATGAAAACTGGCTTTGTCTAGTAACTGAAATACTAAAACATCCTACTTGGTTTCCTCCAAAGCACAACCAAGTTTTAGTGCTTATAAAAGAGGCAGCAGAGCTGAAAAAAAAATAAGTGCATTAAGAGATCAGGCCAACTTCCTCACAGACACTTTAAAAAATTATAGATAACTCTCACTTCCCAACATATGAAAAAATCCACCTTCTTATAGAGCTGCCAGCACTTCCCCTTCCCTCACTGCTGAAGTTACCTTCTTCAACCTGTGGTACTGAAAGTCTGAGTCTCTAATCTTACAGGCTCGTTATGCACTCTGCCAGCAAACACTGTTGAGTGCAATTCTCCCAAATACATTTTGAAAAGGCACCTAACAAACTGCAATGCAAAGAGATGTTACAGGAATTCAGTATCTCCTGTCTCCCTTCTCTGTTTCATTTCCCACAATGAGGCTCTCGCCCCGCCACCCTGTTTATCAACATCGGCAGAGAAAGGAAGCCATGGTTTCAGCTGCCTGCAACTTAATAAAAGTCATTAGGCAAAAGGATGTCTTTCCATTGCTGAAACAGAACAATCCATCACAGAAACAGAACACTCAAGAAAGCACTGCTTGAAAGGAGATAAAATTAAGAAAGATAAGAGAACGAGGCTCATAAAATACAACTGAGGAAGACTGAAACATTTTTAAGATGTGTTTTGAAAGTTTACAGGGATTTTGCTGTTAAAAATGTTCCTAAAGTCTAATACAGTCTTGACTTAACAGTTAATTAGCAAAAAAAGCTGTTTTTCTGACTGGCTTAATGTAAGCTGCACCATGAGCAAGAGGGGGACTAGATGAGTTCTGAGGTTCTTCCAATCCAAGTTATTTGACTAATCCATGATGAACATTAAGGGAGTAATATATTTGCTACTGGACATCTAGGGACCTGGGAGTACAAGACACTCAACATTTCTACAGTGATTTTAAAATGGTTTTGCAGGAGGAAGGAAAGACCAGATAGTTTTGGGGAAGCTCTTCCAGGAGTCTCACCAGATTGACAGTAAAATACATACAGCTTAGTAGATAAAGTTGTATCTATCTAGACATGATGCTTAGGAACAATAAATAAGCTTGCAGACAACTCACTACTCTAAAAATACTTTTTGCCTTCTACTGTTCTGTTCTTCTACACTTAAAACTGTATAAGAGTACATTATATACAGCACTGGTCATGTATTTCTGAAAAACAATAATCAAAGTATGAGAACTTAGCTCAACCCAGTGGTTGGTCAGAGGCACTAGAGCCAGGACTTGGGATTTTGAAATTCCACCTACGGTAAAGACATTGGACTGAATTTTTGAGACAAGAAAGGGGACAGAGGTGCATATGCCCCTCAAACTATGAAACTCAGCTGTTGGGAAAGACAGTAGAAATGTGGATCATGGTTAGTATATTCAAACACAATACAAAACTGTGGTATATAGTTTCTTTCTCCCTTTTTTAAGAGCAGCATTTCTGTGTTTATATTCAGGAAGCCATAAAGGAACAGAAGAATCAGCATCACTCCTGACAATGATGAGGTTGACTTACTTATCTGTTACAAATTTATTAATACAGGGCCAATTAATAAGATAAGACCTTTTTTTAGATATCTCAAAAATCCATTTCTTGCTTTTTGCTCCTCTCTGAAGGTGGATAGATAATGAAACTCAGTCAAGTCAGATTAACTTTCATATTGTCAGTGTGGCAGTATTTGGGTTTCAGACAATAACAATTTTGTCATCCTCTAAAATAAGTTTATCACTAGCACAATTTTTTTACAATTCTATGGGCTTTTGTACTTTTTGTTTTAAGGGAAACAGCTTTTTTTACAGTACTTACATAGAGGCTCATTTTAAAGCTTACATATTCTCTTAGCTGACTTTAAGGATAGATTAAGTTGGCAGCTGTCCACTGGGAGAGCTAGGGGCAGTAAAAAAACTCCACAACTTATAGTGTTCATTATTCACGAAACACAGTTATCACCCACCAGAAAATGGGCAAACTGGCAAGAATGATGACACTAATTCCTTAACAGTCTGCTGGAGATGAAAGCAGCATTTCTGCCTACTCCAGGAAGTACAGCTAAAACATTTTGTGTTTTCTCTTATTACAAGAAACACTGTAAAGTGCTGCAAATAACTCCAGTTAAGACTGCCCAGGAAAAAAAGATGGTGTGAAGCCTACTGACTCTTATGAATGGGAAAAGTACAAATGCTGGCAAAGTTCACTTTTTGCTATCCTGCATTTCAGATACTGGCATGGCTGACAGAAATCCCTGGTATGCAGACGCCGCGAACTTCAGTTGTTGTAGATGTACTGGGCCCATTTTTTCCAACTGTGCACCAAAGTTTTACAGTCTCTAACTACAAACAAAATCTTCAAAAATATCTCTAGAGTAATAGACATCATCCCAGACTTCTCGAAAAGAAAGTCAAGCAAATACTTTACATGGAAAAATGAATTTTGAAGGTGGGACTTAAAAGCATTTACATTCCAACTTTTGTAATGCATGAACACAGGGAGCAAGTGGAATCAATTTTTTCTCTCCTAACTATGTCTCCTCCAGGACAATTCAAAATGTTATAGTGCATTTAATACTGCAAAACAGCTCAGCTTTCAAGTGCAGCCCTGTAGACCAAGATGATCACAAACTTCAGCCCTTCTGAAACAGCTACCTTGCTACTTTACCACTTCCATTACTTCTCTTCCCATTCACCCTATCATCACTAGTACCAAAGAAAAATCATTTTAATCTAGTTGTGAACAAGGGTTATATATCTCTTACAGAAGAAAAAATTTTTGATGTAGGAATCACCATGATGGGTACTTAGCTCTTTCCCAGTGTTACTAATGTATACTGCACACTGTTACAGTTTATTTAAATAGCTCAGTATAATTAGCAGAAAGAGAAACTCTCCTAAGATGCCAGACCCATGAAGAGGCTTGGGTCTGGAGTGATCAGTCCGGGCCAGCCACTACTCGAATTCTGTATTCAAACAGCTTTTAAAATAGTAATAAAGAGGAGAAAGCGTGATAAATACAGTAACATTTTTTGCAAAAGACAGCAATAAAGACTTCCTTACCTAATTATAGAGAGCACACGTGGTGACTCAGGTTGGAAAGTAATACACAGCCTTTAACACAAGGTCCTGTTTCCGCTCGTTTATGTCTCTGCCAAAACCCTAAATCTGAGGAGTTTTCTATGCTAGCTGTTTCCCTGCAGACTGATTTTGTTCACACTGCTACATCATGCTTTGCAATTTTAAATCTGGCATAAGGAGGTCGCTTGTATAATTTCACCACTACTGGCTGAGATTTATACATTTCCTGTCATGAATCACTGAGCAACAAGTGTTTGTATGACCACCTGGCATCACATAACATGCAGTCTAACCAATGAGGTCAATCAACATGCCATGTCTCAAGATGTTTTAAGAAAAGACATGGATTAGGGTCACAGCCACCCGAGTATCCCAAATGAAACATTGCAGCCTGTAAAATAGAAAATTACGTTTCAGACCAAGAAGTACCATAGAAATTGATTCTGTGTCAAAACATTCTTTAGAACAGTATGTTCCATTAAAATTCCAAGCTGTCAAGTCAATATTGTAATGTAAATCTGCTTACTATCTCCTACAGAAAATGCCTGCACAACAGGTTTAACTAGCAACCACAGAGGCAACCTTAATTCTAACATTTCTTGAAGTGCTTTGTTTTTAATTTTATTGTCTTGCATGTTTTCTGTGTGAAACATCTTTGAGCAACTTGACAGTTGAACAGTTAAGATGCAGTACCTCTATTGCTACTGGATTCCTTAATAAGTATAGTTGTTGATTCATTAATTTTCTTTTAGTGGCATCAAAGTATTCCAAAAAGAAGATGAGAACTTCTCCATGCTAAACTCAACATAAACACTCCAGGGCAAAGGAGATTTCCAGTTTTACTCTCTGTTTTGTATAAATTTCAGTATATATTAAGAAAAAAAAAAACCACAAAGCAGAGAAAAATATCCAAGAAATTTCAACACTGATTACCCTCTTTCACTTAAATGATTTCTCCTCTCCCTTAGATTGACACTGCTTTGTTTTTTCAACAGCAATTTTTACCAGGAGAGTACAATTCTGCCTCAGACTGTCAGCCAGAGACCTGGGATCTCAGAGGTCCATAACACGGACCCACATTATCTCTGAAGCTGTATCCCTTGTGTGGAAATGTGGAGAGAATCCAAGTTGCTCTACAAATCTGAGAAGCACACATTTTCTCCTGCAACTTGGGGGTGGGTAATTGTCACATAACATGAAATGTGAGGGAACAGAGATTCTGGAGCTGCATTTAGCCCCATGGCTCAACCAGAGCCCTTTCTTGCAATGCCTAAAGTAAATAACAATTGCTATACATGTATTTCTCCACCATTTCTGTCTACATTTCTGAAGAAATAAACTGAGAAAACTCTGAGAAAGTACATGCTGGAACTACTGTAAAGTGTAAAGAGATTTAGCAAAAAAACCTTACTGTCTAGAGCAGAGGGTCTCATGTTCTGAAAGGGTAGGAATTTCTAGAGAATATAGCAGCCAAACACACATGCAGTCAGAAACCTTTTAGACATCCTCCAACCTACTAGGAAACAGCTTTTTCTCCCAGGTGAGAATATGACCACATCACATTGATCCCTGCATCAGTCACTTCCAGGTAAAATTATTGTAATTAACTGCAATTAGGTCAGTGAATTGAAGCAATTTCCTCAAAATCTCTATTCCAGCTTGGCAGAACACAGCAGCCTTCCTGCCTGCAAAAGACTTGCCTACTATCACTTCACAGCCCAGATGCAAGGGATTGTCTCACAGAGTCCCCCAAACCCATCTCTGCTGCTGCCATCAGGTCCCAGCAGGACTGTCAGTTGGGCAAACACAGTTCCACCAGTGACTGTTTCATTATCCTTGAGGTTGTCAGGGTCTACCCAAAAAAAAAAAAAAAAAGAAGAATTCCCCCCAGCCACTGGAAATTTAAAAAAATCCACTGCAGATAAGAACAGTCGGAAATAAAACATATGTTCATGGTAATTAGCTCTGTACTTGACATCCAAAGGAGACTGCACTGATTTTGCCTGTATTCCACATCTTTAGGAGCCACAACATTTAGAACACTTTCCAAGATGCCCAAAAAAAGGACCGTACATGTACAATTACACACCCAAGAATCAAAAAAATCCCAACAAAAACCCTTCCCCCAAACAAGGAAGGATCAAGGCACAAAATTCCAGAAAGATTCTCAAGGACTTATTACACAGATGTGTCACCCTCAAGAATGTTTACATATGACAGTGACTGGCAGTACAAAAAGCCCAAAGATTACATAAAAATGTTGAGTGACATAAAGTTGGCAATGGCTCAGCTGAGAGCCTCTGGGTGAGAATCAAGGGACAAACAAATAATGAGGATGTCATTGCAGAAGTCTACTACAGACCTCCCAGTCAGGACAATGACGCTGTTGAATTATTCTTTGAGGAACTGAATTAAGGGACACTTCTAAGCCAACTGCCCCTGTCCTTATGGAGGACTTTAACTTGCCAGAAATTAACTGAGAGCATCACACAGCTGGTATAACCCAGGCCAGAAGATTCCTAAAAAACCTGGATGAAATTTTATGGAACAAGTCCTAAGGGAGCCAAATGAGGAAGACAGCCCTCCTTGATCTGCTGTCAACAGAGTGGATCTCATGAGCAAAGTGGAGATTAGTGGCCTCTTGGCCACATCAACCATAAGGTGATCGAGTTTAAAATCTCTGTTGACAGAAGGAAAAGTGCCAGCAAAACCTCAACTCTAGACATGAGGAGAGCAGACTTCAGGCTGCTAAGGGAACTAGTAAGGTCCCCTGGGAAAATGTTTTTGCAGCTGCTGGGGTCCCTCGGTGCTGGTCACTTTTCAAACATCACCTCCTAAGGGCACAGGAGCAGGCAATTCCCAAATGTTGGAAGTCAAGCAGGCGAGGCAGAAGGCCAGCTTGGCTGAGCAGGGATCTTCTCTTGGAAATAAGGCAAAAAAGGATGCCCAGTGGAAGCAAGGTCAAGTGACATGAGAAGAATTCAGAGATGCTGCTTGCCACTGCAGGGAGAAAATGTGTGTAGCCAAAGCTTAGCTGGAGTTGAAGTTGGCCAGAAATGGGGGGGACAATAAAAAGAGATTTTTCAAATATATGAATGGCAATAGGCAATATAGAAATATCATTGGCCCCTTACAGCATGAGGTTAGTCACTTCACAAACAGGGACAGAGACAAGTCAGAGGTGTTTAACACTTTCTTGCCTCTGTCTTCAGCGTGGATGATGGACCAAGGGAGTCTCAGTACCCTTAGCTAGAGGACCATGAGTGTGAGAATGATCAACTCCCAGTCAATCATGAAATTCTGTGGGATCTGCTGCTCCAGCTGGATCCCTACAAATCTATGGGGCCTGATAGGATTCATCCTAGACTCCTCAAAGAGCTGCTGATGTCATTGCAAAACCTCTCTTGATGATTTTTGAGCAGTCTTGGGAATCCAGAGAGCTTCCAGCTGACTGGAAGCTGGTGAATGTTGTCCTGATTTGCAAGAAGGGCAAGAAGGAGGACCCCAGAAACTACAGGCTGGTCAGTCTCACTTCAGTGCCTGGGAAAGTTATGGAGAAGATTATTCTGGGAGGTACTGAAAAACACATGAAAGACAATGCAGTCATTAGTCACAGCCTCTGGCTGCATGAGAGGAAAGTCCTGCTTATCAAACATGATTTCCTTTTATGACATGGGAACCCACCTCGTTAATCAAGGGTAGCCAGTTTATGTAATTTTTTTTTCAGTAAATCTTTTGATACTGTCTCTCCCAGGATTCTTCTGGACAAAGTGTCCAACCCACAGCTGGATAAACACATCGTGTGGTGAGTGAGCAGCTGGCTCACGGGTCGAGCACAGAGGGTGATAGTGAACGGGGTAACATCAGACCAGTGACCTGTCACTAGTGGGGTTCCACAGGGCTCCATCTTGGGCTCTGTGCTCTTCAACATCTTCATAAATTACTTGGACACAGGACTGGAAGGGATTCTAGGCAAGTTTGCAGATGACACAAAACTCAGAGGAGCTGTTGACTCCCTCAAAGGCAGGGAGGCCCTGCAGAGAGACCTCGACAAATGAGAGGGCTGGGCAATCACCAACCATATGAAGTTCAACAGGGGAAGTGCCGAATTCCGTACCTGGGATGGGGCAACCCTGGACATTCAGACAGACTGGAGAATGAGATGCTGGAAAGCAGTGCCATGGAAAGGGACCTGGGGGTCCTGGTTGATGGCAAGTTGAATATGAGTCAGCAGAGCCCTGGCAGCCAGGAGGGCCAACCCTGTCCTGGGGGGCATCAGGCAAAGCATCACCAGCTGGTCGAGGGAGGGGATTGTCCTGCTCTGCTCTGCACTGGTGTGGCCTCACCTTGAATATTTTGTGCAGTTTTGGGCACCACAATATAAGAAGGATCTAAAGCTGTTAGAGAGTGTCCAAAGGAGGGCAATGAAGATGGTGAAGGGCCTTGAGGGGAAGCCGTATGAGGAGTGGCTGAGGGCACTTGATCTGTTCAGTCTGAAGAAGAGATTGAGGGGAGACCTCATTGCAGTCTAAACTTCCTTGTGAGAGGAAGAGGGGGGGTAGACACTGATATCTTCTCTGTGGGGACCAGTGACAGGAGCCAAGGGAATGGCCTGAAGTTGTGTCAGGGGAGATTTAGTTTGGATACTAGAAAGAGGTTCTTTACCCAGAGGGTGGCTGGGCACTGGAACAGGCTCCCCAGGGAAGTGGTCACAGCACCAAATCTGAGAGAGTTCAAGTGTTTGGATGATACTCTCGGGCACATGGTGTGACTCTTGGGGATGGTCCTGTGCAGGGCTAAGGGTTGGATTCAATGATCCTTGTGGGTCCCTTCCAACTCAGCATATTCTGTGATTCTGTGAAAATTTACAAAACGGAGCAAGGCCTTGTCTGCCAGATTTTCTGGCTTGCTTACTATGGATGGTCAAGAGTTCACAAACAGTTGGACTGATTACAAAGATCAAGAACAAGGAAACAAAGAAAAATGTAAATTTATCTAAAAGGAAAGTAATTAAGTTTTTTTTTATTTTTCTAATGAAATCAGCAACAGCTTCCAAAGCAAATTCCAAGAAAATAATAGTATCCATAGAAGTAGATTGTTTCTGTGTCTGAAAAATAACAAGCCAGTCTTATCAAATGTAGCACTCATTTTCCAAATATTAAGCTTCCAAGATTTTTTTTCTGTTATTGGCACAGGCTGCCTTCTGGGAAAATATCAGAACATCTTTTAGCTAATAAACTAGTAAGAAACAACCACTATAGTGATGGAAATTTTGAGAAATGGTAAGTCATATATTCTATATAGAAAAATTACTGTAAAATACAAGAAATCGTGGAAAGGGAAGGTGGTATTTATATACAAAGTGTCTAAATAAATTTGGTTTACCCACTAACACTCATTCTCTCATAGATTCCACTCACATGCTCAAGCCTGCATTCTCACAAGCACCAAGATATTGTGCCCAAGTAGTCTGCACAAAGAGGACAAGAGGCTCTAGCTGTCAAGTCCATACCATGCCTCTGGAGTTCCCCTTCACTTACAAGCCAGCTTTCAGACAGCCTTTTTTACACCACTTAGGCATCATCAACTTAAGGTTGATAAGGTTGTTCTCAGTCTCCAAGTCTTGCTAAATTCAATTTCCAAAAATCTTGGGCCACTTGCTACCCACTCTGTTTTTTTTTTTCTCACTTGGAATATATGTTGTTTTCCTTATGACTTAACAAAAAGAGGAATGGCATACAAAACCTTTTTCCACCTTCCTTTATCTAGGTTGGGGGTCTTCTGCTGACAAGCCATCTGTGCCGTGGCTTTATCAAAGCACAGGTATTTTGGTCTTCCAAACCACATCTCTCAATTTTACCACTGGGAATGGTGGTTTTTTGTTATTGATACAGGCCATACTTTTAACTGCTTTGCTTTGTCCCGCTGTTTCTTCTGGTGCTTAACATATACGAGCATTACCACTCACACCACATCCATAAAATCTTGGTATTTCTTTTACAAATCTACATTTCAACACTGTCAGTGGTCAAGCATGTTTAAGGATGCTGTTAGCTATCACTTTCTTGACATGCACCGATATCAGTCTTGACAAAGGCATCTCAGGTTTTAACAATCCTGAAATCATCATAAAGGCAATCTGGCCGTGATTTTAAAATAATATAATTTTAAGTGTAAGATGGCAGTAACCACTTCACTCTGCCCTCCAGTTTCCACTGGGCATAAATACATGTGCTGAACTGTTGCTTCTCCCCTGCAGCAGTCCTGGTATTTTGAGTAAATGAGTATGGATAGTTTATCCAAGATGACAAAACTTCACTTATCTAAGCAGGATCATAAAATTTACTCAGCCTACAATTTGACAGCACCAGGTATCAACCTTATGAAATTTATATTATCAGTAGTTGAAAAATTCACAATTAACTAAATGCATCCTTTCTTTTGTATTTTATAAGAATCCTTTAGAAGTTCCCACTCAGGAACACAAGGAATATTTACACACTCAATATTCAGACCAGCTGCCACCCCAGCAGACCACCTTCCTTTAAGCTATGGTGCTTATTAACTTGGGTCTAATATCCACTTGCAAGGGAATCTACAGTCATGAATTATCCTCCACTTCTAATATCAACTTGAAATAGAATCCATGAGATGAAGGCAGTACATTAGTCATGAACTTTTACCAATACACTAGGGAGTAGAACTTGGAACTTGTGGCTAATTACTGATTGGGATTCTGGTTCTGCATGTAAAAATCACTATTACTTCAGCATGGACAGCGACAGCTCCAATTAATAGACAGAAAACAATTCTTGGCAAGAGAAAGCAAAACATGGCCAAACATGCTAATGTAGCAGTCTGTTCTTGAATTCATAAGTCTGGACTAAGTAATTATTTGGTAAGCTTGTATCAGGTGAAAAGAAGGGGAAAAAAGGAAAAAATACAGTATTTACAGCCACTGAGGATCTAAACTTCTTTTAAAATTAGGCTATTAGGATGAAGCAACTAACCTACCCCCCTCCATTCCTCATTCTGTAAGTTAGTGAACCATCTCTCATAACAAGTGATACGTGGAATGGCTCTAGCAGACAACGTATGAAGACAAAATACATATGAATATTAATTTTGGCTTTGTCCAGGAGTTATTCCCTTTATGAAACAAACTTATTCCTTCATTGGCCCTCTGAAGCTTTAAACACAAAACATAAACCAGCTCAATGTTTTTCATTCATGTGCAGATGAAAGTAAATACAAATTTTTATAACATGAACAGTGCAATTATTTAGATCATAAGGAGATCAGTTTTGGAAAAAAAATCTCCATTAGAGGGTATCGCCCACTGCCATTCCACTACATTTTAAAGTTTTTAACAGTGCTAGGAAACAGTTAATGGCATCGGTGGATCTAAAGAGAATTTCACACAAATGTGCAGTTTTACCTACTAATAAATCTCTTGAGAGTGAAGGATTACTAGTACTGATCTTCTGAAACTGATGCTGACTGTGATCCGTGCTTCAGTGGTGAATTTAAGGGATAGCCGAAAGCTGATCACACACTCCCCAGATGTCAGCTGGGGGTGGCTCTAGTCAGATGCCTACCCCAAAACCAGAACATTTAAGTCTGAGATGCTTTGGGATGTAGCCAGTCTTGTAGCTTTCCTTCTTTCTCCTCCTCCCCCCATTTATCTCATGCCCCTATAAAGATTACTCAGGCAACCATATAGATGAAATGACCAATTATCATAAAATCTCCCTGAAAACTCATGTGAAATTATGAAGGATCTTCTATTATAACCAGAAAAGGACCTGTGTTGCAACTGAATGTTGCCTATTGCAGGAAAGTAACAGTAGACTTTGTAGTTATCAAGGGAGCAGAATGTCCAAGTTCAGTTATTGATTTTTACTTTGTTCAGAAAAATATCAGGCTATTTGCTCAGTTAGAAAAGAAAGGGTTTAACCTTACAGGGAAAAAAAATTTGCTTATTTCCAGAGAAAGGACACGTTAGTTTAAATCTCAATAAAGACATTTTAAGAGCTCTTATTGAAACATCACCTGTGCTCTTCCTTCAATTGTAATTCATCAGGTGGGACAGCAAGTCTTGGGACAGCCAAAAAGCAAAGGAATTTTAGAAGTGCAGGGGGGAAGACGAATTCCAAGTAGCATATAGAGTTTAATCTTGCTATAAAAGTTAATTTGAAACTTTTAGCTGGCTCCCATTCTCTGAACATCTGTTGGATATAGTTACCTTTTGTTTTGTTGAAAAATGTGAAGTCTTTTCTTATTCCAACTGACCTACTTTATTCAAAGAGTTACTAATAAAATGTGCTACTATATTCTTAAGCTTCTTTGAAAAACTGTATCATTTGTGCCATTCAATATTTGCTACTACTAACCTCAGTATAAGTATAGCTATCCATCCTTTCTTTTGAGTTTCCTTAGTTTTTCATTTGATTCGTGCTCTTTAAATATTTTCTCAAGGTCAGTTGGGCAGTTGTGCACTGGATTTTCTGAATGATCTGTGCTTTTAGTCCATACTGATCAATTGGCTTCCTACAGGAATACCCTGGGAAAAAATCAGGAAACACAACTGATAATACAAGATAAAACTATCAGTGGGTCAAACCATGAAATGCACTCACTTTTTTTTGACTCAAAATCTTAAAAATAAAGATTAAAATCTCAGCATTAGATATAGCTTAACCATTATTTATGGACTCTTAGTTCCTGTAGTAAGAAATAGCTGTTGGAATTCTACAGTCTGAATCATGACACTAGATAATCAGATTGATTCCTCTGGCATTAGCAAACATCTCATTATGAAAAAAAAAGGAAAAATGAAAAGACTAAAAAATGCAGAGCAAAATTTTTACACCCCATGCTCCTGAAAAACAAAACAAAACAAAAATATCAGGCATGTCCCCTATTATATCTCAACAGGATATCCATCTGGAAAGTCTTTCCTTCCAGATGCTTTCCCCTACTATTCATTGTCCTGCTAATCTCTGCAACTACCCCTAGGGGGAAAACAAAACACTACACAATTTACTGTCAGGCTGTCTTTTTGAAGGATGGACAATACAAAGGGAAATAGATCCTGGACAACAGTCAGTTTCAGTATTAAAACTGTAGAAGCAGAAAAACAGAAATGGACCAGTTTGAAATAACACTGAATGCAAAAACTGTATCAAAATAAACGAATAAAAACATCTTACAGGAACACAACAGTAAAGTGCATTTGCAAAGAATAAAAATCCTAAATTAATGAGGAAGCCTACCTATTTCTTCCACTCAAATAATCAATCACATTAATGTGTTCAAACCTTCAGACAACTATTTTTTTTTTAACATAGAAGTATGAAGTCAATTAAACCAAACCACTACTACAGTATTTTAGAGAGGTCCAAAAAATGTTCTCCTCAGGCTTCAGTAGGATGACAACGTTTCTTCTTATCAGTAATCACCTGTGCCCTAAAGAACCTCCTAAGCCTGTCAGTGAAGCAAGGGAGAGGCATTTTATTAAGTTACAGGGGGTTTGGGCAGATTTGTAAATCAAGTCCTTTAAATTTGAAAGTGACATCTCCTAGCCAGTCACGGGAATTCTTGGGCTTTGAGTAGATAAGCTGTCTATTTGGAGCACTTTTTTTGGAGCTATGTGGCTGGAAGCTCTACTGCCTGTAGTGATTGAAACACACTGAATGGGGTGTTCTGGTGCAGAGAGAACCTCCTCAAGAAGTTAACAAAGTACTCACAATAAAGAGATCTGTCAGGCAGCTGACAAAGGATGAGTTTTATTGCCATCAACTACTTTTGTCTAGTTGGTTTTAAGTGTGATTGAATTTACAGACCACCTCTTTTCGACCTCAAGAGGCAACAGTGCAAGTGAGTTGATTCAAAATACAGAGTAGTAACATACTTCGGGCATATTAATGGAGAGGGACACTCACTGAAGAACAAAAAAAAAGTGTTTAGTTTTAAACAGCTGCCATTCTCTTACTGTTTTTCTCGTCTATGCTATAAATTGTAGCATTAGTTGCAAAAGATTTGGGGTGTTTTCAGAACATGCTATTTCATTTTTTCCATGTATTACCTAAAAAACCTCCTTACACCAGCAGAGTAATAACAAGTAAAATCATTGCAGCAAGTTCACATAAAAAAATAAAAAGTAGTGGTTTACACACCTCTTATCCTCCCAAGTTGAAAGCATCACATACACATGTATTCCAAGTAGTAAAGCAATACATGTGTCCTGCACACTTGGAAAACTACTCTTAAGTTACTATGAATTTCTGCCTACCATCGATCTTTCCTCCAGATATGGAAAATATTTCAGTCATCATTTCTACCTGCAAATATAAAAAGTATGACATTTTAAAAACAAAGCCATTTGCACAACACAGTCATAACCTTCAACGGGAAAACATCCTCCTTTACAAGGCATTCAGATAACTCAAAAGACAGAACATATATTCATGAAACTTCATAAAAAGAAAATTATTTTCTAACTTCCATGAAGAATATAGGCCAAAATACCCTGCATTTTTTTTAAGTTATAAGTAACAGTTATAAATTAAGAGATGCTGTATTTCAGTAGAGCTAAAGAAGACAGGTTCCTTTGCTGTAGTAACATTTACTACAGAAATATTTTTATTTGCCCTAGCATCACTCTCTATTGCACAACTATCTATCTAGTAAGACAGAACTACTTGCATTTCTCACCACTGTTATTTTGTCTCCTAGGTTTCTCAAAGATCTCTGTTCATAAAGTGTTTGTCAAAATGCACTCACACATATCACGAGGCAAAGAGGAGATGAGAGACAGATGCTTCTGCATGTTAGTGGGCGGGCTGGGAAAGAAGCTGGAGAAGCAGCTTTGCATCCAATCCATTATAGCTATTTTCCTTTTAACCATCTAACAGCAAGTCACAAATTCACCCTAAACACATCAAATCCTCTGAACTTATGAAATGATGCGTTATTGAAGTCACAGCAGGGAAGCCAACTCAGTTTAGAGGACATAAAAGACTAACACTAGGACAACCTTTTTCATTACAAGGTTAAGGATAAAAAAACAAAGGCAACGTTTTAATGTGGTGAGAAGATGCACAGTCACAGAAGAAGCAAGTTAAAAGCACTATTTGTATTTCTATCTAGAATAAATTCCTGTCCAGAAAAACTTCTCTTAGATAAGGTTTTCCACCTCAGAAGTAGAAAAACAGATCAGCAACAGCTTAATCTCTTAGTTTCCTGCTCCAACATGCTACCTGTCTTCCACATACCCTCTCTTCAGCTACTCAAGTGCACATCTCTTGGAATAAGCTAGTTGTCTAAGATCTGAAACTCACTTCCATCCTTTATAGATTCTATTACTGCAACATTTACTACTGTAAAACTGAGGCTGCAGTAAAGTCAGAAAGTTAAAGAAATTTTTTCAATTTTTTCCACTGATTTAGATTACAATATAGGCCTTTACTGGTTGCAGCGTTTGTCCAAAGTACACAAAGTTTTATCAACCAATATTCACATAAGCCAGTTACAGATATGCACACTGCAGGTACAGTACATGTGTATCTTACTAGAGTTCCAATATATCAAAGCACAAAAATGGAAGACATTTCTATATAGTATCACCATGGGACAGAACTAAGTGAGCAGAAAGTCCTTATCTACCTCCATCTAAGCTGTTGAAGGTGAAATCAGAGGTGAAATGCATATGGCAAGGATGACTAAACCCATTAATGGTCCAAAATTATTTGGTTTATTACATGAATACAAGAGACTGCAATCATACTGAGCAAGCTATTATCAAATCTCTTCAGTGACAAAGCTTTCTGTCCAACAGGACAAATAAAAGCAAGTGCATAAAACACAAGAATACCTGGCTGAAGACCATTATCCCAGAGGACTACAGAATGGTTTTTGCATCTTTCCTCTTTACTTTTAGTATCTCCTTCTTTGTTTTGATATTGTGGCTATTATTACCAGTGCTATCTGAAGACTAGAGTCCCCCGTAGCTATGAATGGCAAACAAAAAAACCCTCTCACTCATTAATAGAGAATCTAGGGTAAGCTTTAAAGGTACATTCAGTAACCTTAATATAAAAATGTGGTTTTAATGAGTCCTGCCAGTCTTGTCCAACTGTGTAATGCTTTAATTATGGAGCACTGTGCTCAGCACTATGGACTATGGTTGCCAGGCTCCATCAAAGACCCATGTTTCTTGTTGTGCTAAGCATGGTGCAAATATTTAATGAAGAAATTATGCTTGTTAAAGGTGCTCACACAATCCAAAGGTACGATTAAGGAAAACAAGTGGCTAAAACAGGGAAATATAGCTGAAGAGTAAACAGGGCAAATACCGCAATCAGCAGTCACTATACATTTGGGGATGCAACAAGGGAGTAATTGCTCTCAAATAAGATCACACTTTCACTGACAATATTCAGAATATTCATTACAGGCTACAGTGTGTAAACTTCTCATAGTCTATGTCAAAAGGAAGACTAGAGTTAAAGAAAATTGCTCAAATTATACAGGATACAAATTCAGATTTTACCCTGGACTCCAGATACAATGAGAAATCATTGCTCTGTGCAACTCTAAGCAGACAATTAAAAGATTTCACCAAGTAGTTCACAAATCTTATACAGGTCATCATGCCACCTCACTCCCATTGAAATTACATACCTCACTACAGGCACACACACTTCTCAATTTTGAAGTACTCTTTCCAGAATATATAAATAAAAACATCCCCAAAACCTTATCTTACAATCAACCTTTCTTTCTTTCCAGTAAGAAACTGCAAACTTTTGGTCTCGAGGCAACCCCTCTTTCCTAGAGACATATACACACGTTTGATCCAAAATGTGGACCAAAACTTGACTAGTATAAACATGAAGCACTAAAGTGAAAGGTGGGGTCCAAAAACTAGAAGCAAAACCATGAGAGAGCCAGTGAGGGGGTGGAGGAGAAATACGAACATGCTGTTCTAATCTACTAATATAAAAAAACTTGAATACTGTTTATAGACCAGAATGCTCTTCTTCCTCACTGCCAAGCCACTGTTCTCCTAATGATGAGAAAGAAAGAAATTGGTTTGAAATCTTCAGTCCTAAATTTCTTCTTCAAAATTATGGTACTTTTCAGCAAGGCAGTTGCTGACTATAGTAAAAAGCTTAGTAAAGCTGAGCAGTAATTAAGAGATCTCATTTACAACACAATTTCACATTTATACAGGGGGAAATGTGCTTCTTACGACATGACATTTCCCATAAAAGACATGGAGATATGATACCATCTAAGCCTTTCATTTGTCCTATGAAGTAAACCATCACTTCCTATGGTAAGAAAATATGCACTTTTTCCTGGTTCTGGCCAGGACAGGGTTCATTTTTGCAGTAGCCACGTGAGGGCATGGGTAGGACCCAGGGGTTATTCTATATCACCTCACCTCATTTTGCAGGGATGGAGGAAAGGGTCCCTTCCAGGGCATGGAGCAGTCGGGTATTGTCGGGGGTTTTCTGCATAGTGCACAATCACGGGTGAATCGTTTGCCTCTCTCTTGTACACTCTGTCATTACCATTGTTGCTGTTATTGTTCAGTTTTCTTATTTCATTGCTGTTTCCAGTAAGTTGTTCTTATCTCAACCCATGTTCTTCATCTTTTCTACCTCCAGTTCTTCTCTCCATCCTGCTGCAGGGGGGAGGGAAAGGGGGAAGTGAGAGAGTGGCACGAGGTTTGGAGTCTTTCAGTGGGAAGACTAAATTGGGGAATACCATTCCTAAACCATGACACCACTTGAATAAAGAGAACTACTGAAGGCAAAACTTAAGAGATAATGAATACCACTCAGAGCCACAGAAAACAGTTCTTGGAACTTTTTGGGATCATATATTCAAGTCCTATTCCAAAAATCAAATCAACAGCCACCATGCCATGACATTCCTCAACAGTCGGAGCAAGCCTCGATGGCTTTGCAATATGCCTAATACAATTTCCTAAGCTGTATTTACAGAAAGTAGACCTATATCAGTTTATACTTTATTTAAAATCAGTGGTTTCTGTCTGTGAACCCCTGAATGTTGTACAGATGCACATGCAGATAAAAATAACATGTATAAGTCTGCATGTCCTAGTCAATCAAGAAGAATCTTAAAAACTGACTACAGATCATCATTCATTCTAAATAATTTCATAGGAGTTTATGACCTCAAAGATGAGAATTTTGACTATGTAACATTCCATACTGATTTTCACCTCAAAGGAAGATATTTCTAATAGATCCAGAGCATTCACTAATCTTCAGTTTAATACATATATATAAACATGAGACAGACAGTTAGACATGTCAGTGTTCTAATTCAGTTCTTGCAGAACTTTTTCCTCCCATCTGTAGATTCACAACGGCAACAAATTTTGCATTAACTGTGCCAAGTCTGGTTAGAAAAGCTCTCCTTTATTTGAATATTTTGTGTTTTTAAAGAAACAAGTATCTATGGATCCAAGACTTCAGTCTACCTGTTAGCTACAGACATGCAGTGAGAGAAAAAAAAAGCCCTACTAAGTATGACAGCACCTTGGACATTCAGTGGTGCTCAGAGAGATGAATTAAATGCACTGAGCCCATCCCAATCCGCATTCTGATATAACAATCTCAGATACACTTCTATGCCAGCCCTTAGCAAAGCAGCTTCTAGAACACAGATCTTTGCCTGCATCAAAAAGATACTTCTGAGCCATAGAATTAGAGCAAAAGCTCTCATATCTATATCTGTAAGCTCAAAATTCTTAAAATCACTGTATCCTCTCCAGTTTTCACACCAAGTATAAGCCATGACAAGAACATTTTGAATGAAAATTAGTTCTAAATGAAAGCAAGAATACTTAGCACCTTTCTCATGCATTTCAGCTTTCAAAACCACTTTGCAAATATTAATGCGCCAAGATATAAAAGAACCATTGTTTCAGTGAAAGGAAATGAGAGGAGAGGAAGCAGAATTTGGTAGTAAAATGGACAGGTGGCTGGCTGATATTTCAGTTTTGTACACTGTGGTTTCATTTTTCATCTTAGTGGCTCATCAAAACAGGTTCTGCAGTACTAGAACAGCAATACTACATTACTGTGTATTGAGACATTCTGGTAGACCCGTTTTACTTTCAACACTAACACTTTTCCAACTGAAATTCCTGTTGCTTTTCTTAAATTAAAACTGCAACATCTTTTTTTTTATTATTATTTTTTTTATACCACCATAAGAAAAGCTTTTATATTCTTATTGAGAATAAAGTGTTTTTCCTTTGCAGCTCCCATTACTGCCTTTACAAAGGTTCATATGCTCAGCAGAGTCAAGATGCTAGATACAAAGGTGTAATTTGTTTAAGTTTGCCCATTGCATGCTCTCTGAATTCCAGTCTTTTTTTTAGGGTGTTTTGTGGCTCTTTAGCCACAGCTAACAGGAAAGACTTATGCAAAAAGATTAATCGTAAAGCATTATTTGCTACATTCATATTCATATTAACATAGATCAATGTTGGGATGTCTTCTGAGAACTCCATGCTATCCAGAAACATCACTATATGCATGCCAGTATTCCCTCACAGAAAACACGGATAGCTGATGGGTGGTGAGCTTATCTCAAAGCGCAGGACTGACATATTCTCATCTATATTGGTTAGCACCTCACTCCACTATTAGCAGCACTGATTTCAGCAAGGCAGTTCATAAGAAAAGTAAAGCAAGAACGGCAAAGTTTTTCACTTTGGTATTTAATGTTCAGCTCATTAAGGGCCCAGCTTGAAGTCCTGTGAACCTGGCAGAAACATTCCCACTTGAGTTTCGAGTAGGGCTTTGAAAAATTAGGAGCTTGAACTTGATACTGAGAAAGAAACAGAAGCTAGTTAAGAGCAAAGGGCACAGGTCTCATGTCCTCCTGCTGTTAAGCCTAGTTTAACAAACTTGATTACTAGTGGAAATTTGCACAGGGTTACCTCAGTCAACTCAGATAAAATTTCCAGCAGAAAAAGCATGGAACTTGGCTTCCAAGTCAACATTTGACAGGAATATCTAACTGAAAACATCCAAGGGTATCATATAATAATCTCCTTGGCTAAAAGCAATGAGGATTCAAAAATGGAGCTGAGACAACCTGAACAATTAGAGCTATTTGTCACTAAAAAGACTGAAGTCAACACTACAAACAGATCCTGAAAGCGCTTCTCACTCTTAATAGTGTTATCTCTGACCTGCTGAAAACCAGGGCTCAATCCACTAAAACTCCACCAGAAATTCCAGTCTGTTCTGATTAATCAAAGATACTAAGTCTTAAAAATTATATCTGTACCTGACTCAAAATAGACCACACAGAACAAGTTATTGGTGATCAAAAAAGTTTTAACACAAACTCAGAGATGCATGGTGAATATAGGTAAAGAAAAAGACACAAAAACCCCAGTAAACTTATCTTTCTTGCTACCTGCGATAAATGACTCAGTTTCTGCCATGTTAGATGCATTTCATCTTTATAAATTATCATCACGTGGCAGGTGCAGTGGGATCTGTCTCAATCCTGCTAAAGGTTTTTGTTTAGATAGTACAAAAAATGGTGCTAAATACTGTTGTAAGATTTTATTTTAGCACTTTCAAATTGAATATAAAAATATACTTAAAACAGCACACTAATTAAAAAAAAATGCAACCTAACAGAGAAAACCAGTTGTGTCCCAGTGATTTTTTTTCAGAACTGTCCCCTGTTGCTCCTCCCAGTAGATCACAACACAGGAATACAGATTTTACTTTTTTCCAAAAGATATTTTAACAAAGCCACCAATAAGTAAGCATGTATTACTCAAATAAAAAATTATTGTGATTAAAAGTACAGTCTGAGAAGAAATTTTAAAAGGGGGAAAGTACAAAGTATCAGTTTTCAAAACTTAAGCACACTCTTACTTCCGTATATTGTAAGCTCTTTTGGGCAGTAATGGTTTCTTCCATTGGGAATTTCTGACACCCCAGCTGCGTTGGTTGACAGTATGAAGAATGACTACCGATTGATGTAACTTGGCTAGCAGAAGCTGCCACAGTAGTCACAGTTGTATTAGCAAAACCAGTGCTTTTATCTGAATTCCTTCCATCATTTGTGGAATTTATTTTTGCATGAATAAACATAAATATTATAAACACAAGAAACTAGAGATCTGTGAAGTTTTGTGGTTATAATCTTGTTGGGATGAACAGAGACACAGTGCGATGGCTTGCATGACTAGAGTGCTGCAACAAAGGGATACAGGCTCTTCGGGAAGGACATGTTGGAAAGAAGAAGGTGGAGACACCCTTTATGGGAGAGACATTGGAATGCACAGAGCCTTGCCTGGGAATGGATGATGAGCTAAGTGAAAGCTTATGGGTAAGGACTGAAGAGAGACCAGTTTGGGTGACACTGTAGTGAGCATCTGCTGTAGGCCACCTGGCCAGGAAAAACAAGTGTATGAGGCCCTCTACAGACAGGTAGCAGCAACCTCACATTCACAGGCCCTGGTCCTCATGGGAGACTTAAACCACTCTGGTTATCTGCAGGAAGGACAACAGACCCATGGCTAAGCATCCAGAGCTTAAATCACTGATAACAAATTCCTGATCCAAATGATAGAGGAGCCAACAATGAGATGTTCTGTGCTGGACCTTATACTTACGAACAAGGAAGGACTCCTCGGGGATTTGAATGTCAAAGGCAGCCTTAAGCTGCAGTGACCAGGGTGGCATTCAGAATCACAAGAGGAGGAAGAAGGGCGAAAAACAAGATCACAGTCCTGCCATTCAGGATAGAAGATCTGGGTCTTTCTGGGGACCTGCTTGAAAACAGTCTCATGCAGAGAAAGCTGGTTGATGCTCAAGGATCACCTCCTCCAAGCTCAAGAACCGTCCATTCCAAAGAGCAGGGAGTCATGCAAAAATGCCAGGAGGCCAGTAAAGATGAAAAAGGAGATTCTGGCAAAACTCAAACACAGAAAGTATACAAAAGGACTGTATACAAGAGGAAGCAGGAACGGGTAGACCGGAAGGAGTACAGAGACAGTGTCTGAGCATGCAAAAATGCAGTCAGAAAAGATAGAGCCCACCTCGAGCTAAAACTTGTGAAAGAAGTCAAGAATAAGTATCTGAAGGGAGGGTAATAAAGATGGCAGAGCCAGATCCTTTTCAGTGCTGTTCAGTGACAGGAAAAGGGGCAATGGGCACAAACAAACATAGGAAGTTCCCTCTGAACATCAGGAAACACTTTTTTACTGTAAGGGTGACTGAGCCCTGACACACATCGCCTAGAGAGGTTGTGGAGTCTTTATCCTTGGAGATATTCAAAAGCCATCTGGATGTAGCCCTAGGCAACTTGAAAAAAATCAAACTCGGGCATTTCTTAATATACCAGCGTCCAACTGCGTGACAGGTGAAACTGAGGAACAAAACATGTAAAAATAAAATATGCTGCAAAATTAAATTATTTCAAAGAATTCTTGATACTAACTTCAGGTCCAGAAATTGTTATTGCTGATGTGTAGTACAATATTTTTTAGAATGAGAACAGAAAGGGAAGAAACTCACCTATGACAAATTTTAAGAGCTTTAGGACAAAAAGAAGGACATCTGAAAAATTTGTTCTGTATCACACTGCATCACCTTCAGATACCTGTTGAATATGGATTTACCTTAGTGCTGTTTCTCTCATTCTCTCCACCTCTTCAAAATCCTCTTAACAAATTTGCCCAGTAACATGGCAGTAGCCTTCTATTCAGAAAAATGCTGTGTCTGCCCCTGCTTATCATGAGTCCAAACTGATATAAAATGATGCAATCAATAAATGCATTTTTAATCCAGTGAGCACATGTCAATAATTTAGTGGAAACTCTGGTTTCCTTACTGTTCATTTATGGTGATTTCTAAATCGCAGTGGCCTGTGCCAGTTACCCTCTCCAGGTTGTTAGCACTACCTGACCATAGACAAACTCCATGTATTTAAAGAACAATAACCTACAACCTTTAAATATCAAGATATATTAATCTGCTCCTTCAAGTATTTTCCTACTGCCTTCTTGAAATATTGTACTATTTTCTATTTTCGAGAAGTAAAACACACTCCTTTCTTCCCTTGATCACAGCACTGCCTCTAAATCAACAAAGAGTATCTGTAAATTCCACTATGATTATTTTGTCAATTATCCATTTGTCAATTAACTTTTGTTTAGTTGGTTTTAGATGCACATATATTCTGTATATTTACATAAAGATAATTGTTATATGCTGAGTATCGTCAGGGACTTGGATTTATCATCTAAGCTACAACTATATTAAGCAACAGTTCTTGCTAAAGACAGTGGTGTTTACATTTGTTTAAGGCACGGGACAGTGACTCTTTCAGGAAACCAGGGTTCTGCTCCTTGCTTTTTGACTAACCACTTGGGCAACTTTGCTATGGATTTATTTCCACAACATGTCTAAGAACAGAAAATTAGCAAAGTTATTCAACATATGAAAAATACTGTCATCAGTTTCAGTTCCTAACATACTAATGGAACAGTATTACTATTTTTGCTCATCTTAATGAAGAAAAAATGTTCAGGAACATCTTTTTTCTCAACTCGTTCACCAACTGTGCACAGTTACTCACATTGCAACGGTAACATAAATCAATATCTTAGCTTACTAAAATGTTTCCACTATACCATGCACTTCTGTATACCTCAGGTACCAGGCGTGAGCACTGGTGTCAGAGTAGTGACAACTGGAAGCACGAACAGGTTGAAATTTTACATCCAACTTCCCCAGCAGAGCACGCAAAAGCAAGGGGCAAGAGTCTGGATAGCAACAGTAGAGATGTGACTTGCAAAACTGATAACCAGATTGCAAGGCAGTACATGCATGGTTCTCCACTGTCCAAACCAGCTTGAAAGCACCTGATTTTGACCACGGAGGAATGACTTCATATGGAAAGGAGGTGTTCCAATGATGAAGGACCTGCATCACTAACGAGAACACTGCGACTCTGAAGGACCCCAGACGTTTGTTAGAAGCAGCTATTTTAATCTAGCAGACCTTAGGCTGTACTAGCATTGTAGGGAGAACAAGAGAAAAGGGAGGCAGACTGCAACGTTTGGAAGCAAATGCAGTAACTTGGGCCACTGTGCCTATACTCTCTTCTTCACACCTGAGAGCTGAGAGCAACCATGGAAGGATGTGAATTTATTCTCATACACATTGCTTCTTTCTCAAAGTAATCAAAACTGCAAGGTGATTGCTGGACAATGCGCTGAAGACAGCTGCATCTCAAACTTCTCAGCTCACGTAATAGTTCAGACCAAATTATTGTTTTGGTTGCATTTTGGAAAGTAGTCTGAAATTTAACAACATCAAGTACAAAAGTTTCCCTCTTACCTGCCCATCACCAGATGGTTTGGCTTAGCCACTAGCAGATCCTCTATTCCAATAGACTCGATATCAGTAGTGATTTTTTCCCCTTCTGTCTCCATTTGTAGCATCCTCCATTTTGACAACATAAATCTCAGTGAGGAAGAAGACATCCCGAACTAAATGCTTCTATCATTCCTTTAAACTGATCATTTTTGTTTTGTGGAAGTAAGTGTCAACATGCAACTCTCCTAGTACTAAATATTGTTTACAACATCATTACCTACTGATTTCAAATGATTTTCCACTACTTGGAAGAGTCACCGAAGAGGAACGGATTTCTCATAAATGTAGTCATTAAAGAGTTCTGCAAGATCAAGGATATAAGTTATAAGTTATAATAAGTTATAACATATTCCAATAATAGAAAATGTCCACCCTTACAGGGACCTCATTCTTCAATGTTCCAATTCTCTACTTCAGTAAAACAGCATCTAATTGTGCAGTATACTTAAGACTGAAGAATCCAAAAAGACAGACAATTACACCCTTTTAAAGGGGTAGGAACCACCTTTACCTTATTTAAGAATTCCCAAGCATGCCAGCCAATATTTTATCTTGGAAGATTTGTCTTACATCAGTGAGAGCCTCCACGCTTAAATCTGAGTCACACTCTAGAACCAGTCTTAGAATTGAATAAAGGGTGAGACTACAGAAATACAGAACTTAACTTCTGCTTCAAAAGCCTCAGGGTTAATGTCAGTTCATCTTATATAAAAATACCAGGAAGCTTATACTCTATTCTGTTAAACAATGAAAGCTAATATTCTTAAGAACAACATGATCTAAAGAACATATATTTGGGTATTTAATAATGCTAGAATGATTGGTTTTCATTTCTTATTTCTATGCAGTGGCATACACCCTTCTAGTACCTTCAGCCTGAAAAATATTGAATGAAGCAGATTCATACATTGAAGTCCAGTAATTTTTAAACATAAAGTTCCATTTGAAGTATTGATTAGCAGCAGCATTAATTGAAGACAGAAAGGAAAACAATCACCAAGTATTGAGGTACAGGGCCACAGCAGGGGAGTCACAGAGAGAAGGAAAGTGAATCCTAGCCAGAAGCAGCTGGGTTGAGAAGCCTCAATATCAGCTGAAAACTTAATCTTATTTGAATAATTCACAATTCTTCTTGCTCATCCCATTTCACCACTCAGTAACACTTTATATTCCACGAGAAACATTCCTTTCTCCAAAGAGACAAATTCATTTCCAAGTCCATCTAGAAATCATGAGCAAAGCGTTTCATATTTTAAATAAATAAATAAATAAAATACCACAATTCCTTCCCTTCATTTCTCAGCCCTTTCTCTCCTCTTCCTCTTTGTTTCCTCCTAAAACAAAATCCTTCATTCTTCTCTGCATTTAAATGAAGATTTCTCAGTAACAATAATGTCCAGTTTTCTTCTAGCCCTAAGTCTTAGCTGCCAAATGCCTACCAGGAGATAGAAATCTACAAGCTAATAGTACAACCAAAATGTTGACCCTCTGTATGTAAATATTACATTCTGGGATAAACTTAAGAGGAAATATTGAGAGGTGCAAATGAAAGTGACAACTCAACTTCTCTGGAAGTTCTAAGCAGCAGAAACTTTCTTGTGAAGGAATCAGGAAGCTGCTTAAAAAGATTTTTTTTTTTTTTTGGCTGAACATAAGTTTTCTTGTAAAATTCAATGCCAGAATGTGAAAACAGGTTTAAGCTGATATGGGCGTCATCCTTCTGATTTTAGAAAGCTGTGGTTCTGGGGTTACTGCTGATATTCCGGTTTTGCCAAACAATAGCAGATCGGAAATTTTTATGATTTCTATAATTTTCATAGATTCCTGCAAAAATGGTAAAGCAAGACACTGTTAGTTGTTACCCTTGACAAGCTGCCCCTCAGGCAGCATGGATAGTCTGGGTCATCATGTGCAACTATTCCCTGAGGATAAAAAATTGGTATAGACATGGAGTAACAGAAATGACTCATCAATACTCAAAAATGCATGGGAGAAGAGTAGAGTGGTGGTGACACCCATCTCCTCATAGAACTCACTAGTGAAGAGGTCAGAGGCATAAGGACAGGGAACTGCAGCCTTGAAAAACAACCTATTTTTATTATTTTCAAGCATAGCTATCTTATGTGGAGGTTAGTGAGGAAGGCTGCATTCTGCCTACATGGTTGGAGACTTCCAGCTTCCTCCACTATAAGGGTCACATGATTCATATGGCTTTTTGCAACAGTATTGGATAGACAGTGCTGGGGTTCTTCTTGACATTTAAGTGTAGCTTCTGCCTGGTTAACTCCATTGTTGTGGAAATAATAGCCATATCCAAGAAAGAGAGTGATGTGGATTACTACAGTAAACATTATCAGACCTGGTCTGATCTGCAAATTAAAACAGGTAATGGAACTATTTTACACAGTTTGCTTCTAATTCTGACACAGATGGCACTTAAACAAGGATTCCAGCCTTGGCAGATTTCTTCAAAGTCAGTGCCAAGGCCAGGATAATCCTTTCTAGCAATTTTCTCCTTGATTTTTGAGCAACCAACTTCTGTATAAAATAGAATTTGTTATCTGCTGTTCCCCTTCTACAGCCATGCTTTGAACAAGCTTTGACAGGACACAAGACAGACCTTCAAATACTGAGCCAAGTGACACCAAAAGAGTCATGAATCCCTACTAGGTACAAAGCTCATTTCTTAACCCTTATCTTCAGGTGGGTGTATCACAAGGAAAAGAAAAATTAGTGATCCAATGAAAAAGAGAAACAAAAAGGAAAAGTAAAAATACCTTCCTTGAGGTACTTCTGACTCTCCAGCTCTTAAATTATGCCAAGTGTGGGATAATGTACAATGACTGTTTTTTAAAGCCAGCATTAATGAACAATGGTTGCTTTTTAAAGCTAGCATTCACTACAAAGAGGAAGATGAGCCAAACCCAGAAAACAGACCAAAAATAGTGCACATGGACATGTGTGTACATTTCCTTACACAAAATCACTTTTCAGAAAGTTCTTTAGCCACAGCATTAGGCAAATAACCAATAGAGCCAACTCTGAAGAGAATGAAGACAAGCTTGCATTGGCCACTATGTTCTCTTCTCACACAAATCATAATGTTATCAGCACAGACAGGTTATAGGAGAAAGAGACACACCAGAAATCTCATATCCTTAAAACGGATATTTTGTTAATTTATTGAAATGCAGATGATGAAAGGTCTTCAAAGCTGACAAGAGCTCATTAACATGGGCTTTCACACAAGACAGGAAATAAAGACACATGTTAAAAAAAAAAAAAAATTGCATTTCTGGATCTAGACAAGCACTCCCATCAAGATTGTTAGGAGCTTGCATGTAGATCGAGTTTAGCATACAGTGCAAAGACTTTGTAGTCAGATTATGAATTTTACCTATTATTTGCCCTTATAAACACCAGGAAAAAAAAAAACACTTGAGTTTTGTTGGTTTTGTGTTTACATGTGTTTGGGTTTTTTTAGATTGCTCTTATAAGAGCATCTATTTAAAAAAAAAAAAAAAAAAAAAGAAATGAGACAGAAGATAAAAGAACAGTATCCCAGTAAGGATCTATTGACAACTGATTGTTTATCCCAGGTAAAAACAAAAAGCACATACTTGAGCAAGAAATAGTCTCCCAAGAGTTTGGAGAATTGTTCTTTCAAAATCATTATTTTTAACACTACTTCAGTTCCACAAGTTAAGTGCACATGGGAGATGCCTAGTTTTACTAGTTTTCTAAAATAATTCATTCAGAAGGAATACTACTTTTACTAATATTGGAGTCCTACACACTGAAATTTCAGATCAAACGTCTGACAGATCTAAATGTTGCCAACAGACATGCAGTCATTCATCACGGCTCTGCACTTTGGCTTTCTGAGGACTGTACTTTGGAATTCCTGTAGATTGAATAGCTGGCACAGAGAATTCAACATATAAGTAATACTATTTTCAGTGCTCCTTCAAAGAAAACCAGTACATATTTCTCCAGACCTGAGAAAACTTACAATCTTTTTATGTCATCTAAACAAAGAAGAAAAAAAGTTGTCATGCATATTTTGGATATTAAAAAAAAAGTATCTTGCTACATACTGCCATTCAAATACCTCCAAGCTATGCTTTCCTCACCAGCAACTGACAAGGGGGGATGTACTTTGAACAGGAAAGATGCTGCACACTACATAAAAATTGTGAGAACTAAACATCAACAGGACAGAGGAAAAGAACCAGCTACCACAGCAGGCAATTAAAAGCCAAAAAAAATAAATAAATCAAAACCAACCTACCAATCCAATTATCCATCAGAGACTGCAGTTACTGCGGCTTTTACATGACTTGCAGCCTTTCTGATCAAGGGCCATCACAGGACACCTAAGCAGTAAGAATTTCACATTTCAAACTTGGAATACTTATCAGCAATTTGCAGTTTTCAAGAAGACTAGGGATACTTGTTCCGCATTTCTCCATTTTAAAAAACTGACACACAGTGAAGACATTTGGGGTAAGGGTTTTTTGTTAAATTGTCCTGTTCTTATAAGTAAACTAACCTTGATAACCTATCTCCATTTGCAGCAGGGAGCAGAATGACTTTCTTAAAGATTCCCCCTGCCCTTAACTCATCACCTGAATTTATACATACAATTTCTCCTCTAAGCTTATAGTATAATGATGGAGATCTAGAAGGTTAGAAAAAAATTAATATAATCGGTCTTATTAGAACAGTCTGTGCATTTTCACCACTGAATGAGGGGGAAAATCCCACCCACACTAGTGCCCCTAGTGTGCCTTCGCAGTTGGCAGTCTGAAGAGTAAGTAGCAAATCACTACCCTGTCCTTCTGTGTGAGGCTACATTTTGGGGTTTTTATTCCACAGCAGAAGGCATAACCCCTTAAGGAAACTGTAGGGAAACTAGGCAACCTTTCAATCCATTTACCAAATTTCCTGCTGTTTCTATTTCTGAACAAGCTTAAAAAATTATTTTGCACAAAGAAAATTAATCTATATCCAGAAGATATCATTAAATAAAATGTGCTGACCTGTTGGCAATTGCCAGGTCTGGTGTTAACATAGTACTTTGTTTAGCCTGCTGCCCTTCTGTTCCTTCCAGCACTGATATTGTGTAAAAAACCCCTAATAATGTTTGAAAGTCATTTGATTTATTGTCATTTTCATCCTGGCATCCATACCTTCCAGAAGATATAAACAACAGTCAGTGCTGTGAAAATGTTTCCTGTAGTCATGTTAAGAGTCCTATAAAAAACACGTACAATACATACAGAAAAATGTAAGACCTAATAACAACTGTTCAGATGCCTCCATTGGCTAATTTTCAGTTTTAAAAAAACGCACGTTGGAAAAAAGTAGGTTTAATTTGCTGTTTAGCAGTACCCCTGTTCTAAGTTGAACAAAGCAGAAGATACTGTACTTAGGTGAAAACGCAAATAAATATCGCTTATTTGATGCTCTGCAAAGAACAAAATTCACTTGCTTTCTAAAACTAAAACTGGGCACAGCAGAAAAGCTAGGAATCTCTCCAAAAAGTGTTACATAAGGCATTGTCAAACTTCACGTCACCTCCACAGGGCCGCAAGTTGCTATTTTCCCCCCATCCCCCGGTGCGCAGGGATTAATGATCTAAATGACACAGTTCTTGTACAGGAGGTGATAGCAGAAGCCTTCCCAAAGGGGAGCTTCCTGGGCAGAAGGCTTGCTGGGGAGGCTGGCGGGGGATGGGGAAGCCACCCTGCTCGCCTCGGCGTCCCAGCCAAACTCCAGCTCTGCCCCGCGGGTCCCGTTCCGCCGGGCCGGCTCCCGGAGCAGGCTCGCCGCGGGCAGAGCGCTCACACCCCACGCCGCGACTCCCTCCCACCCGCCCGGCAGCGGACACCAGCCCCGCGCTCTCCCGGACGCCGGAGCGCAGCCCGCCGTCCTTGCCCGGACCCGCTGCCCCACGGCTGGAGCCCCCAGGGAGCGGGAGCACATCCCGGCCGAGGAGAGCGGCGTGCGGCGCGGGGCCAGCGAGCGGACTGGCGAGGGGAGCGGGGTCCGAGCCGGGCGGGGTAACCTCCCTCGGCGGGGGGACGTGCCCCTTTGTGCCGGGAAGCGACACGCGCGCCTCCGCCCGAGCATCTCTTCAACTCCGGATCTGATGGGGATTAAAATCCAGGAGATAAAGCTGCCAGCCTGGCCCTCTGGACTTGGGTGCCCTCTCCCCTTCACGGGCTGCTGGAAGGGAGACACTCATCGATTGTTCCTTGCCCTCCCCCGCCCCTCGCCTCTAAAAGCAGCACAAGCTCAACGAGAAGGCTCTTACCTTCCCCGGGTGGCTCCCGGGCCGCCGGGACGGGCGCTCAGCGCCCGCTGCTCCGCGCAGGCAAGCGGTCCTTCGCCCTCCTCCGCTCCAGGCGGGCAGCTCCAGCTCCGTGCCCGCAACCCCGCGCTCCGGAGGTGTCAGCCAGCGGACCACAGCCGGGGCGGCACTGGTGGCTCCACTCTCCGCGGGACGAGGAGCTGCTGACGGTGGGAGGAGGAGGAGGGCGGTGGGGAGGTCCCGACTCTTCCCGGGATGCGCTGCCGAGGTGGCCGCCTCCTCCGCCGCCCAGCTCAGCTCTCTCCGGGGCCTGCCCGCTCCGCGCTGTCCCGAGGTGCAGCCCGGCCCCGTCCGCCTGTCCGTCCCGCTCGCCTTCCCCCGCCCCTTTCGCCGGCGGCGAACCGCGCGGCGCACAGGCCCCGCCGGCGGCCAGGAGGACCCGTGGGCGACGGGGGATTCCGGCCCAGCCTCCTGTCCTCTCCCCGGGGCCTGGTGCACACTCTCCGCGGGGAAAGGAGGCCCTGCCCCGGCCTGGCGAGCAGCTCCGGGAAGGTCACCGGCACCGTGGAGCCGAGCACGGAGGCTCCCTCCGGCACCGCCGCGGTCGTTGCTACTGCTGCCGGCCCGACATCAGCGACCGCTGGGTGCCGCGCTCCGCCCGGGCTCGCTCCGTGCCCGTGCCTGGCGGCCGCCTCCGACTCTGAGTGCCAGGCTGCCCCCTTCCCCTTCCTTCCTTCCTTGCCTCCCGCCCCTTCCCCGCTGCCAGCCTTCCCCCGCCGGCTCCCTCCGGCGCCCGGTGCCAGGCTGCCCCCTGCGGGTCTCGGGGCCGCGGCTACACGCCCGGCGGGGCCGAGGAGGAGCCGGGCGCGGGGGCGGCCGCCGCTGCCGGTCCGCGAGTGCCGGGAGCCGTGTGCCCGCTGCCGCCGCGCTGCCCCGGGCTGGCTCAGCGGCGGCTGCAGCGACTGTGTGTCTGTGTCATGTCTGTGCCTGGGCGGGCGGAGGCGCGGGGCCGAGGCGGAGCCATCCCGCTCACACGCCGCCCAGCGACAGGCGCAGAGCGCCCAACCAGCGGCGGCCGCCGGCGCGCACCGCCCGCCCGCACCGCGGGGCGCCCGGGGCCGCTACACCTGGGCAGGGCGGAGGGGGCCGGGACGGGCTGCCCGCACCCCGGCGCTCTCACAGCCGTCCCGCCGGGGGGGGCTGCGGGGGCACAGCCGGCCCCGCACGGGGGCCGCGCCCCGCACCCGCCGCTCCCCGCCCGCCCAGCGGTCCCGAGCACCGGCCTGGCGCGGGGAAGTGCGGGGCGGCCCGGCCCGGCCCCCGCCTCGGGCGCTGGTGCCCGTCGGGGGGGCGAGGCGGCGCCTGGCCTTCAGCGTGAGCGCCCGGAGGGGGAAGACCCGACTCCGACCGGCGAAACCGCGTCAGGAATGAATAAATATCACGGCTTTTGGCTTAAGCGTGGCGAAGCGTGTCCCTGCGATGTGTCCCTGCGTGCTGGCAGCTGCTGAGAGTGAAGTGATAAGCGCACCTTATTTTTGCTTTTCTTTTTTATAATTTTTTTTTTATTTTGTTTTTCCCCTGTGGGTATAGAGCAACCATCAACGCGCTTTTTTTCCCCCCCGTTATTGTTATTAATCATTTTTTCTTTCACTTCTTTAGGGGTGTAAAAATGGATTGTTGCAATATGTTAGCATACTAAGAGGACCGTATGATAACCTGTGCGTATGTTTGGAGAGGGTGCATGAAATTCCGAGAGGAGTGTGCAAGGAGAACAGAAATGAGCAAATGTGCGTAAAGTCTGACTCTAGAAATGCACTGATCCGTTCTTAGAATGGAAGAGGAAGCAAAGTATACACGTGCTTTGAGTAACAATGTAAATAATCAGAAGTATGAATAATAGGGTTAGTAATCAGTATTTACTGTTTTCTTCTTCTAGGGGACTAAGGGAATAGCTTAAGAGGAAAGTGTTGTTCTTTAGAAGATACCACAGATGCTAATTTCTCCCATTACATCAACTGCTTAAATGCTATAAGTCATGAAGAAGTTGCTTTATTGTGGGCAGAAATTATGCTTTTCAATATACTGTATGAAAATATTGTGAACTATTGAACAGGTTGTTCAAAGCATGGTAGTATTTGCTAGACTTGATTAAAGTGTTGGACCATCAAGCTTAGTATTCTGCTGCCAGCAGCATCCACTTCCTGATGCTTTAATCAAGAGTGGTATCGGATGAACTGAAGTAAATCACAAAGTTGAACATGCCAGTGATGTAAGTGTTACTAACTGCAAATTTTGACATATTGTGACAACTAGGAGAGCATTTTGCAGAAAAAAAAATAACTCTGCTTATCTGTAAAAATAATTTAGTTCTGATATGAAGAATTTTCTGGAGAATCTGCAGTAACATACAGATTGGTCTCTATTGTGCTTGTTTTTTTCATGAGCAAATCAAAATCAGAAATGAGCTATACTAAACTAACTAATTCTCTCCTTTCTCCTAAGTGAAGCTATAGGATCAGCCTTCAAGTAATAATGTTTTCTTGCACTGTTGAAGGATTGCAACTGCTTTGGTGACAGTCACAATGAACAAATTGCTGGGGAAGTATGGGGGAGGAAATAGGATTGTGTGTATATAGCTTCATTATTAATAAAACTCGATTATCTACTGCCTGTTATTGGAATTCTCTGCAGTTCCACATTCTTTAGTTTCATGCTATATCTTGAAAACTAATAAGTTGTCAAAGTCTGATCCTACAAAATATTGAACAATTTCTTCAGGTTCTTAATGTTCTTATCTTCTATTTGAGCAGGGAACTCTCAGCACCCACAAAAAGTCTTAGGTTTTAAGAGCAGCATGGATTATTAGGATTACCTAATGTGCCACCGTGCATGACAAATGATGGAACTTCACATGGAAATAAAATGTCTTGCTTAAAATTGCTCTGCATCCTTCAGGTTGGTGACCTGCTCAGAAATGGACAACAGTTGTCCAAACCCAGAGAATGTTTGTCAGAGGCTCTAGCTGAGAATGGTTACCACGAGATTATAAAACCTAACAAGGACAGGAGGAGTGACTACCTCTGAAGATAGAGTTTTTCAGAAATTGTGTTTATAAGCAAGTAATCTTTTTCATATCCATAATAAAAATTTCTCTATCAGTCTTTCTCCTTGAAAATCCTGAAGTGGTGATTGCTTTGGACATAAACAAGCAATGCAGAAGGATACTTATACCAAGGACAGGTAGAAGAAATTAGATGCAAATATTTGCACTTCAGATTTCATTCAGCTAGGAGGAAGGTTTCTCTAGAAACTACACAGGTTCTGGAGGGAGGTGTCTATTTGCATTTTAAAGAAAACAAAAAAGCAAAACCTATAGAATGTGAAGCATATAGGGTTTGTTTTTTTTAAAAAAGATCATTTCATAAGGTCAAAAAACTTAAAGTTTTAACAGTCCTATTTAAAAATTTTGTAAACCAGACCCTTCATTTTTTAATAGAAACATGTCAGTGTTGAGATATTGTTACATGATAGAGTTATACTGATGTAAAATTATCACATAAATATTTGGTCTCGTTTTTTCCTTACTGGAACAAGAGATAAAGGCATAACAGTACACAACTTCAAACAGGTTATGGTATTTTCACTACCCCAGAACATCAGTAAGTAAAATAGTATTAAGTCTGTTTACAAGATCCCAAACACTTGCAGATTTATGTGGGTTTTGTTGAAAAGAACAAAATTGCTTCTAATATAACCATTTGATATGAAAGCAAGGTGTAAGGCCCACAAGGATTCAAACTTACTGCATGAAGTTAATCTGATGTTTAACACCAGTGAAGTCCTTTTTATGTTCTTACAGTTGTTTCATTTTTCTAGCTGAATTCAACCACCATGAGGTCTTTCAAGAAAAAAAGGACAGTGCTTTGTTCAGGAGGTGACCAAAAAGTGCTTTACTACTCTAATAATGTGTTATGTGCCAGCTGAAATAGAAGCTAGAACATTCCTGAAAAACAGGAAAGTGATCTCTCCCCGTTCCTGCACACACAGTCCTGTGGTTAATCAGCATTTTAAATACCTTGTGAGGTAGATGCTGCCGTGTCACACTCAAGATATGGGATACACATGGACAAAGCTAAGTTCTCCCTTGCCTTCTTTCATGTGGAGTTGATGAAATAGCTACTTTTCATAAAATCAACCATTCAGGGTGTTCTCACGGGGAACAGAAATTCAAATCTGATTTAGCAGACTGGCTGGATTGTGTTAACTGATCCACAGAAGGTTGTGACTCTGTTTATGAATTGCTGCTCTTCTAGATGCTAAATTGCTCAACTGTTAATAGTATCAGAGCATAAAAAGCAAGACTAAAAGTCTGAAGCAAGCCCTAACCCTTGAGATTCTTGTTATCATCTGCCTTTACAATAAATACAGGACTACTGCAGAACAGGCTGCCTGACATATTTTATAGTAGAAAAAGGCTTTCAAACAAGAAATAAGTAAAATTTAGTCTACTCTGGAAAAATAAATTCCCAGTTCTTGAGCATAGAGTGGAATCTCTGCTACATATGCTGTCCACAATGGGCAGTAAATTAAAATTTAATGGAGATTTTCCTGTGCATGTATCAGAAAAAAGAAAAACCAACAAAACCCAAGAAAGTCAGAGCAAGATTCAGATTCCGTGGGGTTATAGGAACTGGAAACAAAATAAAAACTGGTAAACTGAGTACCTTTAAATAAGTAGAAAACATCATGAAAACCTAAAACTTTACAAATGCAAAGGAAATCTAGTTTTTATTACAGAAATTATTTCTCTTCTATACCAAAATAGATTTCAGGCAATAGACTGATTTCCTATGTTGACTTTTTTCATTTTCATATTGGTTTCTCCCAGAGTTCAGTTTACTTCTAACTGTAAAAAGGTAAACATCCATACTAAAGTCTTAGGTAGTATTATGCCCTATAACAAGGAAAATGTTAACGAAAGGGGTATTTTCCTGTTTGTTTACTTTGTATCTCTGACAGAACTCTGTGGATTTTTTTTTCATTGCTGTTATTTACTACTTTCCATTTGTTGTGATTCAGTCATTTAGAGAATAGTTGGGGGGGGGGGTTGTTTGTTTATTTGGACAATAAAAACTAGTGAAGATATGCAGAATAAATATGATGCAACTTTATTTTATGAAGTTAATCTGATTTCAGGTTGATGGTACTTTTTTAAGTTTGGGC
The DNA here is from genome assembly GCF_036250125.1 of Pseudopipra pipra. Classification (NCBI taxonomy): domain Eukaryota; kingdom Metazoa; phylum Chordata; class Aves; order Passeriformes; family Pipridae; genus Pseudopipra; species Pseudopipra pipra. Next base: position 22,363,817 of record NC_087553.1, read on the forward strand.
CTACCATGGTCAAGTCAATATTGTATTTCTACTTATAGACAAAATTGATTTCTATTTTGCTAGTGTGACATATATAACTTAGAAAAGACTTAATTTCATACTTGATAATATCAATGCCAGTGTTTCCAGAGCTCTTCACAATGCATACCTGCATCCTAAAAAAAAAAGTGGTGAATGCTGTTTTGGTTTGGTTTGTTTGTTTGTTTGCTTGTTTGTTTGTTTTTTGAACAAAGGAATCTTCACACCTGTGCTGTTTGCAGTGAAATTCTGGATAATTAACAGTGGCATAACTATTCTGTGTTAACATGAACCATTCCCTTTACAAAATCTTCTGGGAAAGAAATACAGCATTGGACAAACTTTAAAACAATTTTAAACTTCACTGGCAAGGAAGGTGAAACTGGCGCAGGTGCTCCTAAGCCTAAATCAAGGCATGTCGAAGTCAGTGGAGCAGCTGCACTGATTTCAGTGGTATCCAAGCTGAACTATCCTTTATGTCCCAGTCAGTGTTCTGGGAAAACAAATATGCACGTTTATATACCCAGACTTTTATGATCTTCTTTCTTAATAATTGTTCCTATTTGACTGCTCTGCCTCTCTCCCAAGCAAACAGTGGATATAGTGTCTCTCTCTTGTTACTATGTTTCTTTTGTTACACTTCTCCATTTATTGCCCTCCAGTATGAATGCTGAGACTACGAAAAATCTTAAATGAATTGTAGACCTGTATAATTAATATCTGCCAGCCTTTCAGGAAGTATTAAAGCACAGAATGTATTACTGCTCCAGTCTTAGCCTTACACATTTAGATTTTAATTCATCCAAGGACACCTTTCACTATCTGGTGAAAAAGTGGATACTCTACCTGTTCAAAACAAGACCTTTTTTTTCCATTAGAAGCACCTGTTTTATACATGGAAGGTTTAATTGTTTCCAGAACAGCTTCATTAACTTCTGAAAGTATTACCAATACAGCACTCCCCAGAGCCAGGATGCTAATTAGAAAGAAAACTGGCCTTACAGTAGTTTGAAGAATGGTGTCTTTTTTTAAGAGAGCAGGAAGGATTATTCAATCACTGACAGAGCGTTTGTGCCAGAAAGTAGGAATGACTGCCAGTTATATGAACTCAGAAAATACCTGTGACAAATGAATTATTCCCACAGTGAAACAGCCTCTTCAGACAATCAACAACAGTAAGCCTAATAATGATTCCATAAACAATGTTAAGATGTCCATCAAGTTCCATGCAGTACAAGCAATGTCCTTTATGACCAGTATTGTTTGTCAGCTCTAATGTCCCTGACTCGGTGGGTTAGGCATGTTTGGAGGGTGCCATATGAATGCTTGGATTGCTTCCTTAGGTACCCAGATTGTCAGTAGTAACACATCTGGCCTTTGTCACATTTATGCTGATTTTATATTAAAGCTCTTGTAAGTCTGAATAAAAAAAAAAACCAAACCCAATACAGGACTAAAGAGTAAGTGTAAATATAAAATGTAAACAAAAATAAAATGGATAGATGCTATTACAAGTTAATGCATGATATCAACACTTGAAGTTTTGTATCAATGGTCAGGCCTTTAGAATCTGTATAAAAAAGTTCCTGGATTAAAAATAGGTACCATGGTAAAGGAAATTACCCCAAACTTATTTATGAGAATCACTACCTAATGAGTCAAAGAGGAAAATTTTTGGCCAGAAATAAAAGACAATAATTATCGTTCAAATCCTAGAACTTCTGTATTTTTTCCAATGAGGGCTATTTTTAAAATATTTTCTAGGAGGGTTTCTCTAGAAAGCAGAAATGCATTATAGCTGCTACTGTCAAATGAAGGGAGGGTAAAATAAACCCCAGATCCTGTCTAATGACTCAAGCTTATTTCCTTTAGGCCATTGCAACAGTAAGAATGCCCAGTATGAATCTTTTCTGACAGTTTAACAAAATTGACATGTCCATGTCAGACAAAAGCTCAGTGGAAATACATGTACATGCTTCTGAATATAAACAGGGAGCAGAGTCTGAACAGCTAAGCATATAAACATGAACTCATTTAGTGGCCATAAGTGGTTGTATATCTTAAAGTGTACTGTGAATAAACTAAAATGTTCTTTTACTGGGATGAGATGTGACCGTGAGCAGCATCCAGCTCTCTGTCCAAGACTGTCAATGCTAAAGAAAGTTTCTGTGTTCTTGCTGACATTTCAGAAAGTTGTGAGCTATGATCTGGACTTGCTGCACTGGCAAAAGAATAGGAAAGGTCACCCCATCTCAGCAGTGAAACTGTCAGTAACAAAAGGATAATCCTCCTCAGTCTCAACAGCAGTTACAGGGAAGTTGATGCTAAGGTCAAGCAACAAGGCAAGACCAATACTAGTGCCAATGAACCTGTCAACATTAAACACCTCTTTTTCAGAGTAGTATTTTAACACTTCACTATTCTGTGATTCAGACTGTATCCTGACATGGTGGGGGGTTTTCCATTTATTTAGGTGAAACTAAAGCTGTCAGACACACTCAAGGCCAAGCAGACAAAGCCAGGAAAAGGACAGACCTTCAAAGTCTGAAGGTGCCATTGAAGGAATCCAGCATCAGACACAAAAAATGCCCAACAAATTCAATAGATATTTTACACGCTGTGTGTGTACTTGTATTTCAGACCTTGGCAGCCACACAGGTGCTAGCATTGCTACTTTCTCTAAAATTGCAGTCTATATCAGATTGTGTACTGAGGAAAGGAATAAGCTTTTGCTACCATGGATGGTGTCAGAATTCACAGTTCCTGCATCACCTAAAAGAAACGACCCAATTATAATGAAATCAGCTTGTGTTTAAGTCGATTAAAGCAAGAGTTTCATCTACAGAGAGGGAAAGTAATTTTAAACACTTCTCTAACCAACACACAAGATCTCGGTGCTGGAATAAGAAATTATACTGGCCCTTTGCCCATTTTGAAAACATTTCCAAGTGTTTTACTTCATTGTTTCTATATCACCATGATATTACAACAGTTCCAGTGAGGGGGTATAACTCGAGAGATTTTTCCATTATCAGACTTGATGGCAATGGCTTTTTGAAACTTTTTCCCACCATCTTCCACTCAGCATAACCAAATTCAAAATAGATGCAGCCAAGACAAATGATCACCAGCAGGAGGTTCTGTATTTTCTTACCTTCTCCCAGATCAAGGTGAAAAAGGTACCGCTCCTTGAGAGTGGGCTTTATGCCACATACACTGGGAGCTTTGTTATGGCAATCACTTGGCTTAAATATAGGAGTCTTACCACGTTTTTATCAATTAGCTCATTGGAAGGAAAGACTAGTTGCAAGTTCTCTTTCTGCAGTATAATCTGTGATAAGTTTGAGAGGTGATGGGACACTTACTACTGGGTGATCAGCAACTGGGGCCTCAAATTTAGTGACAGTTTATAAATCTTTTCAGAATTCTGCTACGGAACATTGACAGAGTGGGACATTTTATGTGGGAGCATAAAAAAAAAGGATTTTTCTTAAGTGAGCCTTCAAAAGTCCGTATGTGCTTAGTAGGGTTAGATAAAAAGGAACAGCTGCATCCTTAAAGAATATATATCCATAAAGGAAGCTCAGACCTCTGCTTCTTCCTTGACTAACAAGCAGCTAAGAAAGCTCACTCTCCTTGGAATCATTACCAGACTTTGCATCTGCTCATCCCTGATAGCAAATGATTTTTTAAAAAAAAACTATTTTCCTCTTCTTTTCACTACTGCAGGAACAAAACTGAGTTTTTCTAAACTGGTTATTCTTCTCTAATCAAGCCCAGGTACAAATGGATACTGGAATTAACAATGGTGAGTTTATTGCTTCAATAGGAGACAAAAAGAGACAAAAGAGATTTGCTGGGGTGTTGGGATACAAGATGAAAACCAGGATCATAGATGAGGATACTAAAGAGTGCAGTGAAGTCTGCACCTGACCTTTTTGCACATCAAATAAAATAAGGGTCTGGTAGAAATCACTCTGTGATCATCTGATTAATAATTGTATTATAATCTGAAAAAAAGAGGTATCAAATTCTGTTTGCATATGAGTAGTTTTCATTTCCTAATTTTGTATACTTGAGGATTCAACCCCAGTAATGTCCTTTTAATGTAGTTTTGGTGTGTAAGGCTGGATATTACACAAAAAGAACAGAGAAGATAGAGTCTTAATAGGGTTTTGTTGCTTCAAGTTTGCACTGCCTCCATTACTCACAAGTGCCTGTATGAACAGGAAGCTTTTTTTCATAGTTTCGTTCTAGTGATGATATTCTTAGAAAAAGAAAACCCAAACTACAAATAGGCACAAATAAGAGTCAGATGCTTAGATGTCATTGAAGGTCATTGAAGGTCTCAGAATGTTATGATAGCCCAAACTGATTGTATTTGTTCTAGGCTACAGTTAGAATAGACTTCTGCCATCAGATTTGGGGTTTGTTCTCTGAAGTAATACTTACAACAAGTATTCTCCCTTCTAAGCACTTTTTAAGAAACCAGGGCACTAATAAATGACATTTTTTTAAAGAATATTTTGACAGCATCGATGTAACAGGGGATGAACAGGACGAAAATCCTATCCACCAGTATTCACATGGAAAAGGCTTAGATGCAAATGACACCTACATGAAAGACTGGGTGCTAGAAGATACATCTGTCATTGCTTGATTATCATTCATCTGCCCCATTACCTCAGTAGATCAATTGTATTATATACTAGTAATCAGGTACATACAATGATTAATTCGATAATCTCTCTCACTACTCTTGAGCAGATTTAGACTCAGAACAAAGAAAGTTGTGGACTACTTTACCTGCAGTAACTAGTATCAGAATGTTGATATCACACAACCACAGAAGCATTTATGTTGGAAAAACCTCTTTATAACTAACTTCAGGTGACAAAATATGAAATCCAGCAAACATACAAGCAGACCTCACTGTCTTAAGCCATCAGAAGGTTGATTTGAAAGAGGAATTACGCCAGCTGAATTAATATTATGTTCCAGTTGATTTTCTAGACTCTTTTCCTTTTGCTAGGAAAGGACCTAGCCTTTGGGAAAATACTAATTTTGAGTTTCCTCTTCTGCAAAGAATAGCCCTAGAAAAAGTGCATGCTTGAAGTCATTTGTCACAAAGTGTTTAGGTTGGCCAGAGAGCTTGAGACTTCACAAATATGCCTCAGATATGCACTGGAATGGAGTTTCAACATAACGTACATCTCTGATATAACTGATGCTTAACATGCTACTTCAAAGGCATCCTTTGAAGAAAATTTCGGTAGACCCAATCTCCAGCCTGTCCACAGGGTAGTTGTGCAGTTCCACACCAAGTCTACTGAGAAAGTGACACTTTCTATCCTAGAATCTTAACATATTTCAGAATGATTAACATTCCTGGAATGACAGGATTGCACAACAAAATCAGTAGCCCCACAACTCTGTTCTTGCCAGGTAATTTTGGTGCAAACATGTAGATGGTTTTCTATTTTTGATATGTTCTCCTCCTTTGCTTACTTTTGTAAACAAAAGTTCAAAACTCAGAAGAGAATGTTTGCAGGCCCTGGGTCATCAGCCTTCCTCTGGAGACTGAAGATGCTTGTCTCAAAAAACGTTGTGTCAATTCCTTAGCAGGCTGCTGGCTCTGGGAGTGTGAAAGCAGGATGCATGCTTCCATCAGGTGTGTGTCATTGCACCAGGGACAGAAAGATATGGGTGAAGTGGGAAGAGCAAATGCAGGAGGACAAGTAGTCAATAGAAGTTACTAAAATACAATACTAAAAATATCCTGTCCCCACGAGTTTAAATTCTCACCTACTCCTCTAAGTAGGTAAGAGAAAAGAGAAAATTTCCATCTTCAGCTTTTGAAACTTCATCTGTCTCCTGAGTACTGAGCAACAGATCTTCAGCTGGCAGATGTCAGCTGACAGTGATGAAACCTTACCATGTTTCTGAAGGATCCATTCTTCAACACCAGACTGCCAACTTCAGTGTCAAAATGCCAGATGACTCTCAGCAGTACTTGAGGGAAAACAACCACAACAATTGCTTGACAAGGCTAAGCTGGGTAGTAGGGTAAGCCATTTTGCAGATGGGTAGAATGTCCAATTCATTCCTTAGCCTCTTCCTGTAGCTACTATGACTGTTACCAGCTCTGCCTCCAGTACTGCTGCTCAAACCTATTGCTTTTCTGAGACCTAGACATTAGTTCCTAATGAACCACATCAGTAGTACATTGGCTATTTAAGACTGTGGCATGACAGTTTCCAAACAAACTAGACCCCAGGAATAACACTGCAATGTGGACTTGGAATGGGTGATGAGCAAAGAGGAAGAAATCAAAGAGCTGCATCATGCACTTAAAAAGTTAAGGTAAAATGAACACAACAGTACACCAGGTGGTGGAAATGTTGGCACAAAGGTCTTTTTGACTGGTTAAGGCTGTTAACGAGAAAAATTGCATAGCTTTTAATTGGCAGGCATGGTAAAAAACTATGCCCCAAACAAATGGAAATCAGATAGGATTCTGAACACGCTGTGTAACGAAAGTCCAAATGAACAGGACTTGGAGAGGAACTTACAAGTGAATTTTAGCAGTCACTGCAAATTATCTCAGATAGGTTCTTTATATTTACGTGGTTTTGTGATATCAAGCTACAGGAGCTCAGAAGTTTTCCAGAGTTGTTGCAAATGCCATGTCTCTCTCAGTGGAGGTCTAAGGTTCTTTGGGACATAAATGAAAATTCCATCTCTTTGGTGACTCAAAGAGTCACCAAAGGCTATGGCTGCTGAGACCACAACTGAGGAAAAACTATACAGACATACTGAACACTGCACTTTGTCAGTTTTCACTGAGAAATCAAAAAGAGACTTACAGGATTATGTAAACATTTGCAGCAGAGCAGCACCATGTGTGGATCAAGTAAGCTGTGGTCCAGCAGGCTGCTTTGTCTATGTCAGAGCCGTGAAAAACCAGGTTGGCTGCAGTGCTTGCAGCTATCACCACTGAGAGAACAGTCAGGATGAAAATAATTAAACAACCTGAAACAATTATCACATAAGAAATTGTTTCAGAGAGAATAAAAAGGTGCAGTAGTAAAGAAGAACTGGTTAGGTGGAATCTACATTTGGGAAATTAGTTCTTAAGTAGTAACCTGTATATGATGCAGAGGTAATTTTCCAGTTTGACACGTTTTCTTCAGAGGGGAAAAAATCAACATGACTTCTGTAGTTCTGTAGTTATAAGAACCCCTTTTGTAAATTTCTGATCCATTCACTTTACATATTTCCAGATTCCCTTGATTTTTTTAAAGCAGTTACTCATGGCTGCAAGTGCAAACATCTGGGCAGTGGGAGGGAGTAAAAGGTAGCCAGAATAAAGAACAATTGTGTGGAGCACAGACAAGGCACTGAAGAACTTTGCTGCTTATTTCTTGATTTCTTTTCTTTCTTTCTTTTATGGCTTGCGTTGGTGGAATTTACAGTCTGAAAGCTAGCTCATTGTTAATGCTGGTTCTCATCTGGGAATAGACACATTTAAATGCTCACATGGTTGTAGGCACTAAAATTTAGCAACCCTTTTTTTAACACTGCTATTCTATAAAAAGCATAGGGATTGCCCATAAGCGGATCTTTTCCTTTAGCAAAAAGACGCAACCTGATGAGAACATTACATAATCTTAATACACATTTGGTATCTTTGGTATCTAACTCAGAAACTCAGTTCCTAACACACTGGTAATAATGGCATGCTGGAAAACGTAAAATTGCTGACCTGGTGACTTTTTCATGGGTTGTCCAGAACTGATGGCAATTGCTAAATGAGAAGGAATACATGAGAGGGAAAGAAGGATGGCTGCCAATAGTAAGTCACTATTGCTCTCTCCTCTACAGCTATGACAAGAAGCCAGTGCTCCAGCCATAAGCAGGGACTGGTTGGTGGAGGATTAAGGAATGGTAACAGATACCTCCCAGAGGAGGCTGAGAATGTCTGAGTAAGAAGATGGTCTTCGAATGTGAACCTCCAAAACTGAGTAAATGAAAATAAGCATGAAAAACACATGCAGGGGAAAAAAAAAGGAGAGAGTGGAGAGAGGAGTACGGTAGGAAGAAGAAATGGCAGCATGGTAAAAGAAAAGGTGGAGGTGAACAATGAAGACAAAGACCTATGCAAAAATAAATGCAAAAATGAAGGAAAAAAAAACTTTGCTGTTTTGGAGAACTGAAGGAAATACTTAATATGAAATCTGAGAGAAAATCTTAAAGAATAAGCACAGAAAACTAAAGACATCTTCTGAATTGCAGCTCATAGGTTTCCCACCATGCCGAATGACTAGCTCAACAATTCCACCCAATTTATGAAGTATTCAAAATACCTTTAGTTAAATTTGTAACCTCCTCCCTGGAAATGCAATACACTTTTTACACCACTAAAGATGTGTCTCACAAGTGGAAGTAGTGATTAATTTGACAAGTTATTAACTATTGAGCTCAACTGTCCCATCAGTAACCAACTTGAATAGCGAGACCAGTAAATGCGATAACAGTGGAACATTAGTGAGTAAAATAGTGATAATTCTATAGAGGTTAAATGGGAATGGCAAAACAGCCATGTTGGCTCTTGTCTGCTCTGAGCTTGTGTAGTAAAGAAGTATAGTCAGTCTGCCTCCAAATATTACATACCAGAACTGAGCCTGATCTGATCTCTTATAAAAAGAAGAGGACATTTTATGAATATCCAATCTGAGTAAAAATGAACTCAGAATGTAAGCAAGGACTGTTATATTTGATTTATAAACACATTATAGAGGACAATCTCTGATTTTTTAAGAGTTCTTTGCATCTTTCAAGGACTCATGTCCCTTTTAGTATCCAATATGGATCATGTTTAAAGTAAAATCCTCTGTTAAATGTCACCAAATCCAATAAATGCATTAACATCTTATTTAAGTAGATTGTTCCAAGAGATGTTATAATGGTTGGTACATTTTATCTGCAGCAAAAATCTTTAGTGATGTCTGTTTATCTTGGTTTCCTGTTAATTTGGCAAGGACTGATACACTAGGCTTCATCACAGATCCAAAATTGTGTGAGGCAGGGTGAACTTCTGATGAACATTGACCACTGAGACTAATAATACCTAATTATGGCAAATATTTCTCCTATGTGGGCACTCACAGTTCTCCTCACAGCAGACTGTGAGAATATTCACAGCTGCTTTTGTCTCTCTTTGTAAACTGATGAAGCCCCCACCAAAATGCAAATGAAAATGTTGCTTTATTCGTAGCACCAAGGTCTCATCCTTTCTGCTTCCAGCTTTAGCAGAAAAATTGTTTGAAAAAAAACCCTAACCACATCAAGTGCCAAAACAAAGTAACTCAGGGTAAGAACTTAGGCCTCAGCTGTTGCTGGCTAGAACTCCTTCTCTCAGAACTTTCTCCCAAACATTCAAAGTCTAACAGTCCATGTCTGCCTCCAGTAGGCAGCAGGAGATTCTGGCAGATCCAGTTACGCTGTGAGTCTGGGGCAGCAAGAGGTTCCTTCTCTTTTGTCAAGCACAATTTGAGGTTCAGCTAAGATTTTTGTGTTGTGAGGGTTTCACAGCCCCTTTTTGAAGAACGCAGTGCAGATGAAACATTTGAATTAGCAAAAGGACACTGCAGAGTTTGCAATGTAAAATTAGACCAGATAAAATTGCAGAGGGAGCATTTTTAAGAGAAAGATAAGTAAATGGCACGTTGGGGCTAGAGTCCTCAGAAAGATGCAAGTGGAATTCTATGGCTTCAAGGGATTTTTGAAAATGGCAGCTTATTCCTTGGAGGATGCAGCAATGAACCAGCTGGTAGGAAGGGGTGATGCCAGATGCTGCAACGTCTGCATTGAGGTAGGAGGGGAGCAGATGAGGTTGAAAAGAATGTGCTCCAGTCTAATAGGCAGCTAGAGGAATATTACTTCGGGAATTAAAAACATAAGAAAAAAAATAGTGTGATCCAGCATACTGGAAACTAGAGATGAATATAGATCTCTATTGTCTCCCAAAGACAGGCAAAATTCTCCTAGTGAGAATTTTATTGTCATTGCCCATCTCCATGATGCAGAAGGATCATGGCTCTGGGATCTCACAAAGTTACAGCCAAACAACCATTTTCCCAGATAGTGACAGAGGAGAAATATTTGTAGTGCTGGTGACAGCACTACATCCATGGAGGATGCAGAGAGGAAAGAAAAAAAATTGCTTTGAAGATGTTGTACACAATCATGTAAGCTTTAAGCTGGAACTGATGTAAATCTCACATGGAGAAAGAAGGATGACAGAGTTGCAGTGGGACTAGCAGCCAACAATGGACCACCCCATGAAGACAGTTTTTCACTTACACATTAACTTCACAATATGCAGTTTTCAGTCCTGTTGATGTTTCTAGCAGCTGCCTATGCACAGTAGATATTATGGTAGAAGAATAATGAATCAGAGAATGCTTTCTCGTGAGACTAAGTTAAGCAAGATGCCTGTCTGGTGGTAGCCAGCATCTTTACTAATAAAACATTCAAACCATTACATCTCCATCACTCTAGGACTGGCTCCAACACTCCGTCAGCCACTGCCTTACAGAAGAGCTGACAGTAAGACCAATTTTAAAGCATACAAATCTCCCCTTCTTGTCTGCATCTTTCCCAAAAGAAGCAGAGCTGTGCTTAAACAACAAAACAATGTAACCTAAATCCATAGTTTTATGAGGAACTTGTGCCTAGATAGGTACCTGGTAAAGGAGCATTTTAAACCACCTTTCCCTGGCATCCTTTTCACCTATCACTCTTGACCTGTAAGTCAACTCTCAGGAGCACTGTAATCACAGAAGCAACAATATTAACTCCTGACCCCTCTAACCGAACAAACACAACCAAAGGGACATGCTCTGTTGAGGTAGAAGCAGCAATACAGAAAGCATTCATTTCCTTAGCAACTAGGACAACCTCTTCTTTAATTAGCACATCATGGTCTGAACTTTGCTAATAGAACCTGCCTACACTGCATGCTAACCATGGGTTAGATAATCTTGAGCTTGCCAACACAGACAGCCTACCACGCTTCTGCACCCTGACATTCTCCACATGAGCACTGTTCTCAGGTCCCACATCTGCAGGCAGGCTGTGGGTGGTGTTAAATGAATGAGACATCCTTGCAATTTCTCACCCTGGACTCATGATCCTGTATCCCACCACACATTCCTCTGGGCTGGCAGGCACAGGGTGTTGTAGAACAGCTTCTGTGTGCTCTTTTGGGATTTGGGAGGTTACTGTCTATGACAAAGGAATTAGTTTCCTGGCATTAGCTTAGCAGATATGGTAGAGGAATAAGAGTTACCCCACTGCCCAAACAGCCCCACTTGCTCTGTTCTCCCTGATTACTACTCTGCCACTCTCTTCTGAACCTTCTTCCCCAGCGTCAATGATGACTAAGTTACCCAGGTAGGAAATCAGCAAGATCTGATAGCACCAGCAATTACAGAACACAGTCTTCTAGAAAGTGCATCATATGGGTTTGTAGTGCAGGTGTGCTCTGTTCCTGCCTCCAAATTTCAGGAAAAAAAATATTAAAAACCTGATCAATAAAAAATAAATATCTGGATGAAAATGAGTTTTGAGGGGAAAAAAATGACCATTTCAAAACCATTGTCATAGCTCTAAGTACAGCTCATATATAGCCATTGAAATTTGTATCAGCATAACAACAGTAGCACAAAGTTTAGAGCAGAAAGTGAAACTCGTCTGAGATAACACATGCTCAAATATTTATTCTGGGCTGAGTTCTGTATTGCCACTGATATTAGAGAGGTAGAGTCCAAAGCTAGAATGGGTACGTTTATATTAAATCCTACCGATCCAGTGGAAAAAATCATGCTCTCAGACTCGCTAAGTGGAGGAAATAGTGCATTCAAAAGAGGAGAAAACTAAATTTTAATTGTTTTAAATGCTTTATTTAATAACGCTATGAACTAAGGTGGGAAACTTTTCCATTTTTTCCTTGTTATATTGAATTAATCCTGGGAATTAGGGAAAAAACACAAGATCCCACGCTGGGAAGCCTGCTCAGCAAAACAGTGAATTACATTGTGACTACTTGTGGGATCACCTTCAGTATGCTTTTACCTACAGTTTACGTAAAAGTATATGTCAGGAGATTTCTTAATTACAAGATTTACATGTTAGCAATATCAAAGGAGAACATTTCACAATAAAGCAGGGGTGATTTCTGTAGATATTTGTTTGGAGTTTCAGTGTGGTTTGTTTAGTTGGTTTTTAATGCTGAATGGCATGAACTGAAAGAGAAGGCTGCTGCCATCCTACAAGAATAGTGATACCTATTCAAGACACCAGATACTCCTTGTAAATGTACTCTCTGAAAAACAAGAAACTGCACTTCAGAATCAGTAAATTCTCTGAGTGCACATGCATACCTTACAGTATCAAGCACACCTAAAATACTGAGCCTATGTTCTCAAATGCTGCTAATGATTGGAATACTAGCAAAAAGGCGCTTTTCTTCTGTTCTTGAAAATGTCAGACATTTAGCAGATCGTTGCCCCGACAGAGTCAGAGATTCAGAGAAGTGCTGTGATCAAAGACACACATCATGCTTCTGAAGAGGAATTCAGGAAATGCAAGTTCAGCTGGTATAAAGAACTATCACCTCTTTGCTCTGGTTATATGCATCCCTAAATTAGCCATTAGATAATTCTGCCACTTCACTGAACTTTCTGCATTGAAGATATTTATTCTTCCTTGTCCAGGAGGAATGGCTTTAGTGGTAATTATGGAAATAAAAGAGATAATAAACCTCCCATGCAAATCTTATGTTTTGTGTATTTTCTTATTTGACTATAAAAGTGATATTCCCAAAGGTGTGGAGTCAGGGATGTTTTAAAACTGCTGATGAGCATCACCCATTGTTAACTTAATTAAATACTAGTGATTTACCCATTACAAAAGGTTTGTTCCGTTATGAAATCCTTTCCTAGTGTATGGAGGCATCAAAAGAGAGTGCAATATTAACTGCATAAGTTGGCTTCCACTTGTGAAGTGTTTTGAGATCTACTCATGGAAAGTGAAGCAGGGGCAGGTAATTTTGTTTTTACTCTAAAAGCCTGATGTTTCTCTCTGCACTGGCAGATACTCCTCTCAATCAATTAATATATGGGATGCTATCAATTCAGAGTATTCTTTCCTTTATCTGCAATAGTAATAATACTTTGGAAAAAAAATAAAATTGCTTTTCAAATGAAATCTGACATTCTTGAGAAATATCATTTGTTTTTATGCAATGATCCCTCTACCTATGGAGAGATCTTGCTGACAGTTCCTGACGTGCTCCTGCCCCAGGATATTGATGATGATACTACATTAAGTGTCTCCGTGGAAGCCTGCAAGCCTCTTTTGCTCTGTAAGCCTCTCTGGCAAGCAGAGCTACCTCTTCTCTTCCTGTGCAATGGAAGCCCAGGGGTGAATCTCTTGCTTATTGCATCTTTTGTTTCATAACTGAGGATTTGGACATCAACAGAACATACTTTCCCAGGATCAGTTTAAGCCTGTTTCTTTCATTAACTGAATGCAACAGTCATACCCCCCCCGAGCATCCATGGCAAGTGTTCTGTCAGCCCGCATGCACCAGGGCACGGGCAGGGTTAGCTCACACAGAGAAGTTGGGATACTTGGTACATTACTGGTGTCCTGGCTGCTCTAACATCAAGCTTTGGAGATACCTCGTGACCTTTTATGCATTTTCAGAGCTGTTGCTGACTAAGACATGGTAATCTGGAGTCTTGTCCATTAAAATTTGAAATTTCTGCAGTATTTTCCCTTCTGGGGATATTTGCTTATGGAATAGGAGGGCCTTTCCATATGATGATGATTGGTGGGAGGGAGAGTGGAAGAAAGACAACAGATATCTGCTGTGAAGTTTTTATTTTCACTGTTTCAGTAGTGGAAAGATAGCCAAGACAGCTCTCCTTATTCTCCATGTGTCTCTTGTCCTTTCAGAAAGATCTGCAAGGTGTCAGCACCCCAGGCCTGAGGAATTCTGTGTCAATAATGCCCAGATTAAGGTGCTCAAGAAGATTCAGGAAAAAATTTTATTACGCTTGTCTGCCAGAGCACGTGGCTTTGATGGAAAAAAAAAAAGCCAAAAAAAAGTGTTTTGGATTAAAAATACTTTTAAAATTATAAACTTAAACTTGAGGACTTACTGTGAGCAATTTGCTTTTGCACATAAAGAGTGAATTGGCTAAACCAGGTAACTTTCAATAAGTTTCCTGGATAGTGGGCAGATCATGTGTACTTTAAAGTTTTCTCTCACAGGTAGTTTACACAGGATTTCCGTTAGCTCAGAGAGTTGGAGTCTGACTTGCTGGAGAAAGAGCGCTGTGCACTCAATTCTGGTTTGCTATTATCACAAAACACTCTGTAGTGACAATGTATAGCATGGGAAAAACTAATGAGCAATGTTAAAAAAATTCATGTCGGTGCTCTAATTTGTTGACATGTTTAAAACTCATCCCTGAAACGGATTCCTTTGAGTGATGAACTAGCTTTATGATGACCACAGAATCCTTTTATTTGCCAAAAGAGAACTTGAAGTCCCCAAAATCTCGTTTTACATTCACCCTCAACACAGCGTGAGCAGCAGCCCTTCTGTTTCACACAGTCAGGGCACACACATTTGGCCAGTCATGGGGATTGTTGGGTTCAGCATTCTTAATCACTTTATAATTGGATTCTTTGTTGGGCCACTTTGTGTGCATTTATCAGCAAAGTCCAGATGAAGAGAGGTCAAAGCAAACCCTCCCCAAATTTGCCACTGCCCTTTCCACAATTGAGATCACTCCTTTAAACTTTAGATCAACATTTTTCTTTATGGCATCTGTGGACTAGGGTAACATTTACTTCAGATGAAATGCATTTCCATAAGACTGACAGAGGGCCCCTATAGCCTTGCTTGCCTGTGGGAGCAGGCCAAGAGGAAATGCCAAGGGCAAGTCTTGCTCAGTCCTGCAGTTCTTTTTGACCCAGAATGTATTTCTTTTTTATTCTTTCCTTAAGCAATGAATTGAGCTCCTGTATTAGAGGAATGATTGTTGACTTACATGCACATGGTGGAAAGGTTACTTCAGAGGGAAAAAAACAAACCAAAAAACGAGAGGAAATGCTCCCCAAATTGTATGTGTACATCTAAAAAAGGAAGCTTTTCTACTCATAAGCAGAGGTGTCAGAAGAGAGGTCCTTTAATGCACCTCCAGCAATCTTTCTAGATGGCTTTTCTTTTTGGTTTTTTTTTTTTGCATTAACATGAGCACACTTGAGAACCCCATTCATTAATCAGAACCCCATTTTGTTAGCAATTGTACAAATAATCCCACACTGCCCCCTAGGAGGAGAGCATACAGCTCTTCAGGAGAGTACATAGAGCAATTATTAGGCCAAAAAGAACTGTTTCAAATTTACAAAGAGCATCACTAAATAAGCATATCTCTTTACTGGACATAGAATAAGAAACTAGAAACACTCCATCTAAGGGTTTGTTTCAGGGAGGGGGGTTGGTTGTTTTTTCCTTGTGGGTTTTTTTTGGTTGGTTAGTTGATTTGGGGTTTTTTTGTTTGTTTGTGGGTTTGATTTTTTGTGTGTTTACGTTTTTTTGTTGTTGTTTTTTGGTGGGGTTCTTAAATTTATGAAGAAGGCCCCTCCCTGTTATTTCTAAAAATGCTTATGAAAATGCTATGTGAGGATGAAGAATTGATCTTAATTCCTCAATATGAATATGCACTGTCCTTCTGCCTCTGGGCAGAGCTCAAGAGGGAAGAGTCACAGAGAAAGCACAGGCCTCTGGTAATTACTTCTGTGGATGGGAAAAATGTAATATAGCAGGTCATTAATGGATTTCAGTAGTGTTTGTGGTCAGCCAGAGGTTGGGAGGGCTAAAGCAATTTTGCCAGCTGTGTGATCTTTCTGTGAATGGAGTAAAATGTTTATGGGTGGGAGCTTGGTTCTGAAAACACAGCCTCCCTTGCAGAGTCTTCCTGTACACAACTGTACACAAAAGTTTGATGTTCTTCCAAGAGCAAGGATTGTGAAAGCTGATTCAAGTACCTTAGGATATGACAAAGGAACAAACACATCCTGGATGAAATTAGTTCTCTTCAATGTTTCTGAAGGGTGCAGAGGACCAGCAGGGTGGGGTAGGGGACGTTTTGGACAAAAGAGGAAACAATAAAATGAAGTTTTTAGTTAGTTCTTAAAATAACTGAGGCTGAAATATTTCATACCAACCCTGACAACTTAAATTTGACTTGTTGCCCTTTGAGATAGACAGCCACAGAACCAGCTTTTAAATTCTAGCAAGAAATTCAAAGCTGTTCAAGAAGTCCTCAAGCCATAATAAAATGCTCATGTGGTCTGGATATAACTTTGTGTGCAAACCTGTGTGTATAATTAGTCATGCACAATCACATGTATTTATTGGAATCTGATTTTTCCAAGACAAATTCAGCCTCTTGCTCCCAAAATTCCTTTTTCTCAGAGATTGCACACCGATTGCTTGTCACATAGTAAGGGTAATTTATTTCCCTGTTGCCTCACTTTGAAAATGTCACTGTTTCTGGAATGTTATTGAGCCAAACAGTTTAGGGATCTGGCCAAGAGTAAGCCTGTGAAGATGGAGTGAGGAAGAATTCAAATCAGTGCCAGTTTCCCAAATTGCTATATTGTTCAAGTTCCCCTAGTGCTTTCTCTGTACAGGGCAATACCTTCTCTCCATTTGACCTTGGACCTTTTAGTTGGATATCATTTTGCTAGTGCTTTGTAATGTGATAAATATATGTTGACATATTTCAAGTGTGATTTTACACCAGGCCACGATGCAGACCTTTATTCAAAAATCAGCTTGTGGCTGCACAGCGGTAAGCAAAATTTGCAGTCTCTCTAGTGAATAGAACTGTAGCTTCTCCATCCACAGATATACTGTAAACTTGACTAAACAAAGCTTTAAGGAACCTGATGGAAATTTGAAGTTAGTTTAGAGAAAGAGAGTTGGACCAGATGACCTGCTGGGATTCTTTCCAATCTAAACTGTTCAGTGGTTTCTCCCAAGCCAGGCATGACAATGAGCATGATGCAAAGTGCAATTAAAAGCAGACTACCTTGATTCATTAGAGTTTAGGTACAGGTGACCAGGTCACCAACAGGTGTTATCCCAGCTTACTCACAGAGATTTTTGGTGAGAGATGGGGTGCTATGAAGTGAGGCTACTATCCTCTACAGTGCTGATCTCAGCTCTTCAGCAAACAGCAGTCACCCACATTCAGCCAGACAAAAGCATCTCCATCCTGTAGATTTCAAAGCTTCCTCAGTCCCACTTCAGGTGCTGAAAGGAGTAGTAGATCCCTGCTCATGATGGACTCCAAGTGTACACAAGAAAAGGTTGTCCTTGTGAGAGAAGTCTTTTGACTGTAGGACTTGTCTTACTTTCCAAAATCAGTATCACTGTCCCACCAAACCACCTTTATAACTGAGTTTAGGACTGTTATCAGAACAGTCATCAGCAGCAAGACTCTCATTTCTAAGTAACCCTATAGCTACCCTAAAAACTCCAAAGGTGGCTATGATTCTTATTACTTGTTGGAGAATCTTCCTGGAGGTGCTCTAATTTGAGGAAATTAGAGCTGTTTCCAGAAACTCTGCTTCAGTTTCAATGAGAGTCCAGAGCAGCATAGACACGATGGGTATGATTCACTTCTCCAGATTCATCTTGTCTTAGTGTAGGTGTCTAAAATAGGTCAAATGAATCAGAGCCTAAAATTCCTGCTTAAAAGAGAGTCTACTTGCTTTGCTCAAACATATGTCTCTATTACAAATCCTTCTCACAGGCAGTTCTAACACTTGACCCATGATAGGAATAGTACATATATGTTGCTATATCAATATATCAAGTAATCAATGTAATGAAATTAGATATTTCAATGCATTTAAAATAATTGTAATTTTTTTCTGAACATTACCCAAATGGAAATTTCATGATTTCTGGGTTCCAGAATGAAAGTAGGTCTTAGGATAACCCACCAAATGGTGAGCATTTGTCTGGAGAGCTCCAAACACCAGTCACTTACAGGTCAACAGTCTCCTCCATCTTCCAGATCCTAAGGGCTCTCTTCTTCCTTCAGATTCACTGGGGCAGGAGATGCATTTTTTATATCCAGGAAAAGACAGCTATAAATATGAGAGGAAAGACTATCTGGCATTCTTTTAAATCTGGCAAATTCTTTCACTAATATGGTAACAACCTCTGTTTCTTATGAGAGAAAGGATTTTTTTAGTTTCCTCAAAAGAAATAACAGATAGCTTTTCACAGTGTTCAAAGGTCCCATGGTTCATATTCTTGTCATTCATAGATCTGGCCAAATAAATCAAATCACACCACACTGGTCACTCATTCTACCTCATTATTCTAGCTTGTTTCCTAAAGAACACAGTCTTTGCTAGCATTTTTTAAACCCAGAGGTTAAGAGCCAATACACACATGCAGAGTCCATCTACCTTAAAAGAAAATAACATTGTCACTTACAAGCAGGTTTTTACTTCTTAAATGGACAATCAGTAGTCTACAAAAATCAGGTCTATGACATTGATCACAACATACTCCAGTTCTTGCCCATCAACTTTTTATGTCATTATCTCAGCACTCTGAAGCACATCTATATAGGAACTAGAAAAATTCGTGGATTCTGTCCAGCAGAGACTACCAGAACAGAATTCCTTCCCTGAAATGCCATTCAGGATATTTGATTTACCCAACTTTGAAACAATCCAAAGTCAGATGGGTGAAACATGCATAAGCACATATATATATATGTATAATGGATATATGGAAATATTTAGATGAGGGAAAATAATGTCATAAAATAGGGATGTAAATGATCATGTCTTCATAATTTTAATAATTTCTGTAGTAGAAGATGAAGACTAAGATTTCCAGTGATCATCAGTGTTCCACCATTTCCAAGCACCCATCACAAAGGTTCTGTAAGTTTTGAATAATTCACTCTCTGACAAGATCCCTTTAAGGTATTTCAAACTAAAGCAACCAGAAAAATCACAGTATATTCTATATGACTATTCATTAATTAATTTATTTTTGCCACAAGCTTGTAATTTTCACTATTAAACACCTAGATAAGTACCAAGAAATCACTATTCACTGGCCAAATGTGTCCCCATTAAGCAGAGTTTATGCTAATACTGCCTCAGTTAAGTAACAGTTATTCATTATCCTCAGGCTAAATTGTTTCACTGGCAGATGTCTCATTAAAACAGCTGTTCTGGGCAACCACAACCATACAAACCAGGGAATTTTCTATTGTCCTTATTGTTGTTGTTATTATTAACAAAAAGCATTTAAATAAACACTTCAGAGGTACACAACTCACAATTGCTCTCTGTGTGTTCCTTACCCTGGATGTATGGTGATTGAAAGACCATTTGTAACAGTGGAAGCAATTGCTAATTGGTTGGATAACACAACACAGCATATGTTTTTTGATATTACTGTTATTCTGGAGCAAGTGTTTGCCCTTACCTTATGCTATTTTGGAACATTTCCTCCACGACCTAAAGAAAAGTGAATTTGAAGAGACAGCAGCATTCTCAGCAGCTAGAACAGGGCCAGAGAGGTTTCTCCTTTCCTTTTCTCTTTCTCCACTTTTTTCTCCTCTCTTTTTGGCTTTCAGACTGCTCTGTCTGTGCATTTATTTGCCTAAGAGCCCTATAAACTCCTCTCCCACCAGCAAACTGTGCCATACTGCTCTCTCCTTCTCCTTGCTGGAGGAACTTCCATGCTGGGAAAGGCAGGAAAACAAGGTTTCCATCCCTCTGCTTTCCTGTTCATCTGCCTTGAGAGCTGTTCAACCATTCCTGCCCTGGAGGAAGTGCACCCAGGTCCTCCTCAAGGGCAATGCTTGCAGAACAGAGATGGCCACATAACCATCTCAAGCAATTAGCATCCAAGCAATAACAAGGCTGTAATGAGCCCAAATTAAATGTTTCAAATGCTCAACCTCATCAAGTAAAAGAAGTTTTCCACAGCGACAGTTAAAGGTGGAAATGCCATCTCTACTAGGCACTGCGTCCATCCTCCAAAGAATGGGGCCACTACAGTTTGTAAAATAAAGTTTTACCTACTTACTGTCATGGCAAAATAATGCTGTCTCTCCTCTTAGTCTCATTCCAGGGACCTTTTCAAGCATTTTTGTTAAAACTTAAAAAATGCATATGCTTATTCTGAGTTAAAAATCCCATGTGGGACACATCCGTGCAGTTGAAGTGAGTAAAAGTTGAAAATAAAGACTTATAAAGGGAAGCATCAGGGAACCTTGGTAAGTGATATTTCTATAGCTGCTTGCAAAATATCAGTAACTGGGAAAGAAACATGAATGTGAGCCCGTGCTTCCAGCTTCTGTAATGGATTATAGTGCTTAAGCAGCTCAGATCCTCTGTGACAGGTTAGCAGTCAGGAGCACGAGAAGCGACACAACACCAGGTTGTTCCAGAACAACAACTGTGCAATTGTACAGTCAGTCCTTGCAAGGTACCATGGATGGGCCCAGGAGGATGTGGACAGTGGGGGGATTGGGTTTGAGTTAGGATAGAAACATGGGAGCCGGATAACCCAACATGGCCACGTGGGCTGTGCAGGGGAGAAGTGGGATGGCAACAGGAGACAATCCGCAGGGAGGTGCAACATTGCAGAGTGGAGCAGAGCTGCCCTGCTTTGTGTTAATAGATGCTCAGTCTCCAATAGACCATGGTGCTAATAATGCCAAGGTCATGGATTCAATCCCGTATGGGCCATTCACTTGTGAGTTGGGCTTGATGATCCTTGTGGGTCCCTTCCAGCTCAGGCTGTTCTGTGATTCTGTGAAATGCCGGCATGTTTGCTTCAGCAGTGGAGAGACAGACGAGTGAGTAATTGCCTGATATCTGTGGAGGCTGTGGGGCGTGATTCAGCTCTGTGTGGCAGAAGCATTGCCACCTCACCTCTAATGAACTAACACGGTGATGAACACAGCTCCCTTTGCAAAGCACTTGTTTTAGCTGTTGAATTAGGCTTGTTAGACAAACCCTAGAGAGCTTTTTATTTTTTTTCCCATTTTCATAATCTGTGAAAGTTAAAAGCTTGTTGTTCTTTCACACAGTCACAGATTTGTCTTCTTACTGTTTCATAAAGGCATATTTTGACTGCTTGAAATCACTGGTAGTTCCAATGTGAATGTAAGGAACTCTCAAAGGACAGTTAATCAAGACCATTAGCAAGATCCCATGTAGAGTGTTAAATACCAGTTTGGGTAAATTTAACTGTGTGATAATAAATAGAATAGATAGAATCACTGTGTTGCTAGCCTGTTCAGGGCAGGAAGAGGTATCTGAAGTTTATATTGCTCAAAATGAGTAAATCAGTTCTACTTTTTTCTCTTTAATGGTGTTGAGTGGGAGATACTTCAAGTCCCACAATGTTTTTTTTTTAAATTTCAGATTTATTCGCAACCTAGGCAAAATATTTCACTTTAATAATTTTAAAATATTTTTATTTGATTTTGACTGCCTATCTCTTATGTAGCCCTGGTATTGTGACCCTTCACTGAAAACTTCTTAAATTGCTTTTTAACTTGTACCTTTTGTTACAAAAAGAAAATGATCAGTTCAATATATTTAATAGTAACACCCCCCACCTCTCATTACAGCCATTAAGATTTTGCATTCTTAAAATAGGACAGGGAGCCCTGGAGTCAGATCCCATCTCCTTTGTCAGAAACTGTGAATCTTATCTACATCCACGGTGAGCTGGATGCAGCTGACAAGATCTAAGGAAGCTTTTAAGCTAATAATTCCTCGGGTAGCTTGGAATCTGGGTGAGAGCCAGTGGGAGTCTGGCATGCAGTCTGATAAATTTTGCTAGCAATATAGTGGCTTTTCAAGCTTTGATGAACCTTGTGTCAGAGTATGTCTAAGAGATAGCATCTTCATCTTTATACACAGATTTCCTTCAGAAAATCAGTGCCCATAGTACAATGAGCATGCAGGAGTTGCTTGTGCCCAGTCCAAATTATTTCCCTTTTTACCGAGTTATTTAATTTTTTCCAGAGGATACTCTGGTTATTTTGCAGAAGTATGATTTCACTGGCACATAGAGAGACTGGAAGGAAGAGAGTACGTGTCATGATAAGCATGGCACAAAATGATGTCCACCTGTGAACACTGGGAGCAGAAGGTGCCCATCAAGATGCTCTCAGGCATTTTCTTGAATCTTCTGATGGCCAAAAATATTTGCAAATCCATTCACAGCTATTTCGCTAAAGAAATGAAAGATGAATTTAACTTTTATGTTTAGGGTATTCCAAAATTGAGGCACCATGACTCATGATGAATCATGAGTACACTAGATCTCAAAAGTTTCTTCATCTTTTTTCACTGACTGAAAAGGAGAAAGCTTTGTAGGAACAAGTGGGCTTCAGGAGTTGTCATGTGGTACGTAAAAACACACCAGGAGGACAGGAGGCAATATTCCAAGGTTTGGGAGTTTTTTGTCCTTGCAAATCAAGAGGGTCACATAGAGGTTAAATCTCTGGAAAAACATTTATTTTATTTTCTTCATCACTGCGGAGGAAAAACAGACAAAATAAGAGCTTCTGCCATTGACAGAATGGTTCAGACAGCTCTGGCACAGTTCAGCACAGAATCATATACATACTTTAGACCAGCTCAGCAAATAGCATGATTTTTTTCTACTTTCTGCAATTATTTTCTGGAAAAAAAATCTTTCACAGTCTTACAGTAAGTAATTAATGAGAGTATTTATCTTAAACTCCTTGACCCCTGGCCTCATAACTACTTTCTCTTTAAACAATTCCTGTTGTTTGTGTACATGTAACTGACTGTGTCTCAATCGCCTATGACAATATAATACAGGTAATTTTCTTTGGCTGCATTACTCTATCATTATTTTGGCTCTCTGCTTAATATGTTACAGCAATGAGTGTATAACAATTCCTGGTAACTTTTCCCCTGCTTGTCTACAAGTTATTTAAAGTGAAGGGAGGGGTGGCAGAGACTGATGTCTAATTAATAATTTGTTCATTTCAGCTTTGTAATGAGAAAGAGAAAGGAAAAATATGAAGATGGCTGCTTATTTCTTAAGCCAATGTGACTTCAATCCATGATTGTGGCTGGCAATGTGACTCCATGTGGCTATTTCATTGCGGGTACATAAAAAAAACTGCAAAGAAAATGAAGTGTAAAAAAACCAGACAAGCAGCAGGAGGAAAACATTTCATCTTGTACACAACTAAATGGGAAAAGAGACAAGCAGGCAACAGATGACAGATGAATGGGCCTATGATGGACTGCATTTTTGTGTCAAAACAGAGCCAACTGTCTAACAGTCATTCAGATGGTAGGAGAGGCACCACACAGCATGATTCCCAGTTCAGCTGGCACTTAAGGGTTTAATTATGTACATGGTAAATATTCTGCAACGACAATATCCTGGCTTCAGATATGGGCACCCAAAGCCAAGGTTTCCTTCTAGCTCTGCCTCTCCTACTGTTCTTAGTTTTCACTTTGAACTGATTTAAAACTGTGCTGTGAATTCCCAGGGATGAGGGAAGCTGTCACAAATGCCACATCACCCGTTCCCATCCCTGCCTCACAGAGAACATTAATTCCCCTGTTTGTGCATTGCAGGGGTCCTGTGCTCTGACACAACTCCTGCTCTCTGACATGAAGTGGTTTGAAAAGACAAATAGGGTTGGCTCAGGGTTAGTTTTTACATTGGCAGGTGGATGTAACCTACACATTCCACTTGTTTTCTGCTCTTCTCTCTGACTATGCTGTCGCTCCAGCAGTGTAGCTCAGCACAGCTGCTTTGCTTAAAACTGAAATGACACCAAGGTTATCAGATAGAGCTTAATTATGAGAAACAAGGATTTCTTGTCAGCTTTCCAGAACTGACCAGAAACTTTCAACCTGGAAGGAAAAGCAAGAAGCTTTTTGCAAAATACAGCAAGAAATAATTGCTTATTTATGAATACTTAAATATTACAGCATAACTATTACTATATGATTAGTAGTAAATGGTTTTGTTAACTACATTAGAGCATTCCATTGCACACAACTGTCACCGGTGGGTAGAAGCCCACAGAATGGCAGACTGAAAAGTCACTTCTCATTGCTGATTTCTTTTACACTGCCTCCAGCTCCGCTTTTGCTGGTGTAAAACCAGCAGTAACTTCAGAGTTACTGAAGTCGCAGAATCACAGAATCACAGAATGGGTAAGTTTGGGAGGGACCACACTGGGTTATCTGGTCTCAGCTCCCTGTTCAAACAGAGTTGTCCTAGAGCACATTGCACAGGATTGTGTCCAGATGATTCTCTAATATCTCCAGGGAGAGAGACTCCACAACCTCTCTAGGCAGGCTGTTCTAGGGCATGGTCACCTGCACAGTAAAGAAGTTCTTCCTCACATTCAGGTGGAACTTTCCGTGCATCGGTTTCTGCCCGTTGCCTCTTGTCCTGTTGCTTGGCACCATCGAGAAGAGCCTGGCTCCATCCTCCTGGCACCCTCCCTTCAGATACTGATAGACATTGATGAAGTTCCCTCTCAGTCGTCTCTTCTCAAGGTGGAATAGGCCCAGCTTCCTCAGCCTTTCCTTGTCAGAGAGATGTGCCAGTCCCTTAATAATCTTTGTTGCCCTCCACTGGACCCACTCCAGGAGCTCCACGTCTCTCTTGTGCTGAGGAGACCAGAACCGGACACAGGACTCCAGATGTGGCCTCGCCAGGGCTGAGTAGAGGAGCAGGATCACCTCCCTCGATCTGCTGGCAATGCTCCTCCTCAGGCATCCCTGGGTACCATTGGCTATTCTGGCCACAAGGACACACTGCTGAGTCATGGACAGATTGTTGTCCACCAGGACCCCCAGGTCCTTTTCCACAGAGCTCTTTTCCAGCAGGTCAGACCCCAGTCTGTACAGGTGCCTGGGGTTATTCCTCTCCAGGTGCAGGATCCAGCATTTGCCTTTGTTGAATTTCAGACAGTTCTTCTCTGCCCATCTCTCCAACCTGTCGAGGTCCTTCTGAAGGGCTGCACAGCACTCTGGGGTATTGGCCACTCCTCCCATCTTTGTGTCATCAGCAAATTTGCTGAGGAGGCATCTACTCCTTCATCCAAGTCATTGATGTGTAAATTAAACAATACTGAACCTTGGGGGGCACCACTAGTGACAGGGCTCCAACTAGATACTGTGCCACTGATGGTGGCTGCCTGCTAACTCTGTTGTGGTTGTCAGAGGAAATGGAAAATCCCTTCTGTACTTGTGCAGTTTTGTCATAGCTATTAGAAACACTGAGAAATTTCTGATTTAGAAAGCCCTTCCAGCTGTGGGCTGTGGTTTCCTTTCCTAAGACTTTTTTTTCATTAGAGAAATTGAAAAAAAGCTGGGGCTTTTCTCCATGTAATCTCAAAATTGGAGATCTGGTTGTTCTGGCTGCATGTTACTTTTTCTTGATGGTCTTAAACCTTGGAAATTGCTTCTTTGCTGTAATAGAAGCAAAATATGTCGAGTCTCACAGCATGTGGCAATCTCTGAGGTAAATGAACTTTTAATTGCCCTTCTTCTTGTGTGTGTGGTTTGGGATACAGGGGCAGGAAAACATGCAAAGTACTTGCCAAATAAGTGTTTAATTATTCAGCAATAGCAGAGATCAGCTAAAACAGGAGAAATTGATCCTGCAAGACCTATTTGGAGATGATTTTTCTAAGGGGAGCAAGCACCTCTTTGTGACCCTTGGTTATACAGAGGTCCAGAGGTCTAACTAGGGTAAGATAGGTATCTGTGTGAGTCTTCCAACATCTGGGGAGCAAGTGAAGCAGGGAGGCCCAGCTCTGCTGTCATTTACCCTGGGCTTCTTCTTAGGACCCTTGCCTGTACTGTATCCAGAAACACAGCTGCCAGTTTCCCCTATGGCTAGGCAGCTGGGTAGGATTTAATGACATATTCCCATAGTTACAGATTCTTCCTTCTATATGAGACACAGAGAGAGAGCAAAAGACCTGTATACCTTCAATGAACTCTACTTCATTACTGAACTGCATTATCCAAGTTTCCCAGATCATATATGCAACTTCAGTGAGTTCACAACCAATGATTTCTCTTTATTTGTCAGTTGTTTATGTGCTATGTGATATTAAGAAGGGATAAAGGTTACCGAAGTATCAACAGCTAAGGAAATAAATGTGCTGATAAAATGACTAATTTGGGTGCAGTATCAGAACTGTCTAAATTCCTTACTAACAAGACTAGTCACCATAAATTACACCCATATATTTGAAAGCACCTCCAGTTCCCTAATAATAACGTCTCCATATAAATCTGTGCAGCACTGGCTGTGTTTTTGTTTATGGGATACTCACGCTATGTCCATTTGAAGAATTGATGACCCTCTGTGGTTGTTTCAAATCCAATTTGTCCCACACATTGTGAGATAAAGATCTTCACTTGTGTTGAGTGTTAGCCCAGAGAGTGATGAACTTCTGCAGCCCTCTCACAAAATGAGAGCTAAAGAGGGAAGCGGTGTAGAGCTCTGTCTGATGGCAGCAGAGTGGAGATGCAGAAGCATGAACTCTGTAGAAAGTGCTTAGTACACATTTTGATAATGTCCTTGTAAATTCCTTGTTAAAAGGAAATCATAAGTGCACATACTATTCTACGGGAAATGCTAATGGCTTAGAGTATCAGGAAATGCTGTGCCAGGACACATTACTAGGATTACAGGAACATTACATGTGTAAAGGAGTTCCCAACATACTATTACTACAGCTTTCCAAAGTATAAAGGAAATCTGCTAGTACATGGAAATTTCTTTAGAAGGCTTTTAACCCCCTCTTTGTCAGCTTAAACAGAAGAGTCTAGGCTAAGACATGCAATTGGTCCTGTGACTTTTGGTTATCACAGAATCACAGAATTTGTGAGATTAGAAGTGGCCTCTGGAGGTCATCTTGTCCAATGCCCCGGTTCAAGCAGGGCCACCTACGACAGGTTCCTCAGGACCATACCCAGATGACTTTTGAATATCTCCAATGACAGAGACTCCACAATCTTCTTGGGCAAGCTGTTCCAGTGCTTGGTCACCCTCACAGCAAAAAAGTGTTTTATGATGTTTAGAGGGAACTTGCTGTGATGCAGTTTGTGCCCAATGTCCCTTGCTCTGTCACTGGACATCACTGAAAAGTGCCTGGCTGCATCATCTTTTTACCCTCCCTTCAGGTATTTATATACATTGTTAAGTTTCCCGTCCATACCTTCCCTTCTCTGCACTGAACTGTCCCAGCTCTCTCAGCCTTTCCTCATATGTGAGGTGCTCCAGTTCCTTCATCATCTTAGTGGACTTCACTGGACTCTCTCCGATGTGTCCATGCCTCTCTTGTATTGAGGAGCCCGTAACTGGACCCAGAACTCCAAATGTTGTTTCCCCAGTGCTGTAGAGGGGAAGGATCAACCGCCTGGACCTACTGGCAACATTGCTCCTAATGCAGCCTTCTTTGCTGCAAGGGCACGCTGCTGCCTTATGTTAAACTCGATGTTTACCGGGAGTGCCAGGTCCTTTTCTGTCATGCTGCTTTCCAGCAAGGTCATCGTCAGCATTACTGGTGCCTGGGTTCCCTTGTAGAATTTTATGAAGTTTCTGTCAGCCCATTTCTCCAGCCTGTCAAGGTCCCTCTGGTTAGGAGCACAACCCTCTGGCTGTGACACAAACTCCCAGTTTTGTGTCCCTGGCAAACTTACTGAGAGTACACTCGGCCTCGTCATCCAGATCATTAATGAAGATGTTAATCAGAATCAGACCCAGTATTGACCCCTGGGGTACATTACTGGTTGCTGACCTCGTGGTAGACTTTGTGCCAGTGATCACCACCCTTTGGGTTCAGCTGTTCAGACATTTTTCAATCCACCTCACTGTCTGCTCATCCAGCTTCTACTTCAACAACTTGTCTATGAGGATCAGAATCAGCCTTGGAAGCCTTAATGAAGTCCAGGTAGACAATACCCACTGCTCTCCCTGCATCTACCAAGACAATTATTTCATCATAGAAGTTCATCAGGTTGGTCAGGCACTGAGTTGGAAACCTTCTGAACACTGAACCAGAAAGGACCTAAGTAGGACCTAAGATTTGCAGAAAGCATCTGCTTAATACTTCCTGCAAGTCAGTCTTTTATAGTCATCCAAGATTGTGAATTTAAATTAAGTAGTTTAAATTTTATCTTAAATGAAGCTGGAAGCAAATAGCAATTGAAGATGTATGCCTCACTACAGCAGACAACATCTTTACTTTTATGTTTAACAATCAGGGTAAGAAAAGAGCTGTTTAAGAAAAATCCCTCAATTTACGGTTTTCCTTATTAGCAAAGATCTGAAAATTATGCCTTTCTGTGTGCTATTAAGTGCTGATTTTTAAGTGTTAGAGGTCTATTTTGCCTCTACATGAGGTCTGATTTAATTATTTAGTATTCCATAAAGGCCTAGTTCCAGCTCCTCCATAAGTCATTGGAAATGTTCCCTTGATCTCAGCGTGTAGGTCCCTATGAGTGCTGTTCAGGCTGAACATTCAGCCGCTGGAAGGAAGAATTACTGCCTGCTGCACGTTGCTGATGCTCCCTCGGCCACTCCTGGTGAGTTGCTGCAGCCTCTCCGAAAGGAGCAATTGGTCCATTGAGGAAAACAGTGGAGACAGACCCACAGGCTAGGAACCTCTGCCACAGTTATGGCCATAATTTAAGCAGCCTTTTCACTGAGTAAACCTACAGGGTCCAAGAACCTGGGTATTTGGTAACATCTGTCTTTCAGCCACATCAGTTTCTCCAGTCTCCTTTATCTGTCAAACCCTTTAGCCACCTGTCAGCAACATTTGAGAAGGACTGCAAATAACACTCAAGCTTCTGTTCATACTTCCATATGACCTTCTCCAGATTAAACCCCTTTTGACGCTGGGAGTACCTACTATGTCCTGACTTTGTAGAAGAATCCAATCAGCACTGTGCTTCCTCTCTATTAAGGGCCTTGCCACTGATCCTGAAAGACTGTCAGGATTGAATGATATCTCCTCTAAGAAGAAACAAGGGTAAAAATGGATGGGCTTCAAAGTTCAAAGGGAAATTTAAATCTTCAATGAGATCTTCCATAACTGGCTAATATCTTACCTAGAACCACAAGACAAACCAGTAGGACACAAACAGGAGGGAGGAGACTATAGCAGATGACAAAGTTCATTTTATTCCCAGCCAAGAAAATCTAAAGATGAAGACACAAACTATTTTAGACCAGTGTGATTATGTTTGTACACATATTGGATTACCTGTACAAATAAATTGTAGAGCTAAAGTCACAAATTCATGAGTTTTTGAGATGAAAGGTTGAAATTTTTTAGAACTGACAGTACATTTTGTATGGAGTTTCTGCAAAGTCAATTGCTAATACATGAGATACAATAAGTTCTACTGGTTTTGCATTGGTGATTGGGACACCAAAACCTCAGTCCAGAACCCAAAAACTGCTTCAAGACTTCTAAAAATTTAAGTAATTTCTTAATATATCTATTCTGGAAAGTACTTAATCGGGCACTTACACTTATGCATACTTAAGTCCTATTGATTTCAAAATGGAATTTAAGCACACACCTAAATGCTTCATTGATTTGTGATATGGAGGAACAAAAGAATTGCATAGTGGAACAGATTAAAGGACCATCTAATAAGATATCCAATACTCATCAATGACCAATAATGCGTTTTATTTTTTACTGCTATACCATGAAGAAATTTCTTCCTGACCTCAGCAGGTAACCATGCCCTGAAGCATGAGGATTGATAGTCCTTGTAATTGTATTTAGCTAGTGTCCTTGCAGATGTTCTTTTTATTTATATAAATGCTGATTCACTGGAACATGGGGAGCAATCCCTCTCAATATCTAGACCAGTGAATATCATGGTTTAATTACACATTTTATAAACAACATCACCTTTCATCCACTCACAATGTGTTGCTTTGTAATTTCATTCAATGGCCACTGATTTATTTTTTATTACCAAAAAGGCTGACTAGTAGTGCTTTCTTGGCCTGCCTTTTGTCATTTATAATTATCTATACCTTTATTGTGTCTGCTTTTACTTCTCAAATTATTATCTTCCTTTTTCTGAAGTGTCCTAGACTGAACTACATCACAGTCACAGCTTTGGCATAAATGCCAACTCAGGAGCGATGCATGCAGGTGCAAACCGAGAGCTTGGCAACATCCCAGGGTACCTACATGCTGTCGGCTAATCTGTCACCACTGCCCTTTTTCCAGGCCAGCACTGCTGATCATCCACGCCTACAGATCTGCACAAAGAGGCTGACACCACAGTTTGCAGAGGAGAAGCCTCAGGTGTGCTCAGCCCTTGCTGTGTGCCTAGGCTCTTCTGCAGCAGATTTATGTGCATGAGGTATGATCCAGACCCATGAACACAGAGTTGGTCCTTCGAGCTCCTATGAAACCTTAGCTAAAATCTATTATCATAGGCAGAAAGCAAATGGTGCAAAGGGATCAGTTCATTCTTGGCTCCTCCTTCGTCTTGTACAGATACAACCCCAGAAAGTGACAGCCTGGTTGATGCTTCTAGCAAGGAAGTAACCAGAAGCAGGCATTGTCTCACAATAGTGTCTTCTGCATGAGGCTCAGAAAGCTTAGAGATTTTATTGCTTCCTGCCACACAGTGTCCATCTATACTTCCATCTATACTTGCTTGCATGGAGAGAGAAATAGCAGCCCTTTGTTGTCAATAATTCTTCACTGCGTTGCTGTGAGCAGATGACACAGAGTAATAAGAAATGGTGTTTCCATTTCTTTCTTTCCTATGTAATTTCTTTGTAAATGTGGAGAATAACCATGTCTTCTTTACCTGAGTCTGATATTTGACATTCTCTCATATATGTTATTACACATGTAGATTCACTGAAGTCAGTGGAGACCTCATTTTGTGGAGACATCTAAAATTCTCTGTGAAAAGATTTATGGATCTGGCCCCATATGGGTTCATTTTGCAATGAAGGTGCAAAAAAGCAGGAGGATGGGAAAGGAGAAGATCAGGTGATCAGATCCCACGGCAACTTTTGTGATGGCTAATTTACATGAGGCATTTCCAATTCTTTACTCACTTCCTTCAATTTGGAAAAGAGTAGATCATATGTAAACCGAGACTGTTCTGATTGATGCTAATATCATGATACCTGTGGGTCTTAGTGGAAAAACTGGGATACAGAAATACCAACAGTCTAGAGAAATTGGTTGGAAAAGGTTCCTGTGATGGAGGGAGCTGCTCGCAGGCAAAGAGAAGAGACAGGCTGGTGCCACTTGGGGAGCAGCAAAGTCAGGGCAGGGATTGCTAATGAAGACTGGTTAAGCACACTGAATGCAAGACTTGCCTCTTCACGCTGGAGGGACGTTATCTAGTGAACATGACACGAGAGGAATGGGCTGAGACACAGGGTAGCAGGTCTAGCTAGGGGAAAACAGCAAGATCCAGGCACAAAACAGATGGGAAAGGAAAAGTGCCGATGTCAGTGGGGATACCAAGTCACAGGTCACACCAACAGGAAAGAAATTGATTCAGAAAGGAGTAAGAAAAAACATTTAAAAGGTAAATTTATTGGGCTTGCATGGCTAGGTTCTGTAGCAGGGGGGCTACAGGGGTTGTTTCTGTGAAAAGCTGCCAGAAGCTTCCCCCACGTCTGGCAGAGCAAATGGCAGCCACCTCCAGGATGGACCCACTGCGGGCCAAGGCTGAGCCCATCAGGGATGATAGTAGTGCCTCTGGGATAACATATTTAAGAAGAAAAAAAGTTGTTGTGCGGATGAAAATTGCAGACAGAGAAGAGTGGAGTGAGAACATGTGAACAACTCTAGAAACACCTAGGTCAGTGCAGAAGGAGGGGGAAGAGGTGCTCCAGAGGCCAGAGCTGAGGCCCCTACAGCCCATGGTGCAGACCATGGTGCAGCAGCTGTACCCCTGCAGCCCATGGAGGACCACTGGGGTGCAGAGACCCCCCTGCAGCCTGTGGAGGGGACCCACACCAGAGCTGCCCAAAGGAAGCTATGACCCCGTGGGAGGCCCATGTTGGAGCGGGGTTCTGGCAGGGACCTGCTGACCCATGGAGAGAGGCAGCCACGCTGGAGCAGGTTTTCCTGGTAGGACTTGTGGCCCTCTGGGGGACCCACACTGAAGCAGCCTGTGCCTGAAGGACTGTATCCCATGGAAAAGTGACCCACATTGCAGCAGTTTGTGAAGAGTTTGTTGCCTGTGGAATGAACTCACGCTGGAGAAATTTGTGAAAGGCTGTCTCTCATGGAAGGGACCCCATGGGAGCAAGAGAAGGACTCTTCTCCCCAAACAGCAGCAGAAACAGCAGACTGTAACCCCCATTCCCTGTCTCCCTGCGCTTCTGGAGTGGGGGGGAGAGGTAGAACTTGGAAGGAGGGAGGGGTGGGGGTAAGGTGTTTTTAAGATTTATTTTACTTCTTATCCTCCTGCTCTGATTCTGTTAGCAATAAATTTAATTAATATCCCGGCTCTGAGTCTGCTTTGCCTGTGACAGTGATCAGTGAGTGATCTCTCCCGGTTCTTATCTCAACTCAAGAACCCTTTGTTATATTTTTTCTCCTCTGTCCAGTTACAGAGTGAAGTGAGAGAGCTGCATTAGCAGGTCCGTGGTGTCCAGGCAGAGTCAACTGGCTATAGCCTTTTTGGTGCTGACACCCGGAATCATAAGGACTTTGAGATAAGGATAGTATTTGAGAGAAGTAATGGGCAAAATCAGTACTGAACAATGTTGAAGAATTAAATGATCATATGGAATTTTTGTTGTAATTTTGGTGAAGGGTGAAGGGGTCGATTTTGTGTAAATTGTCCGTTTTCATTTGGTGTGGTGATGGTGTTATTTTGATTTTTGTGGAGGGAATTTTTGTTATGTTTTGTTTTGGTTCAGTATCTTTGTTGATGTAAGTGAAGGTTTTGATGAATGTGGATTTTAATGATAATTCTTAAATATGTTAGATATGTTGATTCACAGAGGTGAGTGACACAAATAAGTGTCTTCTTTCTGCTATGTCCAATATGACCAAATTAAATAATCTTAAGCATTTCTAATCTTCCTTTCAATGGAAACTCTCCAAGGTTTCCCTGGCCTCTGTAGGCAATCACTTTAGGCTCTGAAGCATGAGATATGATTACCATTGTAATTATCTGAGCCTGTATAGATACAAATGTTACTAATGGTCATAAAATTATCCAGTGTGGGCTCTTTTTTCTCCTCCTTTTAGCCAGCCTCTGCATTAGTGTCCTTAACTTCCTAGAACTGTGAATTTCTGAAGAGGAGTACATGCTGCACAAGTCAGTCCACTCCTCGGATTTGTTCTAAATATACAGTCTTTTACAACCCCCAGCCAACAGTTTCCCTTGGGCTTCTAAAGGATTTTGAATAATGAAAAGTGAATTGGGAAATGAACTATTGTTATGGGTGAATATTATCAGATAGTTTTATGGAAATTGCTGGATTATTTATATATACTATAATTGTATCACGATTCACTAAATACATTTGAACACTAAATGTACTGCTTATTAATTTACATTTTAAGAGTCTCCTTGTTCTTGCATTATGGGACACTATAAAAAGAAGAGACTGATTAGTTTTCACTATTTCTCATATAATTATGAATACCTCAATCAAATCTCTCTTAGCCCCTTTTTTCTTTCGGGCAAAATAGGATAGGGTCCTTTAAACTTTCAGGTTTTACTTTTGACGAGTAGATAAGATTGCCTCATTATCCGTAATGTTGCCCTGTACGTCCCTAAATTTTTACTGGACCTTTCAACATGCTATTTAACTGCACAAGCTGGCTTTGCTGCTCAAGGCAGGCGAACAGGATCAATGGCCACTTAGGCCTGTGTGGGGTAATTACCACAATGTCACCTCACTCCTCACTTCACTCTGCAAGTCTTTAATACAACAAGATACACGGCCTTGTGCCTGATTTGGTTAGCAGCCCAGGTGAAGCCGATGGTTTTCTTCAAATGAGTTTAATGGGTGATAAGCTTAAACGCTGCATTGAAAGAAGGCCCAAGTGACTCCACAAAAATGGCCAGCAAAGTTTTAGTGGGCGCTTCTTTGGGCGAGGGTCTGTCTTTTAGTCTGTGCTCCTATGGTTGAGATGTAGCTAGTGCTTCTGATACCATCACAAATACCATGCTCTGATAGTAGCAGTATTAGTGAAGCCTATTTCAGCTGTCTTAATACCCTTGCTCCTATACAACCCCCCAGCTCTCTGTCTTCAAAATTCCAATACAAAGTCATTGCTTAAAGGGCTTTCCATAGCCTGCCCACTGCCTTGCCTGCATCATGGGTCTTGCAGCATCCTCCAATGCCCCCAATTCAGGAGGGAAGACTGTTCTGCAGCAGACCTGAATGGGCAGGCTGAGCAAAGCAGAGAACTGTAAAGCTCACTCTGAAACCTTGCCTTCTATGGAGACATTGATTTGGGCCTCTTTCCTCTATCCAGACCTAGTTCTTACAAGGCACAGGTGTTTGAAATCTCTGGAACCTCCTTAAAGGTTGGTTGAAATTAGACAATGACTTTAGGAGGTGGGAAAGCAGCAGGCAGAAGAACAATTTCATAAGGCTTGTTTCCTCGAGAAATGAAGATAATAAATAAATAATCAAGAGTCAGGCTGCAGGTCTCCGTGATTATATGAACAAGATTAGTTTTTTTTTTCTCCCATAGTTGCACTCATTATAAGAACCTGCTTTGGGCTTCTTAGATGGCTAGAAGTATTTCATAAACCTGTCTATCATAAGAATACAAAAGGTAGTTAACTTGGACTTTTGTTTGCTATTTCCATGCTATTTCTCTCCTGTAACAAGGAAGTTTAGTTCTGGAGAGGAGAAATAAACAGGGTATGTGTACTCAGCAGGCAGGAGAGATCAATGATCGATGATCTTTCACTTCTGTGATTCACACTGCAGGTCATGAACGCCACATGCTGGATCAACAATCCTTCTTTCTCAGCAGAGGCTTATTCCCTTTGGTCCATGAGACCCTCTCGGGTGGTAATGAGAAAATACTATTCCTGGCACAATACAGTAGACTACTGCTGAGGGAACTCCGTCATCAGGTTAGAGAAAGTGCTGCAAGTGAGAAGGGGCTTGTTTGGAGAACCAACTTGATATCCTGCTAAGCAGATGGAGACTCTGCTTTTGGCCCCTTCTGCTTTTAGCTTTGTCCTGATTTCAGCCACCCCTGCAAATGCCTGTGGGGACAGAGAAGGTCAGTGTCCACTGTGATATTCATTGAAGTTGAAACTCCAACTGTAGCAAACAGGATGTGAAGGGCTAAAGTTACAGCCTCCTGTGCCTATTAAGTAGGTCTTTGCTGCTTTCATCCTCCCTTCTGCTACCGCTTTCAGAAGATGGGCTCTGTGTGTGTGTGTGCACGTATGTGTGTACAAGAGAGATGGACACCTTGAGCTGGATTCTTCCCTGCTGCTGACACCACACTTCTGCCTCAGCAAGATGCTGCCCTGGCAGGAGCTGCCAGCCTTCCAGCAAAGCATCATCCGTCAGGTGGAGCATTAAACTGCTCACTATGGAAGCCAAGCCTATTAAAATACAATCCATCTCAGGGATTCATTGACCAATCTCAACATTAAGAGCAGCAGCAGACTTCCTGTGCTCAGCATTTCCACCTGAAAACAAGCTTGCTAAATGATTCCTTTGCATGCTCCTTACCTTGCACCTGCAGGCCTCCCAGGCTGGTATGTTTACTGTATCTCCTGGCTGCATTCTTAGTAATTTTTTCCACTTGTTATAAAAGAAATAGAAGTTTACCAAACAGATGAACAATTCTGATTAACTATAAATGGCTGTATCCCAGACGTGTCCCTATGGTGCAATTATCCACTCCCTCTTTGCTGTAGCAGAAGAGCATCTCTTTATAATTTCTGTCAGATGATGCTGCTGCAGTAATTTAGTGCTCTGCAGGCAAAAACTATGGCTCTGCCTTGCCCACCTCTGTCCAGATTCCTGTAGTGGTCCACCTTACAGCTGGGACTGCAGGGCAAAGCATTATTAGGAATTTCCCCACATTGTTTAGTGGACAAACCAACAACTCCTACCCTGGATTAACCTAGGGAACACATCCCTAAAGCTGTGGAGCCTCTTAAAGCCCAGAATATGTACTTACAGCTACAGTAGCTATGTTTCAGCATCTGCATTTTTACTTATGCTTCTCTACTGGAGCGTGCTGCTCACAGCTCTCACTGTGCCCCTGGTCAGCAGCTCTCCTGCAAGTCAAAGGTTTTATGAGCACTAGACAGCCACAACCTGACTTCCAGTCTCTATTCCCCTATCAGAGGTTGACTGTTCTTTTAACCACACAAAGGCAGCTGTGCTGGCTCTTCCATCCTCTCTTATTATCTGTTAACAAATCTACAGGAGAGAGTTGTTACTGATGTCTCTGCTGCAGTGAAAGCTTTATTTGAGAAACAACTTCTTTTCCTGCATGCTCAGATCCTTCTTTTTCTCTTCTTATCTTTCATAGGAGGTGTGTGCACAATCAGTGGAGCACAGGACAAGCATTTTCCAAGCCAGTACCGGATTTGGAAGTGGCAGAAGAGAGCTGGGGACAGCTGAGAAGCTGACCACTTAGTTTGGGAGTGGTGCTGGATGCATCTGGCTATCCTGTTACAGGGGCTTGAGCTGGTGTGAACACAACTCTCATGTGTCTCTGTGAGAGATGGGAGCAATTTGGGCAGAATACAGGTAGGGTGTCATGGAACCATACTTGAAGCAAGATGAATTTTTTATTTGTATAGTGTGTATAGTTTTGCAGACACATTGATACAGAAGGTATCGCTGATACAGAAGGTATAACACTGCTGATGCTGGTATGCTGGTGATGCTGGGTAGAGGTATAAGTGACCATTACGAGGGAAACTGGCTTGGATGTCAGAAAAGTCTAGCCACAGAAAACAGAGTCTAGAGCATACTTATTTACCCATGTTTCCTGTAAGAGAGATCTCAGAACTTCACCTGGCAGATGCCAGGGCTCTGTGTCCTCAAACACAGGGAACTGAATAACTACCTCTTTACGACAGCATATATGTCTCTCAGAGGCTCATCAGGAGTGCTAATCAGGGCTGTTGTTCATCCTGCCTGTAGTTCCAAGCTTTGGTGATATGGGTTTGATTGACTATCAAGTTAGACATGCAGTCTTAGGTTGTTTCAGCTATAAGGCTAGGCTATGTATTCCTTCCACTAGGCCTGAATGCGCTCTCTGCCTCTCCATTTATTGACATCACTTCTTAGAAAATAGAGTAGATCTAACTGGGTTCATGGAGTGATATTCACCATTGTGCTTCAGAAAAAAAGGGAATTTCTAAAGGAAAGTAATTTCAAGAATCTTTTCCACCCCCTCCTCATTTCAGGATGTTCAGCCCAACCCCTACCCCTGGGCTACAGGATACTCAGGAATTACACTCCCTCACAACCTCTTCTGGATATCCTTTCTTGATAAAGACACACATTTAAATATTCACCAGGAAAGGATAACTCTCTGTTGTGGAAGCCAGGAGCAGTGGAGTATAAGTTTCTGATTCAGTGAGTTTTTACACAAAGCTTGGGTGAGAAAGAGAAAAACCAAAACACAGTATAAGCCTGAAAAGCATGAAGACAGCCTATATATAGGAACAACAAGCAACAGCCTCTTAGGAGTCATTACATCAGTCCCATGCCCTACAGTATAAGCTCATGTGGCATTGTTTACCCTTCCTCACCTCTCTGCTAAACCTCATTCAGGCAGAGGCAAAAGCTTGGAGCTCTCCTTTGGGAAATACTGTCTTGTCTCACCAGCATCCTCCTGGTATCCCCTTCATGCCCAGTGGTGCCTGATGACTGAGCAGGGCCCACACACAAAGATGGAGGAGTTCCTTCTCACTCCAGTTTCACTCACCAGTTTCAGTTAGGGTGGCTCCCCAAAAGCCAGGTCAGGGATCTTTACTCTCAGGGACTTCACAGATGAAGCTCTCTGTCCCAGATCTGCACCGGGAAGAGGGAGAGAGAACTAAAAAAAGGACGCAGGGTAAACCCAACTGTTCCTCTTTGCAGCAGGAAAAGCCTGCCAGGACAAAAAGGATGAGTGAAAGGGCTGCCTTGTTGTCCAGTGCAGGGTAGGTATATTCCTGAAGTGCCCTTAGAGATGGCAGTCCCAAACTTTCTCAGCTCTTTCAAATTTCCTTGTGCTCAACCACATGCATGTGTGTGCTGTCTTGTGCCATGAAAATCAGAATTAATTTCAGTAAAGATGGTCACAGAGCCAAAATTCAGTATTTATCTTCTTCCAGTCTCCCAAAGAAAATGTTTGGAGTTACCTTGGGACTTTAAAAAAACCCCTTAATTAAAAAGTTTTATGCAAATTCAGGAGAAGCAGAGATTCTCTCCCTTCCCCCAAAATGCTTATTCAAGCTTTTAATTTTGGGAAATTTTAATCTTTAATTTTTTTTTTGTTCTTCATGCATTTTTAGTACATTTTAGCAAGAATGCTTTTGTCTAATTATTCAGAAAAGTAGGCCGTGTTTCTTCTTAAAAATCCCATGGACCCCAAATTAACTCTGGAATGTTGTAGGAGGTTAAATTTAATAACATCCTTCTGACTTGCATCGATTGGCAATGCAGCTATTTCTGCTGTACATTTTCCTTCTTTTCAGTGTCATTATTATTTGTTTTTTTGTTGTGTGGGAGGATCTATCCATCCTACCTCATTCTGAACCAGGACTCTGCTGTGCTAAGTGTTGTACAAACACAAAAGAAAACCCTGGCTATTTCCCTGAGCATGCAGAGTTGTGAAACAGCAATGAGGAGCTCAGTAGCAATGTCCAGAGCACACAGAGCAGCTGCTGTTCCAGAGTCAAGGATTTTGGAGGGTGTCACAGCACTCATGGCCTTAATATGATTTTGGAGGAAAATAATGTAAAGGCAACTGTGGATTTTAATGAGAAACTATTGAAAGGTGAAGGTGTCATGCAGGGAAAAGTGCAAAGATACTTATTAGAAATGGTAATACAGGCAGAAAAAACCTAGTGTAACTGAAATAACAGAGACAGTTACTATGCTGCCCTTTTTACTTTAACTCTGCTACTAAAGAAATATTAACTCTGCTACTTTAACTCTGCTACTGCTGAAAGAAATATTCCTCAAATTAGCTAAGGTATGTTGTAATTATTTCAAGAGTCACCACGAGGATGCAACATCGGCACATTATGAACCTGACACATTATCTGAGCCAGTATGGATAACATAAATCTCAATATCTAGGGTCACAATCATTACTAGCAGCAATATTTGAAAGTTTGGCAGCACAGGCTCAGCAAAATCCCAGTTAAACCCTTGGATTACACAGATGAAGTGCAACAAGGAAGCAGGCCTTAAATTGTAGTCCTGATCTAGGTAATTTTGATGCAAGTGTGTATAATTTTGAAGATATGAGATCTCTGGGCTCCCAGTGCCCCAACATGTACACTGCTTCCCCTGCTGATAAGCTGAGAAGCTAGTCCAATGCTGCAGACAGCAGAAAGAATGGCTGTATTTATATCCTGCTGGAGTAGTACTTCGAAGGTTGTGCAAAATTTGCAGGTCAGCATTTCACAGTAATGAGTAGATGAAAACTGTAAATCACTTCCCACACTCAAGTTATGAGATCTGCTCTCCACAAGAGTTTATAGTCAGTTTTGTTAAAAAAACTCACAACCCACAACAAAAATCAACCAACCAGAAGAAAAAAAACAAACAACCAAAAAACACCAACCAAAGAAAATGAACACAACGAGAGTTTTTTACTTCATAGCTACTTTAGGGCAATCCACTGACACTTTTGCAGATTTGGAAAGGATGATAAGGTTCAACCAAGGAGATTGGAACAAAATGGCTGCTGAGAGATAGCAGCAAGCCTCGAATCAACAGAATATGAGAGGAATGAACAGCAAAATAATTACACAATGGATAAAAGCAATCCTGACCTTTTTGAAACTGAGGCTATGGTAATTCATATCATCATGCATGGAGACACCGCTAGACACCCTATGCTGGCCATTGCAGACTTATGAGATCCTTTGCTCTTCTGCTCCTGCACCTGTGCTCCTGGTGAGGGATGCTCACTACGACGGAGAAGCAGCTGACAATGGAATGTCCTTGCTGATGCTTAGAAGCCACTCTAAGTGTTGGTGCTTCTGACCAATCCCAATAGGATGTTCCAAAGATATGAAAGATATGAGAAGACCAGAACACCAAAAAAAAAAAAAAGAAAAAGAAAAAGAAAAAGAAAAGCTATAACCCTTTGTACACACTGTGAAGGGCTGAGTAAGCTGTTTCAAGTGATGCTCCCAAAAGATATGCTAAAACAAGAGAAAACACTCAGGAGTTTCATATGCTGCCTTCGTCGCGGTGAATCAGGCTCAATCTGTTTATTTATTCCCCTGATTTATAGACCATCATCTGCCACAGCAGCAGGGTGTTTATTTACGTGTAGAAAAGCATAAATTCTGATAAATTCCATAAAACCTGCAGAACAAACAGAGCTTAAGAAAAAAACCCAACCCTCTAGCTAACGTTAACATCTCGTGTTGTGTTCTGAGTTACTACACATGCTATAGCAAGCTCCAGGGTTTTTAACAGAGCTTACTGATAAAAATAAAGCACTTCAAGGATTTTTTTGAAGGCACTGAAATAAAGGTCAATGGATAATTTCTTCAAAGTACATATGTGATTTAGAAAGCAAAGTGTTACGTTGAGAGACACCTAGATACAGAATATTGTCAGCATTTAGTATCTCATTCCAGTGAAAACACTGGAGATTAAATACCTCTCCTGTTGGAGGATTTGGGTTTAAAAAGGTCTTGTAGCCTTTCATAGTCCTTTAGTTTTAAGACTTTAGGTCTAAACTAGTTTTATAATTAAATTTTAATGCCTCAGTCATTTGGATTGTGTAAAACTGTGTTGGAAAAACTAAATGCCTTTACAAATCTGAACCCTGAGAGATGAATATCTCTTGACACCGAATGAAACTGCAGGCCTGAAGGCCACATTCATTGATACTGAACCAAGTTAAGCACTTCAGTTCTGCTACAGACCTCAGGACCATCTGTTCAAGGAAGAAGTTTTCAAACGCACAGAGTGTTGTTTGATATGGGTTAGGATGTGACTTTTCAAATAAAATATCTCAATGAGAAACTTGCTTTCGCAAAGGAGAGAGAGACTTCCAAATCAGATACAACCATGTCTTCCAACTTCAGTCTGTTGTTAAGGAAGAATTTTAACTACAAATTTTCTTAGCCCTTCAGTAAAGTTACAGTAGAGTTCTCTCCAAATCTCTTGGAAAACAGAATAGTTCTATGAAAACTTGCAGTGAAGGAGGAAACCTATTGCAATACTTTGTTATTCTTACTGCTAGAAATTTCTCTAATGCTTAATCTGATGCTAACTTGCCTTCAATTTTTCCCCATTATTTCTCACCTTATCCACCATAGACATGGAGAAACTTGATTATTTTCTTTGCAGCAGTTATATATATATTTCTGGAGACAGCTATGTTTTTACACATTTCTCTCTTCTTTACAATACAGAAATTGTTTCAATATATCCTTCAAAAAATTTAAGTTTTCATCTCATCTGTGCCTCAGATGATGGATACAAATCAATTATAATGGGTGCTGAAGGTAGATACTCTCTGCACTGAGTTGGGTTAACAACAATGCCCCTCAAAAAATGCAGTAGAAAACTGAAATGCAGACTGGAGTGAGACTCAATGGCAGAGGTAAAGCAGCATCCATTCTTCAGACTAATAGACTCTGGCCACTGGAGGGTCTGCATGCCCAACCAGGTAGCAACACTTTTGGTACACTTGCAAGTAGGATAAACTTGTAAGACTAATGTTTATGTAAAGGGAACAAAGATAAACAATGGATTTAATTTTTTTTGCTGAGATTCCAGAAGTGTGGGATCTTGTACGCAGTTTCTTCAGAAGTGTCAAGAACCCTTGGTGATTTAAAAAATGAAGTGTCTGATTCCACGAGTATCATAATCAGACTTCTTGTGTCAAAGGGAATGGAACTGACTCAAATCAGCTCTCTCTGTACAAGACAAATGCAGTATGAGCTGTGTGCAAACCTTTGGGGAGCATTTTGGTGAGGAACTCTGCGCTGGGAACTCGTGCTCAATGTGTCAAGTTATGGGTGAACAGCTGATATTAATGCAGTCTGGATGACTTGGTCACCAACAACCCCAGTAATTCTGGAGCAGAGGAAATGTGTTTTAGTTCAGCCTTCTGATAACTAGGGAAGTATACTTGAATGCAATGTCTGAGAGATATGTTAGATTTAAACCTGTTCTAGTCAAACAACTAATGATAAGAGAAAAATATTCATCGTCATTTCAGGAAAGTCGTGGAGTAGGAAGAGGAAAACAAATACATAGCTTGAAATATAGATTCAAAGTTTTTAAAGCATGTAGATGCTTTAACCAAGAGAAAATATTATGTTATGTGATTATGATACTTTTGAACAGGGAACAAAATTTGTTAGATGCCTTGTATTAAGCTCTCATTTTGGCTAATAAATACATAATGCTTGTGTAAAGTCTTATAATGCAAAAATATATTTATTGTCAGTGGGGAGGCTGTTTGCATTAGGAACATAATTACAGCTTCTAAGTGAAGGTTATCAAATCTAAACAAAGTCTATGGTCCTGGAGATTTTCTAAAAGCACTGTTGGAATTTGTGACCTAACGTGGTACACATAACTGCGGCTCTTGAGGTTGGCTCACAGACACATCTGAGCAAAATGGAAGGATTATTCCATGGACTTGGCAAGCTATTCTTTTGTTTATACAGCTCAGCAGGATATTTGCTTTCTCCACCACAGCAGGACACTGTGGATTCATGTTCAGTTCATGATCTGCTGTAACTCCCACCTCCTTTCCTACAGAGCTGTTGGAGTTCTCTGTTCTGTATTCCCTCATACTTCACACATGGCTGTTCACTTCCACGTAGTTTCCTCCCTCCCATGCTGTTCTTGTTCATGTGCCATTTTGCCTCCCATTTTGTAATGTGTTTGCAAATCTATTGGAAACTGTCCCTTCCAAGCAAAATCTGCACCAGGATATGGCAAAGAACTGTGGAGCTCTCAGGTGTCCTCACACTGTCTTCCTTCTTCTGTCCTAAAAAAATAGACTGTCTCACTTGTCAGGAGTGGGATCAGAAGAGAACAGATGTCTTCCTTTATTGTCAGGACTGAGATATACCTGATTCTCAGGAAAGTCCACAGAAGAGGCTGGGGATAGGAAGGATCTTCTTTCATGTGTGATGTGGGCAGAGTCAAGGCACAGAGTGGTTTCCTGCCACAGAAAATGACAGCTATTGCCTATGATTTCTCTGTTTTATCAGGTCCAGAGATCTGCAAATTTGATCTGGCCATTTCTGTTGTCATAAGGGAAAGTCTAAGGGTTTGTGTTGTAAGAAGAAGCAACCTAATCTAGTGTCAATAAGCCATTGTTCCTAACTCCTTCCAGCCAGAGAAACCAAACATCTTTCTCCGTGGCTTTCTGTCTCATTATCTTCTGCCCCAGGCTCAGTCCCTTTGCAGGAACAGTCTGGTTTTGGCACAGGTCGCATCATCCATGGGCTGAAAATAAAATGCAATTTTGTCTCCCCCTCTTTAGAATTCAGTGCCTCGGGTGAAGGCAATACTAGCAGGAACTGGGAGAAGACAGAAAAGCCCCATGGGATGTAGTCTCATCCTGACAGCTGGATTCCTGGTGTGGGAGAGCAACATACCTTAACCTACCTCCTTCCCAGGAAGGAAGGTGTGCTTGGCATGCTCAGTGGGAGACACAGTGGCCCTCTGAATGCCATGTGATAGAAGAGAATGTAGGAACCTGGGAGAAATTGTTTTTCTGCTTAGATGTACCTGACGTCTGCATTTGTAGCCACTTTGGATTTCAGAGCCTGTTTAACCCATCTAAATGTGTCCTGACAGCTTTTTAATTTACCTGCCCACTAGAATGAGAATCTGCCACCACAGGGGAAAGGAAAGCACCGGGGAGAAAAATACACAACCCCTCCTCCCACCAGCAGCCCCTCAACCTTAAATTTTTCTAAGGAACACTGAAAAGGATTTGAAGCCTCTCTCCTCCTCTGAGCATTTAACCCAAAATA
This sequence comes from Pseudopipra pipra, assembly GCF_036250125.1. NCBI lineage: Eukaryota > Metazoa > Chordata > Aves > Passeriformes > Pipridae > Pseudopipra > Pseudopipra pipra. Next base: position 22,408,211 of record NC_087553.1, read on the forward strand.
TTTCCTTGTTTTTCAGTTCAGTTATCTACAGTTTTTCAGGCTCAGAAGAGGGATACTTGTGAGGCAAGTACAGAAAATTACACTGTCAAATTGGATGGCATGAAGAAAACAATCCAGCAAGACAAGTATCCAAGTTTCTTGAGACAGTACTGAGATGGAAAGGGGTTATAAATAAGGAAACTGGGACTAGATGGTGAGGGTGGCTTATTAAGGATTCTGTCCTGTGCTTTCATGTAGAGGGACCATATTCCTGGCACAGATAAGATGGCTTGCCTGCTGCTGTTGTACCTCTTCACTAAATGTTCTTCTGAGGAGACATGCAGCCCTGCAAGTGCTCAGTGCCACGTTGCTATCCACACAGCATGTAGATCTGTGATGGTGTGAGCAGCAGACTACGGGCTTACCACTGGTGCCAAAACCACCTGCAAACATTTATTTTTTTTAAGAATGAAAGTTTTATCTCAGATCAAGCAGAATGTTACATTCGGGAGTTAAACCTAACTCCTTTTTAGAAAAAAAATGTAAGGAGTTTTCCAAACAGGAGTATTTTTTGAATAAAAGAGATAAAAGGTTTGGTTCACAAAATGCCAAGACACGCTGCTACAACTTTCTACTTCTGTGTTTATTTTCTCAAGTTATTTTGTGAGACAGTGAAGTGCAACTGAATCAATAGGGAAAAATAGAAGAAGGTACAAATGAAAAATTTCTCTGCTCTACTCCCAATATAACAAGGTATTTTCTACTTATAAACTTCTTACCTTAGAGGCAGATAGCAGCCTCCCCAGCAGACCCAGCTCACCCCAAGTGTTTTATTCCTAAGGTATCATTTTGCCTCTTCCCTGCTACTCTCAAATACTTCTTTCTTGTGGCAAAATGTTAGAATAGATGCAATCCTAAACCATCTTACTGTCTTACTGTTTTCTTTCACTTTATCTGCCCCTTTTCACTGTCTGCTACCTTTGTTTTTTCTGGCCCTCTTTCCTACTGTCCTGGTGTTTTTTGTAATGAAAACTCAGTACTACATAATTTAATGGTGGAGCTCTTCTGCTCTCTCTTAAGCTCTTTCAGCAGCTTACTGCAAAACAGTGAAGGTGATAAATGGAATCGGACCACCACTTAATACAATGGTAGAAGTATTTCTATCTCCTTACTGGAAACCTCTCCTGCACCTGCTGTATCGCAGGATCACATTTCTTAGGCATGGTTACCTTGTGACTGATTTATCACACAGGTCTCTGTAATTCTCCATTGTTCCCAAGTGATGAATTTCTACTTCAGAGGAGAAATTTCTCAATGATACTGAGTTGGGAAATATTGTCAATATCCAGGAAAAGAAAGCAATGCTACAGGGAGAAGTGCCTAAACTTAAGGACTGAAATGGACTGAAACAGGAACAGAATGACAGTCAGGATGACAGTCACTGCCTTAAACTAAACCATCATGTGCTTAGGGACTAATAAGAATTTTTGCTTCAGAAGGGAGCTTATCAGTTGGAAACAATGCATTAATAGCAGCACAAAATGAAAGCTTTTTCACAAAAACAGAATGCATTTTTCTCTGGAAAAGATGATTTATATAAAAAAATTAGCTTGTTTACTTGCATTTCTTGTTAAGAGAATTTGATTAACAGCGATTCTTTAGACAAACATTTCGACTGCAGTGAAAACAGCACTTTCAATCAAAACTCTTCAATGACAAATTTACCCTTCTCTATACATACCTAGTCCTTTGAGGCCATTTTTTGAATAAGACTAGAAAATGTCATTACTTCATTAAATCTATGAAACTATTTATCTTATTGTATTGAAGAAGGGGCAAAATATCTTTTCTAACTTCATGAGTAAGTTTGTGGCCACAGAGAACATGATGATGGGTCATGGAAGGCCCCCACAAAAGCTCAAACAGTGTTTTCATAACTTAAAGGCCAGAGAGGGACTTTAGCAAAATTGACCTCGAGCCTGGACAGCTGGACCTCAAGGAGGGTTTGGGATGACTTCCAGACAATAGCAGATTCTTCCATTTCCACCACACAGATACTCATTCCTTTCTCTTAGACTCTCACAGTCCTGGTTTTATCTTAACCTTTCAGTTTTTTCCTTTTTTTTTTCCCCTAAAATGGTGTCTACTTGTGTGCAGCTCACCCTTCTCTTTGAATCCTCTTAATTTCCATTCCTTTTGCCATCTAAAAGAGCATTATGTCCAGGGAAACAGGAGGGGGTAGTGTCTGAGGCTGTTCTGTGAAGCAGACCACAAGAGATGGGTCAGATTCACTGATCTTGCAAGCTGCACTGCAGGATTTTGTTAAGTCCTGACACACGTTACAGCTCACAGAGGGCCGAGGGGGGTAGAAGGGTACATCAAAAGCAGCTCACAGGTGGGTGGTTCACAGGGCATCTCTCCATTTCTTTGTGGGTAGTGAGCTAGATCCCAGGAAGACCAGTGATACTGGCTTTACTTCTCTATGCTCCTTTCAGAAAATCCACAAGCCGGAGAGTCAACAGTTCTCCCTTCTGCCTCTCCCTGTAAGTCACGTCATACAGCCCTGCCAAAGATCCATTTGAACTACTTGTGAACAGCACATTGTTCAAGGTCAACCAATTTACCACACTTGACTGATATTTCCCAGAAGCTCTTTGAACTGTAAGGTTAGGGAAGGAAATTTTGGAGTGGAAATGTCTCAGATGGATGAGTCTCAGTACAGATGAAATCTGTCTTTGAGTAAAAGGTACTATTTGCATGCCCCTCTGAACTCTTCAGTCCTTATTGAATTACTGATCCTTTTCTCCCTCGAGGCTCTTTCACTTTGGTGCTGAATTCCAGAAATTCAATAGCCAAGCCATTCCCATTAATATACTGTCTCTCTCCTTAACTGTGTTTCCTACACATCTCTATAAATAGATTTAGTCACTACACTTCCACTGTGTTCTTTAAAGCTGTGAAATTCTGTTACCATAGAGATTTTTTTAAAAATATTTAGCCATGAAAGTACCAATATTAGACTGTAGGTTCTTTGGGGTAGGGAATTCCTTCCTGTCTGTGTATTGTCCTTAACTGGACATATTGTAAACAAAGATATTCTATAGGTAGATCTATTTTATAAGCTTTTCCATGGCCAGGAATCTTTTCCATCCTCTGAGCTTCTTCTTTAAGGTAAATTAATCCTTTCTGTGTGTAATGGATAAACCAATGAATAAACAGGTGGTTAGCTGTACATCTTCACTTTTTCATCAGGCCCTTTTCTTATTAGAAGAAATAAGCCTTTGTCTGATGGATCTTTTTTTTGCTTCTGTGAGAATAAGGTCCAGAAGAACCCATTTTGCTTCCACTCAGCACTGGACTAATCCGAATGATGTAGAGATTTGCATACATTTACCCTTAGTGCTGTGAAAACCACTGCTATCATCTGCCTTTAGTATGGCAGGTCTCAAGGGAACTGGAAAACATCTGCATTATTAAGACTAAATTGAACATTGACTTCAATTGCTCCATCTTAATAAACCCTCCGCTTAGCGCAAGGGGAGCCTTTATCAAGCTTGAGTTTGTCCTTAACTTCTGGATCCAAAAGGAATAACTGTGTTCACCCCTTTTTCACCCTCCTCTCTTTAAGGGGATGCTGAAAGGGTATCTTCATAAGCTTTCAGACGATTCAGAAGTCAAATGAATCATTCTGTGGGTGTAAAGTTGGAAATCATCCTGTGTTTTAGAAGAAAACATAATCGACAGTGTTTTAAACAAAGAAGACGCCACAGAAGCAAAGCTTGTCATACCATGTCAGTATCTCATGTGTTGTGACTTAAAATGCTATGAGGCTTGGGCAGTGGATAGGGAAAGGACAAGTGAAAGAATAACTCTGCTGCTTTGCTAAGCTCAGTAACTCCAATGAATCATTTTGTTTAGAGGGATGGAATTGTTGAAGGGGAAACACGTTATATGTGCAGTACCCGAACTTAGTGGATTGGTGGCAGTTACATTTTTTTCACAGCTAGAAAGTGCTTAAATCCTGAACAAGTTCAGAAGGCAGAGGGTACTACCTTGCTTTCTCCTAGTCCCAATTACAACCCTTCTGCCACAGCAGAGTTGGGTGTATGTGTCCTTTGGCTCTAGAGAAGCCTTGAATTGATCTAACTGGAGAGTCTCTTAGGTTGTGCAGTGAATTAGTGTTTTAGGTTGCTCACAGAATCACTGGCAAAGATATTGGCAAAAGCAGGTTTAATATGAAAGTTAAAGCATGACAGAATTTGTTGGCAAGGTTCCCTCTACTACTTACTAGATGGTGAAGCACAAAGAGAAAAATCAGACCAAAATTTAAAATCAATCAATCTAAAACTAAAATCAACCAAAACCGGTCCATGTGAAGGCAGGGGATGGAAAAAAAGTGAGAATGGGAGAGGGTAAGGATAAAAAGGAATAAGGGAGACCCTCTTGTTGAGTCACAAGGTTCAGAGTGGACCCCCTTGCCAAACTCAGTCCTAGACTCGACCAACATATTAGGCCAAAAGGTTCTCACAGCACTTAAACTTAACAACATTTAATTAATAGCTTAATTTAAACAATTTAATAAAAGATTCTATGGAACTTTATATAAGCACAGCAGCAACTCCCTTATGGGCGTAACTTACTTACAAATCTAATGTACTTAAGAACCCAAGAAAGCAACATTCATAGTACATTTGCTGTAGCATATTCACACTCACATGCACAGAGACCTACAAGACCCCCAAATTCAGTGAAGTACTCACACTGGATGCCTTTGCATCTTCTCAGCATCTCAACAAGCAAAGAGTTGAGCCTTGAGGAGTTGGAGTATCAGCTCTGTCATCAGTGTTTGGCAGTGGTCCCCCAAGTACAGCAAATCTGAGAATTCTCTAGCTCTGAGAGGCATGCCACTAAGATGGAGATTGCTGGTTGCAGTGGTCCAGCAATCTGTGATCCTGGAGAGCTCAAATGGTCTCACTTAAGACTTCTGTTTATAGGTTTGCAAGGGAATTGGCTTTAGTCACAGTAATTTTCCGTCCTGGTCACAATTTGGGTCAGTAAGTTTCTTTGAAAGTTCAATAACAAAAATGTTGTTCCACTTTGATTGTTACTTAGGCAAGAAAAACAAGTTTCCAAAGCTGTTAGTTGAAAAACAGGGGCTCATTAGATTCGCATAAGTTCCTGGGAGCAGACAGTGTTTCTGATAAGCCCGAGAGGAGCTCGGTTCAGGTGCTGTTGGTCAAGGCTGAGGCCTATCAAGCACTTCTGAGATCAAGGGGGCAAGGGAGGATGCACCACCACAGGTTGTGACTGAGATCTATCAGCAGATCCACCTACTGAAATGTAATTTTTTATCACAAAAAAAGTTCAACAGAGGCAGTAGCAGTAGGAGCAGCTCCATTGTGCCCTGGCAAAGGACTCTGCAGCAGCCTTTGCTCTGAGGATGAGAAATAGCTATGACTGTGCAGACAAGGGTTCTATACATAAATAATCTGAGGGACACAGAGGTTAAGTTTTGTTTGGTAGTAAGGAAGACTGCTTGAGAGGTAGGCACATGAGTGAGACCTGGCTTCTCATCACCCTGGGCTCCTTCCAGTTCAAAGCGAGAGACAGTCTGAATTGCCTCCTGGAGCTACTGTCTCACTAGCCATTGATTACAGAGTGACTTTAAGGCAATAATATTCCGTGCTTTAGGGAGCACAGTCAGGCACCTAACTACCAGTGAGATGAACCTGAGCCTGGAAGGGAAGATTGGTCCAATCTTACCCTTTTGTCTGCCTATTTGCCTGCTTTACAAGGAACTGACATTAGTTGTTCTGCCCTGCAAAACAATCAAAACTGATGTGCTTATTCTGCCTCAGTTGCTCTAGGTCTTTCTTTTCCTTACCCTTACTTTTTCCCTTCTTTGTGTCTGTTCCCATTATATACTGTACTATTTCTTCCGTACTCTACTGGTTTTGTATTTAATCTGACTTCCCTGTGATACAAAATTGTTTGAACATATTTCTCTCAACATCTTACCTCTAGCAACCTATCTAGTTGGGCTGGTTTTTTGTTGTCCTCTGCATTTTCTATTTCCAGCTCTCTTTTGCAGCTCTATTATCTTTTTCCTCCTCTTCTGCCTTCAGTGTTTTTTGTTTGTTTGTTTTAACATGGAGAGTCTTCTTCAGTCCCTCCTGCCACTCTTCTGTCATCTCTTTTTGCTCTCCTGCTCTCCTTTACCTCCTTACACCTTTATCTTTTCTCCTACCTAACTCCCTGTCTGCATGCATGATCAGATTCTAAGGGATTGGATACCTTTTCTTTGACTTACTCTTGAACTAAAAGAAAACCAGGCCAAGAAAACCAAGAATTTCAGTCAACAAGACTGAAATCAGTACTCATTGTCACCATCATGTTGTCCTAGATTATTGTATCAATGAACAGCAGTATTTATTTCCATTCCCTTTACAGATTAATTCACTTTTCATTAATGGCAAACCATCCTCTCTCATCAGCATGGTCTTCCAGGGTAGTAAGGAGACAGACAGGCTTTGTCATCCATATTCAAGGCCAATGCATGCTCCATCAAGTCAAACTTGGGTAAAGAAGTGTATAATCTGGAGTTTTTCACTGATAACATCAGCTAACACCATCTACCATGGTACATGGCAGGATGAAAGATGGTCCCATAAGTAGCCAAAAGCAAGATGTAAAAACTTTTTTAAACAAAGACTTTAACTGCAACTGGAGGTGAAAAGGAAGCTAACAACTACAAAACAGGACCACTAAGTGCTGGCCTCAGATATGTGCATGTATGGGAGAACAGTGTAATGCATGACTGAAGTGGCTGAAGTAATGCCACAAGCTGCCCAGTATATCCTACCTCACCTGACAGTCTGGAAAGCAAGCGAGAGCAGACTGTCAAAGCAAAGACTGCTTCCAGAAGGAAAGGCTACATTTCTTAGCCAGACACAGGGTCAAAGAATGAGCTTCTGTGGGTTTCCCACCATTGCTAGCTGGATTTCTAGTAATAACCATAAATCTAAAAATGCTCTCAAATTTTTCCTGAATGGTACAAAAGATGTGAACAAAGATGATTGATGCTGATCCTGAAAAATGTTTCCCTCGAGCTACTCACTGGAACTGTATTCCATCTACTGGCGTTAGTAAAGAGACCTTTATCTTACTGTTGTCCTGGTTAGACATCTGGAAAGACATTTGGATCTGATGGCATGAAATCCTACCTCAGTTTCACCCTAGTGGTTCCTCAGTAAAAACACAATTCTTCACCAGTTTTACCTGCTCCACAGTTCACACCTACATTTCAGAAGAAGAAACATTTCCCTTTTCTTGATTGGGATTGTACATACCAATACATGCAGAAAGAGGGTGAGGGGCAATTTTACATAACCATACGCACAAGATCCTTCATCTGAGATGACTGTCGCTCTGCTTCCCAGCTGCAGAGAAAAGAATGTAATGGACCTTTTCATCACAACATTTTATTCCTTTCCCCCAAGTCCAAAGAGCACCCAGGGAAATCTGGCAAATGGTGTTAATGTCTCCTGAGGGTTGTGAGCCATTCAGCAGGGACAGATGGCATATCCCATAGTTAAGAATCAGTATCAAGGGGAGCAGAACAATCTCCCCTCCACAAGCCTGCTATTCCAAGGTTACAGTGTGACTGCAGGGCCATTGGGTATGGTTAGTCCCTGTGACTGAACCCAGGACTTAGCAGACATATGGACAGGAGAGAGGAAAATGCAAGTCTTCAGTCCCAGGTGATGAAGAATCTGGGCACCTTCTCCTCCTTGTTCTGGTTTCTTGAGGACAAGTGTGCCGCAGGCTCCATCTGGTTCTGTAATAAAGGATAAATTATTAAAATAAATAAAATATTGATGAGCTGTTCTATAAAACAGAAGGCCTCTAAAGTATTGATTAAGAATTGAGAAAGTCATAATGAGTTTTATCTACAGAAATAATTAGGAAATATTTTTTGTGTAGTACTTCTCTTCATGGAGCAGGTAAAAGCCAGTATTTAATCACTGGACTTGACTGTCATCTATATACTTTATACATCATCAAAACGATAATTTTTACAAGGTCATTGTGTTGTCCATCCAAGAGCCTTGTGGCACCTCATAAGCAGTAACAAAACCAGTTTTACAGCAGTATTGAGAAATAACTAATCACCACTGTAGTAAGGACAGTACAAAGTAGGAAGACCCACCTCCCACATCCTGCAGTGCTGTGTTTAAACTGATAGCTTTCCAAAAAACATAGCATCAAGAGAGAAAGACATGTAAAGGCAAAAATGCTGATCTCCTAAATAGTTCAAATCAACTAAATAATTCTTCCTTAAATAAAGAATAAATACCCATTATTGGTTTTGGACTCAGCAAGGTATTACCTATTCTTGGTTGGTTCCTCAGAGTCAGCCAAAATACACATTCTTACTAATAGCTATAAAATTACCAAATGTACATGGCAATTTTGGCATTCATGCATTCCTAATTGGAATTATGGTCCTAGTGGAAATGTTCAGATACCTGTTAATTGGCATCATCTGTTTCCATCTGTTGGGGTATAACTTCTCTAGATCTTCCCTTGTCATGACTGTCTCACGGGGAAGCACCGCATTCTCTCCCTCAGTAGCTGCACACACTCTTTCCAAGACTCCCATCAGGCAAACAACTTGTCTCCAGGCTCAGCTATTCGTGACGGGTTGCAATGAAAATCAGCTGGGGCCAGATTCAATTCTTATAGTTGTCTTCTAGGCCCTTCTGTGCTCTGGGTCCTCTACAGCTTTTGGAGAAAGGCACCTTCAGGGAGTGAGTCAGTCTTACCCAAGATCTAAATCAAAAGCTTGGCACTTCTAGAGGGTGAATCAGACCTTAGCTGGGCTGAATCACTCCCTGGAGCTGTCTATCAATCTGGCTGGTTGGCTAAGTCTCCCGGCTGTGGTGCCTCTGTACTTTATCCAGACTAGCTTTTTTGAGCTTGGTTAGTGCCACACTTAATCAACAGTCTATCTATAAAATCCTGCATTTCTCCTTTCTGTCTCTAACCCAAAGCCTAGGTTAGAGACAGGCTGCTCTGCCTGTGAAGCGCTTGACTTTGTATATCCCACCATGAATTTCTGATTCTTTACTTTTACTGCTAAGGTTTTCCAGCCGCCTCATCCATCTGCAGAGCCATGAAAGAACTAGTTCTCCTAGCAAGCTTCAGTCAAATAATTCCCTTAAGGTATTTCCAGTTGAATAGGTTATTACTTACATTAATGACTGACTCTTGCCCTACCTGGTAGATCCATGGCAGGACCTGTCAATTTTTTGGTAACTTTCTATACATTGCGGTGATTCCCAAAACAGCAGTTCTTTACTGAGACCCACAAAATATGCAAAAGCCCAACCTATCACTGATTTAAAACTGACTTTCTATGAACCTGATGTCACTGTATCCATTCATAACATGTCAGAATTTACTTCATGCTCTTCTCTTCACAACTCATTAGCTCCTGTCCATGGCTATCTAGTACTCTATTAGAACAGCTGTAAATAGTGGCATTAAATATCCACTGTATAACTTGCAATGGGATGTTCCATAGAGCAAGGTCTCAGAGGGGAGGAGTAGCAGAGGTAATAGGATGCTCCTGAAATATGGGTGTGAGGATGACAAGATCCATATAGCAGGATCGGTACGTAGAGTTAGGGTTTTCTCTGTTTAGAGTTGTGAAGCCTGAGACAGATCCATGAAAGTATTTCCACTGCAAACACTGAACATTGCAGTGCCTGCCTTTCAAACCCTTCATTCCTGATTTAACAACACTTTGGAGGGTTGGGTGCTAAGGAACAGAATTCACTAGAGCCAGCATGCTGAGAAGAGAGCTACTTAAATTAGCCAATAGGAGAAAACAACAGGAGGGATGAGTTTTAAATCACGTCTCTCTTGGGGATTGAATGCCTTAATTTGACTTCATGGAGATTAGTTTGCAGGCTGCATTGCCTATGCAGGGAGGAAAGTGTTTGAAGGCTCTTTAGCAAAGGCATGATGAAGCCCAATCGTTAGAAGACAGGAGAAAAAAAATCAAACTGGAAGCAAAGTGCATGTTTTAAAGAATCAGGATAATTAACTGCTGAATTAGCTTATCAAGAGATATAACACATTTTCCACCTACTGAGTGGCATCTTGCATTCTGAATTTCTCTGTCAATACCCAAAAGCAGCTAAAATGCATATGTATGGCTCAGGAATTACTGGGTGATAATGTTTGTCAGGAGCTTAGTGCATATCACCATAATCTACCATCTCCTGTCTTTTAAACAGATTAATCTTCTTTTACCAGGGCTAAATTTGGCCTCACTCCTGTTCCTGAGTGCTCAGCGATGTTTTGATATAGAATAATGTGAGTTAGAGATTGTATCAGCTTGTCTTGTCATCTCTGTAGCCATTGCAGGATTGTCCCTTATTTTATGTTAGTTAGTACTTTGACCTGGAGTTTTATATACATGAACTGTTTCTACTGTTTCCATTGGGATTATTCAGCAGTCTACTTAAGCCCATTACTAGGACATTTTTAATTTTTTTTGCTAATGGTTCTTCAAATCCTTTGTTTATCTACCTGTCATTTCTTTAAACTCATACACCCTATAGATCCATCTCTCCCTCTCATTTTGTTGTTTATTTTTTCTTTAGAGATACACTAGCTACGGGTAGCTAACCTCCACCTTTTATGCAATTCAAATTTACCTCTTATTCCTGATCTGGGAGCCTGGTCCATGTTCATCTTCTATCTTTCAGTGCCACAATAGTATCCCTGGGAAAACCCTGTCACCAGCTGTCTGTGGTCCACTCTCAGTGCTTCCCCACTGTGTCCTTTGCAAGGTACAAGGGACATGTGCTGCTGACTGTGACCACCTGAAGCTTTGAGTTATGTGATGTAGAGGATCAGGAAAATTAGTCATGCTTGGTGGATGCTGCTTTCCCCATAACTTAACCAAAATCTGTATGCTGGGGCACACCTTTGGGCCAAAATGAACTCCATCAAAACCAACAGCCTGATTTTGGCCAAATTAGATCTTTTAATCTTTCCTGCATGATTGCATAACCTCAAGTGGAAGGATCTTGTAATCACGTTGGCTTTTCCCTTCAGCATATTACATTGCAGACTCGTAACTCATTTATTCATTCGCACCATCCATCTCTCACCAGTCAGCTCTTCAAGTATTTCCCTTTCCTCAAAAAAAATTTAGTTTCAGATGAGTTTTCCCCTGTGTGCATTTTCCCAGGCTGAATCTAATTTTGTTTTATTTTCAAACTCTATTTCTTTCTCAGCTTTGACAGTTACGGGGCAAGTACAAGAAGCTACATGGAATTAAATGCAATCTACAATACTTTTCTGTTCTCCTTGGGATTTGCAACACCTCCTGATTTTGTTTCACCTGTGAATGTAATTAGCTCAATCTTTATTTTGGATCAGGGATATAACTGCTCAGTGAAGAAATGGCCATGGTGAGATCTGAATAGATTTAATCCCTAAACTAAGAAATTATTTTAGAAGTAGTGTTTATTTATGTGAGATTCTTAGCTGTGTTTTTATGTCACACAACAATATTTTCTGTGTGAACTGAGAGCAAACACATTAGTGTTTTTCACTAATTTTACCTTGAAGTGAGAAATTATTAGATTCACAAGCCTGATGCACACTGTAAAATGCTGTGTTTGTTGTTTTTTTGACTTTGTTATCAAATATGTACTTTCAGGTTTGTTTGTTTTTTTGTTTGTTTCGTTTTGGTTTTTGTTTTTTTTTTTTTAATTTATCCCTGAAGGGGAGGGTGGGTACAATGTCAGAGATGTCAGCACCCAATCCTGCAGCTATCCCCTGTGACACCAGCCGCACTGTGCCCTGTGCCCAGTCCCACCAGCAGCCTGCTTTGGCAGAGGTGTGTGCTGCTGAGCTGCCACGTCAGAGCCAGCAGAGGGAGCAAAAAACATTGTGTTTAGAAGCAGCATTTAGGTTTTTACTCATTAAGTATCATCTGTTTAAGGGAAATATTTTCCTTTTTACTCTCAAAGGGATGTTTCTCTTGCTCTTGTCTCACCTACGAACTTCCTGCTCCTTCCATAGGACTGTCCAAACCTTTAGGGTTCTTGGCTTTAGAAAATTAGAGTCACCTGCTATGTCCCATCTTAGGTCTGTTGTAGCAATATGAAATGGAAGCAATGCTGCAGTACCAGTGGTAAACCTTATGTGACAGCTGCTATGGAGCAAAAATACAAGATTGGGAAAGACGATGACTGAGCGTATTGCAATGTGGAGCACCACACGTCAGGTTCTCTCTGGTGTTCCTCAGGAACTCCATGTATATCAGCAATAATAAATGAGCTGAGCAGTGCTGAAGTGGAGACTCCATCTCCACACACTTGCTAGATGTTCAGTAGCTGGAGACAGAGGCAGCCTGCTAACGCAGCGCTGGACAATACCTGCAAACTAAGTGGAGGTCCTGTGCTTATGCCTGGTCACGCAGCCACAACAGCCTGGATTTGATCTTGTGATCCCTATTGTGCATGTTGCAGACATTTTTTCCACATCTTAGACAGCTCTTTGAGCCAAGGGTCACTTTGCTGCCTTACTGTGCAGTGCTGAAGGCAGCAGGGTCTTGATGTCTAATGGGGAAATAATTATTGTAATTAAAAGCATCCAATCACCAGCGTGGTTACCTTCACTGGAGGTCAGCCTCCGAGCCCGAGATTCATGATGGTCTTGCTATTAGTAAACTCGTATACTCAGTAAAAAACTGTGCCCTTTGCTCTCCTTGTGAGAACTGATGACTAAAACTTCCACACATTGTGTGGCAAGAGACAAACACAAATATGGTTTCTTGAAACTTTCCAGAAAGTTCGTTAAAGGAGCACAAAGTCAAGCCTGGTAAAGTGTAGCATGTGTTGAACCCTACAGATAATTACCCTAAAATTTCTTGTTTTCCATTCAGAACTCTGGATGCAAGTGCTGTATATATACTTTACATTTATCTTATTTCTACTAAATGCCATATGCTATTGATTGGAGCCATAAATATAACAACTGGTCTTAATCAGAACCAAACAAGCCCTTGGGATTTCCTCATGAATGCAATTGCAGAATTTTGTCACATAATTAAGTAAAGCCGAACATTAGATTAATGAGTTAAGAGTCCATTTTGTGCCTGGATATGTTTATGGTGGAGGGATTATTGGGAGAATTTAGGAAAGCTGACATTGGTTAAATATGCATTAGAAAGGTATCCAGGAGAAAACCTGGCCTCCTAAATGAAAGGAGAAGGGTAGGATGTCATAAAAATGCAGTATTGAACAAGTCTGCCGTCTGCTTTCTGGTGACAATTTCTACTGTCTAAATAGATTTCTAAACCTTTAATGAAATAAGCAAAGATTCTGAAAGATGACATGAAGAAGACTTTGAGAATCAAAGCACTGGGTCCACACTGCAAATTCAGGTACCTAAGCCAGGTAAATACCTTTTTGATTACAGATCATAATAATCCACTAGAAAGATTCTTTTCTACCTCTGTAAGGCTCCACAAAATGGCACTAAAGAAGGTAGGATGGTGTAGAGATCTCTATGTTTCATTTTAATTTCTCTGTTTTTGTCACTGTTTTTCTCAGGATAATCCACTTCTCCTTTGCTGAAGAGATGCATAAGGTAGAGTATAAAATGAAGACTGAAAAGTGCTGAGGGAAGAGTGATAAATGCTAGTCAAGCACAACAGATAGACTTCACTGACACAGAAACAGCAGAGTAACCTAGTCCCTGAACAGAGAGACGTTAGTAAAAATAGTAAATGCGAAGCAAAATCCAAACATCTGACATTCTTCTTACATGTGGACTTCAAAAAATATGCATATACCCCACTTGAAGGAAAAGTTATATTAGATATGTCACAACCTTCAGCTTTTCAGAACACATTTAAAGGATAGAACTGAATGAACATGGTCAAAGTACTAAGTGCTTGGCACAGAAGCAATTAAGGTAGGTTTTTCTTAGTGTCTAAAAATGTGAAATGTATGAGAGAACAGGAAAATCAACACTTTAACCTCCACAGCCCACCTGTAAAGCACTGTAAAAAAATTTAATTGTATTATTAATAAAATTGATCTAAGCTAGATCATGAGTAGAAGAAATCAAATCAATGAGATAAAGATTTTTCCAGTCCATCTGAACTCTGCATTCATAGGCATCTGGATGGAGAGAGTTGAGAATCAGTGTGATCATCTCTAAAATGGCTAGGGATCTTGATGAGGTAACTGGGAAGAGAACAAATGAGAAATAACTTTAACTTTCAATCTTTGCCAAACAGACCCAAAGCTCTACTCCTGACTTAATCTAGTCCTGGTTACTGCTTAGAGACAAAAAGCAGATGAGAAATACAATAATTAAATCATAGAATTATAGAATAATTTGAGTTGAAAGGGACCTTTAAAGACTACCTAGTCCAACCTCCTGCAATGAGCAGGGACACTTTCAAGTAGATCAGGTTGCCCAGAGTCCCATCCTGTCTGACCTTGAATGCTTCCAGGGATGAGGCATCTGCTACCTCTCTAGTCAACCTGTTCCAGTTCAGCTCCAGTATCACTTGGAGCTTCTGGACTCAGAAGTTACCAAATTCAAAGCCAGCAGATCATTACCAGTTGGCCTGAGTGTAGAACTACCTATCCCTGCGGGGTATCACTGCTACGATTGTTTTCCTGTGCAAGCCTTTTCTCCCTTTGGCAACAAGTCTCCTACCATGCCAGGCCCTTGGGCTGCCTGTGTGTGTTGGACAGTTAAAGCCACTGTCAGTCTCCTAACCTTTGCTCTGGATCGCCATAGCAGCCAAGGTACAGACTGTGCTTTAAACTGTACCACCTGCTTAGAATTCACGTGGGGTAAACCCAGCCACAACGAAAGGTTTTGTCTTCAAATATATTACAATATTTAAAGCCACCAGTGCTGCTAAATTTCCCAATGTTCTGGAATATCTAATTCCATCTGAGTGAAATGATTTAAACAGACTGTGCTTTGGGAATGTGGCCCATAAGCTTTTAAAGAATTAGAAGTCACTTGTAAAGCAGTGGGCTCTCACAGGGATGCACACACACATGGGCACATCAACTCACACACATGCTCAACCAAGCCTACACTACTAAGGGAAAGGAAAATTTGAAAAAGCTTTGAAAGTTTGTTCTTGGAGCTGGTACAGCAGGTCATGGAAGGGAGGCAAAACAGAAAGCCCATGGTAGAGCTCAAAGTACATTTTAAAACCTACCTCTGATTCCTGCAAGAGGCCCAATGTACATCACCATCCACTGCTCAGCTACTCTCACATGAGCTGAAAGCCAAATGCTCTAAAACCAGGAGGAAGCAGGAGGCTACAAGGATTATTTACTAGATTATTTACTATTAACTAGACTTTCTAATTTTCATAATTTCTGCTGCTTAGAGAACTGACCCCTGACTATTTTTCTTTACCAGGATTCAGTCATTATCTCTGCAATTAAAGCAGTTACAAAGGTACATTTGAAATGAAGGTCCTTTTGAATTATTGCTAATAGAAATATTGAGGAGCTCTGTTAGCTTTGATCTCTTATCACATTGTGCACAGAGCTCATTCCCGTCTCTCTCTTCCTCCCTCTCCCTCTCCAAGCATGGCTGCTCCCAGCATCTCTGTGTGTAATCAGACATGTCACACCTCCACAAAGGTAAATTGGGTTTATGTAAAAAGGAAAATTAAATTAAAACTGGTTAGAAATTAATTGTGGCTGCCTTGGATTAATCTATCATATTATCCTATTGTTGGCACGTCGGGGCAAGATATCAGCTAACCGAGTTTTGGAGTGGGAGGGGGAGGGAGCACATTCACGTGCACCTAAAGAGGCAGCAGTAACTTTTTGGAGAGATGTTATTTATTCTTATGAAGTTGTTATTCTTTTGAAATAATAGAATGTGTTGCATCAGCTGATCCTTTTAACAGCAGAATCTCTCGTTTCATTTATGGAAGGATGCAACATATTGCATCTATGTCAGCAAAAAGGACTCTATGATTTGCACAGCTGACAAACTGATGTGAACTTCAATAAAATGGTCAACATGCCTAAGCCAGAGAGTTAGCTATCTTCATTAAAAAGAAAAAACTTCAAAGCATAGGTTATAATAAGTAGGCAAAAGAGAAATAATGTTCCATCAAAAATGCTATGAAGGGAAAAAAAACCCTGATTTTTGACAACATGGTTGCTGCAAAAGCAAAATATTTTATCCTCACAATGGTGTCTCCTTTCTATGCCGCGACCAGGGTCTTTATGACACACTTTTTAATGACATGAAAAGGTGTCACTTCATGGGGAAAGGTAACAACTCAAGGGAAACTCAATTTCACAACTGGATATCAAAATATTTGTTGAAGTAATGAAAAAATGAGGTAAATAAACAGTCCTCAGTGTGGAAATTCTTAAAAATTAACATTAGCCTTATTGCTTTAATTTGAACTTCATCTATTGAAAATATCACAGTTTGGAAACTCAGAATCCTGACAGGAAAAAAAAAAACATAGTATCTTGGGTTAAATGTATTTTCCAGAGTCTAATCACTTATTGGACCTAGTTTGAGTGGTCTTGAGTAAGTCACCTTTCCAGGTATGAAATTCCACACCCAAAAAGCATATTTCGTGTGCTTGTGATGACACCACAGGTATGAATTCACTGCTGTATCCCTGAATTCACAACATGTGTCCCTGGCATGCTGAAGATATCAGTGCAACATAAATACAGAGTTATGCCTAAAATACTAATGCTAATCTGGTAATGGCAACACCACCTGCTTTCTTGACCCCTTTTATCCATAAGCATCTGAATTAGAAGAGGAGTTTTAGGGTGATGGTATCAGCTCAGTACTCAGAGTGACCAACTACTGAGCAATGATTTAGAAGGACTGTCTTGATTACAGCTGAAGCACAAAGTCCATCACTTCCAGGTGTCTAAATTAACAGAGTGTCATAGAGTGTGCTGCATACTGGTGGCGAGTGGCAGAATATCAGCACAGAACTTTTCTGTAATTAGTAATTAGTGAGGATATAATAGAATAAAGCAGCCTTTATTCATGACAGACAATAGGCAGACACTTTTGTTCAAGGGAGAGGCTAAGTCTCTTTTTTTCACAAATGGACTCTTTAGCTGAAGCCTTTAGTCTGGGAAAAATAGTCTACAGAAATGAGAAATAAGGAAATCATTCTGTGGAGTGTCTCCAAAATTCTTTGCAGTCCAAGTGAAACTGTTATATAAAGCTTGGGAAAGAGAGACAGGAAAGGGCTAGTGGAAAGAAAGAACACATTGGTCACATTGTGGATATCTCACCCATGTATTCCCAGCTACTGAAAACACCTAGCTCAGACAGTTGAATGTAGAGGTAGCCACACAGCCCACCCCTGGAAAATTAACTCTGTGTGTATATATCTATGGGATTAGAAGTTTGGGGCTAGCTGTAAAAGGATATTTAGAAATTTGTAGGTATACAACAAAATTTTGTAAGAGTTTGGTCTTATGGTTTATCTATTGTATTGCTGACATCATATGCTGAACGTATATTTTGCTAACTGGCATTTAAGTACCTGTAATTAATAGATCAACAAAACACTTCAATCCTGATTTGTTTTAACAATTTGAACTGTGCAATTCTTCCATGCTACAGCAGATGTCTTGTGACTGGGGCATTTATGGTACACAAAAAATACAATCTGTGTAGACTGTTAAATCAGGGTTAGTCCTTGCAATTGAAGACATTTTGTCCTTAAAGAAAATCAGTCAATTAAATCTGAATAAACTGAACCATAAAAAGAATGGAATGAACCTCTTACTAAAGTCTGGATGTACACTGATGTATTTACCCAAATTTAAAAGAATATTATAAACTTTGCTTTGAATCTCACTGAGCTAAACTTGAATGTGACTGTGACAAATTAACTTTGGAGACAGTCCCAGAAAAGAGTCAAAATTGAATTAGGGTCTCATACCTGATTAAAATGGATTTAATGTCACCCTTGAAAAGAAGAGAAAAAGAGCTGGCCTCTGTGGTTAGCTGAAAGAGATGAAGATACTTATACATCTGTGTGCCTCAGTAACTTCAAACTAAACTTCTTGATATTATCAAAATAATGCAGACCAGTAGAGTTACTGAGTGTTCCCCTTTAAGGTACCAACTGTATTATATTCTTGGTTCTCTGCCACATCAGGTCACATGTGATGTTGATCTTGGCCAAGGGGAATAAGTAGAAAGAATGGATGAAATTAGAAGGGGCTAATGACACAACTCATTTTGAGATCAGTTCAGATCAGCTGAGGGTACTGGATCAGCATTTTTTGACCAGAGGCAATCAGGATATCTGCTAGAAGAAGGTAATTAGACACCCTGGAATCATGAGTTGCCCAGCTGGAAGCTAATGAGTTATGGAACCCAAATGAAGGAGAAACAGAGCCTAATTAGGCTAAATAGGAATTCCTGGAGGAGCAGGGAAATGTCAAGAAGTAGACAGAAAAACTTCTTCCAGTGCTTTTTAATAAATTAAAAAAAAAAAAAAGTTGATTTTTTTAGCATAATTGTTTCTACTTTCGTTGGAAAATTGGAATCACCTTCTCTTTCTCTTTCCCTCATCTTCTGTGTCAAAGTCAGTGCTCTCTTCTTAATGTAAGAGGTCTGTCAGTAGTTTTCTGGCTGGACAACACACTGTCTTGCCATGGGGGTTTACTGCACATGGTATGGAAGCAAGAAGGGGAGTATCGCTGGCAGTATCAGAGGGATCCGACTCTCCTTGAGCACACAAATCTGAATTTTATCACCCTTGAAGGAGTTCCATACTAAACCATGAAGGACATCCTATTTGGAAATATAAGCCCGCCTCCACATTTTATAGTGTCTCAAACTCTTACCACATCTGCTCCATCACTATTTACTGCATAAATCTAGGCAGCTGTGAAACTTGGAGGAATTTTGATCCAAATGGCTTAAAAAGAAGATCCAAGGATACAAGCAAATCTTCCAGATGTGTGGATCAAAATTACCTCCAGTCCATGCATATGTTTAAATAAGGAAGCCTAAAGCAGAAGTTGCACTCATTGGGAATCTACCCACCTTTCTCAAGCCATGTTTTTTTAGGAGGCAGCATCATCAATCTATGCACGGTGGTTACCTGAGCCCTGACTGCATGGGAAGAAAGAAGGGAGCTGAGAACCCTCATACACCACTGCCAGTGACACCTTCAGCTCTGTTGTGGTGTTATATCAGGGGGAAGAAGGTTGAGAGACAACAGCAAGAGGTTAGCAGCTGTGTCAACAGATAACACTTGTATTCAAGTATGCTGAGATTTTTAAACTGGTTGCTTAAAGTGAAGTGTATAAATAAGTGGCCTTGATTCACTTCTTCAGTGACACATGTTCTCTCCTATGTGATCTATTTGTTTAGTTATAGTGACTGGAATGTAAGAGACAAGCTTTGATCACTGACTTTTGAAATGTCTAGATTTTCCCTGTAAAAAAGTGTGGTAGAGCAAATGAGAGCTACCTGGTATTCTGCATATTACAGCTTGCCTCACTGAGACAGGATCAGGAAACAGCCTAGGTCAGAAGATACTCTTGGATGTTGCCTGATCCAAGACCTTGCTCAAGGAAGAGCTAGTGTCCAAAGTAGAAAAGGACTAGACCAAACCACAAGGAAGTGGCTTCTGCTTTCCTTCCCCACTGGCACACGTATTTCATGCATGCATGATGCAGTGCTGTGGCTGCTGCCCTGATTTGCAATCCCATGTCACTACAGGCCAATGTAAATCACGCTGTGGTGATGCCTTCATTCTCAGCCTAGACATGGACACTCTCTCTGACCACTTGATCCAACATAGCATTTTCTCACATGCTGGCACTGAAGGTTCTCTAGAAGTCAGTACAGAAAGTTTGATGGTTCATTTTCGGAGTCCTTATCTGGGCTGACTCAAAGTCAGTGTAATGCTACCCGTGCCTGCATCTGCAAGGGCTCTGTTGAATCTGATGGCAAAGCAGGTCTACACAAAGAAATAAACCAGTTATTAACATCTCAGTGAAAAGAAGGTACTTTTGCCATATTCATTCTCCTTGCTAAGGAGAGAGCTTGACTTTTTCAGTCAAACTCAGTGAACAGCACAGACAAATGGCAAGATGACAAAGCTTGCATACAAGAGAAGAGAAATCACAATCCTTTCTCAAGTTTGACCTTGCTAAAAACACAGACATAAGGCAACACAAACTGTGAGAAATTTCATCATGCATATTCAGTTCTGAATGAGTCTTTGGATGTTCTTGACAAAAAACCAAAACAAACAAACAAAATTAACAAAAGAAGCTGGCAAGAAAATATTTTGAAACCCATAATGATAGCTCTTGGGGCACGAAATGGGAGGAAAGGTTAAGAGGAAGGAGAGAGAAAACTGAGATCATAGTTCCCTAACAGATAAAACCCATACTGGTAGCCAACCCCTTCCTCCAGGTGGCTACAGCCTAACTAGATAAAATGGACCAAAATTCTTTTTCCTGGGCTACCCTTTCAGTATTTTTTCCCACTGAGAGGACACATTTGTCTGGATAGTTTCATGGCTACCCTTGTAAAGGTATTTTGCAATTTCTTGTTTCTATTCCATAGGTTCAGAGCCGGAGAAGGAGTGATTGCATCTCTTGGGCCTACCCATGTACATGGCCCCATTGAATAAAGGAGGAAAGGGGTGTTCCTATTTTCCATCTTACAATGGACAAATGGAAACAAAAGGAAAGTCCACAGCTTTTGGCAGACTTGGTGTATCCTCCTGAATTACCAGCACAATGACTTAAATTCGGGGTCAATCATGTTATCCACTTGCTGGGTGGGATAATGTTAAGACAGTGGACACTTGTACCGCTGGACAGGACCTCGTGTTTGTACTTTTCGGGAAGACCTGGAGTAAATATAAGACCTATATAAGAACTGTTCCATTTGGAAGGTTAGCAAGTGATAAGAATCTCCTGATGGAGCCAAGAAAGAGATTTGGTCTGCTCTGTGAATGTGCAAACTCAATAGGCTGTTCTTATTTATGGGGAGGCTGGTGTTAACAGCATGAGAGAAAAATGTAATTTCTTTCCTGACTTGGGGTAGGGTAAGAAGGAAGAGCAAGGCTCATAGCAATCTTTGGTGACTAAGATAATCCTTTGTGGTTTTTCTTCCTTCATTTTCCTTGAATTGTCTCACTTATCTTATATCTCTCTTTTCCCATGGCTGTTCATCTGTTCATCCTTCTTTGCCTCCCCTTTATGCATCTCAGTAATCCCATTCACCAAATTCAAACTCTTGACTGGCCCCATTGCCTTCCCAAGGCTTATGGGCTGAAGCTATTTTGCTTGCTCCTCAGCTTATGAAATCCATTCTCTCTCTTGCTTTCACGTGTCTGTGAGATGTCATCAGTGTTTCTTGGATGCCCCAGCCTGCTGTGTGTACAAACCTGTCAATCACCCTGACATGGCTCAGTCATAACGCCTGTTGGAGTTTCCAAACAGCAAGGAAACCATCCACCAGCAGCAGTGAGAAGAAATGTCAGCCTGGCAGTGAGCTGTTTCCTTCCTCACGTGGGAAGGAAAAAAGTCAAAGCAGAGCTCAGGTCTGGATGGCACTGAAGTTTGAACTGTGAAACTGTTCCTACACTTATCCAGCAGGCACCAGCTGTCTCCTGTGGAAGCAATAACACTTCCATGTCTCCCTGGGCTTATAAGTTTATATTTGCCCCACCAGCAGTCTGCTAAGTGACTATTCAAACATGCTCCATAGAAATCACTGCCTCATACTACGGAGAGGTCCTTAGATGTTGTGTGCCAGATGGGAACATCTTGCAAATTGCACTTCACCATCATGGATGAACCAGCATTAAGACTGACTTACTATACATCAATGGTGTAGATAAATGCCCCTCATATTCCAGCCTTCAACTTGCTTAATCACTTGGTCTGTGCAGCCTGAAGAAGAGACTGAGGGGAGATCTCATCACAGTCTACAACTTCCTCATGAGGGGAAGAGGAGGGGCAGGCACTGATCTCTTGTCTGTGGGGACCAGTGACAGGATCTGTGGGAATGGCCTAAAGTTGTGTCAGGGGAGGTTTAGCTTGGATGTTAGAAAAAGTTTCTTCACCCAGAGGGTGGTTGGGTGCTGGAACAGGCTCCCCAGGGAAGTGGTCACAGCACCAAGCCCAACAGAGTTCAAGCATTTGGATGATACTCTCAGGGACATGGTGTGACTCTTGGGGGTGGTCCCGCACAGGGCTAAGACTTGGACTTGAGGACCCTTGTGAGTCCCTTCCAACTTGGCATATTCTGTGATTCTTTAAAAGGAAAGATGCACTTCCTTTGCTGAAAGCAAGTGCTGATAGGCCAAATGTGGATCTGGATGATTTCGGGGAAGCTTACCTGATTCCTAATGCTGTCAGATTTGCTGTATGTAGAAGATTTTCTCTGTATCTCATCATCAACATCAGATACAGACATGCTCATAATCATATATTAATTTATCCTCACTAATGCCTTTATGCTACTTCATTTTTCCTGGATATGGCATAAGGGAAAACAAAAAAGCAAAAGAAAAGGACTGGAGATGCCATAGAAAGACAGAGACATAAGGGGAAGAAAGGGAAGCAATTGCAGAAGATATGAAATACTAGAGATCATTTTCTCAATGACAAGTTTATTTGGACCTGCTTTTGTCAGGATGAAAGGTAACACAAAGGAAACATCACCTACTAAATTTGAAATAGAACTCTGGCAATCTAATGTCAATGGGCAGTCAAAACAACAACAGTAAGCAAACAGACAGGAATATCTCTGGGTTCATACTAAAAGTAAAAACCCTGTGGAACTACACACATTTCATACAGCACTCTGTCTCCCTCTCATGGTGTGCTTTTCATTCTATTTCTAATTAGAGGAACCCATGAACGGGAAGCAAAGGATCTGGTGTGGTGTGCTGATGTGCTTCTAGTGTGGTGTCTCTGGAAGGATCAAAAGGACCTGGGACTACTATAGCACCAGCTGAGCAGCTTAGGTTAAAAGACCTAGATGGTACCCCAGGTTATGTTGGATCCAGCAGCATCTTAACTGCATATGGGAGCTGCTGCCAGAGGCGCTCTGAGCAGCATAAGGAGCTGTTTGGATTGTGTGGAGCACATCTCTCCTTTTTCCTTGAATCCTGCAGAGTGCTGAAGTCATATTCCTCCTATCCAACCACAATCACATCTACAGTTCCCCTATTCATCAGTATGAGGACAGAAAGTGATTTTGCACAGTTTTCTACCTTTTTTTTTATTATTAAATATAACAAATACAGAATCAAACATTTTCATTCCTACTGTTTTTCCATCTTTTCTTTCCCTTTCTGTACTTTACTTTTTCTTCTCCTTTTTTTCTCAGGCAAAGCCCATTCTTTCATCTTCAGTGTCACAACAAGAATCCAAAGTAAAACCACAGTCAGTGAGCTATGGATGTACAGTACACAGGATCTGTAGGGCTTCTACATGTGCTTGTTCTACAACAAGCTTTATATCAAAATGTTAGATGAAACCACAAAGGTAAGCAAGTGAATCTGCTAAGCTGAAGATGTAAGGATTCTTCCTTACTTCTTTTTTCTTAAGTATATAGACTTCCCACCAGAGTTATTATACACTTTCCCTGGAGCGGTCCTTCTTACAGATTTCAGAAACAACCTCTATATATTTTGAAAAAGACCCAGTGAATCTTTGAATTTTTTGTTCTACATGTGTTAAGGGATAAAGGTATTAAGGCAAGTCATTTACAGATTTTGAACATTGAACACTGTAAATTGAAAAGATGAGCCTAATGTACGTGAATAGCAGCAACATCTTCCCACTCAAGTCATATTATTTAATTGTAAGAGGTTTCTTTTTGCCTAATCTGGAAAAGTAACAACTGGGGTGGGGATAAACCTACAAGGACTTGAGACTCCTGAGCAGAGTCATGCAGTGCATTCACTCACAGGATGCTCTTCCCACCTATCCCTGGAGAACTGTCCCTGGAGATGCTGATCTGGGTGCAGGACTGGGGACAGACAGTTGCGTGCTGAACAGAGAGAGACTGTGTGTGATGTGTCACCTCTAGAGTTATCCCAGAAGTGCACTGAACATGAAGTGACACTAAAGGGTTTATGTGCTGAAATTGCCAATACAGTATAAAATCTTAGTACTGCTCATGATCTACTGGCTGTGTTCACAGGAGTCTCTTCCTAGCTGTGCTGGCCATTGGCTGGGAAATGTGGAAATATAGGCCTCAGTCATCTCTCCTGTATCACAGATTTTCTGTTCCTCTTTTCTAACTCCTGTAGCTCTATCATTTCCACCTCCTGCTCCTCAAGCCCCAGAAAAGGGCACAAAGACTTTGGAAACATGTCCTGAAAGGTGGTAAAGAGCAAGACGAAATATAAAATGCATTAGAGAGAGTGTGAAGTTCGAAACCTTCCCTCCCAGGCCACAAGCAGACCTCAATTTTATTGCTGTTTGATAACACTGACAGCTCATGCTGATGACACGGGAGTGGCTATTAAGTGGACAACAAGCAAGGCTGTTGCTGTGGGGCAAAAAACTAACACCTCAGTGGGTTTCAGGGAGCAAACAATCCTGCTAAGGGGCCAGAGAAGCAAGGAGCTGGTGGCAGTGGCACACAGAGGCATCACACGAAGCCTGCAGAGTTCTTGATAAAGTCTGAAATAAGTACTTCTAGATTTGGCTTGTTAATTTTTGTAACTGCAGAAATTACCTTTGATTTTCTCTGGGTTTTATACCAGCTGATCTGATTCAGCTTTGCCAGTTCACCTTAATTTTGATTGCCAGAACCTCTTTTGTTATCCCGGCCTCTGATTTAATATACTGTTCCCTATCTGATATTGAGTTCCTTACGCCACGTCAGTCTTTTGTCTCTCCTGTGTTTCTCACTGTTTCTGAACCTCCTGAAGTTCAAGTGCCAGACATAACTGTACTCCAGAGACCTCTGTCAGTACATATCTGCCCCCTTGCTGTTCTAGTTCTCTGACTCTGTCAAACGAAGTTGCTGATTGCACAAAACCATTTTGTGATTTGTTCTAGTGCTCTAAATTTTTGATACTAACTGAAAGAAAGAAACTATGAAGGATGATAGCTTGAAACTAACAAAGAAAACGTTCTTGCCAAAACGAACTCTTAGTTTTTCTCTGCACCCAGATAAAACATTCAACAACTATCATTTTGTATAAGACTGAAAATAAGAAGATAATAAAAATTTTGTTCCACTTGATCTCAAAGCAGTGTTCAAGATTAAAACAACAAAACCCAACCAAACTTTTTGTTTTAAATTTTCAATTAAAAGATTCAGCTTTATCCACCCTCCACCTTACATGTTTCTTTCATTCATTTTGGCTTAAACAGCCTGTAAATCCAACCTGGATTCGCAAATGGCTTGAGTAATTTTCAAACTGCATTTTTAGTTAGCAGATAATTATCCATTTGAAAAATGGCTATGGCTCAGGCTTTGTAAAGAAAGACTAAATAGGAGACACCAAATTTATCTTTATTTATGACAAAAATCTTTCCTTGGGATTCCTGGCTGCTGAGGCCAGTATACTACTCTGGGACTTCTGTACTATTTTGTCTTTACAGTCTGCTTCTGGGTAAAAAGAAAAGTGAAGAATAAGTCTTTTAGCAAATTGGATGCTCTTGTTGCACATCTTATAGCAAATTCCTTTTTGTGTTGAAGGCGAGACTCTGTTCTTAGAGTTCCTTGCTGCTTCTGTTTTCACAGCCCATCAGTTTCTTTTATTTGTCTCAGCATTAAAAAATATAAAAGTGTTTGGCGTCTTCTTTTAAAGGATAAAAAGGAAACAATGCCATGAAGTATAATGGAAAACCAGTGTTGGAATGACAGAAATATTCAGTTTAAATGTTGCTTGCTCTTAGTTGTTGTCTTGCTTTGACTTCTGACTTTAACCACAGTCACATATTTGTAGAGACCCAAAGATTGCTTATGAGTTTAGACATTTGATTAAAAACCATCTGAATCCCCAAAAGCAGATAGGATTGAGGAGTAGAATGCAAAATCAATGGCTTCCATCCGTGGTGCTTAGTGCAGCTGCAGCTGGGAAATCCCTGGAAGGTGGCAGAAAACTAATTGCCTGCCAGTCATATAAGAACCAACATTCTGGTTTATTCTGTGTGCAATACTGGTGCAGAAGGGCTGTGGTGTCTGCAAACAGTGCTGGGTGTTCTGCAGCAGAGATTTGGGAGCAGTGACTGTCTTGGCAGGATTAAAGTCCATTTGAAGTGAAATGGGAGCCGAGAAGCTAAAACACTATCCTTCTCTTAGGCACAGGGCCACGTCTTTCTCTTAAGTATCATACCCTTTTCTTTGTACGGTGTCACAGTGTACACAAGGATATAGGCAATGTTTTGAGTTGATCTGTTGAAAAACATCTACAGGTCAAGGAGATTTGTCTTGGTCTCTGGACCAGAGAAGGGTCCCTACCATAACTAACTAAAGGCCTTGATAGTCCAAGTACTTCTTTGTAGTAACAACTAGTGCATGTTCAATAGATGGACCAGGGTTGATTATCACATGAGATTAGGCACAATCAAATCCTCATAATTGGGTAAGGGGGCTTACGTGGTGCATTAAACCCAAAAATCTTTGAATTTGCTGATATGCTTCTAATAATGACCTCAGAGCGTTGTGTGGAGGTCTCCAGAGCGGGCAGAATATCTTCTTGGTATTAGCCTACATTCAAACAACTGCAGATAAATCTAATGCTGAAGTGTAAAAGCCAGTTTGGACATAATGAATCAGGAGCTGAACTGTCCCGGAATAATGGCCCTGCAGAACCATTCCCATTTAACAATTATAATGTGGGACAAAAAGCAGGATGAGGAACTCACCCTACATCTCGCATCTAAAATTATTTCTCTGCCTTTTTAGGGTCAGTAGAGCACAAGATGACACATATATAAAACACACTGCTTGTAGTTTTGTATCTCTAAAGCCCAGTTTGTGAGAATTTACAAAACAGAAATATGACCTTTTCAACCCAACCTGTCACAGATCTAAAACAAAGCTTTCCAGAGTGACTTTAAAACCCAGAAGAGACTGATTAACTGACAACAAAAAGTAGTAGAAGTCCATAACAGACCAAACCATGCAAGAACAAAATTCTGCTGTGATGTAAATTGATATTTCAATATAATGGTTGGTCTTCTTTGTAACACTGATTCATTATCTGCTGTTCCACGTATCTGGAGCTTGCAAATCCTCTATGCTCATGTAATCAATATAACATATCAATGTGTTTATGTCTGGATCAACAAAATGTTCGATTTCCATGCTTAGGCCTGGAAGCAATGCTTTGGTATAGTTGCCAAACCTAAATCCAGGAAAATGAATAAAGCCCACGAGGAGTAGTGGGCTCATCTGCCAGTGCTGGTGCAGAAAGGCTAACTCTGGGAACTGTTTTGCTGCTTTATTTTCTCTATCAACAAATGAGAGCTACTGTAGCTCATCTAACCCTCAGCATAATGCTTACACAGGTTAATATTCATTATACATTCAAGGGACGTACAGTGTTAAAAGCTCAGGTCTGGAAGATTCTGGGAACAGCGTTTGTCTTTCTGTTGTGTGGCAGTACAACACACAGCAGCAGCAGAACTCCTGGAACAGGGCTGGGTTGCTAGGCACTGTGTCCACATAAATATTAAGTCCTAATGATATATCAGCAGCATATGTCTCTGCATGTTTAGAATGCATTTGCTTTAGCATGCGCTTAAGTGCTCTGCTGAACCAAAGCCGTAAGTGCTAAATGGATAATCTGAGTGGGAAAATGCCACAGGAAAATGGTCTTCAAAGAATAAAATCAAATTGTTCCCGGGAATGATAAACAAGCACATATGAAATGCGCCACAAAAACAGTTGTTATAATACTGTGAGTGGAGTGCAGATAAAGGATAGGAATATATAAGCACTAATGCAGCTCTGCTAAATTCAGTGGGTATGAATTTAGTGTCAGTGAGGATTTGCTTTGATCTGGGCCTCGCATCCCACTGGTAAGGATGATTCAAGACTCACAGGGCATCAGATACCACACTGCTGAGAGCAAAACCAGAAATCCATCCCTTTATAAGCTGAGTACAGTATGCAGAGCTGCTAGGATGGGGATACAAGAGTTTAACCCAGATGGTCAAGTATAACCGAAGGGAAGTTCAAGGAAATGAGCCTGGCTGTAGGTGTCATGGATAATTGAATATTGTAGAGAAAGTAAATCCCATTATCACATTTATTTGCATTAAATGTTGCCTTGCCAAGGTGTGAGTATAGAATGGGAGATGCAGAGCTACTGTCCAAGGTATAAAAAGGGGGGAAGTAAAAGGCAGAAGAAATGGACAAGCAGCAGTAAAATCCTGACTCTGACATCATAGCCAAAGACCTGTAAGAGATAACTCTTTAAATTTGTGAGCAGAAAGACTAAATAATATTGTTATAGATAGTACTTAATTCCTAATATGCATTTTAAACCGACTCTCCTTTCCATCTTTTTGTCCCTTTTTTCTTCTTTTCATCAATGCTGGAAACTCAAAGAGGGGTTGCTACTTCTGAAAATGAATCAGAATATAAAGATCAGATAGAAATAAAAAAATCTCTTAATCCTTACCAACCCAATCCAGGCCTAAGTTTATTTATTGTTCCAGTCTGAAAATTAGTTGCAAAATTCAAATGAAACAAAATAAAAAAATTATGAAGATGACTGAATTCTCTTCAGGTACCAAAAAATAATCTCTAGAAAATGAGGTCTTGACAGTGATTTAACCTGCAAGAAATGAAAAAGCTGAAAGACTCGTAGGAAGTTGCTAACTACATCTTAATTACAGTATAAATCTCCATCACAAGCTTACTAGGAGGTTGGGCAGGGGGAAAAGAAAAGCTTATTGTTTTTGATTAAATACATAGAAAAATAACAAACATCTCATGTTTGTGCTTCTATTGAACCAGGACAGGGATGTGCAGTGAGAGCAATGAATACCCAAGGAGATCGCAAATAATGGCCAAGGGTAGTGCAGTAACTACCTTTAGTAGATTATTATCTTTCCCTAATAGCATGACCTGAAGTCTTTATGCACTGTATGCTGTAGAAATACGTAGCATGAAACTGTTCCCTATCTACATGGGGAAGGAAAAGGCAAGGGAGGAAACACTGATAATGAAAATTGTAAAGGGTAACAAAAGCCGGTGACGTCTCCTAAGAATGTGGCTAAAATTCCAAGACCTACACCTTTAGACCTGTTTCCCTGCCATGCTGCTTGCCTATGGAAGCAAGTGGTAGTAGAACAGATATCGGGCTTATTTGTTCTTGGATCTCACACCCTCATGGGTATGAAATAGCCAGAGTGGATGAGACAAACTTTTGGAACTGTATTGTAAAATCAAGTCAGGAAGAAATGGAAATCCAGTAGATTACAGAACCTGTTCCCATGCTTTGACTAACAGTCACATTCTAAAATCAGAAAATTATTAGGTACAAAAAGCTTTTTTAAAGAATTTTGGGAGTTATTTAAAATTAATTGATGATAATTTTACTTTCTAGGTAGCAGGGCAATAGGGCTTACTTTAACAAGGTCATTAGCTTTCCATTTTTGTGAAAGGACACAAATCACTGACTGGTCCATTCTTCCTAGTACTTCTGCAGAATGTACATTTTCCTCTGGGATTAGGAACAGTATATAGAAAATGTGTGATTTCTTCTAAGCTGATCAGCAGAATGCTCTTAGATTCACTGTATTATGAACCATCCAACAGTTATACCACTAAGACGTGTTCATTGTTTTGTATTTTCATATATCTTACACTTGGACCCTGCACAGAAGAAACTCTGAATTGGGGGTAGCTGATGGACAGAGTTCATTCTCTGTCCCGCACTGGAAGGCATTGGTAGTACATCGGTAGTGCATGGTCTTCTCTCTCAAATTCCACCTTACATACATCCTCAATTCTGCCTCTCCATTTTCACCATCCTTTGTTAACATTTCTATTTCTATGGAAACAGTCTTTCTTACTTATTCCATGGCATATTTCAAGTTGTCTTTTCACATATTTTTACTTTTTTTTTTTTTTTTAATTTTAGGTCTCCTTTCATTTAGCTCTTTTCTCTGCTCCTTTCGTACTTGCCTACCTTCTTTTCCCCTCAAATTTATATGCCTTTATATTCCCTACTCTTTGTGGCCTCTGAATAATCTGTGCTATATTTTTTCCTTCCACCCCTTTTTCCTTTCAGACTCCTTCTATTCCATTTTGTCTTCACCCTTTCTATTGTTTCGTTGTACCCTCCCGTCTCTCAAATGCTTCATCTTTTTCTCCCTCCATCATTCATTTGAGAATTTTTACTTTAAATTGACCATTTTCCATGCACGTGTCTCTTCCTTTATTTCTTCTTCCATGTTTCTGTGAAGTCCCAGACATTTGTTTACCTCTGTCCTCAGCCTCACTGCCAGTTTTTGCAAAGGAGGAAGACCTTTCTAAATTCAGTTGTGAATTAAAGTAAAGAGCATGAAGATGATTATCAGTGGAAGAATGTCCCACAGAGATTAGTGAGCACTGTTCATGGAGGGGTAGAGGTGCTGTGGGGTTTTTGGGGATATCTGTGATCCAGGAGTTAGTGTAGCAGGGAGTAGTGTAGTGTAGCTGATACTGAGTGATGCAGACTAAAATTTTACATTAACAAAACTCTAAGATCCTGTGTGCCATAGTGTCATCATCTCCATTTTGTCAACAGCAATGGGTTAGTGCAAGTGCCCTGAGGCATGCAGATATTATAGAACTTGATATTTTATCTGAACTTAGAAAATTTTATCCCAGTCTCCCTCTTCACCTATTCTTATAAGGGACTTATTTATAGTAAGGCACTTTCAGAGCACTCCTACAGTGGTTGTGGGACCCTGCTGTAAATGACAGTCACTACCATTAATGGGTAATCAGGACCTAAACACGCTTGCTGCAATTTCATCCTGCATCCTAGGACGTTGCAGGCTATGTTACGAATGATAATCGCATCATAGAATCATTAAGGCTGGAAAAGACCTTTAAGATCATTGAGTCCAAAGATTAACCCAGCACTGCCAAGTCCACCATTAAACCATGTCCATATGCACCATGTCTACACATCTTTTGAACACTTCCAGGGATGGTGATTCCACCACTTCACTGGGCAGCCTGTTCCAATGCTTGATCACCTTTTCAGTGAAGAAACTTTTCCTAATATCCAATATAATGATATTTCATTGTGTTCTTCTAGAACATTCTTTGAGCACACATTATAGAAAAATGGAGACATTATTTGGTTAGGTTTCTTTCTGCACTATATAGTATTTTGGACAGCTCTCTCCTATCTGTTGGCTGGAATAGAATTAATTTTCTTCACAGTGGCTGGTACGGGGCTCTGTTTTAGATTTGTGCTGGAAACAGAGGTGATAGTGCAGGGATGTTCCAGTCACTGCTGAGCATGCTTACACAGAGTTAAGGTATTTTCTGTCTCTCTCCCTAGCCCACTATGGAGGAGGCTGTTGGTGCACAAGAAGTTGGGAGAGGACAGAGCTGGGAGAATTGATCCCCACTGACCCAAGGGATTTTCCATACCATATGACATCATGCTCTGCATATAAAGCTGAGGGAAGAAGAAGGAAGGGGGAACATTCAGAGTGATCGTCTTTGCCTTACCAAGTAACCATTATACATGTTGGAGCCCTGCTTTCCTGGGGATGGCTGGACATCTGCCTGCCCATGGGAAGTGGTGAACGAATTCCTTGTTTTGCCTTCCTTGCATGTATGCACACCTTTTGCTTTACCTATTAAACTCTTTGTCTTATCCACAAGTTTTCTCACTTTTACTCTGCTGATTCTCTCCCCCATCCACTGGGGAAGAGTGAGCAAGTGGCTGTGTGAGGCTCAGTTGCCAGCTGGAGTTAAACCATGACATTACCACACCTCACTTTTCTCCTAACCAAATTAATGAATCTAGGTTTTTTCCATTTTGACCCTTTTTGAAATATTCTCCTGTGATTCTAATAAATTTCACTTGGCTTTCTCAAAATCTCTTTCATTTTTTCTCATGGCCTCTTTGAACTGGAGTGACCAAAAGCAAAGTAAGGACATGCAATAGAGCAGGTTGTAAAAAATAGCATTTTATATAATTTGGTTTTGCTATTTGCCATCTCCTTTCCCATGAAGACAAGCATCTTTTTTGTTACTTCTTCATGCAGAGCAGATGTCTTCATTGAATGATCCATAATGATGTCTAGATCTATTTCCTTAAGAAATAACAGCTAATTCTGAATCCATCAGTATATATCAGTATCTTAAATTGTTCCTTCCAGTGTTGTTTACCTTGCGCTTGTCTAAAGTAAATCTAATCTGGTTTTGTATTATAAATTTGTCCAGTTTGGTAGGTCTTCTCAGAATTTCTCCCCTCATTTCCAGTGAAAGGTTTTATTCCTCTAGGCAATACTGCAGCTTGCTTTGGTCATTCTGTCTTCCTATTATTTAATATTAACACAGTGGGATTGATTCAATACCTGATATAAAGACTTTGGAGATGGTGTCAGAAGTAAACCCATCTTTTCTGTCACCCTAGAGAGCGAAGGAATGTCTGTAGCTGTGCAAAGAGAGTGCAGCTGCCTCAGGAAGTACAATTACAGGGCAATTCTCCAATTGATTTCTCCTCTTAATTGAGCTGCTCCTATATTATCTTCATGAAATCCAGAGCAACACTGCCCTGGAACAGCACCACTCACCAGGAGCAGACGTCGCTCTGGGCTGTGAGTGTGAGGGACTATGCAGCAGTAACTGCAGTCCTGGTGTCTCTGTGTTTGGACATTCTCTGATAGTATTGGCAATCCAGGGCTTCTGCTTTTCTCCTGTCATTTCTGATCTCCAACAGGACTCTGTCCAACAGATATTATCTTCTCATTTCCTTCTGTGAAGATCAAAACAAGCCAATGAACCCTTCAAGAGCTTCTTCCCCAAGATGATAATTTTCCCCTTCTCTTACACTGAGCATTAATAACAGGGCAAGAACATACAGAGATGGGTTGAACACGAGTACCTGTGGATGGCATAGCCATAAGGCAGGACAGGTCCTGGCAGCCAGGACCCATCCCACAGCTCCAACCAGGGAGCAGGATACTGGTCGCAGCCCCAGGCATTGGGCATAAGCCAGGAATTGGGGGTGGGCCACGGGCAAGGGTGGACAATCAAATGGGATACAAAGCTGTGTTTGGGAGTAGGTTATGGTACAGTTATACCCTACAAGCACTTGAAGAGTACCCACACAGGCAATAGGACTGTACATTATTAAATGATGGAAACTAAAAAAAAAGCACATTATTTTATACCAGAGAAAGATCCTGACACTGGGATAGTTTACACAGCAGTTATGGCAGTTGATGTCCTATTACTTGGGACATTTAAAATTAAGCTGATCAAAACCTGCACTGCAGACTGGGACATGCACTGCAGGAAACACTCCAAGCATAGATAGTGGATATGATGGACTTCAGTCTGTTATTACTATGAAATTATAGCTTGCATTGCCCAGCAAGAAAACATTGCACAGATTCATTACATGCAATTTAAATCTCCCTGTTTTGTTACACAGTCAAGGAACAACTAAATCCCAACAGGATATTACCATACTGTGCCCACGCCATACAGCTAAGGCTGTATGAACAACATGCAGTCATGTTCGTAATGAATAAGAAATGGAACAAGAGCCTGTCACTTTTGCTACACTGGCCTTACTTCCAACTAGAGTGACATATTCCACTATTACATTAGACATTTTTACCAGTTTATCCACAAGAAGGAAGAAAAAAAAAAAAGAACTCTCGGTGAACTATTAATTACAAATGCGCTTAAAATACTTGTTATCACTGGAAATATAGGGCAAAACCTTGCCTTGGGACATGCAGTTAAAAGTCCTGTTGTCTTCAGAGTGACTTGCAAGCACATATCCAAAGGCAATGATTAGACTGTCATGATTCGCTCAAAGAAATAAGCCAGGTAATAATGTAGAAGGACATTCTTAGTGTTTCATCTGTAACACTGCAACCTCAAGCCACATTTATTTTCAGATTTAACCTGAAGTCATTTACAGCATGCAATTAGCCTGACAAAATACTGTTTCAAGCCTCATTCATTAAGAGATTCCTCAGGGTCTTGGTATTTCGCATTTAAAAAAAAATAAATTATCAGTATTTCAGTGAGTCCAGAGCAACTTTTTGACTGAGAGTAGAACCTGAAAAATGACAGAGAGAGGAAAGGATGCTTTGGGAAGGGGAAGTTTAAGAAGGTTCAGGAAAGGAAGGCTTGGGAAAGTTTGGGGAGGGGAAGGGAGGGAGGGGAGGGGAGGGGAGGAAGGAAGGAAGGAAGGAAGGAAGGAAGGAAGGAAGGAAGGAAGGAAGGAAGGAAGGAAGGAAAGAAGGAAAGAAGGAAAGAAGGAAGGAAGGAGAGATGAGTGGATTGGAGGAGAGAGGAGAAAGGGAGACAAAACAAATATATGCATTGTGGTTTGTAGAGTTGATAAAACATCTCTTTTTTCATTTGCATCCATGAAATCCACTCGAAGTCACGTGAATTAAACAGAGAAACTGAAAGTTCTTGTTTCTGGGATGATCTTTTGGGTTCATTTTGGGGAAAAAGCATCCCACATTTACTTGAAGACTTTGGGCACTAGGCAGTTTTTAGTCTAGGCAACTTACAAAGATGTTGATATATTAATGTAGAAAAGGTCTTTAACTTTAGGTATTGAGACTTGAGAAATGCAAATGCTTTTAGTCAGGGTTTCTAATCCCTGACTAAACAAGCCTAACTCTTGGAATCTGGGATTGTATTTTCAGAAGTAAGACATTCTAAAGCATTTCTGAGGAAGAGTTGAGCACTGGTTATCTGGAAAATTAGGCCCTTCGAATCATCTTAAACTGAGCATAAAATATGATTCTGCATGTTGAAAATTTACTCTTGAATTCCTGGCACAGACATGCTTGAAGTTTACACTACGAAGAATACTGCAAATATGTGAATTTTCAGCAACATTTCTTCTAGTACAGGTGCTTATAAGGTATTTGAAAAGATCCATTGGATATTCATAGTATCATTGCTGCTGATGATGTTGATGATGATGATGATTATAATAATAATTGTCTCCATTTATTTCTTTGAAAGTACTTTTTTTGTGTTCTGCCCAGATCTGCTGAACAAGAATGCAAGCATGCTCTGGCATGCTTAACATCAGGCCCAGAGTCTGTTAGAATGAAGGAAGGAAGTATAAAACTCCTCTTGACTTCAAGGGATGAGGAGACTATTTCCACAGTACACAAAAATATCTCTGACAACAATAGCAGCAGTCATTCCTTTTATCATCAGCGACATCATAAAATGTTCTTCTGTAAAATACTGGGTAATGGTATTGCAGCTTTTGACCTTCATCGGGGAAACTCTCATTGCCGAGTCTTGATCTTGGGTCTACATTCTCTATCTCCTTTGAGTATGCCTAGATAGTTACTGGAAGCTATCGCCCCGTGATTGCTTTGAATATGAGACAGCTGCACTTTTGCTAATAGCTCTGCCCTGTGCTGTATTTCCTTCATGTGTAGTTTTTCCTATGCGGAATTATTATCAGCAAGAAATCCGGCCTCACTGTCTCACATGGATTGCATTTGCCTGCTCAGGTTTCATGGCCATCTTTCAATAAGAATTTTTTTTTTGCCTGTTATCTCATGTTCTGTTGTGTTCAAAAGATTCTAATAGCAGTTGCAGGAAAGCCACACTGGAATTTTAGATAATCACTAATTACTTTCTATGAAGCATGTCTAAATTACTACAAAATATTTCTTCACAGTGCAACCTACTTAGATTCTAGCTCTGTGAGGATTTACTTCTGTGCTAATTTATGCC
The DNA here is from genome assembly GCF_036250125.1 of Pseudopipra pipra. Lineage (NCBI taxonomy): Eukaryota > Metazoa > Chordata > Aves > Passeriformes > Pipridae > Pseudopipra > Pseudopipra pipra. The sequence goes on from NC_087553.1 coordinate 22,444,193, forward strand.
TGGTGGTTTGAAGTTTCTCAATTAAAAAAAATAAAAATAAACAATCAAGCCTATCTTAAGTATTTCCAGAAGGGCACTGAGAAACAAAGGAACTTTAAAACATTATTATTCATCTTTTTTTCTTCTTTAACATTAAAAGAACTAATTCCTGAGGGACTGGTTAAGTACTTGCTTAACTCCAGCTAAGTTGCTGTCAGACCTGGCCTTAGCATATGAAGTAAAGAAGACAGAGACAGATGTGGTGTCACTATTAAATGACGATACAGAGTAGCACAATAAAAATAAAAATAAAACTTATAGGCAGCAAAAAAAAAGCAGAGCTGTATTTTCCTGATTACCTCTGCAACTGTGAGCTTGACAAAATAATATATCACATAGGTCTTTATCGAATGTGGAAAAGAGACAGCACTCACATGAAAAGAGCAGTGGAAACCTCCTGAAGCATCTTTCCATCTTTCCGTCCTCAGGTATCAGAATGTTACCTTGTTATAGATCATCAGGTCATACTTCATTTGTTAAAAAGATGATGCCAGACACTGCATAGTAGAAGCCCTGAGATTAGCTCTATTGTTTAGAGCATGGTGTTAATAGTGCCAAGGTGTTAATGTGGATTTGATCCCCTCAGAGGCCATTAAGAGTTGGACTTGATGATCCGTGTGGGTCCCTTCCAACTCAGGATACCCTGTGAAGCCATTTTCACTATGTGTAAATCTTAATGGACATTTAAACTCTAGGGAAGATACTAAATCTTCACTATACTTGCCTTGTACAAGAATCTGTTATGACTAAAAAGCCTCAACCCCAGCTTTACAATCTCTGAGTTTTAGCTGTGAAACCCGTGGCTAAGCCACATTGGCAGAACATGAAAATCAAAGAGTAATATGCCCATTATAAGCTTTTCAGCAAAATTATTCTTTTTAATTTTCTTTTATTTTTGCAGTAATACTTCAGAAAAGTCATGGACTCTTCTTCCTGCTTCTGACTTTTGATGTTCTTTTTTTAGTCAACAGGTCTGTGCCTATAAATGGCAGGAGAAGCTCAGCTGTCCACTGTGCCAATCCAGACCAGAAACCTTGGCAGCCCCTCCAGTGTTACTGGCAAACACAGAGTTTCTCATCATTTTGTTTTGTGGAGAAAAGCTGGAAAAGATGATGTCAGTGTACCCCAAAGACTCCAAGAACCCACATCAACTCAAAAGGTGTAAAGAGCAAAGCAGGATTTATAAGGTAACCACATCATTTTAGTGTGTATCTTTTTGATTTGCAGGAGTGACAGATGGAGTTAGACAGAGTTTGCATATGAGACTCAGACTGACTGATTTCACAGACACAGGAGAATCCAGTGTTTCTGGTTTCTGGCTGGTATGTACTTGGCAGGACTCTGCATTGACACAGTCACTGTTTTCTTTGGGCAGGTGAGGAGCCCTAACTAAGACTTGCTGTTTTCCTGGGGCTGATCTCACACAGCTATCAGCTGGTTCGCAGCGCCGGCATTCGGGAAGGCAACACTAAGGGACGTTTTTCTTCCAGTGGTAGCAAAGTGCTTTGGCTCACATTCCTGCTGTCCCAGGGGGGTGGTTATAAAGCACTTGCATTCTTTGTTTCTTGTTCAGATAGCCCCTGGCATCGACTCGAATACCCTCCAGGGCAGGATGAGCTGCTGTGCCCCCCCTTCTCAGATGCACAACAGCATGTTTAGAGGCAGTCAGGGTAATGAGTAACATGGCACTAGCTGTATCTGTGGGAAAAGTCAGCTGCCTTTCCGGGGGGAGTTTCCCAGGGATTTCTTCGTTTCAAATGCAAGTACTAATGCGTAAATGGAAATGACAGGGAGAGCAAAACTAAACATCAATGCACACTGCTGAATATAACAGAGGGAGCCACGAAGAACATCTTTAAATTCAGAAGATTAAAACCTTTGGAATAAGGGTAATTCCATGGTGGAAAACCTATTTTATCTTACCTTCTGTTGAGAGGAGTAAAATTACATTGCAGTTTTCATTGCACAGTTAGGGACTAGTAGCCTTTATGCACTGTACAACTTATGGGATTGGAGAGGAAAAGGTGCTTTCTCTTTCCTGAGGTTGCAGAAAATAATTTTGAAACAAATTATTTTGAAAAAAGTTAACGAACTAACTTCCTGACATCAAGCACATCTCTCCAAAAAAGACATGTGCCAGCAGAAAGCTAGCTATCTCAGAGGCTAGAGTAGGTCACAAAGACATATAGCTTATATAGATTTGCAGATGAAATATGTAATGAATCTTGTCCACAGAATCATTAGATGTTATGAAACAGTTTTGAGATGCCTTTTTTGGAAACTTAATTTTTAAGTTTAGGGATCATGTGAGCATTCTTTGTTGGCCATAATGACTCATTGGAGGGTTGGGATTTTAAGAAAGTGTGACTGAAATCTGTGTCCATCAGTCTCTTTGCTTGCCTCACTGCCTTGAGCAAGCTGCTGATCTTACCAGAGTCAGCAAAAGGGCAAAGTATCTTGAAGTTACAAAGGTCTGACAAGTTTCACTTCTGACAACTTTTGGCAGCTGTAAAAAAAAGCAAGCATCAAATTAATACTATCACTGAGGCAAAAGCTTTGGCGCAAGCACAGGAGACTTCATCATGGGCTGAAATAACCACAGTTATAGACCTGAATTGAGGTCATATGGGAGGGAGTTTGGGGTGGGCAGAGGAGTAGCTGAGATAATTATGGTAGGGGCAGGCAGAAAGATGAACAAATGTAGAATGTAAGTAAGTAGAAAACCAGTCATCATTAGTTCTGTCGTTATCATAACTGCTTTCTTTTTAACACAGATTAGAATTCCAAATAGTCACAAACCTCTGGGAGCTGCAGAATAAAGTAAGACACCAGGTTTCATAACACTTCTGATAAGTACCAAGAGATCTGCTAAAATTGCAGTATTAGAACTCTTCTTACCTTCCTATAGGTCAACCAAATGCTGAGTGGTACTATTGACCTCATTAAAAGCACTTTTAATAAGCAGTCCCTATGCTTAGTGTAAGGACCTCATTAAAGAAAACACAGCTTACTAGTATGAGGGCTCATTGCTACCAGATTTGTCAGCAGGAACAGGACATTTACTTGTAATCTGTGACCCAAACACACCTTATCTTTTGGAGATGAGAGAAAGAACAAATTGAAATGCCAGTGATGTGTAAGAGGCATTTCAGATACACCCCAAATTGAGTTTCTGACATTGAAAATATTTAAGGCAGAATGCATTAGAATAAGTATCTATTGTTTTCTTTACTAACATGGATCCCACTTGTGGAGGACTTGTTGCTGCTTTTGACTGAAAATTAATATGTTGATACAAAATCCCACCAAGGATGTGTGGAATTTTTATTCTTTTATTCTACAATAGATATATTGTAGAATATATCTACCAAATATTTCTGAGCAGCCTGGGAAGAGAGTCAGCTGCTTATAATGCAAGGAGGATCTCTCAGATGTAACCCTTGTTTTTCAGAGTCTTGGTAGAAGTGTTTTTTTTCTCCAGTAATTTTTTTCATTCTTGCGAAAGGAAGTGCTCTTCCAGCATGATGGTTATGTAGGTTTGATTGCCATAATGCTGAGCTGCCCTTCTGTGGGACCCTGCAGAAGCAATTAAGTGGTAGGTGCCTGGTGGTAGCTGTGCTACCAGGGGACTAAAACCTCCCCAAAGTAAATGTTCTGACCTGTTGGATGAACCCATTTAACTGGCACCTGTTTGCCCAACATCTACTGTCAGTTTTTTATCCTTGTGGTGCCCTCTCATCATTGCAAATGCTTGTTCCTCGTATCTCTCCAGCTTTTGACTATCTTCTTGCTATGTTCTTTGGCTTGGTCTGCCCCCATATTCTTCCATCCCTCTCCCTGGCACACATGAACTTCTGGCTGTGTCCCTTCTTGGTACTGCTGTCTAAGTGTTTCTTTGTGTTCTCCAGACCAAATATTAACTTGCTTGTACTTTGTTCTGGTGTACCGTAATCCTAACCTGTCTACCCTCATCCTGCCTATGCCTTCCCAGTACTGAGGATCATGACTATGTCTAAAGGCAGGGGTGTCCTCTGTACGTAAGTAGATGTGTAACTGATCAAGCTGTTATTTGCCCCATCCTTTTTTCTACTGTTTATTATTGAATTTATCATCTTCCAGGCATTATTTCTTCCTCAGCTCCCTGATCTGTGACAATAGCCCAGACTACCTCCAGTAACAATTCAGGCTAAACTAGCTGATTTTGTACTGAGGTAGACTATAAATACTCATACAACCTCATAATGCAGGTTGGCTACAAAAACAGGAGAAGACCCATAATGAAGAGCTAGTAGGTAGAAAAATCTTAATCCACTACAAGGTACTTGTATGTCTATATTATTGTATACGTATTATAGACAGTCTTAGAGCCTAAGGCCGGAACTACAAAATATTTCAAAGGGAAGCAAAGTTCCAATCTATCTCTTAAATGCCAACCTGTGTGACTTCCTGAAAGACACATGGAATCTGTGATGGAGCAGGAAACTGAATTAAGCTTCCTCAGTAACAAGTCTAAATTGTATTTTTTTTTCAAAATTGGAAGTCAAGTTAGAAAAACAATTTGCAACTAAGCACTGCATAGCAGCGGAATAGGAAAGAAAAGTTTAGGTTTATTTAAAGTATAGCAACTTCTGTGAACTGCAGGTGTTACAGATTAACACTTTAATGGGAGCCACATTCATTGCATCCTTGATGTCTGACTCCAAACTCAGGTTAAGAGACAAAATTATTTTGACATCCGAGGACGACATAATGTTCTTTCTGAATATAGATCAAGTTGTCTGTGACATGTAAATGAAACTCTTCTGAGTAATTTTTTTTTAAGAAATGTGATCAAAAAGAAAAGGTAGAGAATTTTTCGTGCTTATGTGCTATCCTGGGAGTCCAATTCTAATTACAGAGTCTCTTTGGACAATGGCAATGTTTTAGTCTTGTTTTACTGAAACACTTAAGCGTATACGTAGATATAGCTGTTTTCAGAACATCATGTAAGTAAAACCTAGATCATAATACTTTTCTTTCCCCTGGTGCTAACTGTGATTTCTATTCATTAATTCTGCCAGCCCTGTCTGGTCTAGTTTTTGGAAGATGTTTACATATATATTCATTTACCTTGCTATTAGTGTACACTGTTTTTTCCCTTTTCTGCTTAAATATGTGCCACAGACCTGCTGTGCATCTGACAAAATATTTCTAAGGCGGACTCACACTACTTCTATGAATTTCAATTTTTCTATTTTTCTTTTCAGTCTCTTCTTTCATTTAAAGAAAAATCATTCTGTACTCTGAAGTTTTGTGTTGGAGGCAGCTATCCTAAACTCTATAAGGAAGCAAAAGATGACATGTCAGGCAAATGAACCCAGACTCTGCTTCTTTCAACAAACAGGACATTCCCTTAACGGTACTGTCACTTCACAGAATCACAGTATCATGGAATTGTTTAGGTTGGAAAACACCTCTAAGATCATTGAGTCTTCGGATGAAGAGGGCATGGGCTATCTAAGGTACATACCTGCAATTTATTTAACATTCTGCTGCTGTTATGCAAATCTTCTTTCACTTTCTGCATATGCAAACAGGCAAGTTTGGGAGGTGAACACCATTTTACAAATGACTGAGGATAACTTCTGTGAATCCATGGGAATGTTCCTCATTTACAGGAGACAGACTCCACAAGGAAACAGCTAAGGAAGGTCAGCCAATATCACCAGTCCTAAATGCTCTTTGAATATCTTACAGCTGAATTTTGGGAGCATTTTGTGCATTTAGATTTCATAAGCATTGTTTTTTTCTTCTCTTGTTTGAAAGCTAGCTACGATGATAAGAAACCAGATTATGAGACTTATAAAATCTTGAAACTGGGCAGTGCAATATTCAGCCTTAATGTCACTCTTTTGACTGAGGACAAGGCAGCTTTTATGTAAAAATAAATAAATAAATAAAATAATCAGATACCGGGAAAAATGTGTCTGATAGGAGAATTAGAAGCAAGAAGCCTCAGGATAGCCATCATCTCTGAAGAATTTGGTTCTTGTTCCAGCTTAGCTCAAGCAAAATCAATGTGAGGATTTGTCTCAATTCCAATTAGTCCACATCATAGATCAGTATATCTGGAAAGCCCTAAAAAGATCTGAGCAGATATTTCAGGAGGCTGAGCAGCCCCTATTTCTGTTCAGTTAAATGTCAGCTGATCATACCTGGCACTTTGCAAGAATTGGTTCCCTGAAAAAGATGAAGGCTGACTGACAGAGAAGTAGACAGTGAGAGATGCAAGTAGCTGAATCTGTTAAATGTTTCTGAGCATCATTAAAAATAAGGGTGGCCGAGGAATGTAAACGTAAAAGACACGTAGGTCAAAACTTCAAGTGTGATTTTGGTGCAGCATCTCTGGCTACATTAGTTGGATATGGTCCAAAACAGAAGAATTTGAAAAGTATTTACAACATCCAGAACACATTTTGACATCTGTTCATTTGGATGTTTTAGTTTTGCACTGAGGGGATGAGGGCAGAATAATTCCTGCTTGAACTTTGCTCACTAGAAAAGTAAAGTCATTGTTTTTGCAAAAGAGAAAGAGAACAACTTTGAGTCTGTTCTGACCAAGTTCATACCAAAGGTGCTGAACTCTTCTCTGTAAAGAGATATATAGCAGAGATCATTTTGTACTGCATGCTGATATTTCCTCCAAATTAACTTAAACTGGCATTCTGCCTCAAAAACTGAAAAATATTAAACTTGACACTCTGTTTGTTCTCAGTTCAGAATGTCTACAGCTACCCCTTTTGTGACTTCCCTGTTGCTGCTGGGTTTCCACTTAGATTGTTTAGATGTCCTTTCTCACTATTCTCAAAATATCTGCTGGCCCCCAAGTGACTCCCACACTGTGATTCATGGGCCTCTTTCATCAGGAGACAAACTAATGGTCTCCTTCGACACATGCTGGATGTGTTCTGCACAGCTCCAGGGTTTCTGCTGCTGCTAATGAGATTTTTCTGGAGGGTTGTGAAAGATCATTAAGGAGTGGTTTCTGAAAGCCCAATGTTAGTTTTTCAGTGTTTAACCAGGGTTGCCTCCTCACTGCTCAATGCTAATAATGGCAGAATGGTTGCTTTGGTAGCAGGGTGGTCAAGGATCATCTCACTGGTGTCAACAAACAGGTCCACCTGCTATACTGGGTGTTTTTGAACTTTTGGAGTGATGGAAAAAGGAGAAATACTTGCTGCCTTATAGCAAGGTGAATTGTGGAGCTGAGTGGTAAGGGAAAGACTTGCCAGAAGCTAATGGCGTAACCTGGCTGCGCCTACAGGGAATTCCTACCTTAGTGAGGTATCCAGTCCACTGAAGGGAACAGAGAGAATTATCAGAGATACTTACTTTGAGAGAAATCCCTGTCCTCGAACAGAAACAGGATGGTACTAGGTGGTGATGGGCTGAGGAAAACCTGATGGCAGGACCTGGCACCCACCCCACAGCTCAAAGCTGGAAAACTCACTGGATTGGAAACAGGACCACTCTCTAGCTGTGCCTCAGTTTTCCCACTCATGGGGTGGTCTGGGTTTGTGTTGTCCACAGTGTTGGTGCTGGGAAATGCCATCCCAGGCTCTCCTTGGGAGACAGCCCTGTTGGCTACTGACTGTGGGGTTGGTTAGGGAATAGGAATCATGGAGAACAGAACACTGAGATAGGAATTGTGGAGAGTGCTAGAAAAACTATGAGGCAGAGGACACATGAGAGTTCGGGGAAGAAAAAGCTCCCTGAGATGCTATTTGTTAGTACTGTCAGAAAGGATTCAAGAAGGTTGTAGATAAATACTTGACCAAAAGAAAAGGCAGAAGTAGTCCAGGGGGACAGAAAAATGCATGACTGAAAGTGCTTCAGTTGCTCTAGACAACACCCATTACCTAGAGTCCAGAGCTGACTCATGCCTTAGGTTTCCCTCCTTGTTACTTTGGAAGATAGCATGAAAAACCTTAATTCAGGGAACTGGAAATGCTGAGATACAAGGTTTAAACACCACTGAGCTAGCTGAAGTACTGAAGAAAGTCATTGGATGACTGTTTCCAGGACTTCCTTTTATCTAGAAAGGAGAAAGGCTGAAAGGCATCACTGATGGGGGGATGCTTCATAGCTTTTGCAAGAACAGGAGAAAAGATGACCCTGATGGGGGCACTGTGCCTTTGAAAGGATCTTGACAGGAAAAAATGCATTTAAGATGAAGCTTAAGTTCCGACATACTGATCTGTTAAGCTTCAAAAACAGGTGTGCGGGTCACGGAGCTTTACCAGAACAGTGACAGAACTGTCCAAAGGCTCAGTGCTAAGGGATTTCCAAATACCACATATGAAACAAAATAGAGATACGTCCTTTTTTGTGAAGTGCAGCAGCTAAAATCACTACAGAGCTAAAACACTGAGATCGTACATAAAAGCTACAACAAGTTTGAATTCTGCTCCACTTTACATGAAGTGACGGGCAAAAGCTGATAAAAATTGTATCGTAGCTGTATTTTTGACAATAGTCTGTTGTCAAACATTAAATGCTTCTAAAATTTTAACTGAAGAGGTGGCCAATTATAAAATTGTAATAAAGACACGTGTATTTTCTGATATTAAAAATAAAATGAATGAGCGTCTATAGTTTTTACCTAAAAATACAAAAAAAAGCAGGTGAAGCATCTCAAGAGGATCCAGGGTCAGAGAGCTACTTTTTACAGTTTCTGGGAAATAATGATGTTCCTGTTAAGAGATTCTAGTTGGTGATTATCTATTAACAGGGATAAGTGTATGAACAATTATGCTGACAATGGCAGGAGGCCAGAATGGTTACACGTGAGGATGTCTTTAGGGCACAGAGAAGCTCTGAGTATAGGTTAGAGTTGAAGGATCCCAAATGCCCTGCCATTACTGGTCTTGAGACTACTTTCTCTCCTCCTGTAAATCCAAACTATCCTGGAAGGGTTTTAAATTCAGGTGGGCAGAACTGCTGAGAGAAAGGCTATATTCATGTCAGCCAAGGGAGGAGTAAGTCTCTTCTTTGAGATTTATGTCTGCACATAAGGCAAATTATCATTAAAATAGAAACACTTTCCATCACTTAGAGATCTGTTTTCTTGCTGACATCAAATATTTTCTTGTCTACTTGCTGTGCCCTCTCTGTTTCTGGCCTGAATTTCTCAGGGCACTTACATTTGCCTAAATTTAATTCTTGCCTTAGGGTATGGTTTTGGCAAACTGACAGTTGGCATGTGTTGGGAACTCAGGGCATTTCCCTGGGAAACATACTCTACAATAAAATCTGTTCCACACTGATAACATTTAGATCTGAGGAAAAACAACAGAAAAGTATGGCCAAGGGCCTTTGGCAACTTCAGAGAGAGCCAGAGCTCCTGCCTACAGCTGCTCAAAAAAGCCTAAATTAACTAGAAAAAAGAGAGTTTTTCTGCAAGCCTTTAGCCTTGGAGGAAAGCTAAAGCAGTAAGATATGCACAGGTAGTTTGAAATCATCACCTACAAGCCTGCAAGGACAGAAAAGGTAGAAAGTGAGGCAGTTGCCGTGTGGAAACTCATCTTTAGCCTGGCTATGTGAATCAGCAATTTGGAAGTGCTGCTGTGTGTATATACACACAATAGACTCGGGATGAAAATATAAGGGGCAAAGAGAGGGACTGGAAAAGCTGAATTGTTCGTGGGCTCTTTCATATACCTCCATGAGAAGGCAAAGCTGTGTCTGCCTTCAGCAAGTCTTCCTGTAAATGGCAGACCAAAGGCGGTCTGATTACCCACGAAAAAACTTTTTAGATTGATGTCTAAAGGTGTGAAGGTCAATTGACTTTTCCTCTTTAGAAATTACGCCCTTCATGTTTCTCTCCTGTCTGGATACTAACAGTATCTTTCTCTTCAAGACTATCAACAGCAGTTTAAACGAGCTTAAAATATTTCAGATGAGTGTTCCTCTGGTAATTTAGCTGAAATCAGACACCGAGTTCAAAAGTTAGGGATGCTAGATGCATGCAGAGAATAAACAAGCTGACACGCAGAATATGATTGCATAAGTATGGTTGTTTTTTCACTTCAGAAAGCAGCCTAAAATCTGCTTGTTGGCAGATGAAGGACAGACTGTGATTGTCACCACTGCTGCTCAGGATGAAATCCTGGAAAAGGTAAGTGTGGCTGTTAGACTAAGAACCCTATGACAATACAGAGCCTGTTTCTTTCGCCAGCATAGGACTCAGCTTGCAGAGGTGAGATATATGTACCAGGCTGATGATTCCTAAAGTTATATAGAAAAAACCCCATGACTACAAGTTACACACATTGTTTACTAGTAGAAAATTTGAGAAAGGGGCTAAAGATACATTTATACAGGGCTTAAAATCAGTGATACTAAAGAAACACACCTGGTGCTTTCTATCTTCATCTCTGAAGCAGTCTTCCTTTCACTTGCTGCCCTTTCATCATCAGCTAAACTGTGTTTCTCTGTTCCCTGTGTTTAGATATCACAAATCTTTGAGAGTCTGATGAGGTTTTCTGCTGATCAATGATCTGTGAGTAGGGAGCTCAACTGAGGATACCATGAACAATTCAATTATTTTCAAATTATTTAATACCAGTCTCTTAAGACAAGAGAAAGGCTGTGTGCATTTCCAGTCCAAACTGCCTGTCAGTTGAATAGTTAAGGATATGTTTTAGGCCAATGGTGGTTAATGGGTAAAACTAATTGGAAGTAAAATTTAGGCCATGGCTAAATGACAATAGGTGTAAGAATTGCATGCCTGAAAAATCAGGACTTTAGTGCTGACATTAAACAAACAGATTCTTTAGAATTCCTCAACTAAATCAATGTCTAGTCATCCTGTATCTTTATGTTAATTGATTTGGAGAAAATATGACCTTCTTTCCCTATAAGCTTACTCTTCCTTAAAGACAGAGATAGTTCAAAAATAAGAAAAATAAGAAAATAAGAATAAGAAAAATTCCTGGGTTTTTGATGCCTGTTCGTTTTGCTAGATTCAGCTTATTGAGTTCTGAATACAGTTTAGAAGTTGTAACGAAATTTTTTTTTGTAAGAGTATTTTTGAAAACACCGTGTAATTTGAAAGGCTGAAAAGTTTAACAAGCTAAGCTGGTAAAGTCATGGTTCCATGGAGAAAAACAATGAAAAATATATAATAAATCTGAACCATCTCTTTGAGGCAGAAGCTGGTCCCAAAAGTCCTATGACTATTGCCCAGAAGTGGCACTCAGTTCCCCATGATCGCTTTTTCTAAGGCTTTGCACAGTAGTGTGGGGAGTGGCTGCTCATTGAGGGCTGCCAAATTACTTCTAAACTGCGTCATGGGATCTTTCTTTCAACTAAAGAATTTTAGCACTTCATGGGAGTGGGCTTCCTCATGGCCTGTGGATGGGGCTCGCTGCCCAGGCAGCACCAGCCTGCCACATATCTCAGTGCTTTTCCAGAGATTACTGCTTTTCTCTGGGGAATGAGTTGAGCATTCGTATTGTTTCTTTCCCTCAAAAAGCACAAAATGACCCCCTTGGGCACAGTGGGAGTCAAATGCCCATGTTTGTTAGCAGCGTACAACAGCATGAGGCCAGGCTGTACATATGTGCAGCTATATACTGTTGGCTTTTGAATGGAAAATATAATAAAGCTGATGGGGAGGCAGAAGAGACTAGTTGAAGGAACATCACCCCATTACTCTAGGCTTCAAGTGACTTATCAAAATCAAATGCAATCATGTGAGCATAGTGTGTGTGAATTCACATTATGCAGACATAGAAATACATCAGCTACACAAATGATCTTATAAGTCTCTGTAACTGCTAGGAAAGTGTCTGGATGACAAAGCCCCTCACATGTGTCTGAGTTTTGCCCAGGGGACCACAGACTGACTAATGAACTTGTCAGTAAGGCTGGCAGTGCTTTACAATTACAGCAGAGCGAGAGTTCCTATCCAGAATGCTGTAATGAGCATATTTTGTGTTGGGTGTGTGTTTGGCATAATACCTGCAAGGATTGCTCCTTTTATTTCCATGCCCTTTGCAGGCCTTTCTATTGATCAAAAATCTTGTATCTATAAAAGTACCCAGCAGTCAGGCCCTATTAGATTTTTTCTCTTGCAAAATAATTTTATAGATGAAGACAGTTCAGGCTGCATTGGGGGTTGAAGGGTGTGGACCCTTCACCTTGCAAATTGTTTATCTGATGTTGGTTGCTGCATTTCAAATCAAATGTCGTGTTCTCAGTCTTGTCTGTAAGTTTTATACCATACTTCCCTCCCATGCCCAGGGTAGACCGATGAATCTCCATCTCCAATATCCTTCTGCTGTCTAGAAAATCATAATTTATTTTACCACTTGTGAGACAAATCTCTATTTAGCAGCTGTTCCCTGAAAAAAATCAACTGTTTTGTCAACAATTCAATGACAGAAGTCTTTTCTTGGGACCAAAGTCCTTGATTTAAACACTTTCAAAGACCTATTCTGAAGACAGTGGAGATTCTGTGGTACATAACTCATGTGGTCCATTTTTCTATGAGAGGGGGAAAGCAAAGCAAAATTAGTTTATTTGATACACATTACGAGAAAAAGTAGACTTTGTAAGGAAGCACTGCAGCTGGCAAGTATCTAGTCATTGCCATTCAACAGAGGTACCCTATGTTTTCAACACTGCTGTCCTGTGCTGATGGGTTCAAAGGTCCAGTGGCACCTTAATCATAGGAACCAGTGGGCAGCCACTGGTAGGGGAAGGCAGACGACACTTCAGAGCCTGTCTCTGTTGAAGCTAGAATGAAGCCGAATCCCTGCTCAGAAAAGCTATTTATTCTGTGTTCATTATGGAACTGAATCACAAAACTCTACCCCTGGGTCCCTGTTGTTGCCTGAAATCAGTGAGTCGCCAGGGGAAGTCCTGTCTCTCATGACAACTGCCATCTCAGTTGGCACACTGCAAATTGAACCAGAGAATCACTGCCCCTAAAACCACAAGTTATCACAGCTTGTGTTGGCACATCAGCACCATGCAGGTCCGTGTCTGGGGAGAAGCTATGTGCTGTATAATTCCCCTCTGAGCCAGGGGTTGCAGGAATCTACAAGGAAATGTTTTATTTCACACGGTGTCAGGGAAGCTGGGAAAATAGTTGGGAAAAGGTCAGCTCTGAAAAAAAGCTTTACAGTCTCAGCCTTGCAAATGTTGAAGAAACTGCACAGTCTGAAGCACTGAATTGTCAGAAATTCATGTGTACTTTTAAAGGTGCTGGCTCTGTGGGAGACATGTGTTCATTTGGCTGGTCACTGCACAGCCTGCAGCATGTTTGAACTCCTGGTCTGAAGTGTCCTGCAGGTACCTGGATAGAAGGACTGCACTGAAAAACGTCAGTCCTTTCTAAAATAGGAAAAAAAGGAAGCACTGTGGGAGAAATTATGATTAAAAATAGAGTGCTTGCCCCTTTGGTACAAAATACAGGAAAAAATAAAATTCAACACTTCCAGTTTTTCTGCATCTCTGGCTGACAGAGATGTCACTTGTCTTGCTGCTAAAACAAAGGCAACTTCCACATTTTTTTTTAGTTCACTTCATTAAATTCCATGGTTCATAATAGAATTAAATTTGTCCCTAAAAACTGGTTCGTCCTGAGAATCTGCTGTAACTAATAATGCATTTATAGTCACGTTACTTGTCTTAAAATGTAAATGAGATTGGGGGATTTCATTGTGAAGCTTTTTCCAATGAAAAGTGGTTTTGGATCAAACAAGGATTTTTAAATAATAATAACAACAACAACAACAACAATAATAATAATATCATAATGAGATTGCACTTTTTATAGTTTTTCAGAAGGAAAAAGGGAAGATAACTTTCTTGCAATAAAATATCTGTTTCTTTACAAATATATTTGATCTTAATTTTGAAAATTGAATGTTGTTTTTTTCCTGTAGAGATCTTCAATAATAGCGTTTTGTTTCTTTTCCTTTTATTTCTAAAGCATGCCTGTTAGAAACTTTATAAGTCCCATTAAATGGGTATTATTCCTTCTATGCTTTGAGGAGAATACTACTGTTGGCTCTTTTGTTTCATTAATTCCCCATAGAAACACAAGTTGTACCCAACTTAGGATCATGAAAGACACAGGGATTAGAAACCTATTTAGTCTGACTAAATCCTTTGGAAATTTAAAATGGAAAATATTATCACCATTTGAGTGTTAAATCTACCAAATTTTTGTCTAACCAGTTAATTATTTGCTTGAGAGGATCCCTAAACATTCTTGTGAAAGCAGGGAGCTTTGGCAATGGCGCAATCTCCAAACTGGAAAGGCAAGCACACATTGTCATCCAGTGTGGGGGAAAATGCAAAGCAGCTGAGGAACTTCGAAGGGTTTTTTTATTAGGAAGGTTTGCTGAGAGGACAGGTACCTCTGTGTAATTAGAAGAAACAGCTCAGGAAGAGGGAATTAAGGAAAACTCAAGGGAAGTGATCAAGTACAACCCCTTTGTATAAAAAATGTGTCTAAAGACTAGGCAAAAAGTGTCTCCAGAAGAAGTGTAAGGGAAGAGAGAAGGGAGTACATTGTGAGCCGACTCACGGCCAAATGGCAGGGCAGCGGCAAGCAGATAAACTCTGGCGGTTCGCCTCCTCCTGCCTCTAAAGCAGCAGGACTGGGATGCATCCCACTGTAGTTACTAGTGTTTGTCCAAAGGCCTCCATCATCCAAATGTTTCATTTCCTTCATTTGACAGCAAGAACCTGCCAGACTCTGGTGTTTTGGACTGGCTGCTGAGGCTGGGAAGGAATGTTATTTTTTAATGGGAGCATTAAGCAGTGTGGTGGGGGGAGGTGATAACTTTGCAGGATAAAGTAGGAAAGGGTAGATCCTTTCTCCTAAAAAAAACATCTGTGCTGTCAGATGTAAATAGAATGGATAAATTCTCTGCTTAGTGGGAGACATCTGACTTTGTAAGATGCCCTCCATGACTCCTCAATCAGCAAAAAAATTTATGTAAAATGTGATAGCAAGGAGTCCCAGGGAGCCCGGGATTGAGAAGCAACCACTCAAATATCCTTAAAAGTGTTAAAGTTGCCTGGCACTACTGTGGTTTTAGATGATCTTCTAGATTTTTTTTTTAAGTGACTATTTTCTTCTATCTAAAATGGGGTGTTAGTAGCTAGTTTTAATTTACTATGGCTACCTTGACTTGTCCAGCCATCAAGGTGAGGGTCAAGCAGACTCTGAAGGAAGGATCTTCTTTGGCCAGATGGTGAAGGGCATGGGTGTGGAAGCCAAAGGACAGAAGAAAGAGCAGAAGGATACATGATCAATTAAAATAAGAAGTGTGAGGACATCTTGCCACAGTAATTTACCTCTCTCTCACAGCAAATCTTCCAGTCACCTCTGCAGGACACATGATGTCTAAAAGCTGTGAAGTAAAAATAATTATCCTATCCAACTTTTTATAGAAGTCAGTTTGAAGTATTTTCTGTTCAAAATTAAATTAGAGGCAGGCTTTTCAAAACAGCTGAACTACTGAACGTCTCAGTATGATGTTGCCACACACATGCATGTGTTTTCAGCATGCAGCTGGCATTATTCCCATCCTTCCTGAAACCAATGGCCTATTTCTGGGTATTTTTTCCCTTCAAAATCCCACCTTGATTCACTGCAGTGTTTTGAATTTCCAATTAATACAACAAGCTTTGACAGGTGTAACATCCTTCTTACATATCTTTCATCAGAATGTGATACAGGACTAGCAGGAGACGTGTAAGGGAGGGGGGAGGAAAGTAAGGGAATACATCATTATCTTCTCTGTATGTGCTTTTCAGCTTTATGTATTGTGTGGTTCTGTGTCTAAATATCAATCTGCACGCTCAGAAATACAGACTGACAGAAATATGTATCTTGCAACTCATTTTCTTCCCTCTCCACTTCTGGGATGATAGAAGGATTTCAGGTGTGTGAAGGCCTCCTTGAGAAAACAAAACAAAGTACCAGGGTATAGTTTTTGAAATGGAAATGCACTCAACAGCAGGCAGAAACCCAACTTCCTTTGCTCTGCAGTTTCCAACACAGGAAATCAAAGTTCTGGATTCAGGGTGTCCTTGTGTGCTAGCATAGCAGGAGTATGATGTATTTCAAGACTACAATTTTGGTTTTAATTTTTTTTTTTTAAATTCCTATATGTTTTCCCCTCTCTGTTAGGCAGATGATGGTTCTTTCAGGGCTATGGAGGGTCATTGGTATTCCTGGAAATGGATTCACAGGGGCAGAATAAAAATGGGATGTAGCTCTCTCTTTTCCTACTAGTGCTGCCTGACGAAATACATGTGCTCCTGATCATGAGACAGGAGAGGTATCACACTGCTATGCAGCCAAAACCTCCACACTGGGGCCACATCTGGTCCAGTTTGTCAATTGCTCATATTTTAAAGAAAATAATTTTTTTATTTTTTAGATACATCACTGCAGACGAGAAAAGCTGGATTATGTCTGGATTTTTGCAGTAGGATATCCTCTCTGCTCCTTTGTTGAGACAGAGTAGAAATATTATCCCCTTTTTTGTCTTCCCACTCTGCCCCAGATCTCAGACTAAGTAGGTACTTAACAGAAGCAATTAATGTTTAACTGCTAATGAGTTCTGTTGACCAAAGAGATTATTGAACAAAACATGTCTTACTTGATAATAGTTTTTAAACAAAAACCCAGTGCATGACAATCTTCTATGTTTCTGAAATATTTGTGAAATTTCAGGAAAAAAATATGAAAAGTCACTATATATTCAATTTTTTAACTTACCGAGGCTGAACCAGGGCAAGGAGAGTGCAGGAAAGGGAGAACACTTGCTCTTTCCTTACAATCCAAAAGTCACCACTGATAGAGGTAATTACTGGGAGAGTCTTTTCTGCCTTCTCCATGAGTAAAGATAGCTAAATCAGGCATTAGTCCTTGAGAGGATGCTAGTGAGGAATAAGAACTGATGTTTGGATTGAGATCTCTATAAATGGCAGTTTGTCATTACATGATGTGCATTGTTTAAAATTTTGTATATGCCTCCAGAGGCTGCAAGAATTTGACATTATTTGTAGTAATGAGTGAGCTTTCCAAAGTAGATTATATGAAGTACAATATTTCAGGCTAATTTTGAGCACTATGTTTACTTTGGAAACTCTTTAAATCCACTCTAAAATGGTTGAACTAGATCTGTCTGATGAAGCATTTTAGGCTTTCTGAAACAGAATTACATGAGAACTTGCTTTTACAAAAAGTCAACAAAAATATTTTGCCCTTCACAGATGCTTTTACTCAGCACCTTCTTTCAGGAGAAATCATCCCAGGAAGTCAGCATTACTTTTTAAGTGAGATCCTCAGAAAAAAAGAGTGTTTCTGGTTACAGTGTTACACTGCCAACAATGACTGATGGCTCAACAGGTCACTAAACCAGGGACTCCAGATGAAGGCACTGGGACTGCTGAACTTCCTTGGCAGCTTAGAAGAACTGTTCCTTTCCATTTCCAGGTTGCATAACTTTTTCCTTTTTTTCTTTTCTACCTCCTCTACCCTTAACTCAATAAAGGTTAAGCGAGTCCCTTACTGAAAATGATAGGAAATGAAAAAAAGTTAATAATGTAGCTCGGCTTTCGACTTTTCCAAATTGCTTCCTTTTTTCTAGGATGCACCTACTATACCTGATCTCAGCTCATAGGCTCTGTTGGCACTGTGAGGTGGGTAAGAGCACTGCATGGAGGTGGAAAGGAGCCCTGCATTGATGTGCCTGTTGCTCTGGGTGGTGATCAGGATTGCACAGCAGAGGGGTAGAGGCCAGGGCAGCTGGTTCTGCACACCAGGAACAAGGGGTGCAGGCAAAGCCTGTATACATAAAACCCACCTGGTGCCTCCTGGCTGCCAGGCAGGCTTTTGTGAGTGCTGACAGCCTGTCCCCTCACGAGCATCAAATTAATTCAAGCACTAAAATAAATCTCAAATTGAGCCATGGCCGATAAAGAATACACAACATGTCCTTGTTACCTTCTGTGTGTGTCTGACTCCTGTCTCTGTTAGAAGGGCTCCTTAACCAGCTCTCTGTGAGCAAATAGATGGGAAGCAAGCTAATCTAGCAGACTTCTTTACCTCTGGTACCTGAACCACTCTAGGCTGTGACACATGGAGCCTCCCAATGGTGGGATTTACATAACAATTTAATTTTAAAGAAAGAGGACATTTACATTTCTGGCAGTTGTGTAATTAGTGTAGTTCCTTAGCAGACCCACCACTGTTCCTTATGCTTCTTATAGAGAAAGTTAGAAATGACAGGCAGGTTTTAGCAGACAGTGGTTTTTCAGGGTGGAAGTCAAAGACTTTGCTGGAGTAGACAAAAGCTCACCCAAAATAAGACTTTAGCTTCATTCTCTGCCTTTAATCTTATGTGACCTTTGATTCCCTCACATAGTACTTGGATACGCCCTAAAGATGAGCCCAAGGAGCAAGGATATAAATGGGGAATGTGATCAGTGGACTCTTATTTGTGAATTGGCTGCATATTGAACGTACTGATGGGCAGTTCTGTTTGAAGTTGTATTAATTCTATTTTCATCTCAAAGCTTTATGCCTTTATAGCATTAATATAATAAATACAAATACTTCAGAAAAATTGCAGAAAACATTGAGAGAGGAGAAGGAAAGGCCTTGCATATTTTAAAATTTCTTCTAACTTTTTTCTCTTCTTTATGCCAGCACTTTTTCAGGTGTGCTGGACAGGGTGGGAAATATCTACAACTCAAACCTTGTAGGAGGGTAAGGGAGGAATGAGAATTAAAGCAATAAGGCAGAAAAAGTATCTACTCTAATTCTGAGAAATTACCTAAATTACAAGAGCTACACCTTTGCTTTCAGCCTGCAGTGGATTTACCTTCTCTGAAGTCAGGGCAGTGAGTCCTGACAAGCACCAAGCCCCGTGGAGAAGAGTAGACATTTTATGCTTCAGAAACCTGTGACCATGGACATGACGTACACTGAATACTTAGTTCCCTAGTGCTCACTCCAGACTGACTGATGATGAGGTGCTTTGCTGGCCTGGAATGACCACAGATAACAAACAAATACACCTGCATTCAATCCATTTCAATCCATTCGGTCCTGAGAAATTCTTTTGGGGAGGCTAATGAGAAAACAGAGTAGTGTCTTTGTGTGTAAATGCTTTTGTCATATCTCAAGTTGACAAACTCCCCTTGATTTATACCCAAGTCATGGTTCAGACTATCCCAAACTATCCTTGCCATCTGATTCCATTGAAAGAATTATAGGATGGAGTGTAAAGTTTGGCTACAGATGAGCCAGGTTTCTCTCTGCTGTTCCTGCTTTTATGTTTTTTTCTTCACCCTTTTTTTTTTTAATTGAATTCTATGGTGAGATTGTGTGCCTCTCTGCCTCTTTAATCTTCCACTTTGAATTCATTTACAATGTGATAGACTGAGTTTGTGTTTCAGGATGTGTCAGTGGGACCATGGTAATGCATCTCAAATGGTAAAAATCTGCATCTTAATTGATTACCCATGTTCCTCCTTGGCCACATCCTCTGCAACAAATTCAGCATAAGGGGGCACAAGGAGAAGGGGCTAGGGAGGGGGAAGGAAAGGGAAAAGGCACTGAAGAGTTTTAAAAGGATTTGTGTTAATTCCTTCAAGACGTCCCTATGTGATGTTTCTTAGTCAATAGGAGATTAGATTGAAGAGAGGATAGCCGCTGTTAATCCTCTTCTATCCATTCCCACAATGGGTATTAATATAGGAACAAAACACACACAAACTTGCAGAGGACTTTTTTGTTGTTGTTGTTCTTTTTCCTTTCACTGCTCCTCAAGGAGAGCACTGAAGATCAGAGTCTTCAGTCTCATTTTTACCAGGAAGGTATTAGTCAAGGAGGAATGTTACATGAATTCTGGAATATTATTATCTCAGGTTCCCTCTGCAGTTGCCGACCTTTTGGTCCAGAGCTGTAACCATAACCAGGCAGAATAAGACTTTCTTCTTCCAGCAAGGTTGGAGGTAAAGGGCAGTGATTTAGGGTCTATGTTTCCTTTAAAAGAAGTCATGCAATTCAAATTTTGTCACTATCATGAATCTTCAGGGTTTCTTATAACATTTTGTTTAGGAAGAAATCTCCTTTGCATTCACTCAGAGTCAACGTGAATACTAAGGAATCTTTCTGGTCAGCCAGAGCCAGCTGTGCTGTGAGCCATTGCAATTCCTGTTTGTCCATCTGGCTCATTCCCTTTATTAATGTGTATCAGGCTTATTTACATGCTAGAAAGAAGGGGAAGCACTAGTGATTAATAACTTGCTCCCTCCTCATGCTCTAGTCGCACAATTATAAGTATCTTCATGCCTTGCTTGAAATTACCTTAGAGACCTCCTGTATTCTTGCTGTCTTATGCATCTTCCCCAGAGCAAGAATACATGTTCTAAAATAGGTCACTGTGCACATCTTTTCTTAGATAGCAAACTGGCAGTGAAGAGGGGAGTAAGTGAAGAGGACAGTGAACTGTAGAGAAAGAAGAGTCTTTTTTTTGTTCTTCCATCTCCTATTTTTTTTCCTATTGATAAAAGAAAAAAAGAAAGAGAAATTCATGAAAAATTAATGCAAGATGCAAGCCTGATCTTTAAATAGTCTCTGCTTAAATATGGACATCCTGACTCTTGATGGCAAGTTCCTTATGTTCTGCCAGTATTAACCTTTGAGGAAGACTGAGGTTATAATAATAAGCATTTCTACAGTAACTTCTATCGTAAGATACTGAAGTGATTCACTAGCACTGGTCTAACCTTGGAATAACCTTCTGAATCAGTTAGTTATTAGTTCTACTCTTATACATACAGAAATGCAGTGTTGCAGAGCATTGAAGCAACTTTTCCAAAGTTGTTCATAGCCTGTGGCATAACTCAGGACCAAGGCACAGGTCTCTAGGCTCCAAAACTGGTGTTTTGAGCACAGGGCCACATTCCTTAAAACAGCCCACTGCCAAGTAAAGTGACAAGTGGGACTTTATTTCTCATTTCCAGTCAGCACTGTAGCAGTGGAGAGCCTCTGCTTCCTTTGCTTTTGGTCAAGCCTTTTCCCTGCAGGGAAATAAATAATCCACCTGCTGTTTCTGTCTGACATATCATCTAACATGCACAGCTCAGACATCTAAAACAAAGGTGACCAGAAATAGAATCTGTTTTAATACATAATTGTCCAATTTCTTTCAGGATTCTGGAAAAAAAATATTCCCTATGACACACAGGAACTTTAAGTAGGTTTCATAGGCACCACCTGTCATTTTCAAGCAGAAGATTGATAATGCTTTTTGCATTATCCAACTTTTTCCACAGTCTCTCTCCTTTCCTGTTCTCTCCTCAAATATGTTTTTATTCTTTACCCCACTATCTGACTTTGATGAGCTTTCTGTCAATCTCCAGACCAACTTGTCCAACATGGTATGTCAACTACCAGCAAAGCATGGATATGCCCTTCTTCCAGTGAGGCATGTAAAGAGTAGAGCATCTCAGGAGTTGTCCAGCCCACTAGTCCTAGCCCTCCTCTGCTCTGCTCTGTAGGAGGGGCTTTGGTGTGGGAAGGGAGTGTGGATAGCCTCAACACACTGACCTCTGCAGGGTAGGCTCCTGATGTTCCTTTGGTTGCTTGCAACTTTAGCTGAACTCCCTGGTTAGCTCAAACATATAATAAGAATCCCTCCCCGTGCAATAAACTACAGTGGTTTTATTGCCTTTATTCCCTGGTACATCTGTGTGAACCACAGTTGGGCAATTCTTCATCATGAGAGTACCAGCCAAGCCTTGAAACCCAAGCCCTTTTTGCTGTAGGCAGTGGTGTGTTCTCAGAGACTAGGCAGCAAAGGCATGTTGTCTATAAAGAAGCAGAAAAACAGTCACAACACCAAATAACATCCTGACCAAAAGTAAGTGAAGGCCAAGTCTTCCCCTTTCTTTGGCATCTTGTCTTGACAGAGTTCATGGCACCCAAAGCAGCCTTCCCAATGGTCCCAGAGCTCTAGGAAACATCAGTAGACTGGACTTGCTGTAATTATTTGGGGCTGTTCTAGCATGTATGCTCAACTCTCATTTCTTCCCTTTGCCATGTCAGACCTTTTATCTCCTTCTTGTTTAATCAGATATAGTTACCTTTATGCTCCTCGGAGCTCAGATATATTTCCTTTCAGGTGCAGCTTTAGTGAACAATAAATTTGACTTCAGTCACCTATAACACTTTAAACCAATTTAAGCTCCCTCTTCCCTAAATTCAGGGGCTACTCAAGGAAAAACTCTCCCTCCTGTCCCCCTCCCTCCCAAACCAAGGTCTCTTGCACACTGATTGATTCACCATTGCGTCTCACATCCCAGCTGGAGCTGAAAAGCTCCACCTGCTGCTATTACTCAGCAGTAATTGCACTGCACTTTTGCACAGTCTTCAAGCATTCATCATCAGGATGACTCAATAAGGCAGTCCTGCATTGATGAAAGGCCTTAGAGCCTCCATCTCTCTTGCACGTGCAATAGCCATCTTCAGGATAAACTCTGGTGTGTGGTTGAGGGGATGGGAAAATGTGTTTTATGATGAATAACTCACCAAAATTTCTCCTCTCCTCCCTGTTCTCAGGCTGTCTCGAGAACCAATCCTCGCAGTCATACATTACTCCCTGAATATTTTCTGTGAGCGATGTTCCGTGTGTGGCTTATTCTTGGGCAGTCCCCTGGAGAGCATTCAAAACCAAAGCTGCATGACAGATGCCTGCTGTGTTTGCTGCATGGAGTCCAGTCTGCAAGCCAGGACTTTGGTGCCTCCCAGGAGACCCAAACCCTCTGGCTCCGTCATGTCTGTCTGCCTCTGGCTATCCATGTTGGGACCCTTTGGCTGGTCTTGAGCTCTTGGCCTGGGCTACACTCGTGCCCAGGCTTCCACCTGATGTGCTCTGTCTCCTTCCCAGCTGCAGTCCCATCACTTGCCAGGCACACAGAGAAATCCCCTTCATCTCCTCATTTGTCTAAAAGCAGTCAAAGGACCAGATACCACCAGTCACTAATTCGCCTCAGAGGCAAACAAGAGGGCAGGAGAGAGCTGGTGATGAAATATCCAGTTATTTCTCTCCAAAGCCATTTCCCCTGCTGCTGCTGCAGGACTGACTGTGCACGTGTGATGGTGGAGGGATTCACAAAAGTATTGACTCAGAGTTGGGGGGTATTTCTGTTCCTGTGCTGAGCAGGTATAACTGTGGGATAAAGGTCTCCAGAGAGCTCAAAAATCACTTTTCATAACCATTATGTAATATTCCCTTGCAGCTGTCTGGCAGAACATTTCTGCTAACTAAATCACCAGAACAGATCTGGAAGGCAAGCAGAGCATATGCCTGCAGGGTCATACAACATTTATTTACTACTTGCAGAGTTCTTTCATTTTGCTGTGGAATATAATTTATGCAGCTTTGAGAAGGTGCAATAGCCATGTCAGGAGACAAACCCAGACCCAAGAAAACCAGTGCCACCCTTGGCACAGCCATGAACTCTGTCTATAGCATCCCATCAGCTCTTCCAGTGCCTCAGGTCGCCCTGGCCCTGGACAACAGAGGCATTTCTGGCTGCTGAGAGGCGATGAGCACGAGCACGTTGGTGGATGAGGATTGTCAGATGTTATGGTGGAGTTGCTGAATGGGTGTTCCTCCTTCACTTCCGTGGGGTTTCTTTGATCTCTCTTGTGCAGGTTGTGGAATGCATCCCTTTATATTTTTAGACACTTACACCTACACGCCTATATATGTAAAAGAGTCTCTGTATATTCATATATGCATCTATATATAGCACCACACTGAAAATCATTACCAGTATGAGGGGGGGAGTTTCAAATCTGAAGTATATCAGACATGCATGCTTGTGCCAGTGGGATGCATCAAAGCTGGCTGAGAATATAAACGGGCTTCTTTTTCCCCCCAAGTATCAACACTTTGAAAATTCAGCCTATTTGGCAACTGATATAAAATAAAAAGAAAACAAGAGAGTTGCCAAATATTTCAGTTTGAGAGAGTTGAAAGATTTTTTCCTCCTTTCAAAGTTAAAAATGTAATTGAAAAGGTGATAAATTTTACCTCCTCTAACTGGGAAACACTGTTCTCTCCAAACCATTTCTGTCACAGGCTGTCTGGTATTCTTAACATCTATTTGATCATGAGTTTTAAAGGTGTTGCACCTCAAATGCGCCTGAAGGCACAGACAAGTGTACATAGTTCTAAAAAATAAAACTAAATTTCATTATGCACTGTTATGTACCAAAGTGTCTTTACAAACCTGGCCTGTATTTCCTCTGTAGGTGGGTATCATAAGTGTTAGAGTAACCAATGATTCACTGTATATGTAATTGCTGGGACATGCAATTGCTTGATCTTACCTATTCTAGAATTCCTCAGAGACCTGGTCCTGATTTCCAGAGTGAGAAAAAAATCTCATCTTCCAGTCCTCCAGTTTTCCAATTTTGTGCACTTTAATTGCTAAATCAAATAATTAAGTAGAAGCATAACACAAGATAAATATTAACCCAATTTATTTTAATTTACTTTGATATAAACAAAAACAATTAATCTAATTATCAGCTTAATTAAACCATTCTTAATAAATCAACAACCTTATGAGCTTTATCTGACACACTGGAGGACAGCAGTTAGTTGCCAGCCATAAGTACAACATAGCATTATTAGCACCAGCTGGAACATCTTATTCCCTCTGAATGCTAGACATAGCAAGGTGCCAGTCACTCCCAGATCAGAGGTGATAGTGGTGTTCATTAAGATAGTCTGTTCAAATTACAGATGTTCAGACAGTAGCCAATATCTCTGCTTTGCCAAGGGAGGTCGCATAAAAACATCCTGGTGCGTGTCAAAATGACTCAGCTTGTTACATTCAAAATTCAAATGGAAATGTACTGAGAAATGCTTTCAGGATTACTCACATAACATTCCCAATCTAAAATTTCATACGTTCATGATTCTATAAAGGGACTGTTTAACTCAGGGATGTCTTAGATATGCAGAATCTATTAGTTAGATGCCATTAATAGGAAAATCCCTCCATTATCTGCAAACATACACATGTGCACACATGCAGAGCGTGCATCATCAAGTGTCAGAAGTCCTCTTTTCCTGAAGCTAGAGCTATCCTTCTAAAAGGTCCACAAAAAAACAACCTCTCTAAGTTTTTTTTTTTTGTTTAGGCAGTATAGTTTCCATGACTTTCCTCTGAGAATTTCAGAAAACTAGCACATTGTTCAGAAAATTACTTAGTGGTTTCCTTGAACTACCCGTTTATTACTAATAACTTTTCTTAACCAGATTAACCAGGTGTCATGGCTGATGATCCTGTATATTGCAGCACATCTGTCCACTTTTTGTGGAAAAATCCTGGGAAGGTAGAGGGAACACAAAATGGTTTAGGGGTGGTGGTTATGTGATGGCAGCAACAGGTCGAACCAGTTTCAGTGGCTAGGGAACAAACATAGACTTTTGATTTTTCAGAAAGGATGATGTGGCTCATCCCACTTCCTCCTAACTTCTGCTCACCAGTTTCTTGGCAAATTGAAATGAGATGCTTCTAAATTCACCAGCATCACTTGGTATATCTTGCCTTGCCCTGTAAAAGACAATCCTATATGACCACAGGGGAAACAAAAAATTCATCCTATCAGACAGAGAGTTTATGGATCTTTTAATATTTCAGATCATGGCTCAATGGATAGATGCCACTTATTCTAACCTACAAAAGCCCTGGCTCAAAAATTACTTGGAGTTACAAAGCTGGCAAAATGCTGTTGCTGAAGATAGTAATTCTGTCAACTCCACACAGCAGTTGCTAATCTCAAGAGACTCACAGAACTGCTTCTTGACACTTCAGTGCTTGTTTCCAGCTACATTTTGGTCCAGGCAAATTTAAGAGCAAATATCGCCTTTTGTCACCACAAATACGTGGAAATTTCCCTGTACAAACTTTGATTTTTAAAGTTCCCAAGGCACAGACTTGTTTTCGACTCTCAGCACAGCCTCCAGAACAGACAGGCCTGAATACAGTGTGGTTGTCTTACTCTAACTGGATTAAAATTTGTATTAAAAATGATAATAAATTCATTAATAGCTCGGATTTTATGGTAAAGGGGCAATACCTCCTAATATAAGACATAAGCTGCTGGAAAAAGTAAGTGTGTGAACTGGGGAGGAGTTAAGTTTTGTATGACGGTGACTTCTGGCAGTTTCTAAGACAGACTGCTTGAATTTGAAGTGTTATAATTCTTAGTGGTGGTGGCGTTGTTATTAATTTTGTTGTTGCTATTATTACTATTTCTCTATGTGCTTGGAAAGCCCTGCAGGGCCAGCAGGGAGTAAGACCTGTCTGTGGGTTTCATAGATACTTGCAGGCACTCTGAAATGGTAAGACTGAGGTTTCTGAATTCCAGTCCCAGGCTGGGGAAGAGGGTTGTTTCAAGCCTTCACGCTTCGTTGTCACAATCTCATTTGTCTGTCCCAGTCCACTTCTGTCTTTCCAAGCAAGTGCTGCTAAGTTTTCCCTTTCCTGATCATGCACTGAACAGGCTGCCTGGGGTAAATGATTCTGTTGGCAAAAACTCCTGCAAATAAAAAAATGTTCTACTGTTCTCATTGATGACATCAGGGACCCACTGGATCCTATTGCATTACATAGAGACCTCCCTGTCCTTCCCACACATCGGATAAACCTGACTCATGACAGAACAGGGCTCAGCTGGTTAATTTGAAAAGCTACAATGGTCCCCTCTGTACAACTTGATACAGCTGACGTGTCTCGAGAGGCAGAAAAATGTTCAGAGGGACATTTCACAGCACAAGAAATGCCACTGCTGGGAACAGATCGGGAGAGCTGCACAGAGCAGTGATGGGGCAAGAGGGATGGTAGAGGACATGCAAAGATCACCTGAGCTTTCCCTGGCAGTGCTGCAGGTGGTCACAGTAACCAAAAAACCATGTCCTTCTGGAATACAAAGCTCAGCTGGACTCTAGCAGTGGTCTCTGTGGAGTTTTCTTCAGCATTATCTCCAGTTTGTTCTGTTTCTGGCTGCCCTTGGCACTGCAGGGTCTTAAGGTGATGACTTTCTTGTCAGGTGAAATCTTCCCAGTCTGATTGTGAGGCTGGTCAGATTCCTCCTGCTTCCTCCCACCCTGGAAATATTTGTTCATCAAGAGAAAGCACCTTCCTGTATGCATTACAGCTCCTGATTGACAGGCCAGGCAGAAAGTGTAATTTGTAAGGTTGAAGTGAGGTTGACAGGAATAAACTAGCAGTCTGATTTTTTTGCTTTGCCACTATGAGATAAACTGATCTGGCTTCTCCATTGTTTTAGCTATGCAAGAGGAAGGACTTCTGTGTTTTCCCACAGTATGCAGTCAAAGCAAGTAGAATGAGGTTCCACTAGTCAGCAGCCAAAGAAAAATACAAGATACACATACAGAGAAGATGAACAAGATTTTGAATAATAAGAATCTTTTTAGAAGAGCCTTTAGAAAGATTAGTGTATGTGTATTTGAACCATTATCCCAGCCACGAGGAAGGACTGACAGTAATTTGATTAATTTGAAATCTTTTTCTGCAGCCTAAGATTTGCTTCAGGTTTAATACCGGAGAGGATATGCAGTGATTAAAGGTCAGGACTGGGAATCCAGGACTCCAGGGTCCTACGCTCATTTATACTGAATTACATTAATTTAAGATGCATCTTTTAACCTCCCAATACATCTCCCCCTTTCTGTGTCCTCTTTCCCATTAAAACAGTTCCCTTTCTGTCACCATTATCTGAATTACTTATGCCTTCCTCTGATGACCACACTTAAAAATATATTAAAGCCGGGAAAGTGCCCAGAAAAAGGGGGAAAAAAAGCCCTGATGGCAAAGTCTGGATAAACTGCATTACTGAAGGAGCTCATATTCTGAATATCAAACCCCTATACCATTCCTGAAGTCCTTCTAAGTGATTAGTCTTGGTCTCTCAGATTTTGAGGGCCAAAAGAAGCTGTTTTGTATGGCAGCACCTTTGCATGGTCCAGGAGGCCACCTAAAACATGTCAGTGAGCTAAGCTACTTCTGCAACTACGTGTGTAGGCAAAGAGCACCTATGAAGGCAAGAGTAGAGGAGTTGGATTCGTGCCTGAACAGAGGTGGTAGCAGGGCAATATTTAGCTGGAGGGAGAACATCATGTGCAGGAGCTACTGAGGTGAGTCCTTAGTGGGGCTGCTTTTCCCTCACGTGACCCACATGACCTACAGCCTTGGAGGAAGAACCATCACTAAAAGTCCGTGTCCCCAGCTTTTGCCATCAGGGAGAATGCTTCAAGGGAAGAAATCTTGAGGTGGTGGTCTTCCCGCAACCCCACAACGATGCCCTCCACGTTACCTCTTTTTACGAAGAGCTTTCTAAAGGAATCTTTTCACCCTGTAGAATATCAATGCATTCACCAGAGTTGTCTTTCAGCTCCTTCCCGTTCTTACGCCAACACAGTGCACACTCTGTTCCTTCCCTGGCCCTCTCTAGCTTTGGAGCTTAAGGAGACAGAGGAACATGAGTGGGGTCTAACCTTAACATTTGGTGTTAGGTAGAAATATTGGAGAGGGCTGGTCGTTTTCTAGTGCCTCAGTGGCAGGTGGACAGCTGAGAAGTGTGGGAACAATGTTCTCTCAGTCTGCCTGTGCTCTGGGATGGAGCAGGCAGGAACCATGGATACCTTTATCTAGTGGGCTCCACAGAAAGACCCCTGATGATCTTGACCAATTTTAGTTGGACAAAAAAAGTGGTTGCTTAAGGTATGTGAGAAAAACTGAGAACAGATCTGGGTTATGATGTGCTGCAAGGAACTCCTGGTCTTTTTTCTTTTTCCCCCTCCTCCCCACGTCAGCTGGACATGGAAAATTGTCCTTGAATAATTCTGGATGTCTCTCAGCTTTTTAGTTCTCCCCCCCCCCCCCTCCAGTTTATAAATAAGCCTTATTTCCCAGTTACATGAATGCTCCTGATTCTGGGTAGAAAGTAGAGAACTGGTGTACTTATCCAGGCACTGCCAATTCTGTCTCTCTGTGTATAACCCCCCAGACAGGGAGGATAATAATTGTATGTGAGGTCAGGCAGAGGAAGAGAACAGTGAAACTGAGGACAGTGCTGACTAAATAGAAGAAAGAAAGGAGAGTGGAGTGATGGATCATGCTCAGGTGAGTGGTGATGGGATAGGGCAGATCTCTGCACTCCTCCAGAGACCTTTCCCCAGCACCATCTCCAGGCAATACTCTGAACGCTTCTCCTGTTACCAACACATTGATTTCCACTTGACAGGGAAATTGGGCATCAGAGTTTAAATGAAATGGAGTACTGCTGTTTCCATGGAAATCTCCCATGCCAATCAGAATAATGGAGGGCACATTGTGATTTGCATAAAAGTAAACCAAACAAGGCTGCTGCAAAGGCAATGGGTTACCTTTTCCTTTCAGACTGAAAATACCATATGCTCTCATCATAGTCTGTCTCCCTCCCCACTTTTGCTTCAGCAGAGAGACCTCCATCCTACATACAGCCTTTATTTCAGTTGACTGAACCCCATAGAGAGTCTTACTCCTGGAAAACCAGCATTAAGTGCATGACAGATAAATTACAGGACTGATATCTTAATCCTGTGTAACAAACTACATGCTCCTTTGATGTATCCAGCTTTTCTATATCAGTTTTGGGGTTTTCCTTTGACCTATAGTTGATCTTTTCCTCTGGTTACAGGTACCTTGTGTGGCTCAGTTAAGACAGTATTTTGAGATTTCATGTCCTGTCCTTCCACCCTCCCAAGGAAATGTCTGCTCCTGAAGATGAAATCTTTAGATGTGAAAAAGGAGCAATTAAAATTCAGCTTAGCATGTCGTTCTCATTGCATGCTATCAGTGGAAGTGGAAAGATTCATCTCTGTTGGGCAGCATGGGCAAGGAGAGATTTGGGTTTATTTTTCTTGTTTGCATCAGCACCAGCTAATCTAGCCTGACAAAACAACAGGCTGTTCATCAGGCTCTAATAGACCAAACTATAGCAATTTATTACTGCCCAAGCACTTGAAGTAGTTTGCATAAATATTTGTGTAACGCAAGTTTACCATGGCATGAGTCATTTCCTACCTCAAGCACAGAGACAACATGGAGCATACATTAGCCTGCCTGGAGCTCTCTGTTACCACAGTTGGACAACTTCCATCCTTGAAATAGCTTGGATATGTCTATGTTTTACCACATTGTCCAGGGTAGGCATTCTCAGTAAAGATCTAAAGCTGCAACTGCCTCAAGTTTGTCCTTCCAGCCATACAGCAAAATCTCATTTCCCAGAAAGAGAATCGTGGGTTTGCTCTGGCAGTGACAGCAGCTCTTCTTTCCTTCTGGCCTGCAACATAAGCAAGGATCACATTTGTCTTCTCAGGCTTAATTCAAAGTCACAGAAGAGGAAAAAGAAGAAATGCAGATTTACTCCTTTTTTAAGCTTTTACACATAAGGGAGCTACAAACCTAGTTGTTTCTTTCCCAGTCCTTTTTATCATCTAAGTAGCATCAAGTTGGCTTGTAACCAAACACTGTGATTTTACCACTACGGTCGTAGATTTCAGCAAATTTGTTTTCCCCAGACAAAGACAGACAGGCTAATAAATGCAGATGAAAGATAAAATGCAGCAGAAAGTGAAGGGATAGGAAAAAAGAATGAGTACTCCTGTCATAGTGTGGTGATGAATGGGTAGCTATTATTTTCAGGCTCAGGCAGGTATTGGGAATTGACTTGGGACAAGTTGAACTTGCAGGTCAAGGTCAATACCTGAGTCAGGCTTATGATTCAAAGTCTGGATCATGGTTCTTCCTCACTCTTCACAGCTGACCCCTCAAAAAGCAGGGGCAGCAGGGCAACACTAAATATTAATATTTCAGCTTAGAAACTAGGACTGTTTTTTAAGTGATTAACACACATTAAAACTGCAAAAAACAAAGTGAGGCTACATCTTAATGAACTTAAAGGAGGGTGTCCAACTAAGGCCTACCAAGGATTCACCAGAGCTGGATCCCTGACATCATTGTCCTAGGAACATGTTACAGCTGGAAAAGAGAAAGTTAAAACCAACAGTGAAAGCAAAAGGCTATGTTTCTTGTGACTTATAATCATTGAAGCATTGGTGTTGCATGGACACCAAGGTTGGGGAACTACAAAACTCCAGGGCTTATGGTTCAGTTTTTAAACTCACTGGAAACTCAGACTAAGCTCTGCATGGTAACTTTCATCCATAGAGCTCAAACTTTTATCTTGGAATAAAATATTTTAAAAGTCCTAGAAATGATAGACAGAAAAAGAATAAAAGCTAAGATGAACCATGCTCTGCTGTCTGCTGACTTATCCTGTTTTATGCATTTCATTATATTGGAAAAAAATTGTGGTTATTTTACAGTCCTCTACATCTTGAGATGAGGTCACTAAAAAGAAATATTCTGCAAGCAATGAACTGTCCATAGCATGATTTTAAGACTTTCTTAAAGTTTCATGATAGTAATCCACACTCCTAAATCCATCTCCATTTCAGTTGACTTGGTACATCTACATAAATGATCCTGCTATCACAAGACTTATCTGAATCCATACCCATGGGAAAAAAAACCAGATTATAACTTGCAGGTTTTCATCTTCCATCTAAAACAGTTTGAAAAAATGAATGGCACTGAAGATTCCCCTGTGTTTGCATGGGGAGCAGGTCAATTTGCTCAAAGTTTACAAATCTGAAACAAATTTTCAGAGAAGCAAAGGAAATGTGTGTATATTTGTGAAATGAGAAAAAGACTAAATGAAAGTCTAATAAACTCCCAAAGGGAACAAGGAAAGAAAAGATGTTAATGCAATTACTGCTGATAACATTTTGAAAGAGTGTGTGTATGTGAGAGAGAGAGAAATTAGTACATCATCTTGGAATCCCTAATTACTGGCATGTTAATTACACAACAAAGCTATCTTCTTATAATGAGAGAAATGAACAAATATCTGAAGTGTTGTTCCATTTATGCCAGAAAATGAGTGCTGAGATCCAAAGTTGTGTGATGTAAATCTGGAAGAACTCCAAAGAAGTCCAGGGAGTTACTCAGTCTCCAGCATAAGATGGCAGAGATGTGACGTAGTAAGGAAAAGTACTTTCTGATCTCTCTCTTGGAAGGAGAGAGGCTATGAGGTTGGTTCCCCTTGGTCCCCGCACCTGACTGAATGCTGACTAATGTGTGGTTTAACTAATGATGTTCCTTTGCTTGGATCATTGGCCTCTTCCTGATGGGGTGTTGAGTGAGAAACCTTTACAGAGGTTGTTACTCTTCTGTTAATTGGGAACCAGAGGTAATTAGGGAGATGGGATCACTTCAGTGTTCTGTTAGTAACACGGATAAATCAAAAAAGTAAATGTTTCACTCAGACATAAGTTAGGCTATTAATTAGGCTGCTGCTGCCTACACAAATCTGGTTATGTTTAACCTGCTCATCAGAGTGCAGAACTTAGACTTCAGAAAAAAACAGGAATTCTCCTTTTATGAAGTTGCAAATGAAATGAAAAGAGAGTTTTCCTGTCTCCTAGAATTGAAATCTGAGCTGTTCTTCCATGGATAATTTCTCCTCATTGTTTTGAAACTGAAAGGCCCATTTTTCTCAGGTAGGAGTCTTTAAGCAAAATGTTTGTTAACATAAGCATTCTTTAGGTACAAAATACTTCAGATATAAGATATAAAGCAGGTGTAAGAAGTTATAAAACTTGTTTCCTTTTCTTTAGTGAAAGAAAGGGGAAAAACACAGTGCTGTCCTGCCTCAAACCACTCTTCATCCCTTGACGTATGTCTATTCCACTGCAGCCACCTGTTTGGTACTGTCAGATGACTTGAGTGAGCTCCTATCTTCAGAATATGCTTTGAAATGTCTACTCCAAATTCCAGCATCATTTTGGTGGTGCAAAATAATTAATGGGCACATAAAGTGGTGCTTCTTGGGGTCTGTATGCCAGCTTGCTAATTCATAGAATCATACTATCATTTAGGTTGGAGAAACCTAAAACTCTCGAGTCCACCACTAAACAGTACCTCTAAGCACCACATTTACATGTTTTTTTGGATACCACTTTCCTGGGCAGCCTGTTTCAATGCTTGACAAACCTTTCGGTGAAGGAATTTTTCCTAATATCCAATCTAAACCTCCTTTGGTGCAACTTGAGGTAACTTCCTCTTGCCCTGTTCTTTATTACATGGGAGAAGAGACTAACCCCTACCCCACTACAAC
Source organism: Pseudopipra pipra (assembly GCF_036250125.1). NCBI lineage: Eukaryota > Metazoa > Chordata > Aves > Passeriformes > Pipridae > Pseudopipra > Pseudopipra pipra. The sequence continues at coordinate 22,477,584 of NC_087553.1, forward strand.
CTCCTTTCAGGTAGTTGTAGACAATGATAAGGTCCCCCTGAGCCTCCTTTTATCCAGGCTGAACAATCCCAGCTCCCTCAGCCGTTCCTCAAAGGACTTGTGCTTCAGACCCTTCACCAGCTCCATTGCCCTTCTCTGGGCTCACTTCAGCACCTCAATGTTCTTCTTGTAGTGAGAGGTCCAGAACTGAACACAGGATTCATGGTGCAGCCTCACCAGTGCTGAGTACAGGGCGATAATCACTGCCCTGGTCCTGCTGGCCACACTATTTCTGATACAGCACAGGATGCCACTGCCCTTCTTGGCCACGTGGGCACGCACTGGCTCGTGTTCAACTGGCTATCAACCAACACACCCAGGTCTGTTTCCGCTGGGCCACCTTCCACCCTCTCTGTCCCCAGCCTGTAGTGCTGCATGGGGTTGTTGCAATCGAAGTGCAGCACCCAGCTCTTGACCTGTCCAAATCCCCTGCAGAGCCTTCCTACCCTCCAGCAGATCAACACTCCCATCAAACTTAGCGTGATTTTCAAACTTACTGAGTTTATATTAATTTTAAGCAGGTTTTTCCCATTCCAAAATGAATTACTAATTTCAATGACTAGTTCTTTGACTGTAAGTACATACATATTTGTTACTGCAATTCTGGCTTGTTTCATAGTCTTTGCTGATCTGACCTCTTTCCAGTGATGGAGACAAAGCAGGAAAAGGCCACCTCCTGTCACTTGCTGGCTTGGTGGAACTAGAACACTTTATTCTGGTTATAGAGTAGGAAAGTCATTACCTGGGTGAAGGAAAAGAGAGTCTACAACACAGAGGTCCTATTAGAGTAACCAACCATAAGAACAGGTAAGACTGCAAGATGGTTCAGATGAGAAGCTCAATGATTATTTATATTTGTTAATAAAACAAAACCTCAGGAAAGGAATCAACTGTATATTTTACATTCTCTTCAGTTTTTAGCAGAGTTAGATAAGGTTGCCATTTTGCTACATACTGGTCATAAGCAAGATTTATCTGAAGTTTTCATCACATTCAGAGCCACAACAGAGTAAAACAGATTTCTTTGTACTTCAGAGAAGTTCTTGGGCAAATATGCCCTCATTTCCTTTAGATCTAACTTCTTAGAATTCCTACAGTGCCCTAGCATGGGGTGGCTGGATTTCGTCAAAGGTTTCTTTCCCTTAAGGGTTTGTTCTTCCCCTGATGAGCTCTTGTGACTCCCACTGACACTAATGGGAAGCAATGCATGCCTGAGGGACAGCTGTGCCCCCTCTCAGTGAGAAAGGAGAGAGTGGGAAAGGAACAGAAGGAAAAGCAGGGCTTTGAAAGCTGTCTAATTATAGGCTGGTGTTTTAACCGCTCCACCAGCCAGTGTGCGTAGTGAGCATTTGGCACAGTACAGTTTGTTTTTCTTGTTCAGAGAGGAGCATTTGAGAGACTGGTGAATGTGTGGGGAACAAAGTAAAGAGAAATGCCCACCCCACTGGTGAAACATAGATACAGCTGCTGAAGGGAATCCAGCGGTGCATTATCAGCAATGAGGCTGATGCTGTATCTCTTTTTGTGGGTGGGTGCTAATCCCTTTCCCGGGAAGCACTCTTGACTTCCACTAGGCTGAGTGAGCATGCAAGTACAAGAGTTTCCATAAAGGAACCTGAAGAGTTCTACAATGATCATCTATGATGAGTTGTGTCCCTGATTGTCAGGTGTTACTGCACAGAGAAGGCCTTTGCCTTTCTCCACAGGTGACCTAAACAGGAGATTAACAACATCAGAGGCACACTAGCTCCTAATCAGAAATAAATTCACTCATGATTTTTGTTATAGGAGATCCAAATTCAGTCCTCATGGACAGCTCACTAGGAGGAAAAGGAGGGTTGTGTATGAAAATAGAAGAAGAAAGAAATGAATAAGAGTGAGATTGCACAGCACAAAGCACTGCTGTGCAGTGCACCCGAGTGGTCATGCACATGTGCCCACAGTGCTATGGTGATCCATTCTTCTAGGTCATACCTGAGTGGTGAAGAAGTAGGTGTGTCCACTTCCAGGAGCCCTCTTTCCCAACCAATTATATTGTAGACACAACATCCACATAACAGAATGCAGAGTCAGAAAACTCTGCAGATATGTCTTTTCTTGCTTTTAAGTAAATAAATCATTCTCCTCCTCTTTCCCTTCTGTATAACTCTATAGCCAATTTCAGCTTGACTAAAACACACATCAGTTCAAAGAATAGCAGGTTAAAAACAGCATCCTAAAATAGATTTCATTTTCACTTCGGTGATGATGCTAGTCGTCCTTACTGGTTTCTGCCTCAAGTTTCAGTCAGACCTGGCCCCCTCCCTGTACATCTGTTTAACTTCTTCACTGTCAGCCACAACTGCAAAGTGATCTTCTAAGAGGTTGTCTTGGCAACTTAGGGGAAGACAGTTCACTCCATACAGAAAGGACCCAAAACTGGCCAGAAGGGAAGAAAAGGGTAAGAGAACCATTTATAAGATTGCATCTACCTGTCAGCTCATTCCCCTGCTTGCAGTATGGAAAACCCAGAAGGAAAAAGAAGGAACTCCTAAATCTGATGATGCAGCTGTTTGAGCCTGTTTGGCCATAAGCCCAGCGAGAACTTTAAATGGTGCATTAATTTCTACTGTGGAGGCAGAAGAATAAGAAATGTCTGTATTACAGTAAAGGTTGCATCTGAGAACTCATGGGAGATTGATGAGTTCATCTGCCTGACCTGGCATGGGTTTGTGTACCTGAATTTACACAGCAAATCCCGGAAAAGAAATATAAAGGATGAATCCCAGGAGAGGTGTCTTGCAGCACACCAGGGTTCAGGTCTGTATTGAAGTTCTCACATCTTAGAGGATTGAAACCACCTAATAATACAGTTACTCTACATTTGGTAAAAGACATTTTAAAAATTTTGGAGGCCAAGGTTAGTCTGTTCCTACATGACTGAAGAGAGCCAAAGGCCTGAGGAGCATGTGCAGGGTGCTGAGGCACCTGTGAGAGGCTCCCCACCCTGTCCCTGTGCCAGAACAGCAGGACTACTCACTTCTGTCACCCCAGAGTGGGGGTCTCAGGTATGAAATTCCTCAATTGTTACTGTTAGACCTTCCCCCAACCCACCACACCATCCAGTGGTGCTTGACAGCAGGTTTATGGTTGGACTCAATGATCTTAAAGGTCTCTCTCAACCTAAATGCTTCTATGATTCTATGATATGGGAAAATGATGGTGTGCCTGAGGGTATTGATCTCTCAAAGGTGCTGGGGCTGTATTTGGAGCTTGAGAGGTTGGGGAAGGTTAGGCTGGCATGTTGGCTTGTCTAAATACAACTACTCTTTGGGAAACATAGTTTCAGTTACTTCCTTTCTAAAGGTGACTACAAAATGTATAGAAAAAAGCAAACTTCATGACCTTGTGAATTTGTTTCTGGTGAAAGGTACCGTCTCAATAGCCCCAGAGAATTATTTTCCTATAGTAGATACTAAAGTCTACTATGTCTTCTATTATTTCATTGCCTATCAGAGGGCAAGTAGAAAGTGAAATCCCTGGAGCCAATTGCAGTATTTGGACTCCTTATTCAAGTAAATGAAGTAAAAATATTTTCTCATTGCATTTTGGAAGGCCCAAACAAGAAAAACCAATTCTGTATATAGATGTAAGAGGGGTATTTTCTGCAGCATTCTTATGGTCTGGAGGAGATAATATAGAAAGGAAAGGTGTGCATGGGAGAAGTCAGGACCCTGAACAGAGAGTGCTTTGAATTACCTTTGCAATTTTTTATTTCTCCTGCATATTTTATGCTCCGTGCAGGTTCCCTTTGCTGTGTTTGATTCCCATGGAAAATCCCAAGAGAGTTCAGCTCCACAGTGGTGGATATTGCTGTGGTGCCTATCATCTTTGGTCTTCTAAGTGCTAGATGAAGAGCTACCAATTCTTTGCATGCAGTGATGAGGTTATGAAAATACTCTATTTCCATCTGCCAATTTTCCACTTTTATGGATGACTCAAAGAATTTTAAGGCTGCTGACTGTTCTGCTTCGTGACAAAATATTATACACTGAATTTCCACTATCTGCATTAATGGTATGTGCAGGTACTACATGTAAATAGCAGGTGCCAGCCTGGAGACATCTCTCCTTTGAAATTTCAAAGAGGTACTTTTGTGGGTCTGTGAAGGTTTTGAAATCTCAAATGCTGTTTCTTGGGGTTTGTTGTTTGTTTGTTTGTTTGTTTTTTTAGTAAAGAAAGTTGTTTCTGCATCCTCCCATTTATTTCCCCCTCCTTTTGCTTTCTGGAGAATAGCATAATGCTAGCTGGATTGCTATGTACAAAGTCAAAGTATTCCTTGCAACTTGGTGATGATGTAGCTTCTTATGCACTCCCTGGGGCTGTCAGGGGTCAGTTTGTACTGTTTGCAGCTTGTCTTTTCCGAGGAAGACTTTCCAGGAAGACAAGTTCACTACAGAAAACTGGGAAATCTGAAGGAGTTGCTATAACAGATGTCAGAGCAACGCCTGAAGAGTTTTTCTCTATAGGGGATCTGTCTTCAGGACTTGAAATAGTCCTTTAAGAGTTTAAGAATGCCTTTAGCCTCTCCTGAATTCAGTTTCTCGTTGATGTTGTATGCCAAGACGGCTGTATTCCTAAATCTTGTACATTTAATACTATCCAAAGATCTCATGGGCTTTAACCATTCTCAGAGGTAAACACAGGGAGCTGCTGTACAATGAGCAGCTGGGTAGTCTGTCCTCACACCTGCCTCTGCTGTCATAGTAAGCGTGCCCTGCAATGCCCTTCTTCCTCTTCATCTCTATCTGCACATCCTTGTCTCAGTGCTGACCATCACCTCACCTTCCACTGGGGTTTAAAAGAAATCAAGTGGACAGGTGGAGAATAACTAATGGGTTGTAATTAAAGATCAAACATTTGCCAAGTTAATGGACACCAACCATCATTTACTGTCCTATTGCAGCAAATATGCCTAAAAGCAACTTCTTACTGTACAGCTGTCACACACATGGGTCTAGGAGAATCTTTGTTCTCTCTCTGTCTTTACCTATGCCAGAATGGTATTGTGCTATTACTCCACTCTTGATTTTGTGCTGTAGGTTGCAACACTGATTTAACTGTGCATATGCAGACTTGTTTCTCATCTGAGCTCTTCGTCAAGGTGAGAGAAGCACATTAATCTATTATATATATGTTAAATATGTTGGAAACTAATTCTGGGTTGTTTTATTATTTTTTTTTTCTTTAAGACAAGAATTCCTTTTTCAAAAGTAGTCATGGGCCAATCCAGATGGTAAAATTGGCCTAGTTTCATTAAAGTTAATAGTACTACAGCAGTTTAAAAGAGGTAGAGAGGTGATTCTGTAGAGTCAAGAGGTTAAATAACAGATCTGTCCAAGCAGTTTGTAAAAAACAGAGGTAGGAGACTAAATAATTACCCAGTGCATCTTCTTAATATAGGATTGTTCTTGGTCCATTAACTAATACTTTATTTAAGTAGTTCCAAGTGATAGGGTTTATACCATTTTCCTCATCATTTCCTCACAATTAAAACTGCTAATATAATGTCCCTGGTCTTTAGTACAGGTTCAATTTCTTCCCAGTTTCTGCTAGGGTGTAGTAATGAAAAAGAGACCTCGAGTTTTATGTGTGATCTTGCATCTCTTCTCAGATATTTCCTACTCATAAGAACTTTAGAAGAATTGTTCTTTTCACTCTCACTTCATCATACAGTTCTTTCACGGTCAGGACAGATTTTCCAACTCTTCTATCAAGTGAAGGAAACGGACTCTAAAAATGAATGTTGGACCCTTCTAATGAAAGGCAGTTTCTGAAACAGAGAACAAATGCTAGACCATCTTCTGAGATTCAGGGTGCCCAGCTAACCCAAGCAGCAGCAAAAATAATCTATTAACAGCACTAGGCCTGGTCCCACAACAGGGCCCTTTCCCACTGAGTACCTTTTGGTCCATCAGCCCCTTTAAGTGCCTTCCCCACCAGTCTGCTAATTTCACCCACAGTCCACCATCCCTTCTAAGCTTCACTTGACATTACTGTTTCCCTGATTTCTAGTTTCCAATACTTTTCCAGTATCCCAGATAACTCTCTGCCCTACCATCATCACCTGAGTTTCCCCAAGTCAGATCTATTTGGGTTGTTATTGTTTGATTATTCTTCTCATTCTTCCTCAACAAATACCAAGGCTCCTAATCCCACAGCAATAAGGAAAGAAAGCAAACAAAACCATATTGAATGGAGCTTCATTCCCAAAGCTTAGACATGCTTGGAGATGTCTCAATTCCCTTTTTCAGCCTTATAAACTGCGAGACATAATCATTATCATCTCAGAGCTGAATCTATGGAAACTGCTTCTGAAGTTTGCTCTGGCTGTGCTCCCCTGCCTCTCTTCCTTTCCTGACCCTTCACACCCACCAGAAGCTGAAGAAGGAGGTGATGATGGTTGCTGAGCACCGGGAAAATCACGACTGGCTCTTTGCCGGCTGCTATTCAGGAAGCCCTGACAGCCTCTTCCACCATTCCCTTCTGTCACTGCTTGTCCTGTCTGGTGTTTAAAACACAGGTGTTGATATCAGTGATAAATATCACAGGTGTATCATTATCCATTCCCTTTTATATCAGAGGCTGCCATGAAACAAAATCTCAGAATTGAGGGCAATTCAGGAACTTGGGTAATGTTATTGAAGAGCAGGTGGCCATAGAGGTGGATGAACTGAGGAGAAGAATAAAGCCAGTAGCAGAGGTGTGAACTGGACATCTCCTCCTATTTTATTCATTGTCTACAGGGTCACTCCCACCCCTGTGTAGCTTTGAAAATGAAGGTGAGAGATTCTCTACCACTGGAGGTATAGCTAGAGACCAAGTAAAGGTGAGCTGGGGACCCAATCCACCAAAGCACCTGCAGCCTGGGTTACATTTGCTGTAGCCTGAAGTGTGAGTGAAAGACACAAACCAAGACTCTATTACAGTCCTTATTTCTTTTCTAATGTCGGCTGTAAATGTTTATCATGTAGCTGAGTGCACCCTGTCAGCTAGAAGAGAAAACCAAATAAACCAAAGAAGGAGGTTTTATTAATGTCTCTTGGATCAGAATGGGGTTTTGGTGGTAAAAGTACCCAGACAGGCCCTTGCTTGAGCTAAAATGTAAGTTCTTATGTAAGGCAGATGTGAGAAATATTTATATAAATGGAAGTGCAAGGGAAGAAAGATGGAGGGAAGACTCTAGTCTTGATTGGGCATGTGAAGGTATGGAGAGAAACAGTGACTCTGGGAAACAAAAGTCTTCTGGGAAAGTTAATTATTTTTTATTATAGAATGGTTTTCTTCTTCTAGGCTTTGAAGCAACTTTTTTTTTTTTTTTTTTTTTTTTGTCAAGACAGTTTGGTCATTTGACTGTAGTCTGTCTTCCTAGTTTAAACAAGATGAATACTTTGCCTTGTGCATTGCAATGCTGTGGTTTGACAGTTCCAGATGAGACTCAGGAGAGAACAGCATTGCTTTCTGCTCTATCACTGGCCTGCAAGGTGAACTGGCCAAGTCATGTAATCAATCTTTATCTCATTTACCTGCCTTAAAGTGAGGCTAGTGGGAATAATCTACCTCTTTCTAGCCTGTATGGGGTAATCCTGGTAAAAATATTGTATTCGAGCCTGTGTGGAAAGGTCTAGAGGTACCTGGTCATGCATATTCAAATACTTATTTTAATGTAGCTAAACTAATACAGTAGCTCCTCTTTGTCCTGATCATTGAAGGAACATTTAATAACACTCAGTGCTCGAAGTCCTGCAGATTATAGAATCACTTGAAAAGGATTGTTCCTGTGGTGCCTTCGGGGAGTCTCAATCTTTGCTGCTTTGGTCTGTTGAGGTTCTGTAGGCTGCTACATCTTTGACAAAGCAACAAAACATCGAAACCACCATGGAGCACAGCATAGTGTAGCTCAGAAGTGCCTATACTGGCTTTGACTCATTCCAGCAGGAGTTCTACTTGACCTAATTTTCCCTGCCTTTTTAGCATGAGCACAGCTAATGCCCCTGAAATTTTTCCAATACTTGCACTCAGATATTTTGTGCACTGTGCAGTGCCCTTGGCATTTCCCAAGCACACCAGATGCTCCACAGCTCTGAATGGTTATATTTACACTGTATTTTCATCCCAGAGTTGAGCCCTGGGCTTTGGTTCCACACACTGCTATTTTGCCCGAGCTGATCTCAGCTGTCAGGAAAGGGTTCAGATCATCCTGTCTGAGTGTGACAGGAAGCTCACCTTGCTGCCCTCTCTTCCCTCTCCATTCCCATGCACACCTGCATTTGCTGAAGCGGGGCTGACCTGAGAGGTTTAGGCTGCCTATGCAAGAGACAGGGCACTCAAGCCTGGACTGAGTTTGAGAACAGAAGACAAATCAGAGTTCTCACACAGCTTGTAATGTGGGATAGCCGACACCGTATGGCACTTTTTGGTAGATGCTACACAGAAGGGACCTGCCTTTTCCAGGCAGACTTACTCCCATAAACATGTGGGCTCTGGAAACATAAACAGAAAGCAGAAGAATGGCTTGGGATTATGCTTTCCTTTCCTTATACCATGTGCCCCTACCCTCTCACTCTCTCACTCTCTCACTCTCTCACTCTCTCACTCTCTCACTCTCTCTCTCTCTCTCTCTCTCAGGTGACTGCTATTTCTCTTTGTAATGCCATGCAAGAGCAGCTCACATGCTGGGCATCAAATGGAGATTATATGGATTCACACGTCAGCAATTTATCTTTTGCTGACTTGTTTGAGACTCAAAGTACCAATCTGGCTTTTAATACCTCAGGTACTACGAAATTTGAAGTGACTCTGAGGAATAGCTAGACTGATTCATAAAGCTTTTTACATAGCCTCGGATTCAATATAGATGGATGTCTTTATTTTTTTATTCCTACCTGTACAAGTCGTAGAGTATGTAGGTGGACACCTAGTCAGGCTTTTGAGTTGTATGGCTGGGATCTGTCCCAGTCCTCAGAGGCTTGACACCTGCAGAGGAGTAAATGCGATTCGGTATGGATTTTGTACATAGTCTTAAAGCTATTGGGCAAAAAAAAATAAATTCAAGAGTAGATATTAATTTCAGTTGGTGTTATTATGAGAACCCCAGAGCTAAACAGCCCAGTTGCAATATTTGAAGCAGCATTTAATCATCTCATTTGTGTAGTCACCAATCAAACACATATTCCCTATCTTAAAAACTATTGGAAAGGGGCAGGGGTGGCAATGGTGTGATCTGCTGCAGACACCAAAAAAAGTATGTAATTAAACTGAACTTCAGAGCCGGTGAAAGACGGTGACACCCAAACTATGCTCATTTGGCGTCTGAATCACCTACCTAGACATGGATATAAAGTGTCTTGTGCAGGCAGCTGCCCTCCTACCGTTGCAACACGGGTCCAACCAGGGCACATAGGGAAACTGAAATTTCGATACCCTTGTTTGACAGTCAGTAGTTGCTGTCTTTAAACAGTCCTAAATCCTGTCATACAAAAATACTCTTTAAAATGTGCTTGAGAGTGTGAGAAAACTAAAACTTTGTGGTTTTTCTTTTTCCTGGCTCTTTCCCAGTGGTAGTTATAGGCACCGAGTGTGTACGCAGGCACACGGTCACATGCTTTCCCCTTAAAATGAGGGTATAAAAAGTATGGGAAGATCTCCTGGCTCATGAAAACAAAAAAAGAAAAAAAAAATTAAAAAAAAGACAGAGAAACAGAAAATAAAATGCTTTTAATAACAGCAGGGCTGTATTCTCTTCATTGCTCACAGCTTGGACTCCAAGGTGTGGGTCAATTAGTTAATGGGACAGGAGCACAGATGGTGTTCGCCTCAATTCCTGCAGGAGCAGGGATGAATGAGGAGAGAAGAAGGAAAACCCATCTTATCAATAGGTGGCTAAAGGATTGATGCCACTGGCAGAATTTTGGTTTTTTCAACCTTGGGGCAAAATCTATGGTACCTAGCTTGCCAGAGTCAGATGGGCTTCATCTATCTAGGAAGGGTAAAAGGACTCTAACCCGTAAGTTGTTGGGGCTGATCAGGATGGCTTTAAACTAGGTTTGAAGGGGGAAGGGATTGAAACCAGGCTCTCCAGAGATGAGCCTAAGGGTGGAAAGCCAGAGACAGAAGTGAAATCAGCAGCCCAGCTGGAATGCATATACACCAATGCACACAGCATGGGTAACAAACAAGAGGAGCTGGAAGCCATCGTGCAGCAGGAAAGCTATGACGTAGTCGCTATCACAGAAACATGGTGGGATGACTCGAATGACTGGAGTGCTGCCATGGTTGGCTACAGGCTCTTCAGAAGGGATAGGCAAGGCAGGAGAGGTGGAGGGGTGGATCTACATATTAGAGAGTCTCATGACTCTGTAGAACTTGAAGTCAGTAATGATAAGGTTGAATGCCTGTGGATCAGAATCAGCGGGAAGGCCGACAAGGCTGATATCCTGGTGGGAGTCTGTTACAGACCACCCAACCAGGATGATGAGGGTGATGAATTATTCTACAAGCAGCTGGTGGATGTCTCAAAATCACCAGCCCCTGTCCTTGTGGGCAACTTTAACCTGCTGGAAACTCAACACAGCAGGGAAGAGGCAGTCTAGGAGATTCCTGGAGTGCATAGAATATTATTTCCTGTGACAGCTGGTAAATGAGCCTACCAGGGGTGGGGCCCCACTAGACCTGCTGTTCACAGACAGAGAGGGGCTGGTGAGTGATGTGGTTGGAGGCCGTCTGGGGCACAGTGACCATGAAATAATAGAGTTTTCAATACTCGGGGACACAGAGAAGGCTATCAATAAAATTTCTAGCCTGCACTCCAGGAGGGCAGATTTCTGAACCAGAAGGCTGGTTCAGAGCATACCTTCGGAAACAACCCTTGAAAACAAAGGGGTCAAGGAGGGATGGACATGCTTCAAGAAGCAAGTCTTGAAAGCACAGGAACAGACTGTCCCAGTGTGCTGAAAGGCGAGATGGAGGGGAAGATGGCCAGCCTAGTTGAACAGAGAGGTTTTGAAGGAAATTAGGGGGGAAAAGAGAGCTTACTGACCATGGAAAAAAGGGCTGACTACTCATGACAAGTTTAGGAATATAGTTAGGTCATGTAGAAAGAAAATTAGAGAGAAAAAGGCACAATTTGAACTCGATCTAGCCACTTCTGTTAGGGATAAGGAGCAGTGCTTCTACAATGAGTAATTAGACTCTCTGGAATACTTTTCTGAGCCCTTTACACAGGTAGACCACATCCACTTCCAGTTCAGGGAAAACCTTTCCACATTCTCCCCATTGCCACAGCCAGCAGTTGAACTGAAGCAGTTGAGCTTCAGCTGCAGAGATGCTACAGCAAAGCTGCCCCAACTTCAGGCACTTAACTGGATGACCAAAGTTGTCCAAGGCTTCTTTCTTTGCCAAAGGACAGAGCTAGGCATCTCCAGCACATGGTTTGGATATAAGCAGACTGGACCACAAAGGGCAATGGGTGCAAGCAGCTCTCCTGACTGCAGAACACAGCAACCTTGCTTCTGCGCTTGCTGGTAAATGAATTTTGGGAGGATAAATCCAGCCCCAAATGTAGATTGGCTCTGAGTTGTGGGCATATTATAATTCTCTGAAATCATTTCTGTGTAGATTTCCTTTCCTGAGGCTATTTAACCAAGGCTTCATTATGGGAGGAGATGATACAAGGCCAAGTAATTTCAAAGGAGAACAAAGCTTTCTGTAGAGGTGTGAGCAGAATCCTGGCAGCTATCTATGGTGGGGCTGATTAGATAACACTTCTCAAACAGTTTTCATTAGAAAAGAAGTCTTTGTATTAAGCAAATTTTTAGTTTTTACAAAACTATACAAAATTCTGTGGAATTCCCACAGGAGAAAACATTTCTAAAACAAAAAGGGATTTAGGATCCTATTTCAAAATTTCAGCTTGAAATTGGAAAATTGTATCTGTAGTCCTTTTCTATGCGTTTTTCCTATTTCTGTTTTGTGCATGTGTTCTTTCATGAGGTCACTGTTGAAATGTTCTCATTTCAATTTTTGCACAATAAAGTAATCTCTTGTATATTAATGAAGCCAGGAGCCAATCTGATTCACAAAAAGAGGTAAGATACTCTAATTAGCTCAGTGTAATTGCCCTCAATAATTGAAAGCAGACAAATACCAAGATATTTCAATGACCACTTGCTGTCATATTTTGATGTACCATTAGCAGTAGGAAAAAATATTATATGGTCTTAATATAAAATAATATTTTTAAACACAAATAAAACTAAGAATTATTTTTGAAAGCCAGGTAAGAAATATTGGAAGGTTAAAAAAAATAATTATTTTTGAAAGTCCAATTTCTTTTCTCTTCTGCCTGGAATTCTACTTTCATATTTGAAATTAAGCTTACTAGTAAGTAACCTACAATAAATTTTGCTGTAATGGCTTAAAACAGTGGTACCCCAGATGTGTTGTTTCCACTGGTCAAGATCACCATCTTCAGACTAATGCTCAACAACTTAGGGCAACCCTTCTATTACTTCTCCCAGCAGACCTCACTGGGAGGTGCAACTGAAGGTGCCAGACTTGAAAAAGAAGAGGTTGGAAAAAGGTCTCACTTTGTGCCCCATCATTTCTGTCACGGAAGCAGTGACCTGCAGCAGGATAGAATAGCAAATAGCTGGAGGCAGAGCATTTTATGTGGTCCTGGATGCTCAGCTGCCTCTGCCTGGTAATCTGCATGTCATAGAATTTGCAGGCAGATCTCATCCTGTCTTTGTCTTAATTCCCCCTTCTGTAAAGAATGTAAGTAATAATGCAGCTACCTACCTCAAAGCAGTGCAGGAATTAATTAATGTTAGCAAAGTCCTTTGAAGATAAGATCTAAGTATTATTATTAATAATTTACCTGCAATTTGCTCTGTGCCTTAAAAGACAGAAATAATTTACCATGAAATTATGAGATACTACCTTGGGCTATATTAAGGTCTTGAATGAATGTGAAGGGCTTACATTACTGTTAATGTAAACTACTATGTAGAGTTGCCAAAAGGCAGCACTGGGCTTTATGTAAATACCCAACCAGGACCTCATTATATCACAAAAAATTAGTATTTATAGGATACAAAGGTCTTATGAATTGTAAGTCACCCATTTCCCGGAATATATACAGAGGTGCAGATCTTCAAAGACAGCCTTTTTAAGAAAGGTAAGAATTAATTTGTAATATGCGTTTAAAGATAATAACAGAAAAGTCTTGGAGATTTATTAGTCTAAGAGGCAACACATGAGGTTTGCTTTGGTTTCCTCAGACTGGCACAATGACATCCTTTGCATAACTTATCTCCCATTGTTTGTCCCATTCCTTATCTGAACAAGATACTTAAGCATAATCTCCATCAGAAATACTTGCTTTGCCATAGGCTTAAGCTTCAGGAGAATCAGATTCAGTGCTGAAAAGCCAAGAGATCCATGAACAGAAGCAGAGGGAACAAAAGACCCATGACAGTTCCTCCTGTCAGAGGAAGCAGAGAGAGAAGAGCCACATGCTCCTCTGAGATCTTTGGCATGTAGAAGAGAAACTGAGGCAGCTCTGGCAAGATTCCAGTCCTTCCAGCACTTCAACACCAGAGGGATGCTTACACGAAAAGCTGTGCATGACTCACGTACCCCTGCTGCAACAACTTGCCAAAGAGTCAACTTTCCTTTGTGTGATAAATGATGATAAGCCACCAGCAACATTTTGTGAATCTCTCCTTTAAACCTTTTCCAGGGATTCAGGCACATTTTACTTCTATAGTTTATTAAGACATACCCAGAGGTATCAAAGGGGAGAGAAATACACGCATCTGAATAGGGGATTCTTGGCAGCCACCACAGCCATGAGATAGAACAGGTTGACTCCGGTGTCAGTAGAGAATATCTTCTCTCTCAGTCTGCGGACCAGGCTCTGGGCAAATTTTATGCACAGAGCATAGCAAGCAGCATAAGGAAGACTTAATATTTTTTAATAGCCACTAGACTTTGGCCAAGTTTTTATCATATCAGTGACATAACATCTTCCTGAAGCCTTGTCAAATTTATATCTCCAAGGTTAAAAAAAGGTAATACTAATGAGGATGAAATGGCAGGGATGATGAACCCTAGCTGCTGAAGAGGTGAGAATATAAATAATTTGCCTGTAAGCAAGTCTTTACAGTGGGAAGTGGCAGTGTTGGTGTAACAGAGTACAGTGAGGAGCTGGAATGGACCCTAAAGTATCATATGTAAACCAAGTATACCCAATCCTTTGTGACAATGGGGTCCTGATTTTTCCCTGTCTGGAGACAAAGACATGGTTATTCTCTCTCTTTCTTTGCTTAACAAGACAAAGCAGTGGAAAAGCCTTCTCTGTTTGTAATCTGCAGATTTCTTTATCTGAGCAACTGATTTGTGGCTGAGAATTTAGGTCAAGCTAAGCAGATTTAGCTTAAGGGCCTGACCACTTTTCTTAAACTCTATCTGCTCCAGCATTTGGATGTGAGTGGTAGCATGAGTCCCTCTCACAGCAGTACAGCTTATGCGATAGGAGGGAACAAAAAAGTATCATGCCTTCTCCTAAAATAAGAACAGTATTACAGCTGTTTCACACAGTCATTAGCTAACATTTATGGGTATTATGAAGCAAGTTTTCCACATGGCGTCATTAACACCATGCTTCTCAGAGTTTTTGTAGCTCACCTTTGGGATGTGCACAGATCAAATTGCTCAGGAGAAAGTTAATTTGCAAATGACAATACTATGTTTGTACATGTTATTTGTGCAGTTCCAGTTTTAACCAGGAGAAAGCAGTGGTGCTTAAAGCGATCCATGACTTCTTTGGCTGACTGTCAGAAAATATTCTGAGAACTAGAATTTCCCCCAAAACACCAACAATCAAGTCCTCTGCTTCTACACAGTTCAGAGTACGGATGTGAAACTAGAGTAACCCAGGAAAATACAGCTAATGACGGTAGGAAGTCAGTTCCTGCTTTTTTTTTTTTTTTTTTTTTGTGTTCCACTTCATGTAGATAATAAAAATTCATTAGGAAAAGTGAGTTGTAAACTTGGCCATAAAAGATCTTTAAATATCAAAGATGGACATTTTGTTTCCTCATCTGCATCAGGATGCAACTACTGGTTTTTGGCCCTGTCTTTGGCTGTGACCTAAAGTCCTACCCTGGGCCTAAGAAACCTTCCTGAGAAAAATTTCATAGAGACACTGATGTTTTTACAATGGAAAATTCTGTTTCAACAAACAAATATTTTTTCTGAAAATCCTCATTTTTCTGCAGAACAGGGAGTCTGAAACAGCTCCAAGTATAAAACTTCCTGCAGAATATGATCCACCCTCATTTCTTTGTCACCAGTGGTCCTCAATCCTCATCTTTATTCAATGGTTACTGGCCTTTTTGATTTTGCCAAGATGGTACTTCTCTCCATTTCTTGAACCGTGCCCAGAGATGCCACAGGTGGCAATTGCCTTTGTTGCTTCTGAAATCCTTATGCAGCCACACGAGCCACATGGTGGTCACATGGTGCAGACTTGGGCACTACCAGGTTGCAGATATTTCTTCAGCTGTTAACACTTATGACCACATTAATGCCCATTGCCCAGGTCAAGTGTGAACTGTATTTTCGAACAGTTCTTTGCATGTTGGCTCAGCTAAGACAGGCACTAGTTAATGAAAGAAATATTTTTGTCATATTTGTATCAGATTACAGTAGCAGGTATCACTGGACTTGAATGTGCACATCCATGATTGACCAGTTCACCTGAGAGTTTAGACATGTTTTTAGATGCCTCTTGTCCTAAACTGACCTATACTGACATTTGTGATTTGTTTACAATAATCTCTGCCTGGGTAGCAGAATCTGTATGGTCCTTATGGTCAGTGATCCATGGTCTCAGTCATTCACATTTCCATTAGGTTGCGGCTGGATCTCAGTCACCTCATATGTTGAGCTCTTAGCTACAAAGGCTGCTGACAGCCCCTCAGATTGGTCTTCCAGTGAATTCTCAGAGTCAATTGAACCAACTGTGTTCTGGTATTATCTTCAGTATAATGGACCCAAGATGCTTAACATATATGAGACAATAGAGCACAGTGCAGAAATCTCTGTCCTAGCAGAGGGCAATAAGTCTCTACATAGTAGCAAGTGGCCTACTTTTTAAATTGTGAAGTTGATGTGGAATTGAAAAGCAAAGCCTAGACAAACATGAGAAAAAGAAGATTTAAGGCACCAGAACGAAAAATCTGTTACTCAGAGCCACGCTGCAAAGTCTGAAGGGAGCAAAAATGTTTACGAGAGGAAGTGACAGCAAAGGAAAAATTGTTCTCATATCCAGATGAAGGACTTTTTGAGGCTTCTCTGTTCTTACTGTACTAACATTTCTGATGTGTTGAATCTGATTTGCAATTTACTTCCATTATAAACCTTTACTGTCAGCCCTATGTTCAAACTCAGTCTTCTCAACTGCTTCATTATGTCTCAGTCTTTGTTATATTGAAACATTTACTGTCAGAGATATAACTTGGTTTGTCACTACATGATTGGTATTTGTGGCAGCCATCTCTGAAGTTGTCTTGAGCAATCAACCTCATGCAAGCAGTGTTATTGGCTAGACTGGAAATCTGGAGTTGTCCATGGATCCAGGTGTCTTAGGGACTACTGGCATGGGATAGAATAAAACTAACAAAGTCTTCCTTGTTCCAGCTGTTTTACTTGATGTGGTTGGGATTGTATATTGATCTGAATATAGGTACAGATATTTTCTCTGGATACATTAAAGAAATGAAAATGGACCTTCCATTACAGAAGAAACATGTTTCTCCATGATACAAATGATACCATGACATCTTTCAAAGCAAGGCAACCCTCTAGAGAGTATTCATGTTCATCTGTTTAGCTCTGATCCTCTTGATTTTCATATAGGGGTAACTTTTCAGTTCTTAGGGTAAAATACACTAGACACATCTGAGCTTTCTGCTATGGTTAACTGAGCTAGTGGAGAGGAGTTTTTCTTAAGATGTAATAACATTATATTTGTGTTAACAGCATAGTGACATCAAAGAAAAATAAATTAAGATAAAACAAAATAAGTCCATAAGAAACTGGAAAGCCTATGGCTTGCTTCATAAGTCATGCAATTGCAATAAATAGTATTGTGCTGTGACAAAAGTGAATGAAAAATAATGTTGTTGTGGGACCCACAATGAGTCATTTATTGGGAAAATAGCTGTGGGTTCTGAAAGTAATTCTATGTCTTCTTTAAACAGATGAGTATGATCATTTTTACGATAACTATGGGGCTGTAATGCTCCTAAAAACTGTCACTGATATGTTGGAGACTTCTACCCAAGAGAGGGTCTGGGAGATTGTATTTTTGCATTTTTGAGTTACAAAGGATATTAGTAGGTGGAGCTCTACACAGAAACTGTGTGCCAGGGTTTGAATGCTGTTTTCATTTTAAACCTAGAAAATCAAAAATTTTCAAATTTGTGAGGTGACTGAGAACAATCCCACTTGTGCTGGAATCTGACTTCTGCTGGGGAGAAGCAAAAAAAAAAATGATTCATAGCATCTGTTGAATATGGAGCTTCCAGGTTCCCATTTCCTTGTCAGTTCCACTTCTGAGCTGCAATCCAGCATCCCCAAAGCCCAGGAGCAATGAAAGCCTTGTGACAGGCAGGAGGTGGGGACTTGGAGGCTTTGAAGCTTCTAAGCTCAGTATCCAACAGGCTCTGGGCTTTCCATCCCTCATCAACCTTCCAGGACAGTGAACTGAAGGGAGCAGTCCAAAAAATGGGGTTTCTTGTCTTCCAGCTGGAAGGCAGACTGGTAGGAGGCCAGGCGCAGTTTTCAGTCAGGTTTGGAAGCCTGTCACAGCAACTTCATTGCAATTAAACTGTCTCAAAGAAGAATTTTATTTTTGATGAATAAGCAATTCTTTGTCAGGAAGGAAAAAGTAAGCTAAGCGGGGAATTCCCAATTATCTACAGTTATAGGCCTGTTACTCACTGAGTGTGGTGTTTGAGGAAAATATTTTGCAGAAAGCAGTGGTGGGGGTGAGAGGATGACTCTGTCTGTTGGTAGGTAATAGGTAATCCCACCCACAAGTAACTGATAGAGGCCTTGGAAATATGCACTGATGGTGCTTTGTTATCAGTGCAGTCAGGGCTTTGTAATGAAGATGTAGCAGGCAAAAATGGCTGTGGTGACCCTGTGGCTTCTGCTGAAATGACAGTACTGCTTGTCCCTGCCCATCTCTTCTCCTGTGCCCTCTCCAGCTTTTCTCCCAGCCATCAGGAAGCTGATTCAGCTCCATTAACTGACAGAAGAGTGGTTACTTTCTTTTTTTCTCAATGTTTTCTGTCGTCATTAGGATAGCCACGGTTAGAGTTGGAAGATGGAGTAGAGGAGGAAGGAGAAAAGCAGGAAAGGGGAAAGCAGGATCTGTTTTCTAGTTCCTTTTCCCAGGGCCAATAAGCCCTCTGAGCTACATCCCTTATGGTCAGTAATGCATATATGGACCACACTGTCTGTGCAAAGTCTGTGCTTCAACACAAATTTCTAAACCTGTCTTCATGTTCCTTCTTTAAAATTAATCTTTCCTTGCCAGTTCTTCTCAATGTACTGTACTTGTTATTATTGTTCTAATAATTTTTGGAAATGTCTTTGGGATAGAGCTTACAGACAGACAAATAAGCAGGCCTTATTTTCATGTGCCTTGGTCCTATTTATGGATTCTCTCGGGTACCATTGTTTACTCTGGTAGAATTACATTGTTATAAAAGGTAGATGAATGGCACACAAAAGTGATATCCTATTGCAGTCTGTTGACAACAATGAGAAGTTTGTTCATAGGAAACCAATAGATTTTCTGTAAGACCATTGACACAGGAAACACATGGATTATAGAATTTTTCTTATTAGTCTCATTTTCTAGGATACAGATAATTTAGTCTATCTCCGCTCAGATGACAAGATTCAATTTCCCACTACTACCATAAAACTTGAGTAAATCTGACTTATTCTTTGACTGAGAGAAGCCAGACCCTTTATAATTTTGTTCTTTTTTTTTTTTTTTTTTTTTTTTTTTTTTTTTTTTTAATATTTTTGATACATTCTGGGATGCCATTGACCTTCTTAGCCACCTGGGCGCACAGCTGGCTCATGTTCAGCTGCTGTCAACCAGCACGCCCAGGTCCTTTTCCATCTGGTGTTTTTCCCGCCTCTCTGCCATAAGCCTGTAGCACTGCAGGGGGTTGTTGTGACCCAAGTTATAGGACCCAGCACCTGACCTTGTTGAACCTCACACATTTGGCCTCAGCGCATTGATTCAACCTGTCCAGATCCCTCTGTAGGGCCTTCCTACCCTCCAGCAGATCAACACTCCCACCCAATTTAGTGTCATCCACGAACTTACTGAGAGTATGCTCAATCCCTGCTAAATGCATTTAACTCCATTCACCACTACTCTTCGGCCTTGGCCATCCAGTTTTTTACCTGTCAGTTAATCATCTTGGTGGACCTTCAATGGATTCTCTCCAGTGTATCTATGTCTCTCTTGTACTGGATAGGAGGGACAGAATGGACGAGCCCTTCAATGTGACCTCACCACTGCTGAGCAGAGGGGAAGGATCACCTCCCTCAATCTGCTGTCAAAGCTTGTCAAATGACTTGAGGAAACCTGTTGTTTTCCATCAAACTCTAGCTCCTTGGATTGCCACATTGTGTACGAATCTCAGCTATAATGCAAACAGCTGTCACGTGCTGAAATAAAACCTGAAGAAGAAACCTGAAGAGCTCAAGAATCAGATAGTAAAATAAAGGAACAGAAATGCCAATTTTTTTTTCCCTTTATGAATCTTAGCATGTTTTTAATCCAATCAAAGATTTTAGAGACTTCAACGTTGCTTGAATTTGACAATATCAGTTTCATAACAATACAGGAAACACTTTTGTTGACGGACTATGAAATCATACCTGGAGATTCACTCACACGTAAATTCCTTCCTAAAAAGATTTTCAATAGCGTAAAAATATCATGAGTCCAAGCAGCAGGACAGAGGAGCTGTATTTTTTTTCACCAGACACTTCACCAAGAGAATGGGCTCTCCACTTCAGAAACCTGTAATGACTATTTGTTTGGAGTCAGCGTGTGATTTTTTACTAATTCCTGAAGTCTCAGGAGAACAGTGAATTTTATGCTAAATTTATTCATAGACTCAATGTACCTTTTTATAAAGAGCATAATAATTCTGATTTGTATGTTCAGATAATACCATCTGCTCAGACTTGCAAAGGAAAAGGCAGGCTCTGCTCTTATATCTCTAGGGAGGACCTCTGTATCCTGAATTTTTTTTTATTTAATTCATTTGAGGGGAGAGCGAATATGGAGAAAAGGGGTTATCAGTTTGTATAGCAGTTCCAAAACACTGAAGAAAATTCAACAGCCTTTTGCTTGATGCTGCTTATAAGGCAGTTCAGTTAAAGAAAAAAAAAAAAAAGACTCACTAACAAGAAAAAAAAATAAAACGAAAATAGATAAGGAACATTTGTCTCTTGGACAGACTGTGAAATCTAATGTAATTTTTTTTTTTTTTTAATCACCAGCATTCCCAAACTTTGGCAGCAATAGAGGCCATTTTTGAGTGACATGATGTGTGATATTGACAAAATCAAAGGCCCAGCATCCTCGAACACTGGCCTGCTTCTTGAGCCGGATCACTCATGGAATATGACAACATTGCATGTCCTGGAAGACCATGTTTTGCTGTAGCACGTCTGTCAAACAAACAAGTGAGACTGGGAGTAAAAGAGTTTTTTAGAGTGCCTTGCATCTTCAAATTTCAAGGCACTTTGTAGGGACAGGGCTTAAATGGCAAACATGAGAGGACTCATTAGTGCCGCATGCTCTTCCTGCCCCTCTGCTGCTGCAGTCGGTATCTGGTGCCAACTTCCTTTGTAAAGCACTTTGGGGACAGGGGAAAGACACAGTCTGAGTGAGATATAATTCTAATACAAATAACAGCAAGGAGAATAGTCCTGCCTTGGTGTGTCTATAGGCTCAGGCTCCACTTACGCAATGCATTCAGCATGCAGTGCCCTTTGTGATCTGTGAGCAGTTCAGCTGACTTCAGTGCTGCCTGAAGGGTGCCTTCACAGTGCCTGAAGTTAAATACATACAGGTAAGTCTTTGACAAGTCATAGGCCAAGTGATGCAGCCTTGTGAAATTCCCTTTGCTGTGGATCTCTGGATCTGCGAGGACCTTCCCTGAAACAAGTATCACTTCTGATTCTAAGCTCTACCTGATGACAAAAAGGCAAAGATTAAGACAAAATATACAAAGGAGAGAGAAGGCAGGAGTGAAGCGCATGGGAACATGGCTGTTAGGAAAGAAAGGGATCCCATGTGGGATGGCTGAAAGAGTGTAGGCGTTAGCAGGCACATCTGCGCACACAGATGTGGACAGACTGAGCTGGCCATGCCCAAAGATGCGGGTGCAGTCTAACTCCTGTTTAGAAACCACATGGCTGTAATAATGAGACTTGGGTTTGACCTGATATAATCCTGAACACACATATAGATCTACCTCTGCAGATTTAGCCTGCACACAACTGTTAGCTGAGATATGGGAGGACCAGCCAGGTACAGTGGTAGATATTTGGGTGCCATATCGTCTTTCAGATGATTCCTCTGTGGGAGGCAATTCACTCGCAGATTTACTGAGCATCTCACATTCACAAAGGGGAATGTGAAACATAAGGACCCAGAGGGGATCTGGGTCTTTCTAGAGAGGGGTTTTTTTGCAAAATATCTGTTGTCTGTAGAATGTTTCACAGGCATTGAAAGAAAGATGTGAAGGATATGCATATTAATTTAATTTCTGAAGCATTTTGTATATTTACTGGTCCTGATAGGTATTCATAAGTTGAAAACTGCTACTCTACATTGGACATGAAAACATTTCTTTTGCTAGCCATGCAGCTGTAGAAGTGATAAATGAGAGATGGAAAGAAACAGGCAGTTCCATAAGAATGCAGATTATCTCTGACAGGGAAGAGACATTGTACTGGCAAGCCAGTAGTAGCTGAAGCAAATGACAGATGGAAACAAAGAGAGAAAATAGGTCTTAAAGGAGGCAAAAATAACCCAGCACAATATTTTTTCTTGATCTGTGGCTCTCATAACGGTGCAGTAGCCATCTCTGAGCACCTAGGAAGAGAGTTCAATAATGAGGCAGCCCTGATACCAGCAGCAGCCAGCAGCTGGGGATGGCAGAGTGATCATTTGTCGGAACCTGAAGCCCAGATCAATGCATCCCAAACAGGGTAAGCAACAAGGTGATGGAGGGATGGGAACCTTAATTGAAGCTCACAATAGCCTGGCTAGATTTTTGAGTTTTCCTCATTACTGTTAAAAGTTTGAAAAGTCAACAATCATGTTCCCTACTATGTCTCTATTTGTGGAAGAAGAGGGCACATCCACAGAAATGCCCCTCTGAGGCATCCCTCAGTCCCTCCTGCTGCTTCCTGAGCTCAAGGCCTTAGCATATGTTTCCACTCATGCATTTAAGTGTCTCCTGAGTATTTATTTCTGCTGCTGCTTAGTTGAAAGTTAAATACAAATCTCAGCTCCTTTTCAGACTCCTGAACTTCCACACTCCTGTCTTACCCCCAGAGCTGAAGGAGCAATTTAGCAAACTTAACTACATGTTATCACCATTTCTGTTTTGATGTGTTATTGCTAATTTGCATCCTGATTCCCTTACCTTCAAATATAATAGAAGACAAGAGCTGTTCCCTTTTATCCCGTTTTCTTTTATTTTTCCTCTTTTTTTTTTTTTTTAATAAGGAGAAAGACATAAAGAAAGCGAAAAATAAATACAAATACCAAAACAGCTCCAGATGAAAGGCAGTAAAATGACTGCCTGCTGCTCCCTCTTGAACTGACTGGCAGCAACTCAGAGTTTCTCCTCTCAGAAACTGTGGGACTCCTCTCTCTGCCCTGCTGGATCCTTTTAACTCCTTCAGATCTGGTCAGGAGACACAGCTGCAGAAGCATCAGGTTTCTAAAGAGGTTTGGAGAAAGAACAAAATGACACAAGGGTGTCCCTTGAGCTTTCCCGGGAGTATTATGAGTCCAACCCAGCTGCTGTCTCACCATCCCTGGCCTGAAGGGGCTGTAACTGCCACACAAGGACTGAGGGGGTTTCATCGTTTTTGTCCTTGTCACCTTTCTGGTCTATTCTTCTGTCCATTTCCAGGATTACTGAGCCAGAACTAGCTGGCCCTTGAAAAATGGTACCAAGGTACAGTAGAAGCAGAATTGAGGATAGAATAGAAAAACTACACTTCATGCATCCTGAAGTGTCCTAAGCCACACGGTACATCTTGTAGGTACTTGTGCCTGGCGTTTTTCTTCTTGGAAAAATACAACATGTGGGAGATGTGAGCTATGAGACCATGTCATGGCAGTAAATATTCATGCAGCTCCCAGGAAAGTTCTCAGCATTTGGGCCTCGAATCTGCCTAATCAGTACCGCTCCAGCTTTGTCTTTCCTGTCTAGGCATGACCAGAAAAGAGTTAAAGGCTGAGCACACTCACCCAGGGTTTAGTAATATCTCTTGTCCACCTGCAGGGTTTGTAAAAGCCAGGAGAAAGGTCACAGTAGCCAGGCTGCTGCTTCACCACACAAAAGAAGCCAAAGATCAGGTTGGATTTGTAGGAGACTGTGAAGTTTTCTGAGAATCTATCTCTGCTGTTAGCATGGTCTGGTCTCAGAACATCCCCTGTTCTCCTCTCTTGACAGACCTGTATCTGAGCTGACACCACTGGCAGCCACATCAGATGTCTCCACTTGAACAGTGATGCCCTTCCCCCCCACCCCCCCATTTGGATTTCACCCTCCTACTACTGGGGCTGACTGTGTTGCCCTCTGCACACCACAATGGGGACATGTGATTCCCAACACACAACACGGGCCTCCATCCTAGAGAGTTTAGAAGCCAGTGAAGCAAGCACTCTATGACCTTGTTAATGTCAATGGGATGTGAATTAAACAAAGCAAAGCTACTCTTTACTGAGCTTTAACTCTCTGGGGTGCAAGACTACCCTAGGGGGGAGTAGCAAGCCCAGGCCACAGTGCTTCACTCAGGTTAAGCCAGGCACAAATCAGAGAGGGAGAGACACCTCTGCTCCCTGCCTATGCTGTCCCTCCGTGCAGTGTCCAGCTTTCACGCCGATGAAACAGAGCCCTGTTTAAAAATGCAGCTGCAGCCATCGCTGGGGTTTTTCCATGAGCACAAATATTCCTTTGACAGTATGTCTGTATCAAGTTAACTGGCAACAGAACTGCTGTTCTCTCCAATTTAAGGGAAACATGTGAGTCCCTTCATTTAGGACTTTGAGCCACAGAAGCAGCCCTATTCCCCCACGATTTCCAGCCTGCATTCCCACCCCCAGGTCTTGCCATCCCCTTTCCCTTTTCCCCCCATGTGGGCATAGTTCCCCTTTCCCTTCCCAAATCCTCTGTTTTTGTCCCCTCTCTTGCATTTTCCTAGATCAATTCCAGTGCCTTTGCACAGCATCATCCCTTGTCCTTTTTTTTCTTTGTGGTTAATAAAGGAAATATGACTGACTGCCTTTGCTACTTATTGAAAACCATGCATTACAGTTACAATGAGTTTTATTTTTTTTTTTTTTTTTTTTTTTAACCTAATGGAAAAGAGAAAAAGCCAAAACAGTCATTTGCTCTCTGAGAACTCAGGAAACCTAAACCTCAGGAATCCTTAGAGAACCAGGAGATGAGATGTAAATTAAACAAATTACCCCAAACTGTTTCCTGACACAGATCTAGGAAATCTGATGCACACAAGGGAAAGAAACTGTAGGATGACAGCATCTCTATTTTCTTTGCCTTATACAATCACTGTTGAAAGCAGAAAGGATGTCCTAGCAGAAACTTATACAAAGAAACAGCTCCAAAGTACTCAGTTCCCCCCACTGTTCTCCAAACCCTTCTAAGTTTTTTCCTTAGGAAGGGGAGGGAGGAAGGTGTCATCCAAGGAACAAGACACACTGATTCCTGGGAAAATATAAAAATCTCAAACTTGTTTCTGCTGGCTTTCTACAAGTCCTTGCTTGTTTAGAAAATGGAGCTGTATTTGTTGCCTGTGGGTCTTGGGAACATTTCCTGAAGCCACTTAAGGCTCCACAGTACAAAAGTGCTCGAGTTCCACAGGTGGTGGTAGGGATCAGTGAAAGCAGAGCTTCAAGCCCTGTGAGTCCAGTCGGCAGCAGCCAGTTTAGGAGATGTGGAAGTCTTAGTTTGGAAGAGCTCTTGCAACTAGTGAAGGACCTGGGTGGCCCCAGTAAATCAATTGCTCCTTTTGTAATGCCTCCTTTTTTTTCAGGCTGTGGTTGACACACCAGATATCTTTGCTTGGGTTGTCTATGCTGGTGTACCTGAGTGTTTACTAACGAGCTTAGAGGCCCTGTCCCTTCACTTTCCTCTGTGTGACACTGTACAAAGGCAT